>NC_143572.1:11275000-11942500 GCF_054136105.1 Typopeltis vanoorti | reverse complement strand
TGATGATACTAGATTGCAGGGAATTGAGAAGGCTAGGGATTTAGGGTTAATGGTAGACAGAAAGTTCATAGATCATATGGCAGAAGTTAATAGAATAGCATTAGGGAGGTAATTATCCCTCTTTATAAAGGTTATGTTTCAGCCACATCTTAACTACTCTGCACAAATTTCATCCCTTTTTTTTTTTTTTAATCAGAAGGTAGCAGAGAGGATCCAGAGACAAGTGATTATGCTGGTGACAGTTCTGTGGAATGCTTCCAGTGAGAATAGATTGAAGGTTTTCATTTTTGAAATTATGGATTCTATAACTGTATTAGAATAACTCTTTTTTTTAATTTAAAAAAAAAAAAAAATTTTATTATCCCGACGTTTCAATCTTCATATCAAGATCATCATCATCTGGAGCGTACATAAATATACAAGACAAGTTACGTTACATTTCAAACTGTAAGCTAGAGAAACAATGATTTGATTACATGAATAAATATTCTTCTTTCTTTTAGGGTTACACAGTGATCAGCACTCATATTTGTAGATTTAGGGACACAAAAACACACGTGTTGAACAGATTATTTTATTAATTACTAATAAAATAAAACTTTACGTTTCGACCTCTATATTGAGGTCATCATCGGAAGAATACAACTGTATACGGAACCAAGCTACATGCTCATGCCTTGCATATCGGTAAAATTAATCTACGTAGTTAATAAATCCTTTTTCCTAGCCTGACCTCTAGTGATAAAAAAAATAATAAAAAATAAAAATAAAAATAAATAAATAAATAAAAAAAAATTAAATAAAAAAATTTAAAAAAATAAAATAAAGAATATATATATATTATAAATAAATAGATACAACTACAATAAACTGCTAAAGTCCTCATGTATTAATATTCTTTTGGATAATTCTGATTGTTATAAACTGATTTCTTTCAGTTGCTGTTGAATGTTCTAAACACTTCACCAGGTTGTCTTCTTGTAGTGGGATTTTTCTAGAGCTAGTTTAGGATGTTATACAGGTTGTAGATGGGTACTCCACATTCTTGAAATGGTGAGGCCATCATTTTTGTTAATATTTGGGTTGTGTTTAAGCCAAGTCCCTACACTGCACCAAAACAAACCTGGTTTGAGAGAAAATTTAAAGAGTCATGTGAAATGCTTAAACACAACCCAAATCTCAAAAAAATGATGGCCTCACCATTTCAAGAATGTGGAGGACCCATCTACAACCTGTATAACATCCTAAACTAGCCCTAGAAAAATCCCACTACAAGAAGACAACCTGGTGAAGTGTTTGGAACATTCAACATCAACTGAAAGAAATCAATTTATAACAATCAGAATTATCCAGAAGAATATTAATACATGAGGACTTTAGCAGTTTATTGTAGTTGTATTTATTTATTTATAATATATATATATATTCTTTATTTATTTATTTATAATATATATATTCTTTATTTTATTTTTTTTTTAATTTTTATTTTTTTATTTAATTTTTTTTTAAATTTTATTTATTTATTTATTTTTTATTTTTTTTTATCACTAGAGGTCAGGCTAGGAAAAGAATTTATTAACTACATAGTAGATTTATTTTACTGATATGCAAGGCATGAGCATGTAGCTTGGTTCCGTATGCAGTTGTATTCTTCCGATGATGACCTCGATATAGAGGTCTAAATGTCAAGTTTTATTTTATTAGTAATTAATAAAATAATCTGTTCAATACGTGTGTTTTTGTGTCCCTAAATCTACAAATATGAATAAATATTCTTGCTTACAGATGGTTTTCCTTCCAGTAACAGTGATGTCCTATATTTATTATTACAATTGTTATTTTTGATTTTAAAAAAAAAATATATATATATATAAATTACAACATGAATAAACTTTCTTATAGATTTTTTTTTTTTTTTTTGTTTTTCCCCTAACAGCGATGTTCTATTTTTCAGTATTAAAGTTGTTATTATCGATTTAGGATCCTGGATTTTCTAGAGTCCTGTTTATAGTTGTTCTTAGAGAGGAAGGATTCGTGAGACGAATATATGCCTTCCATATGTATGGGATTTTTAGACCATTATTATTATTATTATTATTATTATTATTATTATTATTATTCAGGCCTCCATGGAGTCAAAAGACTCATCGTGGGAGGTCCTTCCTAAGAACATAAAGTCTGTCAAGACTCATTGAGGGGAGGTCCCCCCCCCCTAAGAAACACAAAGTCTATCATACCACTCCTTAAACATTGACCGTTCTCGCTCTCACCACTCCATCAGGCAATGCATTCCACGGTTCAACCTCCCTCCATGCAAAGAAACCACTCCTCACTCTCTTGCTCACAGTTTCCCTTCGTAACTTCCAAGGATGGCCTCTTGTCATCTTCCTTCCCGCTGTTCAACTAAGCGAAAGAACTCCCGAGTGTTAACCCTGTAACCACCTCTCAACAGTTTAAAAGTCTCAATCATATCACCTCTCCTTCTTCTATCCACCAAACTCTGCAGTCCACATTCTCTCAGCCGATCCTCATAACCATCCTTGTACAGTCCTGAAACTATCTTTGTCATCTGTCTTTGTATCCTTCCCACAGTTAATTTATCCCCTTCAAATCCTGGGGACCAAATCTGAGAACAATAGTCCAAGTGTGGTCTGATCAGACACTTATACAACTTATTGTTTAGATTGGGGTGGTTGATAATGATCTCACAAGCTTCCTTAAATTTGCATTCATACCATGTTTTGGTGTGATTTAAGGAAGCTTGTGAGATCATTTTCAACCATCCCAATCTAAACAATAATGATGGTCTAAAAATCCCATACATATGGAAGGCATATATTTGTCCCACGAATCCTTCCTCTCTAAGAACAACTATAAACAACTATAAGCTCTAGAAAAATCCAGGATCCTAAATCCATAATAACAACTTTAATACTGAAAAATAGGACATCACTGTTATTAAAAAAAAAAAATTATAAATTACAACATGAATAAACTTTCTTATAGATTTTTTTTTTTTTTAAATCAAAACTAACAATTGTAATAATAGAAATAGGACATCACTGTTATGGGAAGGAAAACCATCTGTAAGCAAGAATATTTATTCAAGTGATCAAAAATTAAATTAGCTTGATGTATTTTTTTTTTTTCCACTAGAGGTCATGCCAGTGAGTATCATGTGATCATATCATTGTTTTTCTAGCTTACGGTTTGAAATGTAATGCTGCTTGCCTTGTATATTTATGTATGCTCCAAATGATGATCTTGATATGAAGATTGAAATGTCAGGATAATAAAAAAAAAAAAAAAAGTTATTCTAACACGATTGTAGAATCCATAATTTCAAAAATGAATGCTGATCACCGTGTAACACTAAAATAAAGGAAAAGAAATAAATTAAAAGTGCTTAGGTTAAATTTTAAATGATAAGTGAAAAGAAGAGGGGATATAATAGAAACTTATAAGTTTCTAAATGGATTCTGTGTGATTGAAATGAAATAATCAATTTTCCAGTACATGGCGGATAGAGCGAGAAAACAAGAGGTTATACCTCTGGAATTTCTTTAAGAGTGGTTAGTAAGGTTGCACAGACTAAATTTGTTGCTTGAAAAGCAGTGATTAAATGGAGTGCCAGAAATAATTTTGAGTGTTCTGACAGTAAATGAGTTCAAGGATAGTTCATCATCATCATCATCAAATTCCTGCCATCCTCAAGGGGTGTACAGGATATGATAGTACTACATGAAAAATTTACATCATTACTAACTTCCTATCTACAATTTTCCTCCAAATCAGTCTGTTACTTGTCAAGACTCCAACATTATCAGATCTTATATTTCTATCATCTAAGGCACTTTGTACCATATCAATCCACCTATATCTTGGTCTTCCCCTGTGTCATTTTGCTGCCAACCTGGTAGAGAACACTTGTTTTGCTAATCTTTCTTTGCCCATTCTGTTTAAGTGACCATACCAGCTGAGATTAGTTCTGCTAACGCATTCCTGGATGCTGACAATGTCAGGTTCGTTCCTAATATCCTTGTTTTTAATATGATATTTCAATTGATGCCATCTGTTCATGCCTCAAATCTTTCTCAGGACTCTCATATCTGCAGTCTCTAGTCTTTGGTCAAGTGTTTTACTTCTGATCCAGCTCTCAGATCCATAAGTTAAAACTGGTTTGAACACTGTCTTGTATACAGCTAATTCAGTGTTCTGACTAATTTCTCTCTTATTCCATATGAATTTATTCAATTGACTTCCTACCATCCAGCTTTGTTGATTCTGTTGTCTATTTCTATATTTAATTTACCATCTTCACTAAAAATTGTGCCTAAGTAGCTGAAATGTTTTACTTATTCCACAGGTTCTCCATTCACAACACAGTTGACATTTTCAATAATTCTGCCTATTTTCATTGTCTTTGTTTTTTTATTGCTGACCTTCATGACATATCTATTACAACAGTTATTAACTTTAGTCAGGGGAATCTTGCAGTCTTGTAGCAGATTTATTTAGAATTATAACATCATCTGCATAAAGCAAAGAGCTGACATTAACATCTCCAATTTTGATATCATGTTTAATACCACTTTCCTTCATAATGTGATCCATATAGATAATGAATAACAGAGAAATGAATAATTTTTGTGCCTCTCTTCGAAAATCAAGTTTCTCATCTATATTGTCACTAAATGTTTTTAATATGTTCATGATATCATCTTATGACTATTTTTTAAAGCTCTAACAGCAACATAGTGACAAGACCATCTAGTCTGGCTTAAATCTTTTATCGAAAATTTTAGTTTTATTTCACAATTTAGAAGCTCCCAGCTATAGGTAGATGCAGAAAAGAAAACATATATTTGTTGCACTATTCCAAAAAAAGTTCACAATTTGAGTTGCAACTTTAATTGCTTTTCCTCCAACTAGATTTAGAGAATGCGTAGCACACAGCACATAATCAGTGTATTTATTTTTTTGTTTGAGATGTGCTTGCACACCATTGTATCAGCCAGACATATTTGCCGCATTGTCAAAAGACTGTCCTCCACAATTATCCAATGGCAGTCCATTTTTTTCTAGAAATTCTTGTAAGGAATTGAATAAAGATAGGCCAATGTGACTACAAATTTTGATGAAAGATACACATCTTTCACACACTTTTCGCTCAAAACAATATCATACTATAATAGCTAGTTGGTCATTGTGGGACAAAACTTGTGTCGAGTCCATCACAATTGAGTAGTACTTTGCATCGTCACTATTTATTTCAGCTATAATTCTTTTTATTATTTGTTTTCCCATAATCTCTATTATTTGTTCATAAACTGTTTTTGATAAGTATGAAGTGAAAGGCTTTGGTCGCAGTTCTTGTTGTTGGATATGTTTGTGCACGAGTGGATCGAACTCTGCTAGTAATTTCAGAGCCCCCATAAAATTACCATTGTGCAGAGAGCCAATATTTCCTCGTGACCTCTGAATGCTAAGCCTCTCACTTAAATATTTCACAACTGCAATAACACGTTTTAGGACATTGTGCTAATATTCCGTATCTTTTCTTAGTTGCTCCTGCAACTGTGTGTTAATAACAGACTTATTTTGCATTTTTGAAAATTATGGAGACAACTGCCGTGTTTGAATAAAAACTTTAGTTTAATATAACTAAAATCTACATTCGACGTTTCGACCTTTATGTCAAGGTCATCTTCTGGAGCATACAACTATACACAGGAAACAAGCTATACTACAATCAAACTGGTTTGTTAAAGACACTGACCAACCGTTACAACAATTGTTGACCTGACCTCTGGTGAGGAAAAAAAAATTTTTTAAAATATATAAATAATAATAATAAAAATAAATAAAAAATTAAATTAAATTAAATTAAAATAAAATAAATAACAATAAAAATTATACATCAACGCTAGAGTCCTATTGTTAGTGTTGTCTACCTACTATATACATATATTAACATCGTTCCAGCCAGTTGGTATGGAATGGTTTCTAATACTGGCTAAGGATTGGCTAGAGTCCTGACTTATGCTGGATCTTTCATATTAGGTAGGCTGAATGTGTGCCATCCAGATCCTTGGAATTTTCATGCCATCTTTGTTGTTGATATTTGGGTGGTTTATCAGGATTTCGCAGGATTCCTTAAATTTCCTTTCGTACCAGGTTTTTGTGCGATGTAAGGAGCAGGTGCTTTTCCAGTTGATTTGGTGTAAGGTGTTGAGTGCGTGGTCTGAGAGGCCTGCTTCACCATAATGGTTATATTTAATGTGTCTAATGTGTTCTTTCTTGTGTATAGGGATTGTCCATCCTGTTTCACCAATGTACGGTAAGTTACAGGTGCAGCGGATGCAATAGACTCCAGGATGTGCTAATGGGAGGAGAGGATCCTTAGAGGAGTTGAATATGGTTTTAAGTTTAGTGGGTGGATTAAAGGTGGCATTGAGGTTATAATGTTGTAGGATTCTGTTGATTTTTTCTGATAACCCTTTAATGTATGGGATGGCTATGGTTTTACTGTAATCTAGATTCGTTTTTGTTGTAGTTTTATAGAGTATTTTATTAACAGTATTTTTGTTATAGCCATCAGACGGTTGGTCGTGTTTTCAGGGAGCTCCCGAAAGCTAAGTATAATTTTGAATGAAAATTAGAATATAGGTTAAAATCATAATGTAATATTGTCTAATTTTGGTAGCTTGTGGTGTCTGTGTGATTTTGGTGTAAATTCCGTTATTTAATTTAGTATTTAATGATACGTTTCACAGATTTGAATATGGCTCCAATGCGATGTAAGATAACGGCGTCCAAAAATACAACGGCATTGTTCAAAAACTATAATGTGAGAGAATTTGTCCAATGTGATGTGTGTGGAATGTATGCATTCCCGAATGAGGCTGGAGTTTGGATTGAAAGTGATAGTGGCGGGAGAATGTGCAGAAAGTGTAAGCAAAGTGAGGAGTTGAATTATGTGTCAGGTTGTGAGACAGCTATGGTTGAAGAAAGCCAGAATGTGAGTGAAAAGAGTGGCTTGATAGGGAATTGCGATGTACAAGATGGCAATGAGAGCGGTGATCTAAGAAAGAGTGAGAGCAACTATACAGAGAGAGAAAATGGTTTGAATGATAAAAAAAATGAGGAATTATTTGTAGGAAGTGAGATCGCTAGATTGCGCGCAGTGATACAAAATGCGCAGCGGCAATTAGAGCACCTGCAAAACTCTTTCCAGAGTGATTCGGTTAACGTAAATAACCAGCGTAAGAGTGGGCGAGTTTCTGAAATGAAGGAAAAAGTTTTGTATGGTGACTCGTTATTAAGAGGAGTGATAGATGGGAGTGTAACTAAATCGTACTTACCGGGTGCAAAATTTAAGGATGTAAGTGAGAGTATTAGAGTGCAAAAACAGAGGGTGAAAGAATTAATAATTGTGGCAGGTATGAATGAATTGAAAGATGATAAATTTTTTATGAGAGAGTGCTTGAAAGTATTGTTAAAGGTAGTGAAAGAAAACAGTGACAGAGTTAGAACGGTGAGTCTGTTGCCGCGGAATGACAGAGAGGAGTTTAGAAAGAGGGCCATAATCGCAAATGACATTATGCGCAGGTTATGCAGACGGTGTGGTGTGGAATTCGTGGACGTGGGAATGAGTTTGATGGGTGTAAGGACTTATACAAGATGGATGGCTTGCATTTGAATGAACTTGGTGTGCGAAGACTGGAAAAAGTGTTGCTGAATGAAGTGAAAATGGATGTGCAGAACCAGGGAAACTAAAACTACCAAGGATGGGGGGGGAGAGTGGATATGCAGACATCAGTGAGACAGTTGAGTGTAAAAATGTATATAATGTACCTGAGCCAGCATTAAGGACAAAAAAATGGGAATGGGACATTTAGAATAACTCATCAAGATAGGGGTGGGACAAAGGGATCACTGCATTTCATGTATACTAATGCCAGGAGTATTAGGAACAAGAAGGAAGAATTTTTGGCCTTGATTGGCTCTTCCTGGCCACAGGTTATTGGCATTAGTGAAACATGGCTGACGAAAGATAATATAGTTAGTGGGATAGAATGTGTAGGTTATAGTGTGTTTAGGAGGGACAGAGAGAATAAAATGGGGGGTGTTATTGATGATAGTTGATGAACTGCAGCCAAGGAGAATTGAAGTTGCATTGCAGGATAGTGAAAGGAGCTCATTTGAGGCTATTTGGTGTGAGATTGAGACTGGCAGAATAAAATATACAGTTGGGTGCTGTTATAGATGTTATAGGTGATGGAATAGATGGTGGAGATAGTATGCATAAACAAATTGATGAAATGAGTGGAAGGAGGGTAATTATTATGGGGGATTTTAATTATGGTAACATTGATTGGAAGGAGGAGAGGACACGTGAGGAAGGAAATGGATTTTATTCAATTATTAAGGGATAACTATCTGAGACAGCATGTAATTGAAAATACGGGGGTGTGAGAGTGCTTGACCTGGTGATATCATCTCACAATTTGACTGTAATGAATATGACCATGTTGCCACCTATTGGTGAGAGTGATCATAAAGTCTTGACCTGGGAGGTGGCTAAAGGTGTGGAATTTTTGATTAAGACAGGGTATATGTGGAATTACTGTGCTGGCAAGTATGAGAAGCTTAGGAGATTGCTTGGATCGGTGCCATGGCATGTACAACTGCAAGGGCCGGATGTCGATAGAGCATGGGAAGTGGTCAAGGAGCAATTACAGGAGGTTATGGCTGATTGTACACCTAGGCTCCGAATAATAAAACAAGTAGGGGTTAAATGGATGAATAACACCATTAAGCTTGAGCTGCAAAAAAAGAAACAACTGTGGAGGGAATTTAAAGAAAGGGGTTACCTGCAGCACACGAATGGTATAAAGTGCAGGCCAGAAGGGTAACAAGTGTGGTAAAAACAGCAAAAGCCGATTATGAAAGGAAACTAGCCATGCAAGCAAAATCCCAAACAGTTCTTTCAATATGCTGCAAGCAAGAAAAAACTGTACACGGCAAAATGATTTTAAGGAATGATGATGGTAAGGAGGTCACTGAACCAGTCGATATAGTGGAGTTACTGAGCGCACACTTTGCAAAAGTATATCATCCAGGTGGTGACATTGAAAAAATGAAGGGGCCATTAGTTTATATGGGAATTGTGATGATTGAAGTGGAGGTGAATAGTCTATTACAGAACCTTAATGTGAATACATCTGTGGGATTGGATGGTATACTGGCACGAGTGTTGCGTGAAGCAGCTAAGGAATTATCAGTGCCCTTGACCATGTTGTTTAATCTGAGTCTCGGGTCTGGTTTAGTCCCGAAGGCTTGGAAAGAGGGGAAAATAGTTTCACTGCATAAAGGAGAATCCAAGACTATAGTTGCAAATTACCGACCAATCAGCATATCAGGAGTTGTTGTCAAGGTCTTGGAGAAAGTAGTCAAGAGAAAAATACAGGAATGGATTGATGAAAATGAGATACTGTACAGGGGACAGCATGGCTTTGTAAAGGGTAGATCATGCCTGAGTAACTTGCTCAAGTTTTATAACAAGGTGATGGCTGAACTGGATAAGGGAAATGGGTTTACAGTGATACTGCTGGACCTGGCAAAGGCATTTGACAGGATACCACATGGAATTCTAATCCGTAAACTACAACTTATGGGAATGGATATAGGATTGGTGAGATGGATAGGTGGGTGGTTGATGGAGAGATATCAAAGAGTGGTTTATTCAGGAGTGGAGTCCAAAAGACAGCCTGTGACTAGTGGGGTGCCGCAGGGTTCTGTTCTTGGACCACTGCTGTTTAATCTGTTTATTAACGATATAGGGAAGGATCTAAGTGGAACAGTTAATTTGTTCGCTGATGATGCAAAGTCGGGGAGGGCGATAGTGAATGCAGAAGATGTCAAAGTCTTGCAGGATGACTAAGATAGATTGGAGTTCTGGGCTAAGGAGAATGGATGTTAATTTAATGTGACAAAATGTACGGTTATGCATTTTGGGGTGAAAAGATTAGCAGCAATATACCACATGGGTGGAACTGTACTCCAAGAGATTGATGAGGCCAGGGACTTGGGAGTGTTGGTGGATAGCGAGATGAAGGTTAGGGGGCACATTGCGAAAGTAGCTAAATCAGCTCATCAACTCACTTGGTTGTGGAAAAATACCTTAATGAGCAGAGACAAGCAAGTTATTGTACCTCTGTACCGCGCCTTGATAAGACCTCATCTCGACTACTGTGCCCAGATTTGTTCACCTCGGTTCCTTCTTGATGGGAAGGAGGTGGAGAGGATCCAGAGGCGAGTGAGTAAGATGATAGCAGGTCTATGGAATGAACCATATGAGAACAGGTTGAAGATTTGTGGGTTGCAGAAACTGGTTGATAGGCAGAAAAGGGGCGATATGATTGAGACATTCAAATTGCTAAAAGGATTCTATAAGATTAATTCAGAGGATATTTTTGAGATCAGGACTGGTGGTGAGAGAACTAGGGGACACCTATGGCAGCTGGGCAAGAGTGTGGTTATCCGTGGTGTTAGAGCTGGGTTCTTTACTTTCAGAGTGGTAAATGAGTGGAATAAGCTGCCAGAGTCTGTTGTGGGTGCTATGACAGTGAGCGACTTCAAGGCAAGGTATGATAGATACTGTGAGAATGGCTGGCGTATAGTTGTGTGGACATGATGTTTAGGGCCTCCCTCGATGAGTCTAAGGACTCCCTGGAGTAGCCCGAAAAATAATAATAATAATAATTATTATTATTATTTATGAATGTGTCACTAATGATTTTTAGTTCTTGTTTCAGGGCTTGCTGGTTAGAGCAAATAGTTGTGGCTCTGTTTTTAAGGGTGTTAATGACTCCATATTTTTGTGATGGGTGGTGGTATGAATTAGCATATATGTATTGGCCAGTGTGTGGCGGTTTTCTGTAGACCGTGAAGGATAGACTGCCTGAAGGAAGACGTGTGACTAGTGTGTCTAGGAACGGGAGTGATGATTTCGATGGTAAATTGTATGCGTTCGTGTTGTTTGTTCAGGTGGCTGAGGAATGTGTTTAGCATTTGTTGCCCGTGCGGCCAGATTGCGAACACGTTGTCAACGTATCTAAGCCAGACTGTCGGTCGTAGCGTGGCGGAATCCAGAGCCTTTTGCTCAAAGGTATCCATGTAGAAGTTAGTAATTGGGGGGATAGTGGTGAGTCCATGGCTATACCTTCTTTTTGTAGGTAGAATTTGTTTTGCCACACGAAGTAACCGGACTTTAGTACGTGGGCAAAGAGGGCCGTAATGTCGGGCGGAAATTTGTTCTGTAGTAGGAGAATTGTGTCATTGATGGGGACATTAGTGAAAGGGCAGAAACGAAACTGACTAATAAGTCGTCTTTGTCAAGTGCTATGTTTTTGATTTTGTTTATAAAGTGTTGTTGTTTTTTATGTAGGATGGGGAATGACCTACCAACTCCTTGAGTGTTGCTGCTAATTTCTTGGCTAGGTGGTAATTGGGACTGTCTATTCCTTCCACGATTGGTCGATGGGGCACATTTTGTTTGTGTATTTTTGGAACCCCATATAATCTGGGGGGGGGGGGGGGGGAGGGCATAGTGGGGTTTGAGTTTTTTAACCGTGTCTGGTGACCCAGAAGTGACAGACTTGAGTAGTTTTTCTGTTTTATCCTTAATCCTTTTTGTTGGGTTATAATTTACCATTTTATATGTGTTGTTATCAGCTACTAGTTGATTCATTTGAAGTACGTATGTTGATCTGTCAAGGACAACAGTGGCATTGCCTTTATCTGCTTTTGTTATTATTATGTTTTGTTTGGCTTTTAATGATTTAATTGTTGCTAATTCTGTTTTTGTCAGGTTGTTCTGTAAGGTTTTCTTAGTATTTAGGACATTACTGGTTTCTAGTCGTATTTTTTCTGCTATACTGTTAGATAGGGATCTGATGCCTCTTTCAATGTGGTAAATAAAATCCAATTTGTTTACCTTTTTAGGAGCTATTGTGTAGTTCAGTCCTTTATTCAATAGCGCAAGTTTGCCGTTGTTCAGGGTGTGGCTTGATAGGTTAATCACATGGTTCTTGCTTGTCGGTGGTTGGTCGCTCCTTGTCTCCCTTGTTTGTTGTTTATCGGGGTGGAAGCCCTCTGATTGGATGGATTCCTGTGATTGGCCGCAATATTTTGCCGTTGTTTCAAACTGTGGAATTTTTTCTTGAGTTTTTCTTTATTCTTTTCCAGGGTATGTTTGGCCGAATTGTCAGTAATTCTTTCAAGTGTTTGTAGAATGTCTGGATTAACATAGTTCGATAGTTCGGATTGTAATTTAGAAACCAGATTTTGTGTTGTAGCTAGGTTTTGGCGTGCTCTTTGAATCTGTTCTCTAAGCATTGCTTTTTCTGTGCGGTCATAGATACGGAGAACCTTAGTGGACGTAAATTTCTTTTTTAGGCTGACGCAGATCGGAATAAGGTCTCTGCATCTTTTTAAAAAGGCCAGTCGATTGATCAAGAGAGAAATATGAATCTTTAGCTTACCATAGCGATTGCAGCCTTTAATGATAACCCCGATAATCGAAAACCAAAATTCGCTCCCGTTCCTAGACACACTAGTCACACGTCTTTCTTCAGGCAGTCTATCTTTCACGGTCTACAGAAAACCGAAACACACTGGCCAATACATACATGCTAATTCATACCACCACCCATCACAAAAATATGGAGTCATTAACACCCTTAAAAAACAGAGCCACAACTATTTGCTCTAACCAGCAAGCCCTGAAACAAGAACTAAAAATCATTAGTGACACATTCATAAATAATGGCTATAACAAAAATACTGTTAATAAAATACTCTATAAAACTACAACAAAAACGAATCTAGATTACAGTAAAACCATAGCCATCCCATACATTAAAGGGTTATCAGAAAAAATCAACAGAATCCTACAACATTATAACCTCAATGCCACCTTTAATCCACCCACTAAACTTAAAACCATATTCAACTCCTCTAAGGATCCTCTCCTCCCATTAGCACATCCTGGAGTCTATTGCATCCGCTGCACCTGTAACTTACCGTACATTGGTGAAACAGGATGGACAATCCCTATACACAAGAAAGAACACATTAGACACATTAAATATAACCATTATGGTGAAGCAGGCCTCTCAGACCACGCACTCAACACCTTACACCAAATCAACTGGAAAAGCACCTGCTCCTTACATCGCACAAAAACCTGGTACGAAAGGAAATTTAAGGAATCCTGCGAAATCCTGATAAACCACCCAAATATCAACAACAAAGATGGCATGAAAATTCCAAGGATCTGGATGGCACACATTCAGCCTACCTAATATGAAAGATCCAGCATAAGTCAGGACTCTAGCCAATCCTTAGCCAGTATTAGAAACCATTCCATACCAACTGGCTGGAACGATGTTAATATATGTATATAGTAGGTAGACAACACTAACAATAGGACTCTAGCGTTGATGTATAATTTTTATTGTTATTTATTTTATTTTAATTTAATTTAATTTAATTTTTTATTTATTTTTATTATTATTATTTATATATTTTTTAAATTTTTTTTTTCCTCACCAGAGGTCAGGTCAACAATTGTTGTAACGGTTGGTCAGTGTCTTTAACAAACCAGTTTGATTGTAGTATAGCTTGTTTCCTGTGTATAGTTGTATGCTCCAGAAGATGACCTTGACATAAAGGTCGAAACGTCGAATGTAGATTTTAGTTATAATATAACTAAAATAAAAACTAAAGTTTTTATTCAAACACGGTAGTTGTCTCCATAATTTTCAAAAATGCATTCGGATTACCATGTAAGCCTAAAAAAAAGGATACAGACTTATTTTCTTTACGTGTTAACCATATTAACAATGATTTCCTATGTTCATTAGAATATTTGTCACTTTCTAAACATGGTTCTATATGTTTCCAATCAGAGAATCCGGTTGTATATTGAGAAGGGATTTCAGAGAAAAGTTTGCACACTTGATAAAAAACACTTCCCATACTGGTAGAATAGCACAACCAAGACCTTTCCAGTAATTGACCATTTTTAATTTTTTTTCGCAAAGAACTTATTTGAAAATGATCTGTTTTGTTCTTTGTAATACCTTGTTGAAACTGGATATATACTTTTTGGATCTTTATTTTGGAAATAAGTCATTTCATGTGAGAGACAGTGATTAATAAAATTATCATTTAGCTGTGTAGGCCACACACCTACGTCAACATATTTAGCAAGCAACTCTGCATTTTTTAATGCCTCTTCTTCCCCCTTTTTCACTATCTTCTTGCAAAACAGCAACAGAGACTTCAGAGAGCTGGTCATCATCTGGGTCTTGTATATTTTTATCTGATACAGAATGTCCGTCAGCGTCAATATTTTTTTAGAGGTTCTTGCTTGTGATTTTAGTCCTAGTAATTCTTTGTTATTGTTATATACATTTTGTTGTTTTTTCTGTTTCTCTTCGGTTAAGTTATTCTCTCTTTTGCTTATTACTGCACCTATATCGTTTAGATTTTCATTGTTATTTTCCAATATAAAAAAAATGTGAAATTTTGGCACATTTACTGCTTTCTTTTTCTCTATTTAATTGTATTTTTCGTTTTTCAGCTCTGCTTTTATATTATAGGTATTTATTTAATCTGAAAAGAAATAAAAAAAACCTTAAAAAAATCCACCACCATATTAGGTTGTTTAACGTTTAATGTATATTTATTTAGTATTTAGTAAACTTTGCCGATACGTACCAGCGAAGAAACGAAACACCTGAACAGTACACTTCACTGAACAAATGACTATTTAATATTCAACTATACTGTACTATACATAACCTCAAATGTCAAACGGTGAGAGCAGAAAGTATATATGTGAGAGCTAAGCTAAGCTAACAAGCTTTAGATGAGCTGGATGAGCTAGTCTTGCACTCCATTCCAATGTTGCTATATTATTTGCTTAATTGACAAATGACAAAGTATATTTTGATTTTACTGACTACCAACAGAGGCGATAGAAGACAGAGCCGTATTTACTATTTACTGTCATTTAAAACATTGATATTTGATATTTAATTCAAATCCAATAATGTTGAAAATTAACGATTTTAACATTACCTAGGTATGAAAAAATTTTGTATAATTTATTTTTTCTTAAATTTGTAATTTAAATTATTTTTATTTTTTTGACTGCAAAGGGGGCCCTTTGATTGAACTGGGCCATGGGCTGAAGCCCATAAAACCCATGCCTAAGTTCGCCCCTGGTTCTCGCTCTCACCATTCCATCAAGCAATGCATTCCATGGTTCAACCACCCTCCATGCAAAGAAACCACTTCTCACCCTACTCCTCATCTTTATTCTGGCATTAGGTTACCTGAATCAAAACTAATCAGCTATCATGCAGGGTTCACTGATAGATATTCAGACAACTTTTAGAAACCTAACCATGTTTTGTACAGATAATGTTGCATTGATGTGGTCTATTTTCCAACTTCTTTTCATAGTTTTCACCCTTTTAATGCTGATTTTTTTTTTGTTGTTAAATTTTCCAAGTAGCTTGTTAATGAAAGAAGAAAAGTATTAATATACCTGAAAATTTTAATGAGAGACTGGCATATTTTGAAACGGGAGCTAGCATTGCCAGGAGTAAACTGAAATCAGATAGAGGTATTATGCAAGAGTTGATGAAATTGAAGAGTGAAACAAAGTGACTGGAAGATGAGATTAAACATGTAAAGAAGAGGTTGGCATGTGAATGATAAGGAGAAAGTTAGTATTATGAAGAAAGAGTCAAAGAATAATTGTATAGTATTGTACGGTGACTAGCTCATTAGAGGTGTAATGAAACATGCTTTTCTGGTGGAATGTTGAAACAAATAACTAATGCTTTGCAGATAATGAAAGAGCAGGCAGCATAATTAATGGTAAATTGTGGGCATGAACTTAGATAGTATAAAAGAAAGGAATGTGAGTAGCATCTTGAGGAAATTGTTCCATGAGATAAAGGATAATAATGTTATTAGGAAAGTGGTTAGCATGTTACCCAGATATGATATTAGTGATTTGAGGAGGAGAGTGGAGATAATGAATAACAAGATGACTGAGTTGTGTGAGGCATAGGGAGTTTAGTTTTGAATTTGAAGGGAAATTGGAATGGTTTAAGTTTGATGGATTGCATTTGAATGGGTTTGATGTTGGACATTTAGAGAAGCTATTATTTGCTGAAAAGCACGGAATCAAGAAGTCAGTGTAGCTAATGTTCAAAAGATGATTTTGAAGCAAGGTAGCACAGCTGAACAAAATGTAAGGCAGGAGAAAGATGGATACAACATTGACAATTTGATTGTGGCAGGACAAGGTGATGGAATGCATAAAGGTGAGATGAGACAAATGTGAATGGCAATCAGAGTCAGGAAAAGGAAATGGTCTGACTGAAGAGAGAGAGACAGGTGTACTATTGCAGCTAGAGTAGAGAGTGATGAATTGGTGAGATGGCCTCAAAGACAGATGGATTGTTATGTTCGTATACAGATGTAAGGAGTCATTGAAATGAGAGAGCTGAGTTTGTTGCATTGATTGAGTCATTATGCTCAAAGATAACTGATGTAAGTGAAACTTGATTGTCTGAGGATGATTTACTGTTGGGAATAGAAATGGAGGGATATATGCCGGCATGGTTGGCCGAGTGGTTAGCATATCCACTCTCCAGCCAAAAGGCTGCAGGTTCGAATCTCACATTGGACATGGATGTTTGTGATTGTATGTTAAAATGCTAGTGATGGTGGGCAGTAGATGGCGTTCATGTAGATGATGATGGTAGTTGCAGTTCATTGTAATTGATGGAGACAGAAAGTTGTAGAGTAGGTGCCCTCCCTCAACGAGTCTTTGAACTCCCTGGAGTAGCCATGTAATAATAATAATAGTAATATAATTTTTGAAAGGATAGGAAAGGAAAAAGAAATGGGAAGTGCTGTTAATGGTTGCAGAGGAATTGTGTCTAGAAAGAGTGGAAGTTGAAAATAATAATACCTGTGAAGATTTTGAATCTATGTGATATGAAGTTGAAATTAACAGAAAATAAGTATAGCTAATAGAATGTTGTTATAGACAGGGAATGGCAGCGAATACTGATTGTGAAATGTTTAAACAAATTGGTTTGGCATGTAAAAAGAATTTCATCCTAATGGAAGGAGGCGATAGTGTATGGGAACAAGGAGAGTGAATTTGTTGAATCTCTGAGGGATAACTCTTTTCAGCATGGGACAAGCAACTGGACATTTTAGTGTTGGATTTGATGATATCTTCACAAGACAAGATAGCTGAGTTGTTTGAGTTCAGTTTGCAAATCTAGGGAGTGAATTTGAAGGGAAACTGGAATGGTTTAAGGTTGATGGAGTGAATCGCATTGTTGTAATGGATGATCCACTTGTCAGACCATAATTCTGGTCTTTTTCTCCAAACAGAATCTCGTGATCTTTCCAGCACCTCTAAATAACATTTTTGGTTGACCGTTTGTCCCTGTTCAATGAATTCATAGTGGACTATCCCCTTGTGATCAAAGAAACACACCAGCATGGCCTTGAACTGTGAACATGACATGTGTACTTTTTTTGCACATGGTAAACTCGGGGGTTTTCCACAGCATGCTCTGACATTTTGTTTCAGGATTGTACTGGAAACACCAGGTTTCGTCACCTGTAATTACTCTTGGAAACATGTGGTTATTTGCAGAAAGATCTGACACAACTTGAAGCCACCACTGCTTCTGTTCGTGCATCAAGATCCAAGGCACAAACTTTGCAGAAATCTTTTGCATACCCAATTCTTCAGGTAAAATTACTCTGACTATTTCTTGATTCATTGGCAATTCATCAGCTGTTAATTGCACACTTAACCGTCTGTCAGACCATACTGAATCTTGCACTCTGTTCACATTTGCAGCTATCATTTCTGTTTTGTTTTATTTGCTCATCGCTAACCATGCTGCATTTGTCGTGGAAGAAATCCAAATGAAAATGGATTAAGTGTATTTTTAAGGACACATTGCAGCCAAGTTTGTTATACAGAGACAACAAGTCCTCAACCAGTTCCTTGTAGTTTTCTGCCCTGACATTTCCAAGGAAGTTAGTTGACACCAGACAAAATGCATCCCAAGTTTTATTCTCATCATCCTGTCGCAGGTTGTTGAACATCTCATTAATGAAGAGCTCTCAGGTCTGAGGACCAACAAAAAAATCCCTCTTTAGTTTTTGCTTCACTGCACTGAAGCAGTTGAAGGAATTTGTCAACCAGGTACTTGAAAGCTGATCATCCAGTCCATGGCTTTTACAAAGTTTTTTACAGGACTGAGTTTAATGTGTAGGGGTGGTAGCAGAATTTTGTTTATTTCTGCCCTGGGTGTTGCACATTCTTCTTTCTGACCTTCAGAGATTTCCTTGCAGGCCAGTCTCTCTTCTCATAGTGCAAAATCCTTGCTCAGCTGGCCCATTCACACAAAAACACAGACACTACTTTCAAGTCACCACAAAGATGCCAGCCATACTTGCTGTATTGAAGAAGTCAGTCCAACAGCTGTTTTATGTTGTCGTACATTTCTTTCATGTAGACAGCGTGTCCAACTGGAACGGATGGAAGCTGGTTTCCATTATGTAGCAACACTGCCTTGAGACTCAATTTCAACGAGTCTATGAATAGAAAACATTTTTGTGGATCACGTTTGATTCAAAGAGCATTCATCGGGTGATCTACATCATAGCAGAACACAAGCTCATCTTCGTTTTGGAAGTAAGGCACAAACTGCTCATGAGGAGTGTGAAATGAAGTCACTCAGACATTTTCCTTGAGAAGATTCCATTGTGGGTCTTGATCCTAGTAACTCTGCTTTGGCCTTGGACAGCTCCAGATCATGAACAATATCATTCAGTTCTTCTTGTGTGAAAATATGTGGTACAGATGATGCATCATGGCCAACATATGCATCATTTTAGTTTAATCCTTTATCCAAGTGTGAGCAAACAAAGTTTGCGCCTGAAAGTATCTTCAGGACTGGGTTAAGGTGGTACACACCAGGGCAACTCGTTGCAAAGGTGGAGCAAGATACCAACACTCCTATCTCAGTATCTCCTATAATGCAAAACACATCTCCTTGCGGATATGTCTAATGTTATGCATTAAGGGAAGGGCCACTACCCAGACTAGTTTCGACCTTTATTGAGGTCTCTTCAGTGGGAGCCAGGCCCAAGTGGAGATATCAGGCAGAACCCAGTCCTGAAGATACTTTCAGGCGCAAACTTTGTTTGCTCACACTTGGATAAAGGATTAAACTAAATTTATTATACTCTAACCAAGTGAAAAATAAACTTTCAACATATGCATCATTATTAGACGTTGAATGCTCAGGAAAACCCTACATCGGTTTGCTTCTGTCCTCATCATCCTCTGAATCAATGGAAAATTCTTTTGGAGGTTTGGGAATGGGAAATCATTTGCTGTGCATAACTGATCAGAGAGTAGATGGTATATTCGGATACACTATTGTCCACCTCTTTTCCCTTGTGATGTCTCCTGAAGTAGCAGTCATTTCCATGATTGCTTGGCTTCCTCCAAACCATAGGAACAGCAAATGGCATTGATACACCACCACCACCTTTCAGCCACTTCAGAAGATTTCTAACACATGTACTGCACATATGTGTGTGGAATCCAGGCCTTGTCCTGGTCCCCGATCTTACATCCAAATTAAGCTGATATGCCTTTTTCACTAATGGATGGTATTTTTTCTAGCTTGCAAATGTTACTTCTCTGCAAATGTAACAAAAGTTATATGCACTATTAATCCAAATACAAGGCATCACTACTACAGGGATCACTTGTGTAGTACTTATAATGCAGGAGTAAATGGGAATGTAGTCCAGGAAGTCCCACAAACACTTGCTCACCCTATGAGACTTCACTTTATGCTAATGATTGCATCATCTTATGACCACAATATCATGGCTCAACTGCATTGCATCAGCCAGTGATGCAATAACTCCTAGTGGTGTTGTATATGATTGGCTGATGCAATATCAGGAGATTGAAATACAACATTGCCAAATGATACCAATGTACACAATGGAGATTGAATCTCTCCTAAACAAGAGCCAATCAACAGATTTTATTGCCATTTTTGTGTCATTTTTCAACACATCAAAATTAGTAAAGAATTGCTATTTCATTTCAGAGGCAAATTGTGCATTGTTCAGTGTTATTAAAAACCTAATATTATGAGTTGTTAATAATGTATTGACACTTCTCCATTTGGCAAGAGTAGTCACGAAGAACGTGTTTGGGAAGTGGTGAAACAAGGAAGCAGTATAAGGATATTTCCAAAAAAAAGGATATATGTGGAATTATAAGGTGAGTGATTATGGGAGGCTCTGTAGTCAACTAGCATCAGTATGTTGAGTAGTGAGGTATGCAGAAAAGATTGTAATAGTGTGTGGGAATTCATAAGACTGTATCGGACACAAGTGGTGTATAACTACATACCAAGAGTTAAGCAAATAAGTAGTGTAGAAGTGAAATGGATGAAATAACACATTAACCAGGTTAATGTGCTATTGAAATAGCAAAGATGACATGACCAGTACCCAGTACTGCTATTTTAGACAGACTGGCCATTCTATCGTGATTAGAATCAAAGAACATTGTGACTATATTACATTATTGGAATCTGAGTCTGGCCTTACTTCTCACACTATTGACACTAGGTACAAAGTTATTTGGAACCAGACAAAACTTCTTCATTCCAGCAAGTTCAAATTTGATTGTCTTTCCCTTAAAACACGTGAAACGTTATGAAAGTTTTTGGAAGTGATTATTATTAATTGTTCATAATTCTTTTTTTTTAATTAATAATTATTTCAAATTATTTTTATTTACACAACTTTGTAATTGTTTCTTTGAACTCTAGTAGTGTAATCTTATACTTCAGCTGTGACCGAGAAAGAAGCTAGTATATACATACTTTATGACTCATTATTGTGATTCATGTTTTGAATATAGTTAATGGCCTGTCTCCCTGATGATGTTCATGTAATGTTAGATGAAATATATTAGAGTTATTGAATAAAATTCTATATGTTTTTGCTACACGTACAAAAGTGTAGTTTGACAGTTTGACAGTTTATAAATATTTCTAGTATACAGGTTCCATTAAAACTATTTATAAAAGAACTATGATTAACAGTGGGCGCCGCACTGCTACACTACATTTTTTATAAATCTGAAACCGGAAAGTACTTTACCAGCCTGGTTGGCTGTTTGGATGTATTCACTGTCCAGCCAATAGGCTGTGCATTTGAAGCCTACTCTGGATATGGATGTGTATGATGGTCTTGAGGTAGTAGATGAACTTCATCATCAGTGTGAGACCACTGCCCTGCTTATTGGAGCCCTGAAGTTACTTGAAAGAGCTCTATATGTTTTGTCTCTAGATTAGGATTTCTGGTGAAAAAAAAATTTAAATGTAGAAAAAATTATAAAAAGTAATCAAAATAGAAAAAAAAAAACCTTATCTCTTCTAGAATATTAATGTGCTATTGACTTATAACCTTTCATGGGTGGAAGTCACATAAAAAACTTTTAAGGTAAATTATTGTTATTTTATGTGATATGAACTGGAATATTTCATTTTTATCCTTTCAGATAATTCTTTGGATGAGTTGATAAAAGAATTAAATAAAACAGAGCTGAATGTTTTTCATTTGGATTCACCTCCAAATTTGTATAATCTGAGATCATCTTATATGTCTGCAGTAGTAAATAGTTATGATATTTCAAAGGTAAGATTTTAGAATTAGTTATTATAAGGAAAATGGATTTGTATTTGCACTTTTCTGAAATATTTTTATTCTTTTTTCCATCTTTCATGTTTTTTTTTTAATTTCAAATATCTTGCCCTCCCCCCTCCTTACCCAGGTCTCGTTCTCAAATCAAGGACTCATCAAGGAGCCCTTTTCAGTCATTCACACCTAAATTCCTATCACACTTCTTATTGGACACATTTAGCAAAGAACTCTTTAACACATTTAACCATATCCCGTTCCATACACCATGAGAAGAGTCGAGACCTCATGTGCTTCCTAACCACATCCTTAGGCAGCTTCCAAGGATAACTCTGAATTCTATCTCTATCTGCCATAAGGTGAAGAATCTCACTGGTATTTGTACTGTAAAATTCTCTTACTAACTTATATGTTTCTGATATATCTCCTCTTCTCCATCTAGTCATCAAACTTTAATGACCACGACAGTGCAGTTATCTGATGTGATGACTTAACTACCTTTTAGTGTGGATCTTTTCAACTATATTTTCATTCCCTTGCATATCAGTGTGGCCTTAAACTTTAATTCTCTGTCTAGTATAACTCCAGTTTCTAGCTTGATTGATTATTTGCATCAAATTCTAATTTATATAATGCTTTGCTTGCAATTTATTCGGTCCAAAATGCCCCTTGCACGTAGAAACATTAAATTGACACTCATTAACATTTGTCCATAGAATTAGTTCATTGAATCAGCCTGCAGAGATTTTGTATGTCTATTATATATTGCCCCATTTTAGCATCTCAGCAGATAACTGGATAATCACGCTCTGGATCAATAACAAGTTTAAAAATGGCCCAAGTGCAGAACTCTCTAATACACCACTGATGAAACTTCTTTTAGACTCAGCACCACCATACATCACTTTGTAATATCTGTGAGTCAGCTACTCACATTTCATGTCACAAATTTGTTTTGTATATCCATCCCTTTGAGTTCCTGTAACATCCAGCATCAGGAATCCTATCAGATGGCTTGACAGAATCAAGAAGTATTGTGGTATATCCATTTCCTTTATTTAGCTCTGGATTCACTGTTATAGAACATGAGCAATATTGATAAAATGAAATATACCCTTAACAACCCATGCCACCCTCTGTAGAGAATGATAATGCAATCTACCAACCTTCTGATGCAGTTCCTAATGAGTGTAATGAGACTGAGATAATTGCATTATACAAAGGCAAAGCTAGGATTGATGCAACAATTATAGATCAATCAGTATCTCTGGTGTGGCCATCAACATATTGGAAAAACTGGTTAGGAATGGTATTAAAAGCTGAATAGATTATGCAGTCATCTTCTACACAGCAGCATAATTTGTTAAGGGTAAATGTTGCTTTAATAGTATGGATGGATGGGATTGGATGGTACTTTGCCAATATCCCATCCAATCGCACTGCAGTGTTCAAATCAAGCTCTTGCAATAGCTTTTATACCTCTAACTCATCTTCTGTATTCTTTCATCCAGTTTGCCTTTGGCATCCAGAGAGCTAATTGGTCTGCCATACACTTTCACTAAGGATATTCTTTCAACGTGCCCATTCTTTCTTTTACTTGCTGCACAGTGAGAAAATTCTTTTGCATTTTCCTTTGCTGTTCAACTAACTTCATTTCATTATCTGATTTTATCTTCCTTGCCATCACTCTTTTATTATTATTATTATTATTATTTGACACCTCCAGGGAGTCTAGGGACTTATCAAGGGAGGGCACCTGCTCTACAACTCCATCTCCACCATTCAATCACCAACTAACCACAACTACACCAACTCCATCTACTGCCGACCATCACTGGTATTTCCACACACAATCACAACTATCCATGCCCACAGCAGGATTCGAACCTGTAGCGTTTTGGCTGGATAGCTTTTTGACTGTTCTTTATGCTGCTCCTGAACCTCAGTATAGCTTTTCTTATTCTACTGGATCTGAATAATTTGTTTTGTTATGCAGCTTACCCAAATTTACTATCGTTTTCTATCTCATTCTGTACATTGTTACACTCATAATTATGACTCTTAATTTATTGCATATTTTCATGCATCCTCTCAGATATATCTAGGTTCCCTGACTTCAAATTCACTCCCTCATTGAACCATAATTTCTCCAAGCACCTTACAGTAATCAATACTCTCTTTTTTTTTTAAATTTATATATATATATATATTCAAATGCCTTGATTTTCAGTATTACTTAGATTTTTGAAGATCTCATATTATCTTAATAATAGGTGTTTAGTAGCATAAAATCTTAAGTTGACTACCATGTTTGAGTAATAACTTTGGATATAACAAACCTCATTATATGATGTTTTGATCAGATCAAAGTCATCATCTGGAGCGCGCACACACACACATGCACTTGTGTAGTCGCATGTGCATGTACAAACAATACCATGAACTATACTACATCTTAATAAGGCAAACTACAGTCTGAATTCACTGATTTAGCAAGCTGTTGATCTAAGATTGTCCTCAAGTGAGGAGTGAAAAAAAAATTAATAATCTCATCAATAAGTAAGTAGGTTATTCAGTGGGATTAATTACCTTGCATTCCATTACTTTTTAGGTGACTGGAGAACATTCTGATTAGATGAGAAATGAAATTTCATTATGTATAGTTCTTAATCGCATGTTAGAAAATTCTTAAAATTAAGCATTATGAGAATTGAATTCTTTTAAAAATTAATTCATAAATATAGAGATTATTGTGATGATGTAGAGTACTCTCTTATTTTTGTTAGGAATATAAAGACATCGTGTACACTTCTCTGATGAAAATAAATACATTCTAAGTTTACAATCTTTTCTTGATAAGATTTGGATTAAAAAAAAAAAACAATTTCAAAGAATTACTTAATTTCATGGAACTCAAGGCAAACATCCTGCCTATATATCAGTGCAGTTAAAGCCAGTTGTATGCTTACAACTGTTTGATAATTGCATCTAAGG
Organism: Typopeltis vanoorti; assembly: GCF_054136105.1. Lineage (NCBI taxonomy): Eukaryota > Metazoa > Arthropoda > Arachnida > Uropygi > Thelyphonidae > Typopeltis > Typopeltis vanoorti. The sequence goes on along the minus strand of NC_143572.1, from coordinate 11,917,642 downwards.
AAATTTTGTTACTTATATATTCAGAATATTCTCTGGTCTGGATCTTTCCCCCAGAGGCAAAGCTGCATGCCACCAGATGGGTCCCCAGGTTACGGATCGGGGATTGGCCACTAGAGATGGTGGCTAGCTACAAATAGCCAATAAGCAGTCCCAGACAAGAAGTGGCAATACTAACAGGACATGCTGGGTTAGTGGACAACTCCACTAACCCACCATATCCTGTAAAATGCCACAGAAGTCCAATGACGATACTGCATCAAGGGGAGCTTAGTCTTCCCAAAGCCTAAACATAGCCTATATGCTCCTTCTTACATCTCTCCCAAGCTCTTCAAGGAAGATTGAGGGTTTGTCAGATAAGTGTCGATGTGCTGATAGTAAAAAGAAAATACGATTGAAATCTGATGCCAAAGAACAAGAGAAAAGACTCATGCCGGCTAGGATGTTACCCAGTCAAACAAGGTCAGCATCCCCAATCGAGCAATTAGGTTTGGATCAAAAAATCAGCTACTTAAAACGAAGACAAAAAATCAAATTAAAGCCTGTAGGGGATGGAATATCAATAGTTACATGGAATGTCCGTACACTATGAGCAACTGGAAAATTGCAGTTGCTTCAAGAAGAAATAAAGAGATACAGATCGGACATCTTGAGAATTTCAGAAATGAGATGGATACTGTTAGGAGAAACAAATGGTGAAAGAGTTCTCTGGTCAGGAAATAAAAGTAAGCATGAAGCAAGCATAGGTTTCCTGCTAAGCAACAAGGCCTGTCAGGCAATGATAGGATACAAACCAGTTAGTGAAAGGATAATGGTTGCAAGATTCAGTGCCCAACCATTTAATATCATGACCATTTAAGTATATGCACCCACTGCAGAGAGTGGATTTGAAGAGATTGAAAGATTTTACAGAGATCTACAACTAGAAATTGATGAAGTGCCAAAGCAGGATATACTCATCATTGGAGGAGACTGGAATGCAAAGATTGGCAGAAATGACACATGATGGGAAAAGGTTATGGGAAAATTTGGATATGGAGAAAGAAATGAACGTGGAGAGATACTTCTGGAATTTGCCACTGATAACAACCTGATGATTTGCAATACCAAATTCCAACAAAAAGATTGTCGTAAATGGATATGGTGCTCCTTCGATGGCAGGCATAGGAATATGAACAACCTGATATTAATAGACCAGAAATGGATAACATCAGTTCAACAGTGCAGATCATTCCAAGGAGCTGATATTGATTCAGACCACAGCTTCGTGTTTGCGAATATAAGACTAAAACTGAAATAAAGTACAAAGGAAAGTAACAAAAAGCAAGAGACATCACAAGACTAAAGGAAGACAGGCTAAGAACAGCATATCAAAACATACTGGAAACAAAGCTTAAGATCACAAGTGAAAAATGAAATATAAATATAAGAGCAGAATGACTGACTACAGTACTAAAAAAAGTGGTAGAGGAAGTAATTCCTGAAAGAGAGAGGATCAATAATAATAAATGGATAACTCAGGAAACCCTGAAATTGGTACAGGAGAAAAGAGAACTGAAACTTAAAAGAGATAATTCAGATGTAGCATATCAGTTATTCTTTTAAAAATGCAATGAAGTACAGAAAGCAGCAAGATCTGATAAAGCCAAATGGCTGGAAGACCAATGCAAAGACATTGAACAGTAGTATGGAGAACACAAAACTAGAGAGGTCTACAAACTTATAAGAAATTATTATTATTATTATTATTATTATTATTATTATTTCGGGCGACTCCAGGAGTCCTTAGACTCATCGAGGGAGGCCCTAAACATCATGTCCACCCAACTATGCGATTACATTCTCACAGTATATATCATACCCTGTCTTGAACTTGTTCACCGTCATAGCACCCACAACAGACTCTAGCAGCTTATTCCACTCATTTACCACTCTAAAAGTAAAGAACCCAGCTCTAACACCCCTGCTAACCACACTCTTGCCCAGCTTCCATAGGTGTCCCCTAGTTCTCCTACCAGTCCTGATCTCAAAAATATCCTCTGAATTAATCCTATAGAATCCCTTTAGCAATTTGAATGTCTCAATCATATCTCCCCTCCTCCGCCTATCAACTAGTTTCTGCAAACCACAAATCTTCAACCTGTTCTCATATGGTTCATTCCATAGACCTGTTATCATCTTAGTCACTCGCCTCTGGATCCTCTCCACCTCCTCCCCATCAAGAAGGAACCGAGGTGACCAAATCTGGGCACAGTAGTCGAGATGAGGTCTTATCAAGGCTCAGTACAGAGGTACAATAACTTGCTTGTCTCTGCTCGTCAAGGTATTTTTCAACAACCAAGTGAGTTGATGAGCTGATTTAGCTACTTTTGCAGTGTGCCCCCTAAACTTCATCTCCCTATCCACCAACGCTCCCAAGTCCCTGGCCTCATCAATCTCTTGGAGTACAGTTCCACCAGTGTGGTATACTGCTGCTAATCTTTTCACCCCAAAATGCATAACCTTACATTCTGTCACATCAAATTGACATCCATTCTCCTTAGCCCAGAACTCCAATCTATCTAAGTCATCCTGCAAGACTTTGACATCTTCTGCATTCACTATTGCCCTACCCAACTTTGCATCATCAGCGAACAAATGAATTGTTCCACTTAGATCCTTCCCTATAAAATTAATGAACAGATTAAACAGCAGTGGTCCAAGAACAGAACCCTGTGGCACACCACTAGTCACAGGCCGTTTTTTGGACTCTACTCCTGAATAAACTACTCTTTGATATCTCTCCATCAACCAACCACTTATCCACCTCACCAACCCTATATCCATTCCCATATGTTGTAGTTTACGGATTAGTATTCCATGGTGGTATTCTGTCAAACGCCTTTGCCAGGTCCAGCAGTATCACTGTAAACCCATTTCCCTTATCCAGTTCAGCCGTCACCTTGTTATAAAACTTGAGCAAGTTACTGAAGCATGATCTACCCTTCACAAAGCCATGCTGTCCCCTGTACAGTATCTCGTTTTCATCAATCCATTCCTGTATTTTTCCCTTGACTACGACTCCTCATATGCTGATCGGTCGGTAATTTGCAACCATAGTCTTGGATCCTCCTTTATGCAGTGAAACTATTTTCCCCTCTTTCCACACCTTCGGGATTAAGCCAGACCTGAGACTCAGATTAAACAACGTGGTCAAGGGCACTGATAATTCTTTAGCCGCTTCACGCAAGACCCGTGCCGGTATACCATCCAATCCCACAGATGTGCTCACATTAAGGTTCTGTAATAGACTAGTCACCTCCACTTCATTCATCACTATTCCCGTATAAACTAATGGTTCCTTCATTTTTCAATGTCACAACCTGGATGATATGCTTTTGCAAAGTGCCAATAGGAAGTGGCAAACAAGATCAGTAGCAGTCAAAGATGGTAAAGTATTGATGGACAAGACTGAAATCATACACAGATGGACAGATATTGTAGTGAACTATGTAAAAATTAACTAAATAATACTGCAACAGAAATAATCAAAGAACTAACAGCAATCTCTCCACAAGCAGAGATCTTTGAAAATAACATCTTCGAAGAGGTGGTGAGTAAAGCTATAAAACATCTCAAGAACAACAACAGTCCTGGAGATGACAACATAATAAGCGAGATGCTAAAATATGGGGGGAATCAGTTGTAAAATAAATGCATAAGCTATGTAATGAAATATGAGGAGATCAGGGTATGCCCCCGAAGAGTGGAAAAAATCAGTCTTGGTTGTTCTTCATAAAAAAGCAGTGCTTTAAAATGTACCAATTACAGAACTATTGCACTAATGAGTCATCTTGGCAAAGTGCTGATGAAAATACTTACAGAATGCCTGAAGTCATATGGAAGCACATCTTCCTGATGATGAGCAAGCCTGATTTTGAAAAGATCGAAGTACAGTGCAACAAATACTTGCATAAGACTAATAGTAGAGAAAGCTCAAAGAAAAAACAAAAAGATATACTGCTGTTTCATGGACTTCCAAAAAGCATTTGATAATATTGACCAAAATATAACATGGGCTGTCTTGGAATCTTATGGTGTGGACAATAAATTGATTCGCCAATAAACTGAAAGATATAAACAGTCAAGCACAAGCAATAATCAGGATAGCAGATGTGAATGGAGATTGGTTTGCTACTAATCAAGGCACAAGACAAGGGGACCTAATATCACCAATCATCTTCATCACACATCTGGGAAGAACACTAGATAAGATTAAAGTTTATTCTCATGCCATTTCAATAAATGGCATGAGAATAAACTACCTTTGCTTTTGCAGATGACATCGTCCTGATTAAAAAAGATGCATCAAGGCTGGAACGGACACTGCAAACACTATATGCAGAAGGAAAAAGATATGGACTAAATGTCAGTTTTGAAAAAACTAAAACAATGATATTTGGACAACAAGAGTTACTGAACAGAGTTACCATAGACAGATTTCAACTGGAAAATGTGGAACACTTCACATATCTTAGATGCCACATGACGCATGCCTTGGACCCCAAAAAAGAGATAAAAATTAGAATAGCCAGAGCAACAACTATTTTAAAAGCCATGGACAAAATATGGAAGAGCTGAGCTATAAATATATACACTAAACTGCGCATTGTGGAAACCTGTACCTTCAGCAGCATGCTCTATGAATGCGAGGCCTGGGTACTCCTGAGGGAATCTGAAAGGAGGATATTAGCATTCGAGAGGAAGTGCTATAGAAAGATCTTGAGGATAAGATGGATCCAGAAAGTGAACAATGAAGAAATCTATAGATGAATACAACCAAAAGAAAATCTAATCCAGAAAATAATCAAAAGGAAACTATGTCTATTTGGCCATATATGTAGAATCAACGAGAGAGGAAATTGAAATGCTGCTGTTTGGGATGATTGAAGGAAAGAACAAAAAAGAAAGACCAAACAGAGAATGGAGCAATGACATTGTCAAATGGTGCAGAAACTCTATACACAAACTGAGTCATCTTGTACAAAATAGAATGCAGTGGAAGAATCATATCAAGATGGCATCAGACACCTATGGGCATTGAACCCATGATTGTTGATTGATTGTTGATAAAGTAAGAAGATGCTAGGTGATTAATCCCAGTGAGACTATATGATCAGCTAGTCATTGTTTTTTTTTTTTTCTGCTAGCAATCAGGTTAGCTTTAATAAATGACTAAATTTGTGATTCTAAAGCTTATCTTATGGAAATGTCATATAGCCCTGCTTCAAAGACCCAATGTTCGTTTATAATAAGTAAGATAATGAAGTGGTTCAATCTCATTTGGAGAACAGATGACCAATTAATTAAACAAGAACTTACAAATAAAATTGACAAGAAAAAGACATTTGAGCATGATGGATGGATGAATATGGTAATAAAAGACTTAAGATAGCTGAATGAACACTTTACACCAGATGCAGCCTGTGATAGAGGCATATGATGGCACATTATGTTGAGGAGGACATGTTGTATAGCTTGTATTCCTCTATAATTGACCATTTGTCATCATGTGTATGATGACAAATGGTGACATTGATATGAAGGTCAAACATCGATATTGACTATGTTATTGTTCATAGTAATATCTTCATAATGGTTCATGATACAAAGTATAAAAGGGATTTGAAATTTGTCTCCATAATTTTTCATAATGTATTCTGATCATCGTGTAAGCACGAAGGAAAGGAAATAGGAAGTAGGCATTTATTTTCAGTAAGAAAGAAATGAATGTTGAAAGTTTTTTCACTTGGTCATATTTAAATAAATTAAATTAGAGATGTCAAGAAATTATATTCTTGTTTAATCCTTTATCCAAGTGTAAGCAAATAAAGTTTGTAGGTGAACTATCTTCACAACTATGCTACTTCTATAGAGACTTCTTGTATAATGACTTCACTTTAACTAGGCAGTATCTCATAATGCAAGGAACACATCCTTTCGGGTGTGTATAATGTGCTATGCATTATGGGGGGGCACTACCCAAGACTGGTTTCAACCTGTATTGAGGTCTCATCAGTAGGAGCCAGTCCCTGTGCCCTCCTTTATACAAGTAGCCTAGTTGTGAAGATAGTTTATATGCAAACTTTGTTTGTTTACATTTGGATAAAGGAGTAAACAAAATTATAATTTCTTGGCATCTTGAATTTATAAGAAATGAATATCACATATCACAGTTGAAGAGAAAAATGCATACAAAAGTTTTAGAAAGAATCAATGTGAAGTAGCTTTTAGACGCCACATATAAAGTCCCATATCAAGCTTGCTGTCCTATTCCACTCATCTAAAGATCACCTCTTTAAAATAATTGATTGTTTAATTTCTTGATCTTTTCACAAGTTGGCATAGTATGGATAGACTGGAGTATCTATCAACATTTCTCTAAAAGAATAAAGAAAATACATTTACACCCACAAGTATAGACAATCAGTCTAACAGACTATGCTTTAAACACTAGCCACAGAATCAAATAGCAAAAAACTACAGTACAATGCTTCATAACAGCAGGTATATGAGAGAGAGAGAAGCAGGAGGTCCACACTAACCATTATTCGCACAATACTATTAACTCTCTTAAATTTATTCACTGAAAATGCACTCACTGTTATCTCTGCTATCCCATTTCATTTTCAAAACTTTTCAAACAATTGTGAATGAAACGTTTTAGACACAATACTTAACTTGATTGAAATTAGCAAACGATGTTTCATGTCGCAACTAACAAACATCATCAGTGCAAAAGAAACAAGCAATTCAAAGAGAAACAGAATACGAAGCAAACACAACAATTGATTAACTTATAATAACAAGAACCATATGCTAGAAGGATCGTATCAAAGAGATACTTAACCATTTCTGAAATACAAAGCAGGAAATTATGACCAACTGAGGAGGATGCTGGTTCTGTTCCTTGGTATTAGTTGCTAGATGCAAAGGATATCTTGACTGTGCATGTGAAGCATTTAAAAATACTTAAATGATGCAGTAGCAGAATGTGTCCACAAATTTGAAGAATAAATAGGGTAGGAGTGAAATGGATGAGTAATCTTATTAAGCAAGAGGCTTGTAAGGAAAATATGATGCAGAAGGAAAACTACATGCATAACAGTGATGTCAGCTATGAAAATTATAAGGAACCAATGATAAAGTTTACAACTATTGTAATGAAAGCTGAGCCTGAGTATGAAAAGAAACTGGCTCTGCAAGCTAAAGCCAACACAAAAGAATTCTATCATTATGCTAGAAATAAAAGAAAGAATGAGTATGAAAAAATAAACTCTACTGAATGTAGACGGTATGCAGGTGACAGATGCAGAAGAGATTGCTTAACTGATGAGCACCCATTTTGCTAAAAGCTATCAACCTGGTGTAGACAACATTGACCTTACTGCTACCGCTTCATGGATGAAAAAACTTAGGTGTGTGAGGAGGAGGAGGTGGTGCTAGGGCTGTTTGGCAAGCTGAATAAGAATTCAGCACTAGCTAAAGAGTGTTCAGGGAACTGGCTATTCCTTTGACCTCTGGTTAGATAATTTGAATCTCAGAACAGGTGAGCTCTCATAGGAATGGAGGGAATGTATGATAATCTCATTGCACAAGGGTGTTGCAACAGCTGACCTATCTAACTGTTGACCAGTCAGTATCTTTGGAGTGGTGGTGAAGATTTTGGAAAAGTTGGAAAGAGATCACTTTCAGAAATTGGTTGAAAGAGAATTGATACTTTGCAGTGAACAGCATGGGTTTTCTAAGAGATGGTTATGTTGAGTGACTTATTCACATTTTATAATATTGTGATAGTTGAGTTAGACAAGGGAAATGGATACACCATATTCTTTTCAACTTTGCTAATGTCTGCAAGAGGATATAGTATGGAAGTCTTTGCATAAATTGGAGAATATGAGATTGTATTATAAAATATTAGCAAGAATAAGTAGCTACTAGATATAAGAGAGTGGTATATGGTGGATGTGTAAGATTTATAAGTGAGGAGTGGTGTACCACAGGGATGAGTCCTTGGTCCATTGTTATTCAGTCTTTATATTAATGACATTGGGAAGGATTTGACAAGGGATATACAAAATGTTTGCTGATGATGCAAAGATAGAAAGGGTAGTCAGGAATGCAGTACAGTGACATATTATATTGGTTGGATTAATCTATAAGAAATAGATCAGGCTAGAGTGTTGAACTTTTAGTAGATAGGAAGTTTAAATTCAAGGGCCATGTAGAAAAAATTGCAAAGCTGAAATGAACCTTGACACATAAGGATAAGGAACTGCTCACAGGTCTGGTCTCTTGGTTTCTGTTTTGATTCCAATACAACAGAGAGAGAGTATAAAGGTGAGTGTTAAACATGATATTAAGATTGTGGAATACAGATTATGAAAGCAGATTGAGAATTGGTGGACAAACATTAGCAAACAGGAAAATGGAGGGGTGATATGATTGAGACTTACAAACTCTGAACGATTCATACAGGATACCGGTAGATGGAATTTTTAATTTTATGAAGGTAGGAAGAGAATGAGAAGGCATCAATGGAATATGAATACAGGCAAGAAGAGGGTGAGAGGTGGATTTTTCTCTCAGAGAGTGGTGCATTACTCATGTATCGCCTTTGAAAGTGGTTAGTGTGAATGAATTCAAGCAAAGGTATGATGACTGGTGCAGTGATATATGGTCTCCCTTGATAAGTCCCTGACCTCCTGCATGTCTCTTAATAATAATAATAATTTCTGATATTTACATAGAATGAGAATCTCCGAGACTTTCAAGAGAGAAAGACAACTATTTTTACTTAAATTCACACCCACACTGTAAAGTAGCAAGTCTAACTGTAGGATTTCATAACTAGATGTCAGAAATAGGAATTTTATCATTGGCTGATGTAATTAATTATTATCTAGTAAGTTTACTTTTATTTTATTTTATTACTAGAAGTGGTCGGGCTAAGAAAGTTAATTAGTTTTAGACATTATGTGGCTTCTAATAGCACCTTATGCTGGTTACTTTAATGTAGTATATATTATTATTATTATTAACATCTGACCTCCATGGAGTCAGAGACCCATCATGAGAGATACACACTATTGCACATGATGGTCATCCAGCTGTGCCTTAAACTGATTCAATGTCACAAGACACTCAGGCAATGCATTCCATTCACCAACCACTCTCCATGCAAAGAACCTTCTCCTCACTCCTCTGCTCACATCCTTCTTATATAGTTTTCTCCCTCTCCCATTCTATGAAAAATCTCTTCCATGTCAACCCATGACTAGCTTATATGTCTCAATCATATTCCCCCACTCTTCCCTCTATTCATGAGGCTCTGCAATTTACATTCTCTCAATCTGACCTCATACTCCACATTCCAAAGACCACTGACCACCTTTGTGAATCTTCTCTTTCCAACATATCCTCATCGCCATGAAAACCCAGCAACGAAATCTGCACACAACATATGAGACCACATTGCACAAGTTTTGAAGACATCACGTCAGATAATGGCATTGATGCAGAGCAATGATGATTTCCGACATGCAGAAATAAAGAGGTTATGATGCCATTGTCCGATGTCACATCTTCACAACTTGTGCAGTGCGACCTCTCAATTTCAGGTCCTTGTTCACCACCACTTCCAGAACTCTCATCTATTCTACTTTCTTTAAAGTTTCCCCACCAAGTGTATACTTTGCATCCCATTGTTACTTATCAAATCTCAAACCCTTACACTTTGCAACATTGAACTGACAATTCTACTTACATGCCTATTCATGCAATCTAATCAAGTCCTCCTGTAAGGCCATAACATCTGCTTGATTGTGTATTGCTCTCCCTAATTTTACATCATCTGCAAACAGGTGCATATTACTAGTTAAACCCATCCCAATATCATTAACATACAAACTGAACAACAATGGTCCCAAAACTTATCCCTGTTTATATATATATATGTATGTATATATATATATATATATATATATATAAAATAAGTTTAATGACTATTACCGAGTAATAGTCATTAAACTTATTTTATAATATTCCAACCGAGTTAAAATGAATTGTCAAAATATATATATATATATATATATATATAGACCCTAAATACCAAATATATATATATATATATATATATATATATTTGGTATTTAGGGTCTAGCTACTCACTGAGACCTCAAAAAAAAGTTGAAACCGGTCTGGGTAGTGACCCCACCCATAATTTATTGCAGTATACATCTCTTAATGAGATGTGCTTTACATTATGGAAAATACTAAGAATAGTGATCAGAGCTTTATCCACCTTTACAATGAGTTGCCCTGGTGTTGCACCACTTTAGACTTGAACTACGTTTCAGGTGCAAACTTAATTGTTTGCTTACTTGGGATTAGGAGTAAAATAAACAAGTTTATAAAATTACTTGGTAACCCTAATATATATATATAGATAGATAGATAGATAGATAGATATAGATAAATATATTCAAAAGATGGAAAGGCTAAATAAGGTAGGAGTAAAATGGATATATATATATATATATATTCCAAAGGAGCCTCTGTAGCTCAGTCAGTATAGACAAAGCTCTTTAATTGAAATGACCTAGATTCGATTCCTGTCAGTGGTGTGAGGAACCGTTATCTGGTCTCTTTCAACTAAAGGTGAGTTAACCGGCCTCATACAAATGTGGAGGATTTTTTACCCCAGTAACTTGGGTTTTTCATTCTTAATAACAGGCAAACCAATCTGGTGAACACACATGGCTACTGTCATAAAATACACTATGGCAAAGAAGGCAACAGGAAGCCATTTTGCTCATAATCATTTCGATAGTATGGTAGCATACAGCCACCTCCCCCAGCTGTATAGCTGAGGGAATAGGATAGGATATATTGCAAAGTTGGAAAGGCTAAATAAGGTAGGTGTAAAATTGATGAATGAAGAAATAAGCAGAAAATGTGGAAGAAGTGGCACTGTGTGGAGGTAACATAACATGAATGTAGGTAATAATCAGTTGCATGAAGAGTACAAAGAGTAGTGTAGTAGGCTAGGAAGTTGACTCGGTTGTTAAATACAGCAAAAGGGCAGTATTAGAAGTATAAGTATTAGCCAATCAAGTTAAGAAAAATCCTTGTGAGTTTTTTTCAATATGGGCAAGCAGAAGAAAGAAAGGCAATGGAAGAATGATGATAGTTGATGACACTGGCAGATTGGTAATTGATGCAGAGGATGTAATTGAAATATTCAATGATCAGTTTTTCATTGTATTTCATTCTTGTGAAGGTGACATCACAAGAAGCTTAAATATAGGGTATGGTGAAAGGAGTGATGATGAATGAGTAGAAAGTGTATGAGGAATTACATAAACTTGATGTTAATAAGGCAGTTTGACTTGAGAATGTATCTTTCAGCGTCTTGGGGAATGGTCTAGAGCAGTGGGTCCCAACATTTTTCGACCTATAAATTGTACGCCTTGTTTTTAAAATAGCTGTTTTTAAATACTGTCATTTATTGTTCTATAACTACCATTTTGCATTTTTTTACTTTACTTGTTTTTCTGCCATTACTGGTTATTTTTCGTGTATCCCTGAATGGCCCAGCTTGTACCCCCAGGGTACGTGCATGCATTTGTACTTTTAGTGTAGTAATTTTCCTTTCCCAACTCATTATCTCATTTCCACTATTTTACATTAAGATAGGCAATGAGCAAAAGTGTCAGTATTTAAAAACAGCTATTTTAAAAATTCCCTACCATCGCATTCTGTGGTGGAGGTGGGCAGTAGATGCCATTGATGGAGATGATTCATAGTAGAGGTTCGGTGTAGTGGTTGAGACAGTTGTAGGTGTCCTCCCGTGATGAGTCCTCGGACTCCTTGGAGGTCTCAGGAATAATAATAATAATATATTTTATTTTTAAGCTCCTCCGTAGTGCAATTGGAAGAATGACGGTACATTGCGCCCTTCGATTGAAAAGGCTTGAGTTCAATTCCTGTCGTGATGAGAGGAATCTTTACTTTTTCAATTGAAGGTGAGTTAGCTGATCTCATACGGAGGTAGCAGGGTTTCCCTTCCGGAAACTTGGGTTTTTCATCCCACATACAGACAAATTGGCCCTTCAGAACACACACAATTTACAGACAAAAGATACTTGTTGTGGCAGTGGTGGGCGGTAGATGGCTCTGATGTAGTTGATTGGTAGTAGAGGTTTGGTAGTGGTGGAGATGGAGAGTTGTACACTAGGCATCCTACCGCGATGAGTCTTCGGACTCCTTGGAGGTATCATGAATAATAATAATAATAATAATAAAAAAGGGGGGTACAGTTTATTGAAATGGGTTTAAAAGGGGTACACAAATGGAAAAAGGTTGGGAACCACTGGTCTAGAGAATTGACAGCACCAGTGGCACACCTATTTAACATGAGTCTTGCTACAAGGCAAGCCCAAAGGAGCAGAAGGTGGTAAAAATTGTTCCACTTCACAAACAGGGGGAAAAGACTGACTCTACAAATTATTGGGCCATTTTGTGTGTGTGTGTGTGGAGTATTTGTTAGGGTGTTAAAGAGATTGATGAGGACTGTGATTCAGAAATGGGTTGAGTGGCACTATTCTTTATGAGAGTCAGCATGCATTTGTTAGAAATGAGGTCATGCTTTGACAATCTTCTTATATATTACAACAAAGTGAAAAATTCACCAGATAAGAGAGATTCATATACAGTGGTGTATTTAACTTACTAGTAAGTTGGATAGCTGATTGACTGTGAGATAGGCGTCAGTGATATAGGTATCAGATAGATATGGAGAAGTGGCGTCCAGAAGTGGGAAGTCGCTAGCGGAGTGTCACAGAAATCTGTTTTGGGACCATCATTGTTTAACTTGTATGTTAATGACATTGGAAACAGCTTCACTAGAGATATGCAGATGATGGAAAGTTGGGAAGAATCATGAGGAGCAAAGTTGATGTTGTGTCCTTACAGGAGGATCTTGATTGATTGTGTGAGTAGGAAAGGGAATGGAGTTATCAGTTTACCATTGCAAAGTCTAAAGCCTTGAAATTTGGTAGCAAAGGACAGGATGCAGAATATACAATTAATGGAAACATTTTGAAGGAGATGGAAGAGATCTGGGAGTGCTGGTGAACAGAGATCTTGAAGTTTAGGGATCACCGCTAAAATTGTAAGTGGATTGGGCAATAATGCAGAAGATATTAACATTTGGGAGGAAAGAGGTTATGATTCTCTATAAGGCTTTGATCAGTCCACATATTGACTGCTGTGTGCATATTTGGTCACTTGGTTATCAAGGCAATGAAGATTATTGGAGAGGATCCAGAGAAGGTTCGCTAAGTCAGTGTCAAGTCTATGGAAGATATGAGGAGAGATCAAGGAAATGCAACTTGCCTAGCTTTGCGAATAGAAGAAAGAGAGGGAATATGATTCAAACATATAAATTGGTGAAGGATTATTACCAGATTAATGTGGAGGAGATTTTTCATAGAGTAGAGGGAGACAACCTAGAACAGGAGACCATCCCTAGAAGCTGTTCAAAGAGAGTGTGAGCAGATGGGAGTGAGAAGCAAGTTCTTTTCATGAAGATGATTAGTGAGCAGAATGCATTGCATGAAAGTGTGGTGAAACTACTGTGAATGTTTGCTCTCACTGGGATAAAGTTTAATCCTTTATCCCAGTGAGAGCAAACAAAGTTTGCATCTGAAAATATCTTCAGGACTGAATATAGTATTGTACTATCTTACCTGGGTAAATAGTACAACATCAGGCAACTCGTAGCAAAGGTGGAGCAAGCTACCAACCAGTAGCAGCTTGCTGCTACTGTGAATGAGTTTTAAGGCATAGTTTGATGATCTTTTTGCATGAGACAAGTATGTACCTTTGCACAAGTATGAGCCTCCCATGATGAGCCCATTACTCCATGGAGGTCAGATGTCATGATGATGAAAATAATAATATTTATATATATTCCCAACTGTGACCTTAACATAAAGGTGGAAATATGGGATTTTAATGTTGTTATTATAATTATTATTATTACATGATACCTCCAGAGAGTCCAAAGACTCATCGTGGGAGGGCACCATCTCTAAAGTTATCTGTCTCCACCACTCAATTCACCAACTACGATGAACCGTAACTACACCAACACCATGTACTGCCAAGCACCACCACTGGTATTTTCACAGACAATCATAAACATCCATGCCCGCACTGGGATTCGAACCCACAGCCTTTTGGCTGGAGAGTGGATATGCCAACCAGGATGGCAAAGTTTTAAAGTTTTTTTTTTTTTTTTTCAAAGTTGTTGAATTCATAAATCTAATAATATTTTTCTTATTATGTTGTGCTGTTTGAATAGTTCATATGTGATCCTTTAAGTATACTTTCCAAGAAATAATGGTGATGTTACTTATGATTGTTAGGATATTTTAAAATCAATGAATTTGTTTATTTGTGGATTTAAAGTGTGGTATACTATTTGTGAGAATATATAAACTGTTTATATTTCTTTTAGGTGAACTGGAATTATCATATAGACTGGATATGGCTAATTAATGACACCTATCTTCATTCCCTTCCAATTATACAAAATCTTCTGACCAATGTTTTTTTGAAAAATTTTAATCATTCTTCTACTCATATAACAACAAGTTCAAAAGCCCTTCCATATGTACCAAAGGCCAACACAGGCTCTAATTTAACTAATTTATATATTTTTGTAATAATGCTCGCTACTCTTGTACCATATGTACCCCCCATGATATCTGTGGAAGTAGTAGAAGACAGAGAGGTAAGCATTAAAATATCTAACAATTTTCACTATTTGCATTTTGTATATAATAGGAATCCAACATTTTCATTCTGTTTACTTGTTTCTCTCTAAATCATACATAGATGAACAAGATATTGCAGTGAACTATATAAAAATCAACAAAATGATACTGCAACAGAAGTAATCAAAGAGCTAAAAGCAATCTCTCCACCAGCAGAGATCTTTGCAAATAACATCTTGGAAGAGGAGGTGAATAAAGCTATAAAACATCTCAAGAACAACAAGAGTCCTGAAAATGACAACATAATAGGTGAGATGCTAAAATATGGGGGAGAATCAGTTGTAAAAGAAATACATCAGCTATGTAATGAAATATGAAGATCAGGATATGCCCCCAAAGAGTGGAAAAAATCAGTCTTGGTTGTTCTTCATAAGAAAGGCAGTGCTTTAGAATGCACCAATTACAGAATCAATTGCATTAATGAGTCAAAGTGCTGATGAAAATACTAACAGAATGCCTGAAGGGGCATATGGAGACACATCTTCTGGATGAGCAAGCCGGATTTCGATAAGATCGAAGTACAGTGCAATAAATACTCGCACTAAGACTAATTGCAGAGAAAGCTCAAAGAAAAAACATAACGATATATTGCTGTTTCGTGGGCTTCCAAAAATCATTTGATAATATTGACCAAAATATAACATGGGCTGTCTTGTAATCCTATGGTGTAGATAATAAATTGATCCACCTGCTGAAAGATATAAACAGCCCAGCACAAGCAAAAATCAGGATAGCAGGTGAGACTGGAGATTGGTTTGCCACTAGTCAAGGAAAACAATGGGACCCAATATCACCAGTCATCTTCATCACACATCTGGGAAGAACACCAGATAAGATTAAAGAAGAAGGTGGAGGCATTTCAATAAATGGCATGTGAATAAACTACCTCTGCTTTGCAGATGACATCGTCCTGATTGAAGAAGATGTAGCAAGGCTGGAACAGACATTGCAAACACTATACACAGAAAGGAAAAGATATGGACTAAATGTCAACTTTGAAAAAACTAAAACAACGATATTCGGACAACAGGAGTTACTGAACAGAGTTACGATAGACAGATTTGAACTGGAAAATGTGGAACACTTCACATATCTTGGATGCCACATGAAGCATGACTTGTACCCCAAAAAAGAGATAAAAATGAGAATAGCCAAGGCAACGACTATTTTAAAAGCCATGGACAAAATATAGAAGAGCTATAAAGATGCAAACTAAACTGTGCATTGTAGAAACCTGTATCTTCGGCAGCATGCTCTATGGATGCGAAGCCTGGGTACTCCTGAGAGAATCTAAAAGGAGGATATTAGCATTTGAGAGGAAGTGCTATAGAAAGATCTCGAGAATAAGCTGAATACAGAAAGTGAAGAATGGGGAAATCTACAGACAAATACAACCAAAAGAAAACCTGCTCCAGAAAATAATCAAAAGGAAACTACATCTATTTGGCCATATATGTAGAATGAACGATGAGAGAAAATTAAAAAGTTGCCGTTTGGAATAATTGAAGGAAAGAACAATAGAGGAAGACCAAATAGAAAATGGGGGCGATGACATCGTCAGATGGTGCGGAAACTCTATACACAAACTGAGTCATCTTGCACAAAATAGAATGCAATGGAAGAATCATATCAAGATGGCAGCAGACACCTATGGGCATTGGACCCATGGTTGTTGATGATGATGATGTCATAAATAAATTATATTGCTATCAAGAATTTTGCAATATGATTAAAACAAATAGATTCTTATTTTTGCCATAAATTTAAAACTGGAACTTGTTTTTTACCCAGTGCATCAGCTTTCATTTTTTTCTATTACTATAATTATATTTTCTACCAGTTCCACACATGAGCAGTCACAAATCTGTAACACAGTAGTGTCAAATGTAGGACATGATTAAGGAAAAGGAAGAAACCTATTGATATGTTTAATTAGCAACTAGTTGTCATAAGGTGGAGGATGAAAAATGAATGTTGTAAATTACAGGCTGTAATATGTTGGATGTTAACCAGCATCTGTTTACATTTTTGTAGATATGCAGAAAATTCACCAAAAACAATTTATTGAAAGCCATTTCATCATGCAATTCACTAGCAGACAATTTATTATTATTATTATTATTATTATTATTATTATTATTATTATTATTATTGCACCCTCCATGGAGTCAGCAGACTCATTGTGGGAGGTTCATTCAACTGACAACATATTTATAATACCAATTCTTAAAATCCTTAACATTATCAATGCATTCCATTCACTGACAATTCTCCATATAAAAAAGCTACTCCTCACACCCCTTTTCACCACATTCTTATATAACTTCCTGGGATGGAATGTAGTTTTTCCCCTCTCCCTTCTACTCTTTTTATCATCCCATCTGGATTAATTCAGTAAAATCTCCTCACTAACTTAAATGTCTCTATATATCACCCCTTTTCTCTCATTCACAAAACTCTACAATTCACATTTCTTCAACCTCACTCCCTGGCCAGAATTCTAAAGTCCTGATATTGTCTTCATCACTCATCTCTGGAGCCTCTCCAATGCTTCCACATCACACTAAAAACCAGATGACAAATTTGAGTAAAATAATCTAAGTGTGTCTGACTAGTGCTTTATACAGTGGCACAACCACTTCCTTATCCCCACATGTTAGAGTACATTTTATCATAGCAGCACTATGATATGCAGTCTTTGCAACACTTGCAATATGCCCCCTAAACTTCAGTCTACTGTCAACCATCACTCCCAAATTGCAAATATCATCCATTTCCTGCAGTACGGCACCATTGATATAGTACACAGCCTTATATTTCTGCACTCCAAAATGCAACTCCTTGCACTTACTGATATTAAAACTATAACCCCACTCCTTTATTCAAGTAAAAAGTCTGTTCAAATCCTACTAAAGGGAATTAACATCAGCAGTGTTACTTATAATTCTTCCCAACTTTGCATCATCAGCAAACAACTGAAGATTCCCAGTCAGTCCATATAACATATCATTTATAAACAAGTTAAACAGCAACCCAAGAATGGAACCCCGTGGCATGCCACTGGTTACCCTCCTTTTTTGAGAGACTGATCTATCATATGCAACTTGGTGGTGTCATTCAGAGAGCCAGTCTCTAATCCATCTAAACAATATACTATCTGTACCCATTCTCTGCAGCTTGTACACCAACTTATGTGATACTCTATCAAATGCTTTTGCAAAGCCCAAAAATATCACTGTATATGATTTTCCCTTGTCTAACACACTCATTACCTTATCATAAAATGCAAGTAAATTGCTAAAACAAGACTTACCCTTTACAAATCCATGCTGACTATCATAAAGAATGCTATGTCCATCAACCCAATCCTGTATTCTATTTCTAACCAATCTCTCCAACACCTTGACTACAACTGCAGTTATACAGACTGGTCTATAATTGAAAACTTCTGTCCTAGAACCATACTTGTGGGGTAGTACTATTTTGCCTTTTTTTCACTTCTTAGGAATCCTACCCACTGCAAGACTTTCATAAATAATCAGGTCAAGGGCATAGCTAACTTTTGTGTGCATTCCTTAAGAATATGTGGTGACATGTCATTCACTCCCGGAGCCTTATTAACATCTATCCCAATCAACATGTGATGCATCTCTGATTCTTTCACTTCCAATTCTTCTGGTACTTGCCTTCTTTTTACATATTTCCCTGCATTATTTATACCAGTATGATATACACTGATAACGTACACATTCAATAATTTTACCATATCCTGTGACTGTTATTCTACTGCCATGACTCTTCACCATTGTCAATCTGCCACCATAATTATTCTTACTCTTGCTTACCATATAGCAGAAAAATTCCCTTGAGTTAACCTTGGCCTGACCAGCCAATCTCCTCTCATACTGCAACTTTTCTTTCTTTACTATGCTTGTCTCTTCCTAGCCTGCACTTTACACTTTTCATGGATACAATCACCACCAACTGTCTTGTACCTACTCCATGGCATTTTCTTGTCCAACACAGCTTGCTTGATTTCACTGTTCATCCATTTCACTCCTACTCTATTTACTTTCTTAACTCTTGGTATGCAGTTATATATTGCTTGTGTCAGAAACTTTCTTGTGAATTTCTATGCAGTGTGAATATCTTTTCTGTTCAGCTCATCTATTCAGCATACTGATGCTAACTGATTACAGAACTTTGTATAATCATCTACTTTACACTTCCACATATATATCCATTTTTGGCAGTAAGCTGTTCTTCATCACTTCCCAAACAAGTACCTCATGATATCTCTCACCAACTGGCAGCAGTGTTAACACCTCGTTAACAACCACATCTTGTGAAGTTATCACCAAATCCAAAACATTAAAACTTCTAGTTGTTTCATCACATTCTGTTGAGATATTTGTCTCTCAGAAATTCAACAAACTCACTCTCCTTGTTTCCATGCACAGCCTCCTCCTACATTCTATTTTCCTGTAATTAAAGTCTTGCATCAGGATCACCTTCTTTTTACATGTTCAGGCAATTTGCCTAAACATTTCACAGTCAGTATTTTCTACATTATCTGATCTGTAACATCATCCTATCAGATATACTAACCTGTTTTTTTCAACTTCGCACCACACACATTCAAAATCTGTGCATGTACCATCAACCTCCACTCTTTACTCTTTGTGGACACAATTCTCTGTAATCATTAACAGCTAAAACAAGGAAGAGCCTAGAAAACTGGTTTCAACAATCAAATTATGAATCACAAGAAAAAGTTACATAGAATGAGTGTTCACTCACTAAACGTTAATTTGACTATCATCTTCAGATTACTGATATACTCTCAAAGGGTGTGCAGAATGCTATGACAGTAGCACTACCTATTTAAACTTACATTATAACTAGCTTCGTGTAACAATTTTCCTTCAACTTAATCTGTTTTTTACAGATCTTATTACTAGATATTTTATAGAAATGTGGGTGACACATAATATATATATATATATATATATACAGGGTGTTCGGGATAAATTTGACAGTTTCGTAAGGAAAAAGAAAATCTTCTTTGTATCTATTAAATTTAATGAATTGACAAAAAAACATTACAGGCAGAGTTAATTACAATACTATCAACAAGATTTACTCAAAATAACCACCATTAGCATCGATCACAGCTTCAATTCTGCTTCGGAACCTCGAACAAGCTGATGCTACAGTCTCCCTGGGAAGGGCCGCAAAAACTGTTTTAATTTTATCCATTAACTGGGCTTTTGTATTACTGGAAGTGCGATTGGTGTCTTTTTCAACTGCGCCCCATACAAAATAATCCATGGGGTTAAGGTCTGGGGAGTTTGGAGGCCAAACATTTGGACTGGTGAAGTCGTAGAAATTTTCAGACAACCATTTTTGACTTTTCCCAGAGGTGTGGCAAGGGGCCGAATCCTGCTGCCATACATACGGCCTACCATTGGCTACCCTTGTTATCCAGGGCTTGACTACAGTTAGCAACTCCACGAACAAAGCCCGAATTCCAATGCCAGGGTTCTTCAACACCTGTTCCTGCAGATTTGCGAGGAATTCTGCTGTACGAACGCAATCAGATCGTCTGCTAGGGATCTTTCTTCTTGCTACATCCTCGTAGTCACCATTGTAAGTCTCTAGTTCATGCCTGATTGTTTTTACTGTATTCAGGGAGCATTGGGCAGCAGTCGTAATATCCTTATTTTGATGGCGGGCACGAATCATCATGATACAAGTTATTCTCTTCCATGATTCAGGTGGGTTCCAGCTATCCATCCTTTCTGACATCTTGTATATGAATGAAGAAGGGTCCAAACTTTTAAATGAAGAGAAGTGTGTGTTAATACATGTAACTTACGGAAAAATATAATTAATTATAAATATGTCAAATTTATCCCGAACACCCTGTATATATATATATATATATATTAAAAGCAGTTTACACATGTAAACAAAATGAGAATTTAATATAAACTCCTATATATTTCATCTATTGTAACCATTCAGGAAGAGTATAGAAGATTAGTTTAAACATTCACAATATGAATCACAAGAAAGAGTTACATAGCATGAGTGTTCACTCAGCATCAATTTATTCCCTTATATTTTTCAAACTTTCATCTCTTTGGTTTCTAATTTTTTGATCAGTTTTGTTTCTAAATAACTCTCACATATAAGATAAATGTGGTAGTAAAGAGTATATGATATTAGTATAAATGTGATAGTAAAGAATATGTGATATTAGTATAAATGTGGTAGTAAGAGTATTTGATACTAGTATAAATGTACCAGTGTGTTTGATCATCCATGTAACAGGTGAAAACCCAACAGGGAAAATGTCACCCTTCTTTATTCAAAAGGGTTTAGAAGGACTGGCAAGATCTCCCAAAACTGTTAAGAAATTACGAGGGTAGTCTGAAATGTTCTCGGCCTAACAATAAAAAAACAAATTTATAATTTCAAAATTTTCAACATAATCTCCCTTAAGAATAATACATTTATTCCAGCAATGCTCCAGCACTATTATCCCATCCCTGTAGTGGTTCTCAGTAAGATCTGCGAAATACCCCCTCTACAGCTGCAATCACCTCTTGTTTGAAGAAAAACGCTGACCAGCAAGGAAGAGTTTTAGTTTTGGGAAGAGACAGAAGTCAGAGGGAGCCAAATATGGGGAACAGGGTGGATGTTCCAGCAATTCATGGTGAGATCCCTTAATTTTCCCATTGCCAAAACACCTTTGTGGGCAGGTGCATTGTCCTGATGAAAGATGATTTTTTTCTTCTGCAAACTGGGTCTTTTCTCACGAATTTTTTTGTCTAGTCTGGTTAAAAGATCAGAATTATATTCCCCATTATTGTTTTACTCTTTTCAAGATAATTAAAAAACAAAATAATTTTAGCATCCCAAACACCGATGCCATGATCTTTTCTGCTGATGGAACCGACTGTGTGTTCTTTGGCACTGAACAACCAGCTTCTGTCCATTGTTTTGACTGCTGTTTAAATTCTGGTGTATAATGGTGAATCCAAGTGTCATCCATAGTAATAAATCAACACACAAAATCAGTTTTATTCTTGTTAAAACGCTCCAAGCACTGTTCAGACATTTTCATGCGAGTGCATTTTTGATCTGCTGTGAGCAAGCATGATACCCATCTTGCACAAAGCTTTTTCATATGCAATTCTTCATGCAAAATATATCCTACACGTTCTTTTGAAATGATTTTGAAATCCTATTGTGTCAGCAATTTCACATATACTTTGATTTGTCGGTCATCCAATATCATATTGTGCACTCGATCAATGATTTCTGGTGTTGTTACACTTTTTGGGGATCCTTCACATGGATCATCTTCAAGGCTGGTACGACCACTCTTAAACTCAGCAGCCCATTTTTTTAATTGTCGAAAATGAAGGAGAAGAGTGCCCATAAACGTTTATGAACTTCAAATGACTTTCTTTTGGCGGTAAACCTTCTTTTACAAAGAATTTTATAACTGCATGATACTCAATTTTATCCATTTCAAGGGATACAGACAACACTTTTGCTTCAGATAGCTGTATAAAATAAACTACTTGATAGAATGACTTGGAATGATGAACCAGGAAGGAGAGAGGGTTGTGGACTTTGCAGTAGCGTTTGATCTGGCAATTGTGAACTCGTTTTTCTTCAAGAGGGAAGAACATTTGATAGCATTTAGAAGTGGTAACAACAGCTCACAAATTGACTACATTTTGACTAGAAGAAAACATCTTAAGGTTGTGACAAATTGTAAAGTAATTCCAACAGATCAAGTAGCACAACAACACCGACTGCTGTGCGCTTACTTTAAAATAAGATCGAAGATAAGAACTTCTGGTTGCCATGGGATGAAGACAATTAAGTGGTTTCGCTTAAAAGAGGAGAGTGTGAGGAATCGTTTTAGGGAGAGAGTGTTAGAGAGGATTTCGGATGGACTGGAAAGTGTACGAGACTGGTGGAAACATAATTCAAAAGTAATCCTGAGCTGTGCAATCGAGGTACTTGGTGAGACATCTGGAAAGATTAGAGAGCAGAAGGAGGGTTGGTGGTGGAATAATGATGTACAAGTGGCAGTGACAGCTAAGAGGAAGGCAAAGCAGAAGTGGGATGAGTCAAGAGTGGAAGAGGACAGAGAGGTGTACAAAGAGAGAAAGCAAGAAGCCAAGAGAGTTGTGGCACAGGCGAAGGCCATGGCATATCAAGATCTGTATGATCAATTAGAAACAAAGGAAGGACAGAGAAAAATTTACCAACTAGCGAAATGTAGAAATAAAGCAGCTAAGGACATCTTACATGTGAGGCAGATCAAAGATGCTGAAGGAAGAGTATTATGGAGGGATGTGGACATAAGAAACAGATGGAAAATATACTTTGAGGGACTTTTGAATGAGGAAAATGCAAGGACTCACAGAGGAGATGGGCAGCCTTCTGAGGGGATGGTGCAGAACATCAGTAGAATGGAAGTGACGGAGGCCATGAAGAGGATGAAGAATGGAAAAGCAGTGGTCCCCGACAGAATTCCAGTGGAGGCATGGAAGGCACTGGGGGAAGAGGGAATTGACCTGCTGTGGGACCTGTTCATGAAAGTTTGCCAACAGGAAAATATACCCGAGGAATGGAGGGAGAGTACTCTTGTTCCCATCTACAAGGGTAAAGGGGATGCACAAGACTGTAAAAATTACAGAGGAATAAAGTTGATGTCCCACACAATGAAGATCCTAGAAAGGGTTCTTGATGGTAGATTGAGGGAGGAGGTGGAGATTGCAAAGGAACAATTTGGCTTCATGCCTGGTAGATCAACAACAGATGCTATCTTTGGGTTACGACAGATGATGGAAAAATATCGAGAGAAACAAAGGGAGCTACATCTGGTATTTATTGATCTGGAGAAAGCATACGATAGAGTGCCAAGGCAAGAAGTCAGGAGGTGTCTGAGGGAGAAGAAGGTGCCCAGAGAAATATGTCAGGTTGGTGCGGGAAATGTACAGAAATGTGAAGACAAGTGTTCGGACCTGTTTGGGACAGACAGAAAGTTTTCAAGTAACAGTTGGCTTACATCAAGGGTCAGCATTAAGTCCGTTTCTGTTTAATATTGTGATGGAGGTGGTAACAGAGGAGGTGAGAGAAGATGCACCTTGGACACTGTTATATGCAGATGACATCTTGCTTTGTGTAGATTCAAGAGAAGAAGCGGAAACTAAACTGGAAAGATGGAGAAAAGTACTGGAAGAGAGAGGTATGAGACTGAGCAGAAGTAAGACGGAGTATATGTGTTGCGCAGTGGGCGGTGGCCAGGAGACAGATCTGGAGCTGGAAGGAAATGTCATCAGGAAGGTGAGAGACTTTAGATACTTAGGTTCAACAGTGGAAGAAGATGGAGGAGCTGAGAAGGAAGTGGGATGCAGGATACAAGCGGGTTGGAGGAACTGGAGGGAGATGGCTGGAGTGTTATGCGATAAGAGGGTGCCGATCAATCTGAAAGGCAAAATTTATAGGACAGTAGTGAGGCCAGCTATAACATATGCTATAGAAACTGTGGCCCTGAGGAAAAATAACATCAGTAGGATGGAAGTAGCAGAGATGAGAATGCTTAGGTGGATGTGCAGTGTGACCAGAAAGGATCATCTGAGAAATGACTATGTCAGGGGAACAGTGAAAGTTACGAACTTAGGAGCGAAAATACAGGAGGCAAGGTTGAGATGGTTTGGTCATGTGATGAGGAGGGAGGACGAATATGTGGGAAGAAGGGTCATGCAGATGGATGTGCAAGGAAGGCGGAAGCGTGGGCGGCCAAAGAAGAGATGGAGGGAGCTGGTAGAAGAGGACTTGAAGATGAAGAACTTGGATATGGTGACAGCCCAAGACAGGAAGGTGTGGAGGAGACTCATAACAAACAGTGACCCCACTTAAGTGGGAGAAGCTGTAGAAGAAGAAGATAGAATGACTTGCAATTTCACATGGATGCTTATGATGCTTATGAAAAACAAATCATCTTTCATCAGGACAATGCACCTGCACACAAAAGTGTTTTGGCAATGAGAAAAAGGGATCTGCGCTATGAATTGTTGGCACATCCACCCTATTCCTCAGATTTGGCTCCCTCTGACTTCTATCTCTTCCTGAAACTAAAACTCTTCCTCGCTGGTCAGTGTTTTTCTTCGAATCAAGAGGTGATTGCAGCTGTTGAGGGGGTATTTTGCAGATCTTACTAAGAACCACTATAGGGAAGGGATAATGGTGCTGGAGCATCGCTGGAATAAATGTATTAGTCTTAAGGGAGATTATGTTGAAAAATAAAAATAATTTTGAAATTATAAATTCGTTTTTTCATTGTTAGGCCAGGGACTTTCAGACCACCCTCGTATATCAAAAACAGTTGTCTCTTAATTATGCCCTAAAGATAAAGTCTTTCCCAGATCATCCTACATGGACTTGTCTCTTTTTTCTGCATTGGGAAGCTCAATATCACACATCAGATTGCCATATATCTTTTTTGGTATGCATGTTAAAGAGACTCTGCAAGGTGTTGGCAAGAATGTTGACAGCATTGTCAACATAGCAGCATCCCTCCATGGCAGGTTTGCAATCTTTCCTGCAACTTCTCGCTTTGCAAACTACAGCAGTCTCATACTCCGTCATCTGTCTGCCTGCCATTGTTTAATGTGCACAGAGCAGCCCACTCTCATTTCTTGCCCATCTATACTTGTGGCTCAAGAACTGATACCTGTGTTGGCTGTGCTGCTGTGTTTCCTGACATTACTAATCTCCAAACAGATCCCACCTGACTGCAGTAATTATACAGCAGAGTTGCATACCATTCAGCTTGAACTTCTGCATATGAAAGAACACCACTACCAGAAGTGTGTAATGTATGCAGACTCATTGAGTTCTTTACAGGCTATCCCCTTTCCTATGTATGATCCACATCCATTACTGTTTGAGGTGTTACACCTGTTGTCCAAAATTAAAACCATTCATTTTGATGTTCAGTTGCACTGGATTCCCATCTGCATTGGAATTAAGGGAAATGAGCCTGCAGATGCAGCTGCTGGATCAGTTCATACTTTCTCCACGTTTCACAGTACCATGTACAGACTACAGGCAGTTTATAATCAAATCTAATTGCCCAATGGCAGACATCATGTCAGGAAGCATTCACAAACAAATTATATGACATTAAGCCTGAAATTAAACCTTGACATTGTAGTCAATGTAGAAAGAGAAGAGAGGAAGTTGTTCTTGTTAGGTTCTGCATAGGTCACAGTCACCTTACATATCCTTATTTACTGAGGGCTGATGACCCTTATATGTATATGCTGCATTGCTTAACTTAATTTTTGTGCATATATATTATTTACTCATTTCTCTTTGACTGTTTATGTACTTCTGTAATCTTTGTGGTAATTTTATTTATATGTAGATACTGCATTGTTAAACTTCATTTTTGTACGTATATATTATTTACTCGGCTTTTTTTTACTATTTATATACTGCTGTAGCCTTTGACTTTGTGTATTGTTGCAACCTTTGCTGTAATTTTGTTGTAGATACTGCACATTGCTAAACTTAATTTTTGTGCATGCATATTGTTTACTAATTTGTCTTTGACCTTGTATATTGTTGTAATTTTGTTTATATGTAGATACTGTATTGCTTGGCTTGGTTTTTGTACATGCATGTTGCTTACTAGTTTGTCTTTGACTATTTATGTACTGCTATAACCTTTGACCTTGTGTATTGCTGTAACCCTTGTTTTGGCACAGCATGACCTTTGCTGTTCTTGTGCCATTAAACCATAAAATCACATTTCTTCAACCCATCTTCATAGCCAGCATTACAGAGCATAGATGTTTTCTTAGTCACTTGTCTCTCAACCCTCTGATGTTTTCATATCACTTTGAAAACCAGGTGACCAAATCTGAGCCCAATAGTTCAAGTGTGGTCTGATCACGCTTAAACTTTTGGACACATGGGTGGAGCAGAAACATTGTACCACATGTTCTACAGATAAGTCTTTTATTTTAGTGAATATTAGTAATTATTTATGTTATATTTTACTAATTTTAGACTGTAATGTTTGTGTGTGTGTGTGTGTGTGTGTGTGTGTGTGTGTGTGTGTGTGTGTGTGTGTGTGTGTGTGTGTGTGTGTGTGTGTGTGTGTGTGTGCGTGCGTGTACATGGACACAGGAATGGGGATGCCAGTTTAAATGTTGCAAAATGTAAGGTTTTAAAATTTGGAAAACAAAGATGGGGTGTAGAATTTACCCTTGATGGAGATATATTGTTGGAGGTGGAGGGGAAATAAGAGATCTTGGTTTGATAGTGGATAAAGATCTGAAATGACACATTGCCAAAATTGTGAGGACAATACAACGAATTCTGGGAATGATGCAAAGGACACTGACTTGTAGAAGTAAGGAGATTCTTGTTCCATTGTATAAGGCTCTGATTAGGCCACACGTGGACTACTGTGGACAGATTTGGTCACCTGGTTTTCAAAAGGATGAAGAGATGTTGGAAGGGGTCCAGAGGCAACTGACTAAGGTAGTTTCTGATCTCTGGAATGTCGAATATGAGGAAAGGTTGAGAAGATGCAATTTACAGAGTCTAGTGGATAGGAGGAAGAGGAGTGATATGAGTGAGACCTACAAGCTAGTAAGGGGTTGTAATAGGATTAATGATCAAGAAATTTTACAGAAAACAGTGGGAAATCAGGGAGAACTAGAGGTCATCCCCAGAAGCTGTATAAGGAAGGTGTGAGCAGGGGAGTGAGAAGCAGGTTTTTTACATCCAGAGTTGTGAATGATTGGAATACTTTGCCCGAGAGGGTGGTGTCTGCAGAGAATTTGAGGGGTTTAAGGTACTGTATGATGAGCTATGTTTATGGCAAAAGGATCTCCTAGATGAGTGTTTGACTCCATTGGGTCTTAGGATAATAATAATAATCTTTGTAGGTTGAGTCTACAGCTCACATCTCAAAATTGCTCAACTTGAAGTCTTTTTAAAACTTTTTATTTTCCCTTTCATGATGCTCATTTTTTTTTCTACTTTAAATGATGAGCACTTCCTCTTTCATATCATATGTACACTCTTCTATCTTGGCAGTCTCCATGTGAGCAAACTGTTCATGATGGAGGGAACTTTCAGTGACTGTACTAGTCCTTTTCATTTCTTTTTCCTTCAATATGCTTTACTCTATTTATCCTGAGTCTTTTTTACTATCCTGTCTTCTGTATCACCATACTGAGATCTAGTACCTCACTACTGTATTTGCAGTGTGCTGAAACCAGTGGACAATCAGAAAGGGGAGGGGAGGGGAGGGGATCCTGGTAGTTTCACACTACTTTGGCTTCTGCAAGATGGGCAGTCCTGCCAAGATAAGTCAGCTATGGGCTTGCCTGCAAGGGTTAATTATGTTGCAGTCATCTCCTTTCCCTTGGTCCTAAGGCTTACTGTAGTGTCATTATTGCATCTAGGGATAGCCTTGGTATTTGATTCCTGAACACAGTCATTGCTTGCTGGAGAGCAGATGGCCATGTGTAACTCCATGGGGATGTGGCATTGAATCAAATTCCTCCTGAGAAGGAATAATTTTTAATCCTCTTGTATATCAGGGGCATCAACCATGTGCAGAAACATAGAAACATCATATGAAAATCAACATAAGAAACAGAAAAACATCAGAATCTGCAACAAATACACTTTTTTTCTTAATCCTGCATTCAACAGGAGACTGTCCAGTTGGGAAAATGTCACCCTTCTTCATCCAGAAGGGTTGGGAGGACCTCCAAAATCTGTAAAGAAACCGCATTCAGGATATATTGTTTTTGTAACATCAAGAGTGACACAATTGGAAAAATTACTTTCTGGAACATTTATCGAGGAATACCAATTACGATTAACCCTCCCGACCACACACACACACAAAACCATAAACTTTTCTACATTTGTAATATCAGAGTGATACCCTCTCATTGTTCCTGATGAGGAGATTTGCTCTGAACTGAAAGACCAAGGAATGACAGCCATAAGAAGATTCCTTATACATAATAATGATGGACACCTGGTTTCCACAAGCCAAAGTCTTGGGCTCTTTTTGACAAGAAACTCAGTTGCGAGATAAGTGAACTTTCTTCGCATCCCATCTTCCCTCTCTTGGGGTGCTGACAGATATTCTTTGCTTCGATTTTACAGAGTAGTAATTAGATCAAAACTGATTGTTGATCTTAAGTCTATGCTTCTTCACAGAATTTACCTCTATTTACCACCAAACCATAAGAATTGCAACTGGAGCATTTCAAACTTCACTGATATCTGTCTGTATGCCAAGGCACATGAATTACCTTTGTCACTTCAACTGTCAACAACTGTCACTGTTATATGCTATGAAAATAAAATCTCACATGGCCAACATTCATCAGACTATCATATGACCTTTTGATTTCTGAATAAAATTTTGGTCTCTTACAATGGATAGATACAGATCCTACTAAAATACATTACCACCATGGCATTCATATATACTACGATACACTTTTTCTTCCTGCAGGCTGCCCCCCCCCCCCTCCTGTTGTCTACCAGCAGCTCTTTCAAGCTCATAGAAACAAATACTCTGAATTTGTGTCGGCTTATAACAGTTCAAAATCAGAGGCTACTAGGCCCTAGTAAGATCTTCTACTGTCTTTCCAGACAGCATAATATCTGCTTGGATCCCACTAGAGTGTAACATCTTTACTGCTGAGCTGTATGCAATAGAGCTTGAATTAAAATACATAGGATTGCATCGCTACTAAAGGTGTATGATATACAAGGTGATGAAAATTAAAGTATCCCTGTTTAAAGCCTTGTGGAGTGCCATCCAGTGATCCCAATGCTGCAAAACTTTGCAAGAATATATTGTGCTTAATGTGGAAGCAATATCTGAGAAAAAAAAAGTATTGCAAAAATCACTTCCAGGAATGTTGTAAACATCAAATGCATGAAATTTGCATATCACTCAACTCAGCAAGTGCTAGGTGGGTTTTAAAAACACAGACACAGGAATTTGTGCCCTCATTCTGGCTTTCTAACATTCATTCTAACATCCACGTGCCATCACTGTGGATGTTAATGCCATCCACAGTGATGGCACTAATCTTGCCAACATGATTTGCTGTACTACCTAAACAATTGCAAAGCTGTTGTTGCTGCACTCCACAAATTTCATCACCTGAACAAACATTGATGAGGTCCCCTATCTCTGTGTGCTCTGCGATGGATGATTAATTTTTTTGAAAAAACAGGATCATTGGAAATTAGACCTGGCTGAGGTCGCAAACCAATCGGTTCGCAATAAGTGAAGTTGCTACTGCTGTTGTGGTGTAGGCCATGAATAACAGCACTGATTCCTGGATGTGCCTTACACAAGTGTCTGGAAAATTCTACGGAAGATTTTGCATTTCTACTCATTCAAGATAGCACTGACACAGGAGTGGCATCTGCAAGACTCTGAAAATCGACTGATTTTCGCTTTAACATTCCTTGCTTGAGAGGAGTTGGATACTGTGTGGCTGTGGATGATTTTGTGGGGAAATGAGGTCACTTTCACCTGAACAGAGCTGTGAATACTCACAATTACCAGGTATGGGCTATGTGAAACCTGCATATAATCCAACAAATTCCTTTGATTTTTACCCAAAGTTACTGTCTGGTGTTACAACTTTGTTTATCATTGGACCATCGTTCTTTGAGGATATTCACCAGTTGGGTCCTGTCACTTTCTCCATTACTGTTGAGAGGTACTGCAATATGATAAACAATTTTGTTGTGCCACAGCTACAGCAGGACCTGTGCATGGATTCAGTCATTTTCATGCAGGATAGGGCCTCCTGCACACATCAATCAATCCACACAGGAGGTTCTTTGAGAACATTTCACAGAATCTAGAGTTATCAGCCTTGCTTTTCCCATTGCATGGCTGCTCGCTTACTCCACATGACTTCTGGCTTTGGACATTTCTCAAAGACAGGATTTATTGGGATCCTCCTGATAACTTGCCAGCACTGAAAGACAGCATGTGCACAACATCAGTTTGGGGCATACTGGGAAGAACAACACATTTAATAGTACAGCCCGTGAATGCATAATGAAAGTGAATAAAACCATGTTATTTATGCTTGTGTCACTTTTCTCCTTATTACACACATACACACTCAGAAAAATTACTACATCTTCATTCAATGCATCATACAAACATTCCTTGATGATGAATTTTGGAACTACTTTTTTTTTTTCTTAGATATTGCTTCTGCATGATGCACAATGTATTCTTGCAAAATTTTGCAGCTTTGGAGCACTGGGTGGCATTCCACAAGGGCTTAATCAAGGATACTTTAATCTTGATTACCCCGTCTTTAAATTCATGAAATTCTCTACAAGAAGTAAGATGCCGAGAGCTGCAGGACTTTCTTGAATTAAATATATCCTCTGTCAGTTAGGGAAGCTACACTTGGTTGTATGCTTCTGTTGGATTCCAAGCCACATTTTCAATTAAGGGAAATGAGGCTGTGGATACTGCAGTAGTCATCTCATTTCTCAAACTTCTGCCATCTTCCTGTCCCATATACCAATTACAGGCACATCATGAGACACAAACTTTTATGCCAGTGACAGTCATAATGGATTAGAGAGACCAATAATAAGTTCTATCAGATCCAGCCTAAAATTAAATTTTAGCAATCTAGTCTACATAGGGATCCTAAAGAGGAAGTTCTTTTGCTTGGCTATGTATAGCTATCTTACACACATTCTTTCCTATTGAAGGAAGATGACATTCCTGTGTTTGAGTTCTCTAGTGCCAGACTAACAACTATTCATATTTGCATTGACTGCCCTTGTGGTGTTCTCAAGCATTCTCACTATTTTTTTAGTATTTGTTAGTATTAATAGCTGTCTGAGTCAGAAGTCATAATTTCATATATGAGTAGATAAAAGGTGTCACACCATATTATTAAAATATTCTGGATTAGAGAAAGTTGTTGGAAGTTTTTTCACTTGGTAATACTATAAATTAAAGATACCAAGAAATTATATACTTGGTTTAATCCTTTATCCAAGTGTAAGCAAACAAAGTTTGTGCCTGAACTATTTTCAGGACTGGGGCAACTCATATATTGAAACTACTTCAACCTTAGTATCAACTCTCGGTCTGGCTCCCACTGAAGAGACCTCAGTAAAGGTCAAAACTGGTATGGGTAGTAACCCTTCCCATAATGCATAACAATATACATATCTGTAAGGACATGTGCTTTGAATTATGGGATACTAAGGCAAGTGATGTGAAGTCATTAGCTTGAATATACGAGTTGCCCCCAGTCTTGAAAATAGTTCAGGCACAAACTTTGTTTGCTTGCACTTAGGTAAAAGATTAAACCAAGTTTATAATTTCCTGGTATCTGAGTCCTATACATGCTTGCAGACTATTGGACTCAACAAGTATCTTTTTTTGTGTTTAAATTTTTATAAATTTTAATAAAATATATATTATTTTATTCATGCCATATTGATTTTTGTACATAGTCTTTTAATACCGGGTTTTTTTAATCTTTATTTTACAAAGTTTTTTTACTCTTTTATAGACCTTTTTAATATGTTCTTATCTATACCTATCTTCTCTACATCTTTTTACACTTGTCTCTGTTCATTAGTGGTATTGTGAACCTGTGGTCCATGTAGCTCCTTAGGTTAAACTATAAAAATAAACAAGTCAGTTTTTTTTTTTTTTTAATGAAGCTCCCTAAAATAATGAACTTTTTTTAACTATGGTTGCTTTTAGTTAAATTACCTAAAGGAATGCATTATTTCATTACTTAATGAGAATTAAAATAATGAGCAAAATAATTCTATTAACTTTTTAAATTTAGCTCTAACAAGTTTTTCAAGAAAAATAGTACCATGAAAGTTTAACATATGCCCACAAATGTAGGAAATTTCTTACACTTTGACTTGTATCATCCTTATACTATAAAAAATCAGTTGTGCATACAAATATGCAACAGTCCTGGAAGATCTAAACAGAGAGAATTATCATTTCAAACAGATTTTCTTAAACACAACAGAAGATTTAAGGGGGAATATTCAGTTGTTTAAACGTATTCACTGTGTGGGTGCTTACAACCACCTGTCATTCCATTCCACTAAGTCACCACTCTTCAAGTAAAGAATCTAGTCTGCACACCCTTACTAATCACACTGTTGGACAACTTCCAAGTGTGACCCCTTGTTTTCCTCCTACACCCCATGTCTTGAAAAATTCCTTTTGTGTCAGTCTTATAAGAATGAGAGGTGGTTGTGAGCACCCCTCTTCTCCACTGTAATCTAAACCCACACACCTTCAATCTATCCTCATAGGGAACATTCCACAGCCCTGTCATGGACTTGGTCATTCATCTCTGTATCCTCTCCACCACCACCTCCTAATTGCCAAGAAATGCAGATGACCAAATCTGTGCACAATAGTCAACATATGGCCAAATCATAGCCTTATAAAGAGGGATAATAACCAACCTATTTTTACTTGTCAATGTATTCTTCAACATCCAAGTAATTCCCTGAGTTATTTTGCCAACTCTTGCAATATGTCCTGTGAATTTCGAATCTTTATCCACCATTACCCCCAAATCCCCAGCCTCATCAATTTCCTGTAATCTAGTACCATCAATATGATATGAAGTATGTAAACCTTTCATTCCAAAGTGCATTCATTCCATGAATGCACTTTGGAATGAAACAAACCTTACATTTTCAACATTAAATCGATAAACATTGTCTTCTGCCCATATTGCCAATTTATTTAAGTCATCCTGCAAGATACCTGTATTATCTTTATCAACTATTGCCCTACTCAGTTTTGCATGCATTTTTTGTTAATTCAGTTGCTGTCAGTTTTTCATAGAGTCTATATTCTGCTGATTCTGGTGTGATTAGGATTACTAAATGTATTCAGATTCATTTTTTTTTTTATTATCCCATGGTATTATTACACCAGATCATAGAAGTCAAATTCATGTATTTTATAAGTACCTTTTCTGGATTTTTATAAAGTTCATATTTAGAAATATTCATACAAGTTAGTAAATGCAGTGGTGATGCTTCCTCGATGTTACAGATTTTGCAGATGGGAAAGACTTTTATGCCATTGCTAAACTTGATTGGTCTTGTGTTGTCAGTCTTGAGGCGAGAGATCATGTATTGGCACAGTGATTAAACTTTGAGTCGATGTAGCTCCTGGTTTTTCTGCTGAATATCAGTGGTGAGTCCTGGAGAATCATTCTTTTTGCATATTTTTTTTTGAGTAGTTTTAAAAAGATCAAAATCTGTGGTATCGCTTGATGGTGCAGCTATTTTTGCTACTTCATCTACAGTTTCATTTCCTTTTAATCCCAAATGGGATAGTTGATTAATTTTCACGGTATATATTAGAACACAGACTGGGATTAGTTTGAACAAATGTAACTACAACACAAAGACTAAAGTCCTAATTAGGCACCCTCTATGTTTAAAAAAAAAAAAAAACAGAGAAGAAAGCAAGTACTAGTTATGTCTCAAGATGCCTGTTTTCCAAATCTTAGGCAAATTTATACAACCATACTTGTTCAGGTTCGGAGTATGTTTCAAGGCTTCTGTTGATTCTAGGAACAGTCTCTCTGACTTGTAAAAGCTTCTGTGCAGCACTTTTGTTTTCTTCCAGTTGATCCTGTGTGCAGAGGTATCCAAAGCATGGTCTGCTAGACCCGACTTGCCATAGTGATGTATTTTCTATGTTCACTGAGGCAGATGTCCACAGTTCTTCCTATCTGATAAGTAAGTAAGCTTGATCACACGAACAGGGTACTTTGTAGACTCCTGGATGTGATAAAGGAGAAAGAGATGCTGTCCTGAGGTGAACGGATGAGAGCTGCCAATTTGACATATGGCCTAAATACGGTGCATGGTTGATGTTTACTGAGTACTCTAGATATCTTTTCTGATGTGCCTTTAATGTATGGGGTGGTGACTGTTTTGTTGTAGTTCTCCATGGTGGATAGTGGGGGTATTTCTGGGGAGCATTTAGTATTTTGTCTATCTTATGGAGATTATAGCCATTGGCTAAGAAGGTATGGTGTAAGTGAGCGAGTTCAGCAGTAAGAGCATTGTCATTGAAACAAATTGCTCTCGCTCAGGTGGAAAGTCATACTTTCCACCTGATATATTTGAACTATTTAAATTCACAATACATGCAGCATATTTTACATGGAAAGAGAAATTATATAAATAATTAGATAGGCTCGCCACTTTCTCCCACCCTTGGCCAACTTCTACATAGAACACCTGGAAAAGCTAGCCACTCTCAAACCAATGCTTTGGCTGCGCATGTTGACGATGTGCTTATTATTTGGCCACATGGCCCAGACACATTGGATACATTCTTATCGCATTTAAATATCCAACATCCAAAATCTACTTTACACTGGAACTGGAAGTAATAACTGTTTGCCCTTCGTGGATCCACTTCTTCCAGATGGTTCCTTATCATTCTCGGTTTATAGAAAACCCACACATAGAGGGAGATATTTACACAAGCAATCACACCATCACCCCACAGAGCGAGAGCAATATGTTCCAATGACAATGCTCTTACTACTGAACTCATTCACTTATGCCACACTTTCTTAGCCAATGGCTATAATCCCAATAAGATAAACGAAATGCGAAATGCTCCCCAGAAATACTCTCCACTTCCACCATGGGAACTACAACAAAATCAGCAGGTACTAGTTATGTCATCTTAAGACATAACTAGTTCCTGCTTTCTTGTCTGTTTTTTTTAACATAGAGGGTGCCTAATTAGGACTTTAGTCTTTGTGTTGTAGTTACATTTGTTCAAACTAATCCCATTGTTACACCAGATTGTTGTTGTCTCGCACAGCTTGACAAACTGTGTTTTGTGCTCTGAAGATGCTGGTTAGAATACCAACAAAATATCAGCAATAAGTCAATAAATAATTATTTACTTATCAGTCTGTGTTCTAACATATACCATCAAAAGGAATCAACATGTACAATGAACACATAAGCTTTTCTACACACACACATGGAATGGTATCCACTGAAAAATTATTTTGGAATCCTTGTGTAGTTTGTTTATGTTTTTTGATATGTCTCTAAGTATTTCTTGGTGGCTAGTGTAGCAGTTCTTAATAGCTTGAAGGGCTGCTAAGTAATCTACAAAAAATATAAATTCCTTTGGGTTTTGTTTATTCAAGTGTTGCAGTGTTGTTAATGTCTATTAATTTTGCATGGTATGAGTTGCATCATTTCTATATGTTGAGGGTCATAAATGAGTATGCCACTCCCATAATTACCATTTGGATTTTTGGAGCCATCTGTCTAGATCTTTATTGAATCAGGTCCATATTTCATTATTGTTGAGAGAGCTAATGATCTCAAGATTTCAGGGTTTTCTTGTTTTTTTTTCCTCATGTTTCGTTATTTCAAAATTCTTGGTTTTCCCTTTCAGTTATTTATAACTGTAGGTGACTTTGTAGGCATTTCCCACAAATTATTCCTGGTGAGATTTTGACAGGGTAGTTCACCATTGCTTTCCCCAACCTCCCAATTTTACCTGGGCTCGGGACCGGCATATAGCTGGGACATATTCATGACTGTAATCCATGTGTGTTCACGGGGACGGTTTGCCTGTTCTGGGGGACAAAAACCCTGAGTTTCCGGGTGAAAAAAACTCCTACCTCCGTATGAGACCAAGGTAGTTGAACCCAGGTCTTTCCGACCAAAGGGCTTCATTTGTGAAGCCCTTTGGTCAGAAAAAAGCCTCTGAAGCCCACTGACTGAGCTACAGAGGCTCTTTTCAAAATTAATAACTATATTTTTCTTAATGAATATTTATTTTCTTGATCATCTAACTAGAGTAATTATTTGGACAATAGATCAAGTGTTAACTAATAAATATTTATTAAACCTACTAGTTTCACCAAACTTTAGCTGTTGGCATCTTCAGGGTACAAGCACTGGTTAAAAAACATTACACAAATATGAATAACTGTAAAATTCTAGCGATTATAGTTGCAAACTGAAATAGCATTGAATGTGAGTGATACACGTATCACGCGTACATGATTAACTAGTTGTTGCTAAGGAACGTTCTGAGGTTGCATTGAAGTTCATTTCCCCTGTGTTGAGAGATCTAATTAGGGTTTTCCATATCTCTGGGAGTATTAAACCTTGGTTCCTGTTAAGGTTATCAACAGAGCGAGCAACTGTAGCTGCTTTTTTAAACATTCGGGAGTGGTTGTCTTCTTCTATGTAAGGGGATCAGCTTTTATCCCACTCGATGACATGGTTAGTTGTAGAAAAATGAGATGACAGGCCAGATATGTCTTGTCTGTTGCTTTTGATGTAACCAATCTGCTCCTTCTGTCTAATTTCGAGGCTTCTTGATGTCTGCCTGATGTAGCTTGAACCACATGAGCATGGAATTATTATTATTTGTCACCTCCAGGGAGTCCAAGGACTCATCGAGGGAGGGCATCCACTCTGCAGCTCTGTCTCCACCACTCACAATCCACCAACTGACCAGAACTATACCAACACCATCTATCGCCATCTTTATAGAAAGGATGGTTATCTTTTGAAGATCTTAGTAGTTTACGAATTGTTTCTATAGGTTTGAATGTCACTCTTATTTTGTGCGGTTTGAGAAGATTAGCGAACTTGTTGGAGATGCCACTCACATACGGAATCACAATAGTTTATTGACGAGTCTTCATGGGTAGCCGTTCAAGTACAGATTATTAGATATCAATGTTAACTCGTCTTGAAGGTCCTTGTTATCTGTTGTGATCCAGACAGCTCTTTTCTTTAACATGTGTACTATGCTTAGTTTGTGAGAAAAATGGTGAGAGGAGCTGAAATATAGATAGCGACCTGCATTCGTAGGTTTCATGTAAACTAATAGGTTTATATGGTCATTGATTTGCTTCTTAATTAAGATATCTAAGAACAGCAGTTGTTTGTGTCTTTCAAGTTCCAGAATAAATTTAATAGAATGATGAAACGAGTTGATCTTATTGAGGAAGTCAAGTAGGTCATCCTTTTTGTGGTTCCATACAATGAAAATGTCATTTACATATCTCCACCAAATTGTTGGTTTAGGAATTATTTGAGATAGGATTTTATTTTCGAGGTGTTCCATAAATAGGTCAGCACAAGAAGGTGAAAGTGGACTGCCCATTGCCAAGCCAGTTAATCAAACTCAAATAGCATTGAACGTTCCTTAGCAACAACTAGTTAATCATGTACACGCGATATGTGTATCACTCACGTTCAATGCTATTTCAGATTGTAACTATAATCGTTAGAATTTGACAGTTATTCATATTTGTGTAATGTTTTTTAACCAGTGTTTGTACCCTGAAGATGCCAACAGCTAAAGTTTGGTGAAACTAGTAGGTTTAATAAATATTTATTAGTTAACGCTTGATCTATTGTCCAAATAATTATTCTATATTTTTCTTGTCTTGATTTGGAAGAACTGCTGGGTAGTTGGCTGTTTTGTTTGGACTATCCAAGGGAATTTTATTTTCCATGATTTTATGCATTGTCGATTTTTCTTTATTCTGTTTATTGGTTGCCACTGTTTAAAAAGTTCATTCACTTGTTCTATGATTTGCAAGGCTGGCTTTTTTTTTTCTACAAATTTAGTACGATTTTGTTGCCACCTGATTTTCAAAGGAGCAAGGTTGGATTCGTATTCTGCTATTTTTCCAGGAGTTGTATTCCTTAGTCCACATATGACTTTAGCTGCATTTTTCTGAATTTTTATAAGCTTGTCTAAACTAGTTTGTGATTTTTGCAACCAGATGGGTAAGCATATTCCATTATGGATCAGATAATAGAGGTGTATGTGATATTTTATGTTTTAGCATCAGCTACCCACTCTCTACCAGAGATATGTTTCATGATATTTAGTCTTCTTTTTGCTCTGGCTGCAACATTGTCGATATGTTTATTAAAGCTTAATGATGGATTCAGAGTAACTCCAAGGTAATTTGAGGTTTTCATTAAATGTATTGATTGTTTAGCTTAATTTTTGGACTTTCTGAGGTGGTTATTAATGGTAAATACACAAATTTCTGATTTGGTAGGGTTAATTTTGATTTTTTGGTTTTGAGAGTATGTAGATAACCTTTCACTAGCTTTGGTTAAGTGACCTTCTTCTGTTCCTAAGTTGTTATGAGCTGAAAATAGGACCAAATTATCAGCAAACATGGCTATCTTTGTTTCTTTATTTATATTTTTGTCTAACTTGTTTAAGTAGATGGAAAAACAAGTAGGCTCAAAATACTGCATTGAGGGAGTCCCTGTCTTATTTTTACTTTCTTGGAAAAGGTATTATTTATTTCTAACTTGGATTATTCTATTTCTTAGAAAGTCATAAATCCAGTTTAGAACCTTTCCTTCGATTCCAATGTGACATAACTTGGAAAAGAGTTTCTTCTTCTTCCACACCTTGTCAAAGACATTGCCAAAACCTATAAAACCTGCAATGGTGGATTTGTTAGGTTTGATCTGGAAATTATCTTGAATTGGCTGGATTAAAGACAAACGTTGATCAGTTGTTGAGTGATTTTTCTAGAGGCAGCCTGAAAATGTGGAGTATACTATTTTTGTTTAGATAGTAATTCAGATGCTGGAGTATCATTTTTTCCATCAATTTGCTTGGAATTGATGTCAGTGAAATTGGACAATAACTTCCTGGTTGGTCTTGAAGTTTGTTAGGCTTTAAAATTTGTATAATGCTGTTTTCCAGTCTTTTTGGAGCTTTTCCTTGTTTTTAGGCTATTTTTGTATAAGTGAAATAGCCAATCTAGGGCTAGGGGAGGAAGATTATTATTATTATTCAGGCCTCCATGGAGTCAAAAGACTCATCATGGGAGGTCTCCCCTGAGAAACACAAAGTCTATCATACCACTCCTTAAACTCATTAACCGTTCTCACTCTCAACACTCCATTAAGCAATGCATTCCATGGTTCAACCACCTTTCATGCAAAGAAACCACTCCTCACCCTCTTGCAAACAGTTTTCCTTTCGTAACTTCCAGGGATGGCCTCTTGTCATCACACCTTCCCAATGTTCAACCAAGCAAAAGATCTCCCAGTGTCAACCCTGTAACCACCTCTCAACAGTTTAAAGTCTCAATCATTACACATCTCCTTCTTCTATCCACCAAACTCTGCAGTCCACATTCCCTCAGCCGATCCTCAAAAATAACATGGTACGGTCCTGAAACCATCTTTGTTATCTGCCTTTGTACCCTTTCCACAGTTAATTTATCATCTTCAAATCCTGGGGACCAAATCTGAGAACAATAGCCTAAGTGTGGTCTGATCAGACTTTTATACAACGGATTGATAAACCTTTTATCTCTGCAGGTCAGTGTCCTTCTCATTATTGCAGCAATCCTCTGTGTTACCTTCACCACCTTTGCAATATGTCCCCTAAATTTCAGGTTTCTGTCAATCATCAACCCCAGATCTCTTGTCTCCCCTACTTCCTCCAGTATAACTCCTTCCATAGAGTATGCAGCATCCCATCAATGTTTCCCAAACCTCAAGACCTTACATTTGGCTGCATTAAACTGATACCCCCATTCATTTGATAATCTATCTAGCTTATTCAAATCCTCTTGCAGGGCTACCACATCTGCACTATTACTAATGATCCTTCCCAGCTTTGCATCATCCACAAACAAATGAATATCCGCTTGCAATCCACTGACAATGTCATTGATATAAAGGTTAAACAATATAGGTCCCAGTACTGAGCCCTGTGGGACCCCGCCCTCTGGCTCCTTGAAACTGTCCCACCATACACAACTCTCTGATACTTATCGGACAGCCAATCCTGAATCTTAGACTCGCTAAGTCTAAAAAAATGGCAGTGTATGCCTTTCCCTCATCTAATGCTCTTGTAACTTTATTATAAAAGACTAGCATATTGCTAAAACAAGAGTGCCCCTTCACAAATCCATGTTGACTCTCACAGATAACACCACCCTCATCTGCTCAATGCTGTATGCGGTCCCTCACTACTTTCTCCAAGATCTTAACAACTACTGATGACATGCAAACTGGCCTATAATTAGACACTTCCAGTCAGCTACCACCCTTATGCAATGGCATTATCTTACCTTCCTTCCATTCCATGGGCACCTTTCCCGCAGCTTTTCTTTGACCAGGCTTTCATTGAAAAGCCAGGTCAAAGGCACTGTCAGTTCCCTAGCACATTCTTTCAAAACTCGTGGTGAAATACCATCTAGTCCCACAGCTTTACTGACATCCAGAGTACTCAGTATTTGAAACACACTCTCCTCCTGTACCTCTAAACCTCAAACCTGCCCTGTCCCTCTAGTATTAAAACTTAATCATCCAGGATGAAATATGCCAATAAAGTGTTCATTGAACAATTCCACTATGTCCTCTGCATCAGTAACTCTATTCCCATTTTTATCCTGCAATATCATTCTTCCACAGTCATTTCTTCTCCTACTGGCCACATAGCTAAAAAATTCCCTAAGATTTTCGTTGGATCTTAGGGCCATTCTCCTCTCATATTCCATTTTCGCCTTCCTTACCATACCAGTCACTCTTCTGGCCTGTGTCTTATATTCTTCATGCATCTTCTCTTCACCTGTCTCCTTATATCTCTTCCATAGCCTCTTTTTTGGATGCAATTCCTGCTTAATATTGTTTGTCATCCAGTTACCTCCAAATTGTGTCCTCTTCTTCACTCATGGTATATAACTTACGATTGCTGATAACAAATATTTTGGAAATTATGGAGACAACTACCGTGTTTGAATAAAAACTTTAGTTTACTATTACTAAAATTTTACAATTCGACGTTTCGACCTTTATGTTAAGGTCATCTTCTGGAGCGTACAAATATACGCTCCAGAAGATGACCTTAACATAAAGGTCGAAACGTCGAATTGTAAAATTTTAGTAATAGTAAACTAAAGTTTTTATTCAAACACGGTAGTTGTCTCCATAATTTCCAAAAATGCATTCGGATCACCGTGCAAGCCTAAAAGAAAGGATAACAAATATTCTTTCACAATTTCCCATGCACTAATGATATCCCAGCCTTCCAATTCCACCCTCCATGAAACTTCCCCAAGTTGATGTCTTAGACTATTATAATGACCTGCCTTATAATTCCACATATGTTCCCATCTCTTTGATACTTCTGCATATCTATTCATTTTCCAAGTCAAAACCATATGGTCACGCTCTCCAGTTGGTGGGAGAGATGTCATCTCAGTTATTATCAACTCTTTTGATGCTATAACCAAAACCAAAACTCTTGAACCTCTTGTTTCCTCTATTACATGTTGCCTAAGACATTTGTCCCTCAAGAATTCTAGAAATGCCATTCCCTTATTGCTACATGCATCTTCCTCTCCCCAATTTATACTACTGTAGTTAAAATCTCCCATAACAATCATTCTTCTTGCACTTGCCAAGCTCAACTGTCTAAACATCTCCTGGTCCCCACCCTCTGTGCTCCTTGGTCTGTAGTAACACCCCACTAAATATCCTGTCTTGCCCACTTCTACCTCACACCATATGCTTTCAAAATCATTAGTGTCACTGCCTTTCAAAGCCTCCACTCTTAGAGGACATAGGTCGTCACTTATAGTAAGCTGTACTTCACCACCATGCTTTTCCTTCCTATCCTGCCGAGAAATGCTGTACCCAGCGACTTCTATTCCTGTTATTATATCCTCTTCTGTCAACCACATCTCAGTGATCCCAATAATTTTTGGCCAGGCTGATGCTATCTGCGCCAACAATTCCTCTCCCTTATTCTGGATACTCCTGGCATTAGTATAAAGCATATAAATGCCGTTGTTTCTATACCCAGCATTATACCCTCTAGACTCCAGCATTATACCCTCTGGGCTCAGTGTTACCTGATGTCATCCCCCTTCTCCCAAGTACCCATTCCCACAAGAGGCCATCCCTGCTACCATCCTCCCTGGGACACACTGACCCGTTCAGAACAGCAATATCTCCAGATGCCTATGTCCTTCCTCATTCAAATATAAGCGGTCTCTCGCATACAATTCCTCTCTCTCCTCAAATGCACTCCAAGCATCCAGATATTCTAGTCCTCTCTTGTGACACATTCTAGCTATTATGTCATTCAATATTACTGCTCTTCTGCTCAGCTCATCATTATCATACCTAGGCAACACGCACACTATCTTTCCTCTCTCTGTCTTCTTCTGTACAGCCTCAAGCAAAAATCTCATATCTCTCGCTGCCTGACTTACATTACCACTCAAGTCATTTGTTCCTACCATCACAATCATCTCATCCACCCTTTCACCTCTCTTAATTGCCATAGCCACTCTTTCTATCGTTCCTCCTGGCAAACACTCCTCATGCATTCTATCTTGAACACCATGGCTCATTGAGTCCCCATATAGTATACCTCCTACCATTTCCTCTCTCTCCTATTGTTTCCCTTCTCTCCTCTTCTTTCATTGCCATACATCTCTCTCATCCCCTCTCCTCTACTGCTCCTATTCTCTCTTCCAGCATTCCCATACCTCTCTCTCCTTCCCTCTCACCTACTGTTTCCATTCTCTCCTCTTCTAGCATTCCCTCTCTCCTACTGTTTCCATTTTCTCCTCTTCTAGCACTCCCATACCTCTCTCTCGTTCCGTCTCTCCTACTGTTTCCATTTTCTCCTCTTCTAGCACTCCCATGCCTCTCTCTCGTTCCCTCTCTTCTACTGTTTCCATTCTCTCTTCTTGTAGCACTCCCATACCCTTCTCTGCTACTGTTTCAATTCTCTCCTCTTCTAGCACTCCCATACCTCCTTGTATGTTATCCGGTCTACATGATTTATTTTTGTCTAGTCTCTTCAAGGCATCTCACAATTCAGAGATTGTAAATGGATCCTAAAATAATTTGTTTTTATATTTTGGGGAATTTGCATCGTTTTTCTGCTGTCGAGTCTGTTTTGATATTTGATAGTCTTTGTTAGTATTCATCTCTAGTTTGCTTATATTTTGAAAGTGAAAGGCCAAGGTATTTGCAATCTCCCTATCTCCAATTTTGATATTTCCATCCTGGTCTTTTAGCATGTTAGTCTCACTTGCCTTTGGTAAGTCTTTTTGTAAATTAGCAGTCAATTTCCAAAGTTTGGTATCTGAAGTGTTTGAATTTAAGTTGTGGCAGAATTTTTGCCACTTATTATATTTTTGTTTAATTTCCACATTTGTCTTATTGTACTCCTGATTTCTGGAGAGCTTCCAGTTTTTAAGATGTTTAATAATTAATTTCTTATTTATTTTACTTAGTTTTTCTTAGTTATTTTACTGGCCAGTTCCTGGTAAACCTTTGTGTAGTTTGAAACAACTTTTCTCCTGTAGCCCTTGGGGATACTTTTATTTGCTCCATTTAGGATAGTATTATTCCAAGTTGACCAAGTTCCATAATGACCTGGTCTTTGTCTAGGTCATCATGATACGTGTGATCTTTTAACATTTTGTTTACTTCAACTTTGAATTTCTCCCAATTTGCCTTTTGGAAGTTTCATTGATATTTTCTTTTTTGGGTAGGTCTGGTCATTTTTGAGTTCAGGTTAGTTAGTATTGGGGTATGGTCGCTTCCTACTGGTTCCAAAACAGATCAGATAGCTTTGTCATGAAGATCTGGAGACACCATGGTAATATCTAGCGCATACTTTGTACCATAGGAATGAGATAAATAAGTGGGTTCTCCACTGTTGAGGATTATGAGTCCTGTTTCCTCAGGTTTTTAATTACTCAGGTTTTCTCCTCTTGAGTTTATTTCCTCAGAACCCCATAACAGGTGTTTGCTATTTATGTCTCTTAGGATAATGGAGTTTTCTTCAATGAGATGGGATAGCCTGGAAATATTTGGTCCAGGTTTCTTGTGTAGAGGCTTAAGTGCTGTGAGGACATTATGTTGGAGGTTTAATGGATTTTTTACAAC
This sequence comes from Typopeltis vanoorti, assembly GCF_054136105.1. Lineage (NCBI taxonomy): Eukaryota > Metazoa > Arthropoda > Arachnida > Uropygi > Thelyphonidae > Typopeltis > Typopeltis vanoorti. Next base: position 11,872,655 of record NC_143572.1, on the reverse strand, counting down.
ACTCAAAAAGAATTAAAATAGAATTTAATACTTCCTATATTTCGTCCTAGTCACTAGGACATCTACGGGGATTACAAAAACAATTAATGTAACATGCACACAAAAACTTACAATACTAAGCCCAGCCACGTGGGTGACACTAAAGTCCTATCTAGGTGGAGTGCTCTCTGAGGGCGGTAGTAGGTGGCCTAGAATGTAAGGTGGGACCTCTGGTGATGAGTGTTTCCCAAATCTTCAGAAGCTTAATGCAACTGTATTTGTTAAGATTTGGTTGGTTTCTGAGAGCTGCTGCTGCTTCTAAGAAAAGTCTCTCTTTCTTGAATTTGCTGTGGTGGAGCATGGTGATTTTCTTCCATGATACTCTGTGGGTGGTGTCCAAAACATGGTCAGCCAAGCCTGAATGGCCATAGTTGTGTTTAACGATGTACGACTTGTGTTCCTCCAGGCGGATGGATGCTGATCTGCCTGTCTGTCCAAAGTACGCAAGCTTACAGGAACAGGGTACTTTGTAAACTCCAGGCAGAGAGAGAGGAGGGAGCTGATCTTTCGTAGAACGGATAAGGGTAGCAAGTTTGCAGTAGGGCTTATATGCTGTGTGTAGGTTATACTTTTTTAGTATCTTGGCTATTTTTTCCGAAGTGCCTCGGATGTAGGGTGATGGCATTTTTAAAATCTTGTTGAACACAGTATCAAAAAAATAATCAATTCCTCCCCCATTCCCTGTCCCTCTCGTCAACAAGATTTTAAAAATGCCATCACCATACCCTACATCTGAGGCACTTTGGAAAAAATAGCCAAGATACTAAAAAAGTATAACCTACACACAGCATATAAGCCCTACTGCAAACTTGCTACCCTTATCCGTTCTACGAAAGATCAGCTCCCTCCTCTCTCTCTGCCTGGAGTTTACAAACTACTCTGTTCCTGTAAGCTTGCATACTTTGGACAGACAGGCAGATCAGCATCCATTCGCCTGGAGGAACACAAGTCGTACATCGTTAAACACAACTATGGCCATTCAGGCTTGGCTGACCATGTTTTGGACACCACCCACAGAGTATCATGGAAGAAAACCACCATACTCCACCACAGCAAATTCAAGAAAGAGAGACTTTTCTTAGAAGCAGCAGCAGCTCTCAGAAACCAACCAAATCTTAACAAATACGGTTGCATTAAGCTTCCGAAGACTTGGGAAACACTCATCACCAGAGGTCCCACCTTACATTCCAGGCCACCTACTACCGCCCTCAGAGGGCACTCCACCTAGATAGGACTTTAGTGTCACCCACGTGGTTGGGCTTAGTATTGTAAGTTTTTGTGTGCATGTTACATTAATTGTTTTTGTAATCCCCGTAGATGTCCTAGTGACTAGGACGAAATATAGGAAGTATTAAATTCTATTTTAATTCTTTTTGAGTGTTGTAAAAAATCCATTAAACCTCCAACATAATTGGTCCAGGTTTGTTAGGAGGATGATAACAATTGGATATGTTTAATGGCCTTTTACTTGGTTCCAGAATTTGGATTCCTTGTATTTCAGTTCCTTCTGCTGCTATGTCTAATTCAACAACTATATTTATGTGTATATATATATATATATATATATATGACAAGTTTTGAATTAGTGTTGGTAGCCCTCCTCCATTTTGGTCAATAGGCTTATCTTGTTGTAGGATATCATAGTTTTTAATGTTTAGTCTGCTGGTTTGTCAAAGTTTGGTTTCCTGGACACAGATAATATCAACATTATGTTTGTCAGCTAGTAGTAATAGTTCATTTAGTTTTTCTTTGCTTGCTGCAGTACCAATACCATTTAAATTACATTGGATCATATTAATATTTCTTATAATGGATAAAATGATTTGCTTTTCTCAACTCTGACATCATCTCCAAATCAAGAGTTGCATCAGCTGCCCCATAAACGGTAGCATAGTTAAAATCACTGAAATTTGTCTCCATGAAGGGATAAAAGAAATGCTGCTGTCGTTAGATTATCCAGCAGACACCACAAGGAGGTAAGGAGGTGATAGTCAGACTTTGCCCTCCACATATTGGATATGTTCATATTGGAGTTGTCGAATGCATTCATTTGGCAGATGTCCTATTAAAATTGGCATCTGTGAATAATATTGTGTTTTACAATATATTTTAGATTACAAAGAGTCTTCATATTTCTGGTAGTAAATGTCTTAATTTATATACAGTGCCCTGTTAAAATTGACAGTACCCTGTGAATAACATTCTGTTTTATAGTACCCTGAGACATTTAGTTTTGGCAGGAAATGTGTCAGTTTATATATGTGTGTGTGTATATATATATATATATATATAGATACAGGGTGTTCGGGATAAATTTGACATATTTATAATTAATTATATTTTTCCGTAAGTTACATGTATTAACACACACTTCTCTTCATTTAAAAGTTTGGACCCTTCTTCATTCATATACAAGATGTCAGAAAGGATGGATAGCTGGAACCCACCTGAATCATGGAAGAGAATAACTTGTATCATGATGATTCGTGCCCGCCATCAAAATAAGGATATTACGACTGCTGCCCAATGCTCCCTGAATACAGTAAAAACAATCAGGCATGAACTAGAGACTTACAATGGTGACTACGAGGATGTAGCAAGAAGAAAGATCCCTAGCAGACGATCTGATTGCGTTCGTACAGCAGAATTCCTCGCAAATCTGCAGGAACAGGTGTTGAAGAACCCTGGCATTGGAATTCGGGCTTTGTTCGTGGAGTTGCTAACTGTAGTCAAGCCCTGGATAACAAGGGTAGCCAATGGTAGGCCGTATGTATGGCAGCAGGATTCGGCCCCTTGCCACACCTCTGGGAAAAGTCAAAAATGGTTGTCTGAAAATTTCTACGACTTCACCAGTCCAAATGTTTGGCCTCCAAACTCCCCAGACCTTAACCCCATGGATTATTTTGTATGGGGCGCAGTTGAAAAAGACACCAATCGCACTTCCAGTAATACAAAAGCCCAGTTAATGGATAAAATTAAAACAGTTTTTGCGGCCCTTCCCAGGGAGACTGTAGCATCAGCTTGTTCGAGGTTCCGAAGCAGAATTGAAGCTGTGATCGATGCTAATGGTGGTTATTTTGAGTAAATCTTGTTGATAGTATTGTAATTAACTCTGCCTGTAATGTTTTTTTGTCAATTCATTAAATTTAATAGATACAAAGAAGATTTTCTTTTTCCTTACGAAACTGTCAAATTTATCCCGAACACCCTGTATATATATTAACTCTCCACACCTCTGGCATTAATGAAATTATGATTTGAAATTTTCATTTTCAGAATGGTACTAAAGACTATATTAAAATATCAGGAATTGGAACACATCTATACTGGAGTACTATTTTTATAACTCATGCATTACTGATGTTTCTTTCTCTTGGATTAATGCTCATTTGTATGTACATCATGAAGACAGATTTGCTCACCAATTCACAATCTGCTGGTGCTGTGCTACTTCTTTTTATCCTCTTCATACCTGCTTCGCTGCTCTTATGTTATATCCTTTGTTTCATGTTCAATAAACATGAAACTGCAAAGAATGTTCTTCCTGTTTTAACTGCTTTGGTAAGTATGGCTTTATAATATACACAACAGTAGGGAAAAAACTGTAACCAGCTTCAAAAGTTATTTTGCTGCTCTGAAAATTTGCAAGTAAAAAAAAAAGATTTTTAAACATACAAACTTATTGTTTTAATACTGACTATATTGTAATGCATACAAACATCTTACATTATTTGCCTACCAGTTTCGCTAGCAAACTGTCTAGCTTTTTCAAGGCATTGACAGAAAAGCATAAAAATATTAGTAAATGCAAACTGAAAGGAACATAAAAACGTTGTAAACAATCTAGTAGCTAAGGTTATACGTTCATGTGACAGAGAGGACTTATAGTTCTTATTCATTATCACGCATGTGTGTTTGTTGTAAATGCGTAATGTGATTACTGACTAACTGTAGTTCAGATGGATTTAGAGAGAGGATCAGGTTTTTCCACAAACTGTTCAGAGTAGTACCCTGATTTCTGTTGAGTTTTCCACCAGTTATTAACACTGTTGTGGCCTCCTTGAATAAACGATGTCTGTAGTCGTCATCCAAATATGGCATAGAGCTGTTTTGCCACTCTATCATGTGGTTAGATGTACAGAAAGGATGTGCTAAGCCGGAAGAAAACTTCTGTTGTGGATTATATCACCAACATGTTCTTTTTGTCTGATCTCCAAACTCCATGAAGTTTGTCCAATGTAGGCAAGACCACAAGAGCAAGCAATGTAATATACTCCTGGATATTTGTAGAATGGCACCTTATCTTTTGGGGATCCTAAAACCTGTCTGATGCTGGTGGTTGATTTGAAGAACATTCTCATGTTATAGACTTTTAGTATTCTGGCTATTTGATAAGAAATTGACCTGGTGAAGGGGATCACTACAGTAGAAATGTGCTGGGAGCTTGATTCTTCTTGTCTGGGGTTATCACCGTATAGATATCTTTTGATAATGTTTGGAGGACATCCATTTTGTGATAATGTGTTGGCTATTAGTGAGAGTTCAGTCTGTGTATCCTCCTCTTCTGATATAAACTTTTGGGCTCTATTTTTCAACATATGGATAATGCTCAGTTTGTGTGTCCTGTAATGGTTTGAAGTATAATGAAGAAATCCTCCAGTGTCTGTAGGCTTTCTGTAAATAAATAAATTGACACTATTTGATTGTCTCTTTATCAAGATGTCTAAAAAATGCAGTTGGCTGTTGTTTTCCACTTCCAGAGTGAATTTTATCTTGTTATGTAGAAAGTATTTTTAACTTGGCTATAATTATGTTAAAGATACCAAGCAATTTTAAACCTGGTTTTACTCCATTTTTCCCAAGTGAGCAAATAGACAAAATGTCAAGTTTGCGCCTGCAATTGATGCAAGACTAGCTGATCCCACAGGTAGTGCAAGACCAAGGCAACTTGTGGTAAAGGTGGAGCAAGCTCTGATCACTAATCTTAATATTTACCCTTAATGCCAAAACACATCTCCAAGAAGGGGATGTATGATGTTTTGTATTAAAGGCAAGGGGCCACTACTCAGACTGGTTTCGACCTTTATTGAGGTAGAATGGGAGTTCATGCCTTTCATCACTGACCTCTTTAGATTTAAAAAAAAAAGTTGTGCTGAGAGTCAGCTTTATAGTGAGAGAGGAGGAGAAAAGATTGAGTGGATAGTAGTAGATAGTTAAAAGAGGCCTCAGTTGATCTACTTGGCCTGACTTAAATGTCAGCACCAAGCAGATCTCCGACATTATCTCCCTCCATCTGTTCTTTTCAGCTTTCCCCGTGGTAAAGGTGGAGCAAGCTCTGATCACTAATCTTAATATTTACTCTTAATGCCAAAACACATCTCCAAGAAGGGGATGTATGATGTTTTGTATTAAAGGCAAGGGGCCACTACCTTTACCACGAGTTGCCTTGGTCTTGCACTACCTGTGGGATCAGCTAGTCTTGCATCAATTGCAGGCGCAAACTTGACATTTTGTCTGTTTGCTCACTTGGGAAAAATGGAGTAAAACCAGGTTTAAAATTGCTTGGTATCTTTAACATAATTATACCCAAGTTAAAAATACTTTCTACATTTAGATCTCCTCCTGAGATTTTTATTTAATAAGGTTAAAGCACCTTATGGTAACTTGTTTTGGTAAAATACTTATATAAGCTCTGCATTACTAAATCTTGGTATTTCTAGCCTGGCTCCCACTGATGAGACCTCAATAAAGGTCGAAACCAGTCTGGGTAGTGGCCCCTTGCCTTTAATACAAAACATCATACATCCCCTTCTTGGAGATATGTTTTGGCATTAAGGGTAAATATTAAGATTAGTGATCAGAACTTGCTCCACCTTTACCATGAGTTGCCTTGGTTTTTGCACTACCTGTGGGATCAGCTAGTCTTGCATCAATTGCAGGCACAAACTTGACATTTTGTCTGTTTGCTCACTTGGGAAAAATGGAGTAAAACCAGGTTTAAAATTGCTTGGTATCTTTAACATATCTTGTTATGTATTGAGTTGATTTTATTCACAAACGATTTTAGGTTTTCTAAGCTGTCTTGCCATATAATGAAAATATCATCTACATATCTCCACCATATAGATGGTCTAGAGGAGATTGTGGAGAGAATTTCTTTTTCAAGTTTTCCATGAAAAGGTCTGCACAAGATGGTGATATCACGTTTCCCACTGCTAGGCCTTCTAATTGTTGGTATATAATGTTGTTAACCTTGAAGAAATTAGACTGAAGGCAGTGTTTAAACATCTGTGTGATGTCTAGAGGAAAGAGGTCTTGAATGATGTTTATTACCTCCTCTACTGGTACATTGGTGAAAAGGAATACAACATCTAGACTGGCTAGCATGTCTGTTGGTGCAATCTTAATGGCTTGGAGTTTATTTAAAAAGTGCAGACTATTCTTGATATAGGATTCTGTTGATGTTTAAACACTGCCGTCAGTCTAATTTCTTCAAGATTAACAACACTATATACCAATACACAGTCAGGCTGATGTTAATGCCTTACAAGAGGACTTGAATAGATTGCATGAATGGGTAGGTAAGTGGAACTGTCAGTTCAATGTTGCCAAGTGTAAAGTTTTGAGATTTGGTAAGCAACGATGGGATGCAAAGTATGCACTTGGTGGGGAAACTTTAACAGAAGTAGAGGAGATGAGAGATCTAGGAGTGATAGTGGACAAGGACCTGAAATTCAGGGTGCACATTGCACAAGTTGTGAAGACATCACATCGAATAATGGCAATGATGCAGAGAATCCTGACATGCAGAGATAGAGAGGTTATGATTCAATTGTATAAGACCTTGATTAGGCCTCATATGGATTATTGTGCACAGATTTGGTTGCCAGGATTTCATGGTGATGAGGATATGTGCAAAGGGTACAGAGGAGATTCACAAAGGTAGTCAGTAGTCTGTGGAATGTGGAATACTATGACAGATTGAGAGAATGTAAGTTGCAAAGCCTCGTAAACAGGAGGAAGGGGGGGTATGATTGAGACATATAAGCTGGTCAGGGGTTGTTATCAGGTAGACATGGAAGACATTTTTCATAGAATGGGAGAGGGAAGTAGAACAAGAGGCCATTGCTGGAAACTGTATAAGGAAGGTGTGAGCAAAGGAGTGAGAAGCAGGTTCTTTGCATGGAGGGCAGTTGGTGAGTAGAATGCATTGCCTGAGTGTGTTGTGGATGTGGATACATTGAATCAGTTTAAGAGGTGGTTGGATGAGCATTGTATGCAATAGTGAGTACCTCCCATGGTGAGTCTCTGACTCCATGGAGGTCAAATGTTGATAATGATAATAATAATACGTGGTGATATATTATCAAGTCCCACAGCCTTATTAACATCAAGTTTGCTCAATTTCTCATACACTTCTTGCTCACTTACAGTCAGTCTCTCCTCCCCATCATGAACTGCTCTCAATCTCTTCATGATGTCACATTCACAAAAATGAAAAACCTTAAGTATCTCCACTATATCTTCTGTGGTAGTTGTCCTTATACAATTTTCTCTAATCAGTGTCATCTTTCCCTAATCATTTTTTTTTTTTTTTTTTTTTTTTTTTTTTTGCTGGCTACATATCAAAAAAATTCCCTAGGCTTCTTTTTGACTTCATTAGGTAACTGCTGCTCATACTTCACTTTTGCTACCCTTACCAACCAAGTCACCCTCCTTGCCTGGTAGTTGTAATCCTCATGGAATTGCTTACTACCACTTCTCTTATGCTGTCTCCATAATGTCTTTTTTCTCTGTATCGCATGCTTAATCTCTTCATTCATCCATTTCACACCTACTTTATTTAACCTTCTGACCTTTGGAATACATTTAGACTTTGCTTCTGCTAGATAGTTCTTGAATATCCCCCCCAAGCTGCATTGATCTCTTTTCCAGCTGACTCCTCATTCCATGCCATACTTGCAGTTTTTCTCCTGAGCTCTTCATAATCACCAGCCTTGTAGTTCCACATATACCCTTTTCTCACAGAGTTCCTGACATTGCTGGCAACTACCTAGGTAATCACTTGATGGTCACTCTCAACAACTGGAGGGTGATACGACACCTCATTTATAATTACATCCTCTGATGAGATGATCAAATTCATGACCCTCAATCTTTGTGTGCCCTCTGTTATATACTGTCTGAGGTAGGTGTCCCTCAAAAACTTAAGAGACTCATTTTCTCTACTTCCAGTTGCTATCTCATCATTCCGGTCTATATTGCCAAAGTTAAAATAACCCATAATAATCACCCTTTTCTTATGGCCTTGACTAATTGGATTATGCATTTCATAGTCACTACTATCCACATTACCAGGGCTATAACAACATCCAACTAAGTATTTCATTCTATTCACCTCTAGCTCACACCATACTGCCTCAAAACCACTGGCACTGTTTCCCTCTTGCATCTCTACTTTGTATGGACATAACTTTTTCTCTATTATCAATAGCAGCCCCTTCCCACTTCCTTTTTACCCTTTCTATTCTCACGAAACACATCATACCCTTCCACCTCTATTTCTCTCAGGATGTTATCCTCATCCAACCATGTCTCACTTATTCCAACAGTTTTTGGGTGAACATATTCAATTAATGCAACCATTTGCCTTGTTTCTTACACTTCTAGCATTTGTATACAAACACAGCAGCTTATTCCTGGATATGTAGCTAGTTCCACTGACACCATTTGTTTGATGTGACTTCTCCAGGCTTAACTTGAACCATTTCTTTTTCTCCTTATACTTCTTAAATTTATTATTTATGTTGTAGCATACAATTTTTAAAATTGTAATAAGTTTGGATATACTTTTCACACACAATATATGTAAAGCAATTGAATATATATGTTGTTATATACTAATTTTAATTATATTTTTCTTTTAGTTATCATTAGCCACAACTATTCCCAGCATATCATTAAATATGAGTTCGAGTACTGCTGTTAATCTTCATTATGCTTTCAGTTTTCTTAATCCCTTTTATTCTCTTTCTATGGGAATGTTTTTGATTGCCAAGGTAAGATAATAATTTCCTTTATTAATAACTGATATTTATTTTGAAAGTGGTAAAACAAAAGTTTTGTTTATTTTTTGTCTGTGTGTTAAACATGCAACAGACATGAAACATTATTTACTCAGTAATCCTTGTATATACCATGGCACACACATACACCCTACTCCACTAGCAACTCCATATAGGAATTGGTAGTGAAGGAAAAAGCATATGACTCTTCCTTCTGCATGTTTATAGGTTTATAAAACTCATCATCCCATTAAAGGTATCCTAAAAAAACGCATATTGAATGAACAGATACGTACTGTGAAGTTTGTTCTTGATAAGTGCCAAGGTTTTTTTCTGGTGGGATCTTTGGTAACAAGAAGGGGATATTGGTTGCTATTTAGTAATTCAGTTTTCATTGTCATCATCAATTTCCTGATATGTACCAAAAGGGATGTTTAGGTTACTATGACAGCACTACATGATTAAAGTTTACATTATTATAATAATTATTATTATTATTATTACGGGTATCTCCATGGAGTCAGTAGACTCATCGCGGGAGACCCAAGCTAGCAAAACAATATCTGTCATATCTCTTCTTGAATTCATTTACAGATGAAGAGCTCACAACAAAGTCAGGCAATGAATTCCACTCATTCACCACCCTCCAGGCAAAAAACCTTGTTCTGACACCTTTGTTAACCACACTCTTCTTTAATTTCCAGAGATGACCTCTTGTTCTTCCATCACTATCACACAGCTGAAACATTTCCCCTGCATCAATCCTATAAAAACCTTTTAGTAATTTGAATGTTTCTATCATATCCCCTCTTCTTCGCCTATCAACCAATCTCTGCAATCCACAAGCTCTCAATAATCTCTTATCAACTTTTCTTCCAGATCAATCTATTACTTGAGCACTTCAATATTATCATATCTAACATTTCGTGCTTCTAAGGCATGCACTTCTGACTGAATCAATCCACCTAAACCTTGTCTTCCTCTGGGTCTCTTTCCTGCCATCTTGGCATCAAACACCTGTTTTGCCAACCTTTGTTCACACATTCTATTTAAGTGGCCATATCACGAGAAGACAAGACAAATGTCAGTAGATGATTCTGCCATTGATGCTATCAGTTCACTTCCCTAATTTTTCTCAGATCCCTCATATCTGTGGTCTTTAGTCTTTGATCAAGTACTTTATTTCTAACTCAACTCTGAGATCCATAACTTAAAACTGGTATAAACACTGTCTTGTATACTTCAGTTTTGTATTTTCCTGAGATGAAAGGTTTGAGTTTTTTAATGCCTGGCAGCCAAAAGTAATTTATCTTCCTGCCCACTCACTGCTCTCAGAAAATTATGGAAAGAAAAAAGTATCATCATCACAAGAGCTGATAAGGGTAATGCCACAGCCATCCTTAATGCCACAGAATATAATCAAAAAATGGAGATTATTTTCCAAGTTTGCTCTACCTACATCCCACTAGAGCATGATCCCACAAAAATGCAAGTCAAAAAAATTAAAAAACTTACTTAAAAAAGTATCCTCCTGGTCGCCAAACATTACAAAAAAACTCACTCCCCCCTGAATATACGGTTTACCAAAAATCCACAAACCTAATTCCCCTCCTAAGACCTATAGTAGATGGCACTGATGCACCATGCTACAAACTGTCAAAGCAGCTGGCTAACTCTTTGCCCCACCCCCCTCACTGGACTTACCACATCCTATCTAAAAATCTCTGCCCATTTTAAAACCTTGATTGAAAATCAAACTTTAAATAATACAGATATATGACACTTTAACACTCTTAAAAACGTTTTTCGTCCTGATATCTTAGATCTATTTTCCCTTTCCATCAATTCTGGTTATTTTTCTTGGAAGAACAAAATTTACAAACAGATGGAGGGAATTACTATGGGTTTCCTCCCTCTCACCCCTTCTTGCCAAAATTTTACATGGAAAATTTTGAAAGATGAGCCATAGATTCAGCCCCCCCCTCTTAAACCTTCTATCTGGCTAAGATATGTAGATGTGTTCTCTATTTGGCCTCATGGCCCAGGCACATTAGACTCCTTCCTCAGTCACCTCAATAGCCTACGTCTAAGAATCCAGTTTATGATGGAAAAGGAAAATAATAGTTTATCCTTCCTAGACATCTTAGTAACATTTCCTAATGATAACCTTTCCTTCACTCTATATAGAAAACCTACTCACACAGGTAGATACATTCACAAACTCTCCCACCACCATCCCCTCTCACCAATATGTCATTATTAAAAGTTAGATTAAAAGCCCACAATCTTTGTTCAAGTGGAACTTCCCTTTCAACTGAACTCAACCATATACACAACACCTTCCTTTCCAATGGATACAGCGATTTCAGAATTAAAAAAACAATCAGTTCCTTCCCCATTTCCTAGCCATCTCTTCAGAAGGATTTCAGAAATGCTATCACCATACCCTACATCCATGACACATTAGAAAAAATAGCCAGGTCCTTAAGAAAGTACAACCTCTACACAGTGTTTAAGCCCCACTGTAAACTTGCTACCCTTATCCGGTCTACCAAAGATCGGCTCCTTCCTCTCTCAGTGCCTGGATTATATAAAGTACCCTGTTCCTGCAAGCTGGCTTACTTCATATAATCCAGGCACAACCTGGATTCATATAATCCAGCAACCATCAGTTTAGAAGGACACAAATCATACATCTGCAATCATGACTATGATCATTCTGGCCTTGCCAGAATGACATTTTGGATACAACCCCCAGGATCTCCTGGAGAAAAACCACCATGCTGCATCATAGTACATTCAAAAAAGAAATATTGTTTTTAGAGTCTGCAATAGCACTCAGAAATCAACTGAATTTAAATAAATACTAATTATATGAAGAGCCAAAGGCTTCAATTCAGCGACGTGAAATTATTTCAGTTAAGGGATATTACATCCTATATTATTTCATAGCCGAATAAGAAACTCAAAGAGTTTCATGCCGAATATAGAAACTATATAAAGTTCTATATAATTAGTAATTTATATAATTTATAATTATATAAGTATATAATTATAAAAAATATATAATTATAAGAAACTTTATAATTAGTAATTTATTAGGACACCTTCTTGGCAATTCTTATAGTAGAGTATGTAAGTTCTGTTCGCTACAAACTTGGAATTAATTAACTAGGTCTACCTACTCACTGATGAGACCTCAATAAAGGTCGAAACTGGTCTGGGTGGTGACCTTCTCTCATAATGTAGAACAGTAATACAGCTCCTAGGAGCTGGGTTTCACATTATGGGTAAATACCAAGAAAAGTGATCAGAGCTTGCTCCACCCTTACTATGAGTTGCCTCAGTGTTGCACTATCCAGGTATTTGCTTATGCTTGGACTCGCCGAACTTTATATAGTTTCTATATTTGGCATGAAACTCTTTGAGTTTCTTATTCAGCTATGAAACAATATGGGATGTAATATCCCTTAACTTAAATAAATTAAATAAATACAGCTGCATAAAACTTCCCCAAATTTGGGAAACATTAATTATCAGAGATTCCACTTTATATCCTTGGTCACCTACAAATGTCCATAGTATCTGATAAGGGCGCACCACCCAGATAGACTTTAGAGTCACCCACATGTTTCACTAAGTATTGTGTTATATTTAAGTGTAAAAGTTATTTGTAATTCCTGAAAATGTCTCAGTGACTGAGATGAAATATTGGAAGCATTAAAGTTAGTTTTAATCCTTTCCTACTGCTGTAAATATTCCATTAAACCTCCAGCATGATAGATAATGTGCATTCTTGTCTTACCTGACTTGTAACCTGATTTTCATCAAACCATCTTCCTGTATTTCCTTCAATTCTAACTGCTGACTGACAAATTAAATATAGACTGTGTATTGCTCTATATAATGTTTCATTTATCCAAATTTTGATTTTTGATTACCCACCCTAATCTTAACAATAATGGTGGCATAAAAATCCCAAGAATTTGGATGGTACACATTCAGCCCACTTAGTTTTCCAGCAAAAACTGGCTTTAAGATTCTAAACAATTTTTCAGCTTTTATTGGCCACCATCCATACTGGTTTGTTATAATTTATATATATATTTATACGAGTAAGTTTTTGCATGAACATATTGCTCTCCAGCTTAATTTAATTTTATAACCTAATAGATAATAATAATAATAACAGGACTCTTGATTTGATGTAGTAAGGTTTATTATTATTATTATTTTTTTGTTTTCTTGCTAGAAGTCAGATCAGTAGTTTTTAACGGTAGATCAGTAACTTTAGCATACCATGTAGATTGTAGTGCAGCTTGTTTCTCTGTATATATGTGTATACTCCAGATGATAACCTTAAAGTTGAAATGTTGACTGTTTATTTTGTTGATTAGATTTTAAATTTTTGCTATGGCAAGTCGGGTCTGGCAGACCATGCTTTGGATATCCTCGCACACAGGATCAATTGGAAAAAAACAAAATCTATACCATTAAATTCCAATCAACACGTGTGATGAACACATAAGCCTTTCCACACGACTGTTTATTTTGGCTTATATTAAACTAGAGTTTTACTCTAACACAGTAGTTGTTTCTATAATTTTCATGATGTATTCTGATCACTGTGTAAGCATGAAGGAAAGGATTCCATTCACCCCATATAATTTTTTTTGGATGCTTCCTCAGCATCAAAAAACTAGGTATGAATGCCTAGTATTTTGGATGTGGTGCTTTTTTAATGTAATAGGGAGTAGAGTATGGCTTTTGCACTTGGAAGTTTATTTTTTCTAGTTATTTAGGTCTATTGCTTCAGAGGTAGGCTTTGTGAAAGAAATATTCAGACTGACCTATTGATTTAGTAAGTTAAAACCTATTGAAATTTTTCCTAACTATTAAGCCATTTGGTATTCCTGAGAGGATTTTAGTTTGTTTATTCATGTAATAACTTGAGATTTTGTCAAATTCTGTGTCCTTTATAAACAGCTAGTATTAAAGAATACATAAACCTATTGGCAGCACAAATAAAAAATAATAATAAATTTTATTTATTTTTTATGCAACACACAGTGCTGAAACATTGAAACTTTTTTACAAAAGTTTTATGCACCAAATGTGAGCAGTATTATAAGAATGGGTGGTGGATTTGTATATCATTGGGTGGGTGAGTGGATGTAAAACAGCATTTTGATCAGAAAAGAATGCTCAGTTTTTTGGTACTGAGGAAGCTATTGATGCATGCTAGGAGAGGCTGGAGGTGCGAAAGTATGATGAAAAGTTGTGATAATCACTATAAAGGGATTGAGATAGAACCATGTAACTTACATATTATTCTACATATTCCCCACAAAGTGTTATACACTTGTTACAACCTTGCTGCATCATTTGCAATCCTCTGAGAAAAAAATCTTTCCCTTGTTACACAAACCAGTCTTCAGCTGCAGATATGACTTCATCATCTGTGGTAAATTTTGTTCCTTTCAAGTGTTTCTTTAAATTTGGGAAAAGGAAATAGTCAGATGGGGCCAAGTCTGGCATTGGGTGGATGTGGAAGACATTGAAAGCCCAAGTTGTATATTGTCTGTTGGGTTTCATGAGCAGTGTGAGCAGGTGCATTGTCCTGCACAAGTGACATGCCTCTGCTCATTTTCCTGCTGTGTTTTCCTTCAGAGCTGTTGAATAAACTGGTGTTGAAACAATTTCACCATCCATATCTCAAAAGATGCTGGCAAGACCTTCCCTGCTGACTTTTGGGTTTGAGTGGACCTTTGTATCTCCATTCCATTGACTGTTGTTTGGTCTCTAGGTCATAGCGGTGAAGCCATGTTTCATTAACAGTCACAATAGCCAAAATATTTGCACCTGATTTCTCAAAATGACCCCAAAATCCCATGAGATGACAGCACATGTTCTCTCTTTTGGTCAGCATTCAAACATTTGGGGACCCACTTCGCTGAGGGCTTCTGCATGTCCAGATGTTGGTGGATAATAATCCCAACTCATTCCCTGGATCTTCCCAGATTCTTTGCAATGTTTTTGGCTGGTATTCGTCTATGGCATGCACTGCATCGATGTTTCATGCGTGATTGCTGTGGAAGGTCTTCCTGACTGGTGGCATCTGTTGTCTCACAATGCCCAGTTTTAAACTTGGCTATCCATCTGGCAACTGTTAGATATG
Organism: Typopeltis vanoorti; assembly: GCF_054136105.1. Taxonomy (NCBI): domain Eukaryota; kingdom Metazoa; phylum Arthropoda; class Arachnida; order Uropygi; family Thelyphonidae; genus Typopeltis; species Typopeltis vanoorti. The sequence goes on along the minus strand of NC_143572.1, from coordinate 11,857,373 downwards.
CTGGGGCACAGTCCCCTAAAGTCTCACACAAAGTTTTTGTTATTGTATCTCAGTTATGGACTTTTCTTGCAGCATGTAAAACTTGATAATCGCCTTCACCTTTGTGTCTTTGAATTTCTTCAAACCCTCTGACGTGTCTTATTATATATTCTAAACAAATTATTACAATTTGATGAAACATGAGGGTAAAAGAGTTTTAAGATATGGTCTTTCTTGTGGTTATATCAGTTGCTTTAATATTATTTTCATTCTAGGTGTTTATCCGAACCTTTTTGTCCCCCTCCCCCCATAAATGTTAGTTCAAGTAGAAAGATTTACTCCTGTCCAGTTATTTGTGTATTACTGAACTGAGCTCCTTTAGGAAAGAGAAAAGTAAGACTGCATTTTAGTGTATTGTTACACAAACCAGTGTAATAAACACATTATCATCATCCCATCGAAGGATGGTATGCAGATCAGTTTTTAAGGCACTGGTCGAAGATCATCTTGAAGTTTGGGGAGTCTGAAAATCCTGTAGTTTGTCAGACTCCCCAAACTAGGATGAGTGTAGAGTACTGTCATTAGCAAAGCTCTATCAATAGGATTACTGGTGATTGAGAGTAGGTCATTTATGTACAGGAGAAAGTGGGTAGGTGATAGAACAGAGCTCCCTAATGCACTTCTGCATTGGCGGCAGTCTTCAAAGAGAGGGAGTTATCTACCATCACACACAGTAAATGGCCAGAGAGAAAGCTGGCTACCCAGTTACATTAAGTAGACCAAAGGATATGCAATTTGTTTAGCAGGTCTCAGTGTCATTACCAAAAGCTCTGTAAATGTCAGGAGCAACATTATATATTTCTCCAAACCTTCCCATGGTACATCTCCAGGTAGGCTAAGAGGTTACCATGGACTTTCAGTGATGGAATCCATGCCAGTGGTTGCTGATTAACTGGTAGATCTCTATGTAGTGGAGAATTTAACTATTGATGGCATTCTTCATTATTTTGGAGATGCTTGAGATGATGGCAATTGGTCAGTAGGTTGATGGTAGACTTTCATCTTCCTTTTTTGTAGGCTGGATGTATAATTGCTTCCACACATTAGAATAAGTATTAGTTAGGTATAAAATATTGTAGAGACAATACAGGATGGATGTTAACTCTCCCATACAAAGCCATTTGCAGTCTTTTGTTATCTCTTTTATACCAATATTATTCGTTTTCATTATTCTCACTCTTCCATACATATCTTGAATTTTTTTAACTTCATTCTGCATCTATTTCATCTCTTGCCTCAACTTAACCAACTCAACTTTCAAATCTTGAATCACATTTTGGCTCTCATTCACTCTCTGAATTTTGTTTTGCCAGCCATACATGCTTATTTGCAGTCAATGCCATTTGCTACCTTATCTTTAACTGCGCTTTGGTTTTTTAATTTTCACTACATTTGCATCACTTTCTTCTTTCTTACCATCGATTGTTAAGTTTCTCAGATCACTCATTCTCTTTTATGGTACCATTATTTCACTGGTCTTTTACACCATCCTTTTCTATCAGGTGAGCACTCATCCTCCTTGTAGCATTCTCACTACTAACACACTTTCAGTTATCAACACATTAGTATTCATCAAGTCCTCATTCAGCTCACACTTCACACACACCCTACTTCCATCCGCCTTAAATATTCACAATTTATCTATATAATTGAACGAGTACATATAGCACACCTCACATTTCATGAAACGACTGAAATTGAAATTAAATTCCTGCATGGACAAGGCCACTGCCTTCATCGATTACTATACTAAGCTCTAATTTAAACAAATCCATATACTAACTTAAAAATCCCATGCACACACTAAAAATATTGCAAGTGCACAACTTTTACAGCAACTTTCACTCATGAACATACCTATTTACCATTAATTATTTCAAACAAATGTATCTGAAATGGGAGCCTTCTTTACACATTGCTATATGGCCTGGGCTATCTTTCCCTCATTGTCATCTGTAAAACATTTAGAAAAAATCTCACTGGATACAAAGGGGTAGGCACTGTGCATTTCAAAGGCTTCTTGGAAAGTAAGTAGTAGGATTATTGAAGAAATATCAACTGAATATTACTTTCATATCCCTTACTAAAATCTTAACTAGTTTACTCCTCTGAGGATCTTATCCCTAGATTACATGGATGTGACTTTAACCTCTACCCTGGATGGTTCAAGGCATGCATTCTTATGATGACCTTGAAATAGGAGGATCTGGACTATGCAGCTATGATCAGAATTGAAAATCACAGATTAAAATATACCAGATACATGTACATATACATACTGAATTGTTTAATACCATCTTGGACCTTCTTTAGCTCAAATTATAGCACATATGGAGTTTGGCATAGATTCCACAAGGTGTTGGATTGCATCTACAACATACCAAGCATTCACCAAATGTCTTTTAACTGACTGAGATTTGACAGAAGAGTTTTGCTCCCAGCTCTTTTTTTTCTAACATGTCCCATATATTTTATATTTTATATTTTACATATTATCTATCCCTCCTATCAAATATGTAACGTTAAGAAGGACGTCAAAAACAAAAACGTATCTCCGTTTGACGTTAAGCCAATATAATAATATATACTATATTACACATACAATAAATGCTGTAACTATAAAGTAAACAATCTAAAAACTCACATTAGCGTCGTTTTTGCTTGTCCTATTATAATTACGTAATAGTAAAATAGAGGGAGCCGATAAAAAGTCAAGAAACTCTTGAAGGGGTTGATGGTCAAAGAAATTTGGACCCCTGAGTTAAATGGATGAGTAATATCATTAAGCACAAGCTGCAGAAGAAGAAAATGCTGTGGAGGATATATATGGAGGATTATATATCCTTTATATTATATATAAAGGATATATAATCAGCAAACTCATGAACAGTACAAGGCTCAGGCAAAGAAGGCAAAATCAGATTATGAGAAGAATCTAGCCAAGAAGGCCAAAGGTAATCCCAAAGAGTTCCTTCATTATGTGGCAAGTAAGAGGAAAAATGACTATGGAAGATTAAACTTAATGATGGTCATGAGGTGACAGAAGCAAATGAAATAGTTGAATTACTGAACGACCAGTTTGCAATACAGCTGTGGGATTAGATGAGATATTAGCTCGGATTTTGTGAGAAAGTGCAAGGGTATTGGCAGTGCTTGTGACTAGGCTCTTTAATTTAAATCTCAGCTCTGGTAGAGTTCCAAGGAAGTGGAAAGCTGCCTTTCCACCACCTTTGTATGCGGTGGTAAAAGTACTGGAAAAATTGATCAAAAAGAGAATTCGAGAATGGGTATATAAAAATATGATACTGTGTGAGGGGAAATATGGCTTTCTGTGGGATTTTGATCATGCCTTAGTAATTTACTGTCTTTTCATAATAGTGTAACAGCAGAGTTGAATGAAGGAAATGGCTATCAAATGATTCTGTGGGATTTTGCAAAGGCATTTGACAGAATACCACATGGAACTCAGTTATGCAAATTAGTACAAATGGGAGATGGATATGACACTGGTTAAGTGGATAAGAGGATGGCTGCTGGACATGTATCAAAAATGGTATATAGAGGGGCAATCGAGGCAAAAACAGGTGAAGTGGTGTGTTGCAAGGTTCAGTGCTGTGACCATTGCTGTTTAATTTGTACATACATGATATAGGAAATAACCCTAAAGGAAATATTCAATTGTTTGCTTATGATACAAAATTAGGTAGAGTAATAGTTAATCAAGTGATGTGGAGAGCTTGCAGGGTGATTTAAATAGGCTGTCAGTATGGGCAAAAGATAATGGATGTCAGTTTAACATGGAGAAATGTAAAGTTATGCATTTTGGGATAAATAGATTACAAACTGTGTATCAGCTTGATGACACTGTACTCTAGGAAATAGATGAATCTAGAGTTTTAGGGATGGATGGTAGAATAGAGAGTTAAAGTTTACAGTACATATTGCTAAGGTAATTCATATGATTACTTGGCTGAGAACTTGTTAACACATTAACAAGTAGAGATAAAGAAGTTGTTATTCTTTTATAAGGCCTTAATACATCCACTGGATTATTGTGCTCAAGTCTTGTCTCCTGGGTTTCTTGAAGATGAGAAAGTGGTGGAGAAGATTCAGAGGTGAGTGAACGAAAGATGGTGAGTGGTCTATAGAATGTTCCCTATGAAGGTAGATTGAGAATGTGTGGATTGCAGAAGTTGGCTGATAGGAGAAAAAGTGGGGGATATGATAGAAACATTTAAGTTGCTTAAAGGGTTTGATAGGACTGATGTAAGAGAAATGTTTCTGCATTTAGCTGGAGAGGCCGGAACAAGGAGTCATCCCTGGAAGTTGAATAAAGGTATGGTTAGTAGGGGTGTGAGACTAGATTTTTTGCTTGGAGAGTTATGAATGAGTGGAATGGGTTGCCAGAGTCAGTTGTGAGTACTTTATTTGTTAATGATTTCAAGGAGAGGTATGATAGATTGTGGATAGTTTAGGTCTCCCACGATGAGTCTTTGGACTCCATGGAGGTGCCTGTATAATAATAATCATCCTTGCTCTTAGACTCAGTATCAATCACTACATATCATTTTTGGTACTTGTCAGTCAACCACTCTGCTATCTATGTTACAAGTCTCTTTTGCATACCTTTTTGTAACACAACCTGTATTGTGGAATGCTATCAAATGCTTTGGCAAAATCCAGAAGTATTTTGGAAATCTATTTCCATTATTCTATTTTGCTGTCATTCTGTTATAGAGCATAAGCAAATTGCTAAAACAAGACCCACTTTTAATAAAGTTGTCAATTTTATTTCAATTGGTTACAAATCTAGGTAGTGATCCTTCCTTTAATGTATAGCAGTATACCCGTCAGAAAGAACGTGTGCTTTGCATTATTGATATTGAGACAACTGATGTACATAAGTAGACTTGTGGTAAAGATACTTCACATGCAAACTTTGCTTACACCTGGGCAAAGAATTAAAAGAAGAATATAATTTCTTGTCAAATATAATATATCTTTGACAAAGTTATGCTTTCCTGTGTATGCCTTTCATAGTACTATCTACCCATCTATGGATGCTACTCCTAAACAGTATTTCCATGTTGATTACCGTACAACATATACAGATTACAGCTCCTTGCATTAGTCCTAGTTCTACTCTTTTATAATAGAATTATCTTGCTCTCCTTTCCCTTATTCAGAATCATGCATATGCTGCGACTCAACTTGAACAGCTTGGACAGGAGCATTGTTAAGTCTCTTGCACATTCCCTCATCACCTATTCTGATATCCCATTATTCTGGATACAACTAGCAGATCTACCCAGAATGTATACCTGACTAAAGTGAATACCTGCCTTAGCTTTTTCTTGTGCATATGACAAATATTTTCCAGTCTGCATTTACTAAAATTGTTATTCTTCCATGGTCATTTTTCTTTCTACTTACTACTCAGTGATAACATTCTCTAAAATTGTGCTTGAGCTGATTGGCTAATTTCTTTTCATAATATACTTTTAGTTTCTCCTCATGGGTTCACTCTCTAGCCTGCTCCTTATAGTACTTTTTTGCTTCATCATCCTTGTGCTCACAATACAGGATCCACAGCATTTTCCTTTTATGCATCTGTTACTTTAAAATATTGTTCTTCCATTTATTGCTTATGTGATTAATTCTCCTAACTTCAGGCATGCTTTATTAATTCCCATGCATTGTTTATTCCTTTATTATGATTGTCATAAGTGCCTTAAGCTGTCTTTTGAGTTTATTACAGTCACCTGCCTTATAGTCTGCATATATGCCTTCTTAATCAAGGCTCTTACATGCATTGTCCCTTTCAAATATTGGATTATATAACTGTATAATTATATTGTAGTTATGTTTAAATGTATAACAGTAATGGATTCATGCTTTGAAATATGTTACAGAAAATTGTCATTACCTTAATATGTTTTTCCTGAACAAAGCAAAAAATACACATAATTATTGTACTTTTTATTTTGTTCAGATTTTTTATTTATTTATTTATTATTATTATTATTATTATTATTATTATTATTATTATTTTATTTATTTATTTATTGTAGATAAGGCTAATACAAGAGAATTATATATCTGGAATTTCTGAAAGCAATGCATACTTTTCTTGGGATAATCATATTTCCATTATGTATATTGCTGTAAGTATTGTGCTTTTATTCTTTCTCAAATGTATTTTTTTTTAAATTCCTTTGGAAATATATGCTTATAGTTCATTTTTTAGTCAGAATTGTTGGGATCTTATCTGATATGGTTACTTGGATGTTAATTATTATCACTCATACTGTTTAGTGGAAAAACAGACATCTAAAACTAATAATTAACTAACTAAATTCTTTAGCTAATTATGTTAATAAGCCAATATTTCACCTTGGTGACAAGGCATCTTCATGGGCACAAAGAAATATATTGAGCACATGCATGCAGTCCCATTAGTAGGAAGACAAACACAGACTGATTGTAAAAGAGGGGCATCTATAGTTCTAACTGGTACCTCTTATTGGATATAGTGATTGGATACACTTGCTGAAGGCTTCAAAATGATGGTCTCCCATAGATTTTTAGCAATGTAATGCAGCTGAATTTATTTAAATTTGGGGAATGTTGTAATGCAGTAGCAGACTTCAGGAATAGTCGCTCTGATTAAAATCTGTTTCTGTATATAGGAGGGAGGTTTATCCCCATTGGATCTAGTGATCTGTATCCATGACATGGTCTGCCACCCAGAACAACTGTAGTGTAGATGAAGGACATATTTTTTGTGCAGATTTTTCTGAGGTAACTCGGATGTAGAGGATGGTAATGGATTTTTTGGGGGGAGGGACATATATGCTCTGTTGATTTTGTTAAGGGAAGCCATTGGCTAAAAATGTGTCACAAACATGATTACCTTCAGCAGAGAACTCATGAGAGGGTAATGTGGTCAGAGCAGCTAGTTCTAGCTCTGTTTGCTAAGGTTTTGATAACAATATTGCTGGGATGGGTGGTGGTGTAATAGATAGTGGCTGTACCTTCCAGTGTGGATGGATTTTCTGTACACTGAAAAGGATAAATCCATTTGGATCATTATCCTTTTCAGTGGCAAGAAAGAGGTAGACAGTTATTGTTTTCCTATTCAGTGTGATTACACCTTATTGATATACTAGTTAATTCAGTACATCTATACAGAAGTGAAACTTGGATCCTCCTAAAAGAAGATGAAAAGCACATGTTGGCATTTGAAATGAGGTGCTATAGATGACTCCTAAGAATACCATACACCGATCACATCAACAATTTCAAAGTAAGACAAAGAATTAGTTTTTTCACCAGTCCAAGAGATAACATCATAACTAAGATTCAAAGGAAACAACTTATGTAGCTTGGTCATATCATCAGATCAAATGATCTATCATTGCAAGTTCTTGAAGGACTTATTCCAGGAACTCAAAAAAAAAAAAAAAGGCAGACCTAGAATAAATTGGATAGACAATATAAAAAGTTGGACCAGTGCTTCACTTAAAAAGTTGAAAACAAAGTGTTAATCAAGGACCAAGTGGGAGATTTCCATAAAGAAAATTTCCTTCTATCAAGACTCATTGTGGGAGGTCCCTCCTACGAAGGTCTGTCATACCACTCCTTAAACTCATTGACCGTTCTTGCTCTCACCACTCTATCAGGCAATGCATTCCATGGTTCAACCACCCTCCATGCAAAGAAACCACTCCTCGTCCTCTTGCTCACAATTTCCTTTTATAACTTCCAGGGGTGGCCCTGTGTCATCACTCCTTCCCGCTGTTCAACCAAGCGAAAGAACTCCCCAGTGTCAACCCTGTAGCCACCTCTCAACAGTTTAAAAGTCTCAATCATATCACCTCTACTTCTTCTATCCACCAAACTCTGCAGTTCACCACCTTTGCAATATGTCCCATAAATTTCAGGTTTCTATCAATCATCAACCCCAGATCTCTTGTCTCCCCTACTTCCTCCAGTATAGTTCCTCCAATAGACTATGCAGCGACCCATCGATGTGTCCCAAACCTCAAGACCTTACATTTTGCTGCATTAAACCAAGATCCCCATTCATTTACCAATCTGTCTAGCTTATTCAAATCCTTTGCAAGGCTACCACATCAGCACTATTACTAATAACCCTTTCCAGCTTCACATCATCTGCAAACAACTGAATATCCCCCTGCAATCCACTGATAATGTCATTGATATAAAGGTTAAACACTATAGGTCCCAGTAATGAGCCCTGTGGGACCCCACTTGTAACCCTCTGCTGCCTCATTGAAACTGCCCCACCATACACAACTCTCTGATACTTATCGGACAGCCAATCCTCTCATCCAGACCCACATGCTGCAATTTAAATATCAGCTTATCATGTGGCACCCTGTTAGATGCCTTTACTAAGTCCAAGAAAATGGCAGTATATGCCTTTCTCTCATCTACTGCTCTAGTAACTTTATTATAAAAGGCTAGCATATTACTACAGCAAGAGCATACCTTAACAAGTTCATGTTGACTGTCACAGATAACATTACCCTCATCTGCCCAATGCTGTATACTCCCTCACTAATTTCTACAAGATCTTAACAACTACTGATGACACAAACTGGCCTATAATTAGACACTTCCAGTCTGCTACCACCCTTATGCAATGGCACTATCATACCTTCCTTCCATGCCCTGGGCACCTTTCCCATACCCAGACTTTCATTGAAAAGCCAGATCAAAGGAGCTGTCAGTTCTTTAGTACATTCTCTCAAAACTCGCAGTGAAATACCATCCAGTCCCAAAGCTTTACTGACATCCAGAGTACTCAGTATCTGAAACACACTCTCCTCTTGCGCCTCTAAACCTCAAATCTGTCCTACTCCTCTAGTATTAAAACCTTCTTCTCCAGGATGAAATACTCCATTAAAGTGTTCATTGAACAATTCTACTATGTCCTCTGCATCAGTCACTCTATTCCTATTTTTATCCCACAATGTCATACTTCCACAATCATTTCTCCTCCTACTGGCCACATAACTAAAAAATTCCCTAGGATTTTCTTTTGATCTTAGGGTCAATCTCTTCTCATATTCCAGTTTTGCCTTCCTTACTATACCAGTCACTCTCATGGCCTGAGTTTTATATTCTTCATGCATCTGCTCTTAATCTCTCTCCTTATATCTCTTCCATAGCATCTTTTTCACATGTAGTTGCTGTTTAATATTGTTTGTTATCCACTTTACTTCATATTGTGTCCTCTTCTTCTTCACTTGTGGAATACAGCTTACTATTGCTGCTAACAATATTCCTTTACAATTTCTCAAGCAGTAATGATATGCCATCCTTCCAATTCCTCCCTCCATGAAACTTCCTCAAGTTGATGTCTAAGACTATTATAACACCTACCTTATAATTCCACATACGTTCCCATCTCTTTGATACTCCTGCATGCCTATTCATCTTCAAAGTCAAAACCATATGGTCACTCTCTCCAACTGGTGGGAGAGATGTCATCTCATTATTATCAACTCTGCTGATGCTATGACCAAATCCAAAACTCTTGAACCCCTTGTTCCCTCTGTTACATGTTGCATAAGACATTTGTCCCGCAAGAATCCTAGAAATGCCATTCCCTTATTGCTACATGCATCTTCCTCTCCCCAATTTATACTACTGTAGTTAAAATCTCCCATAACAATCATTCTTCTTCCACTTGCAAAGCTCAACTGTCTACACATCTCCTGGTCCCCACCCTCTGTGCTCCTTGGTCTGTAGCAACACCCCACTAAATATCCTGTCTTTCCCACCTCTATCTCACACCGTATGCTTTCAAAATCATTAGTGTCACTGCCTTCCAAAGCCTCCACTCTTAGAGGACATAGGTCGTCACTTATCATAAACAGTACTCCACCACCACCACACTTTCCCTTCCTATCCTGCCGAAAAATGCTGTACCCTGCTACCTCTATTCCTGTTATTATATCCTTTTCTATCAGCCATGGCCCATGATCCCAATAATCTTTCACCAGGCTGATGCTATCACTGCCACCCATTCTTCTCCTTTATTCCTGATACTCCTGGCATTAGTATAAAGCATAAAAATGATATTGCTTCTATACCCAGCATTATCCCCTCTAGACTCCATTGGGCTCAGCATTACCTGATGTCGTCCTCCTTCTCCCAAGTACCCGTTCCTACAAGAGGTCACCCCTGCTACTATCCACCCTGGGACACACCGACTCATTCAGAATAGCCATCTTTCCAGATGCCTACATCCTTCCTCATTCAAATGCAAGCGGTCTCTTGCATACAATTCCTCTCTGTCCTCAAATGCCCTCCAAGCATCCACATATCCAATCCTCTCTTCTGACACATTCTAGCAATTATGTTGTTCAATATTACTGCTCTTCTGCTCAGCTCTTCACTATCATACTTAGGCAACATGCACACTATCTTTCCTCTCTTTGTCTTCTTTCGTACAACTTCATGCAAGAATCTCATATCTCTCACTGCCCAATTTACATTACCTCTCAAGTAATTTGTTCCTACCATTACAAACGTCTCATCCACTCTTTCACCCCTCTTAATTGCCACACTTTCATTGTTCCTCCACGCAAACACTCCTCAAGCATCCTATCTTGAACACCATGGATCATTGCGTTCCCATACCTTACACCTCTTACCACCCTGTTCCTTGATTGCTCACATGCATCCCTCACTCTCTCTTCTGTAAGACTTTCTCTCTGTGCTCCCCTGCTTACCTGCCTTCCTGACATCACTCTATCCCTGGTTCTGGTGCTCCCTTGCATTCCTCTCATTCCCTCTCTCCTACTGTTTCCATTCTCTCCTCTTCTATCATTTCCATAACTCTCTCCTTCCCTCTCTTCCACTGTTCATATCATTCTCCTCTCCTCTTCTATCATTCCCATAGCCCTCTCTTCTACTGTTCCTATTCTCTCCTCTTCTAACATTCTCATAACTCTCTCTCTCTCATTCCCTCTCTTCTACTGTTCTTATTCTCTCCTCTTCTACCATTCCCATAACTCTGTCTCACTCCTTCTCTGATTCACCTTGCATTTGTCTCTTCCATTCACCTCATATCATTCCCTAGACATTCCACTTGCTCTTTCAGCTCATCTATTTCTCTCTCTCTCTCTCTCTCTGCAAGTCAGCCACTCTTATTTGCCATTCATCCTCCCAATTGAGACCATCAATGAAAACTTCATTATCATTCAACCTTTCCACACTCCCAGTCATATTATCTCTCATTATTTTATTCATATTTCTCTTGCCCTCTGTCATACCACTAATCTCTCTACCTGGAGAATCTCCCATCTCTGACTCAACGAGGTCAGTTATAGTCATCTCTAACTCACCAAGTTCCTCCCATTGCCTACATTTTGGCATATACATATTCCCCCTTCTCTCACCTGCCACATGTACATCTGCCGGGGCACATACATTCCGCAAGTCCCGCATGCTATAAAATCCCATATGATATCATGCAAAATGGAGTCCTTAAATGGGGGAAGACTTGGTGATATGGCATTTGTAATTTTAACTGCTACTGCCACCATTATTCAAAATGGTATTGCTAATTAATGTCAAAAATAGTGTCGCAACTAAATGCTAAATAAGTATAAGGGAGTATAACTGTATAAGTAAAAGTACAAACAATTACAAACCAAACATTTAAGTATACCAAATATAAATAAGATAAAACTAAATAATGAAAACTTATGTTATCTTCATCTTGTCTTCCACCATTATGCATCTGATTCCGACCCCATCTTCTTGGTAACCAAAAAAAAAAATACAATATAGTGACAACAACTAACTTCAGAAACAACTACTGAAGGGCACTCGTATTCCAGAAAAACAATGAAGCACTACAAAAATGTATAAAAACAGACTATTCATCAATTAAAAAAGCAATATTTTCAGCACAGCCCATTATTACATTTATTGCAGTTGTTATCATGGCTGCCATCCTAATTTGTATCCCTGTTGTTGAAAGTTTTTCACTTGGTTATATTATAAATTAAAGATACCAAGAAATTATATACTTGGTTTAATCCATTATCCAAGTGTAAGCAAAGTTTGCACCTGAAGTATCTTTCAGGACTGGGGAAATTCATGGCAAAGGTGGTATAACTTCTCATCACTTGCCTTAGTATCCCATAATGCAAAGCACATCTCCTTGTGGACATGTATAATGTTATGCATTAAGGCAGGGGTGTTCAACCCATTGATTGTGATCGACCGGTCGATTACGGAGCGATTTTGGGTTGATCTCTTGTGTATTCTTCCTTACTTACAAATTTAATTAAAACTGAAAACATAATATTTTATTTATCATTATTTTGTATTATTTTTAATTTGCTTTAAGTGTATTGCTATTGTTTATTTATTTTTCGTTAAAATTGTCAAATCAGTAATTTTCTTATAAGTCCAGATAAATGAATTAATTTGGATCAGTGGAAGTCAAACAGCAAGCCGAGTGAATACGATTATAAGCAAAGTGTAAAAACTCGATTGTAGCTGAAATATTAAATATTCCAAAGTACATTACATCGATTTTTTACTTAGGTTAAGTCCCATGTGAATATTGTAAAAAAATCAACTTTGTTTGTCTCGGTATAGTTTGTATTAGATGTTTTTGTAAATAACTCTTTTGAAGCTAACTGTATATACTGCTTTAATAAGAATATGTTAGATAGGGGTTCTCGACCTTTTCCAGTGGCGTACCACTATATTTAATTCAAGATATTAAATGTACCAGTAAGCAAATCTGTTTTCGTACCACCCGGCAGTTGCTCGCATACCATGGGTTGAGAATCCCTGTGTTAGAGCATTAAAAACAAAGGCAATGTTTTTGTCGGCAAAGCTGTACATGGCGGTATTAGAAGGATTGTTATTTAAACTTGTATGTATGAGAAAGGCTTGCAGGCTCTAAGTGTAAACATCTCCGAAGTCAGTCAGAAAGAGTTCAAACAACTTTCTGATGGGTGACAACTTACAATCAAAAGAAAGCGGAGGAGAACAAAAGTCGTGCCGAACTTGAAACTTAAGATGAAAGACTCATACCAATTCTTTGGGGATTGCCAAACTTCATGTGAGGTCTCAGAGGAGGCCTAATAAAAAGGGACTGAAGCAACGTGGATCAGAGAGACTGCCTTGATCCACGTTGCTTGAGAGAGGAGTTTCTCACTTTCAGAAAGGAGCTTCTCGGTTCGAGACATTGCTAGAGAGACTACTTCTAGGCTGCAGACAAGGTTTCAAATTGCCGAAAGGAAGAGTTCCAATTGCTGGAGAAAAGTTTCTAGGCAAAGATAATGTCAGACATTCACCAGCGTGCTGCGTTTTCATTACAATTTGATGAATCAAACGATTTCACTGATTGGTAATTAATTTACGGAATTGACAACACATATAAAGTAAATAAATTAAAGATAACTTTAATGAATCACTTCTATATTTCGGCAATGTCACATTGCCATCTTCGGGAACATAAAGATATGGTATGTGCACTAAGGAACTAACAAAGCAAATGAGGAAGAAAATAAGAACTAATTTTGTTCCTAAAGTCCTAATGGTGCCCTCTTGCGGGCTAATTTGGTAGTCTTGGCCGTTGGGCTGAAGTTCTCAAAATAAAAGTCTACCAAATTAGCCCGCAAGAGGGCACCATTAGGACTTTAGGAACAAAATTAGTTCTTATTTTCTTCCTCATTTGCTTTGTTAGTTCCTTAGTGCACATACCATATCTTTATGTTCCCGAAGATGGCAATGTGACATTGCCGAAATATAGAAGTGATTCATTAAAGTTATCTTTAATTTATTTACTTTATATGCGTTGTCAATTCCGTAAATTAATTACCAGTTATGTCTAACTGGTAATTACCAGTTATGTCTAACCAACGTATAAGTCTTACTACTAGACTTCACTGATATTGCTCAGTTAATGGTATTTCAAAATTATTCAAGTAAAGAAGAACTTTTGAAAATTATACCGTTATTGGGAAGGACTAGAGGAGAAGACATTTTTTCAGCATTTGATGAATTTGTGAAACATCACAAACTTCCCCTTTTTAAACTTGTGTCTATTACTACTGATGGTGCTCCTGCAATGATAGGTAATAAATCGGGCTTCATTTCATTATGTAAAAACGATGACAAATATCCAGATTCTTTTACGTACCACCATATTATTCACCAACAAGTACTGTGTAGTAAAAGATTAAACACAAAAGATGTTTTGGATATTACATTTAAAATTGTAAATTCTGTTTGAGGAAAACCACTGCAATGGCGGTTATTTAAATTACAGGCAGATGATAGGGAACTTCTGTTGTACAGTAATGTTCGCTGGCTCAGCAGAAATCAATTTTTAGAAAGGTTTCTTGTATTAATTAATGATATAAAAAATTTTCTTGATGAAAAAGGAGATATTTATCCACAATTGACTGATAAAAGATGGTTGTTACACTTATCATTTTTAGTAGATTTCTGTACAAAATTAAGCAATTTAAATTTAGAGTTACAAGGTAGAGATAAAAATTTAATTGACATGTTAAGTTCAATAAAAACATTCCAACAATACTTACTTTTATTAAAGAAAAATATAAATGACTGCGAATTTAGACATCTCCCATATTTATTAAAATTTTTTGAACAAAATCAAGAAATGCTTTGCTATGATTTAAAAGAATTTATTTGTGAAATAGAATTAGTTGAGGAAGAAATAAATTCAAGATTTAAAGATTTTAATAAAACTGAAATGATTGTATCTTTTATCAATAATCCATTTCAAAAAAACTTGAACATCACAGAAATTTCAAATAAAATTAGTGGGCTGTTTGATATAAACCAAGCTGAAATAGAACTGAGATAATAAACATTCAGAATAGTTTACATTTAAAATCAATAAATAATGAAGTCATTTGGAAGTATGCACATGAAAAATTCCCAATATTAACTGATATTGCGCGAAAAATTCTGTCGTGTTTCGGATCTACATACTTGTCAGAATTCGCTTTTTCAAATATGACCGTCATAAAAAATCAATTAAGAAACCAAATTACAAATGATCATTTGGATGATTGCCTGCGATTGGCCACTTCTTCATATCAACTTGAGTATGAAAATATTGCGAGGTCCAAACAATGCCAATTTCACAATGCCAAATTTCACATTAACTTTTTTTTTTTTTTAATCAACGAGCATTTCCTGTAACTTGTGAGTTTGTAATCAATCTGTTGTTTTTTCTTACTTTGGTTTTCCAAAATAGAGAAATAAATATTTTATTCCAATATATATTTTTTTTGTATTAAAATATTTGTTTTATTAATATAATTAAAAGTGATAAATAAATTTTTAAATACACAAATAAAGTTTTTAGTTGTGTATTTTTTTTAGTTGTTTATTTGTGCATAATCAGATATCAGGCTGGGGGAACGTGATCTATATAAGAGTAAATCACCGAATAACGTTTTATAGAAAAGTAGCTCGCGTAGTAAAAAAGGTTGAACACCACTGCATCAAGAGAAGGGTCACTGCCCAAACCGGTTTCGACCTTTATTGAGGTCTCATCAGTGGGAGCCAGACCCAGAGGTGGTGACACTAAGGTGGAAGTAATGAAGAAGTTATAGTTTTCTATATGAGTTGCCAAAAGGTGTCACATCTTATTATTAAAATACTGTGGATTAGAGATAGATAGTTGTTGAAAGTTTTGAAAGATACTTCAGATGCAAACTTTGTTTGCCTACACTTGGATAATGGATTAAACCAAGTATATAATTTCTTGGCATCTTTAATTTATAATATAACCAAGTGAAAAACTTTCAACAACTATCTATCTCTAATCCAGAGTATTTTAATAATAAGGTGTCACACCTTTTAGCAACTCATATAGAAAATTATGACTCCTCCATTACTTCCACCTTAGTATCACCATCTCTGGATCTGGCGTCCAATGATGAGACCTCAGTGAAGGTTGAAACCGATCTGGGCAGTGATCCCTTCCCTTAATGCATAGAATTATAAATGTCTGCAAGGACATGTGCTTTGCTAAGGCAAGTGATGAGTATACCACCTTTACCACGAGTTGCCCCAGTCCTGAAAGATACCTCAGGTGCAAACTTTGCTTGCTTACACTTGGATAATGGATTAAACCAAGTATATAATTTCTTGGTGTCTTTAATTTATAATTTGTATTCCATAGAAAATTTTTGATATATGGTTTAAGATTTCCCGCATTTGAATCCTCCACCCACCCTGAACCTTCACTGATCTATGGAAAGTAACCCTAATGATATGGATACAGCTTACTTCTTGCCAGAAAGATCTTATAGAATCCAGGCCACATTATGTAGGGATAGTTCTGTCAGCAAGGGATGAACTGTAGGAAGGGATGACTACAAGAGAGCTCTGGTCATTATATTTTGACTGAACTGTGTAAGCAATCATGAAATGTGAGTTATCAGATATAAAATGTGATAACACATTTCAATTTATTTTTTAAAACACTTCTAACATTTGAAGTCAGCACATGCATTTAAATACAAATAATAAAAGGAAGTTATATCATCAATATAACTCATACTGTTATATCATCAATATAACTCATACTGTTCTAAACAAAGGATACTTTGTTTAGAGCAGTATGAGTTATATTTATGATATTATCATCATCATCAAATTCCTGATATATACCCTCAATAGGTGTATGGGACATGATAGCACTACATGAAAAATTTACATCATTACCAACTTCCTATCTACAATTTTCCTCCAAATCTATCTGTTAAATGTCAAGATTCCAATATTTTCAGGTCTTATATTTCTGTCTTCCTCTGGGTCTTTTTCCTGCCAACCTAGCAGAGAACACTTGTTTTTCTAATCTTTCCTCTCCCATTCTGCTTAAGTGACCATACCACCTGAGATTAGCTCTGCTAATGCATTCCTGGATGTTACAAGTTCTTTCCTAATAGCCTCATTTTTAATATGATATTGCCATTGATGCCATCTGTTCATGCCCCTAATCTTTCTCAGGACTCTCATATCTGCAGTCTCTAGTCTTTGGTCAAGTGTCTTCTAACCAAGCTCTCAAATCCATATGTTAAAATTGGTTTAAACACTGTCTTGTATACAGCTGATTTAGTGTTTTGGCTAATTTCTCTCTTATTCCATATAAATTTATTCAATTGACTTCCTACCATACCAGCTTTGTTGATTCTGTTGTTTATTTCCATATTTAACTTACCATCTTCACTAAAAATCGTGCCTAAGTAGCTTAAATGTTTTACTTGTTCTATAAGTTCTCCAACCACACTGCAGTTGATATTTTCAATGTTTCTGGCTAATTTCATTGTCTTTGTCTTTTAATGCTGACCTTCATACCAATTCTATTACAACAGTTATTAATTTTAGTCAGAGAATCTTGCAGACTTGTAGCGGATTTATTTAGAGGTCATCATCTGCATAAAGCAAAGAGCTGAGATTAACACCTCCAATTTTGATATCAGGTTTAATAACACTTTCTTCATAATGTGATCCATATAGATAATAAATAAGAGAGGAGATAATGTACATCCTTGTCTAATGTACATTATCAAACAAGAATGTACATTATTTTACCAACGTAATGACACCAGATTTAACCCTCTTCCTGTATTCCTTCAATTCTAACTGCTGACTTACAACTCAAATAAAGACTAAGCATTGCTTGATATAATGTCCAATTAACACCATATAACTGTAGCATTTAGAATAGCTTCTTGTTTTATTCCCATGATTTCTCAACTATCTGTCGTAAAGTGAAAATCTGACTCTATTTGGCCTGAATCCAGCTTGTTCTTCACCAAACTTCTCTTGAAAAATTCTTCTCAAGTATACTTGCATATATCTTACCAGAAGCACCCAGTAATGAAATGCCAGTATAATTCTCACATTCAGTTTTATTTCCTTTTTTATATGTGGGTACTATGAGAGCTCTACTCTTATTATCTGGAATTTGTCCCTCTGTCCAGGACTTCTGAACTATGCAGAGTAGCCACTGTAAGACTTTTATACCTCTATACTTCAGCATTTCTGGTCGAATATCATCTACTCCTGCTGCCTTTCCACATTTCAGGCTTTTGATGGCTTTTTCTACTTGAAGTATGGATATGTATTTCTGACTGCATGCCTGGTGAGTGTTTTTTACCACTGTGCTATAAAGCCCTTGTCGCCAAAGTCCTCCCATGACTTTTGTTTAGCCGGTTTTACACAGTGTTTAGCTTTCTTACATTTGTCTCTGTATTCTCTAAGAGCACAAGCTGACCTATTTGTCAGGAACTTCTGATATCCTTTCTTCTTTTTCCTTCACTGCCTCTTTAATGTCCTGTGTCCACCATGGTGTTCTGATTTTTCTATCCTTGCAGACAACCTCACTGCATGCCTCTCTGGCAGAATCAATCAATGTTTTCTTCAGGGCTTGCCACTGAATCTCCAAGGTTTGGTTCCTGTTCTCAAACTCTTTCATTTTTAATTCAATAATATTTGTGTATTTTAGTCTACAGTTCAAATCTGAGAGCTTCTCAACTTTTATTCACTTTAAAACTTTCTTATATATTATTCTTTTCAATATGAAATTCAATTTTATCCTGCTCAAGACTAAATAGTGAACACTTCCAATTTCAAATCCTATGTACACTCTGGTGTCCTGCACCAGGGAGAAAACATCACTATCAACAATAACATAGTCATTGAGACTTTTCTTATTCCTTGCCTCTTCTCTCCATGTGAATTTGTGCACATTTTTATGTTGGAACATGGTGTTAGTAATAACCAGTTCATGTCCTGAGCAGAAATCCAACAGGTCTTTGCTATTATTATTAGTTTTGCTCTTTTCTCCAAATTTCCCCAAAATATTTTTGTATGTCTGACAATCACTTCCTACACTACTATTTAGATCCCCAACAAGGACCAACTTTTCCGTTTTCATTGTGTCAGTTCCTTTCACTAAAGCCTCAAAATATTCCTCTACTTCTACCTCAGTAGAACCTTCTGTGGAACCATAGGCACAAATAAGTCTCATTATCCAGTTTCCCATTCTCATATTTGCCCACATCATTCTACTTGAGACTGCCTGCCATTCAAGAAGATTAGCCTTGTATTTAGTGTTGAATACTATAGCTACTCCTTCTTTTCCTTGATTGTCATTGCCTGAATATAACATTTTGTATTTATTGCTTAGAAAGATCTCACCAGTTTTCGTCTTTCAGTAACCTCTATTATGTCGATCTGGTACTTATCCGATTCCTCAGCTAGTTCCATTTCTTTGCCATTCAGGCTTCTTATGTTGATAGTACCGATCTTGAACTCTGGTAATATTGAGATGGGGTGTGTTTTAGGTTTTGTTCCAGTAGCTGACTGCTGACTATTTGCTGTTTGTCCCGTTTCCTTGGCGAAAACAACGGGGGCCTTGTTCAACTGGATGATACCCCAGCTAGCATGAAATTCTGTCATGTTGTACCATCATTCTATATTTTAGTTTAAGCCAATAAGAATATAATTTGGTCAGCTAAATCCCAAATTGCCAGCCCATCCTCATCCGTTCAGTATCCAGGTAGATACCTAACAGGGTACACCACGAGAAGGTGAGAATTGGACATTAGGTCAGAAGCCCTGGTCGGTTCTCTGCATTCCTTTGAAGACTATGTGGAGGTCTCCTCTCAGTTATATAGCTTTGACCCTTAAGCACCCAATGATATTATTATTATCATTATTACACAGGTATCTCTGTGGAGTCGGAAATATCATCATGGGAGACCACACTACACACTAACCTTTATATACGTAAAGGTTAGTGTGGTCTAAATATATATATAAAGGTTAATGGTTAGTTCTACAGTAGTTATGGACTCGATAAATTATAAAAGAAAAATTTCTCTTTTACTACGAGACCATTCAACCTACCAGGAACTGGATCATAACCCCACTAACAGACAATTTAGGAAATTAAACTTCCTTCTAGATGAAGTTATAAGTTTAGATGCAGACACCATAAGAAAGTTAAAAATGTATTTTGCAAGAACACTGAGGTTCTATGATCTACCAAAGATCCATAAGAAAGACATTCCTCTTCGTCCGATTGTAGACTGCATTGATTCTTCTACATATTGCACAGCCAAATATTTAGCAAACCTACTGAAATCACATATAGACAAGTCTCACTATTTTTTAAAAAAACTCTTCGGATTTCTTAGACAAATTAAAAAATGTCTCTACAACCTACTGATGTTATGGTGAGATTCGATGTAGAATCCCTGTTTTACAAACATAACTCTCAAAGAGACTTTACAACTACTTTCTGAAATATTCCCACAACATATAGTAAAACTGTTCAGATTCATGATGCATTCTGGATACTTCTGGATTCTGGATAAATTAAACACTTTATAATTCCTATCTTCTGAGAAGGATGATGTGCAGATCATTGAAGAATATGCGAATTCTACAACCAAGTAGAAGGAACTGCCATGGGAAGTCCACTTTTCCCTGCTTTAGCCAACTTTTATTCAGAACATTTAGAAGACAACCTTTATTTTGGGTTAGATATATAGACAACATTTTTGCAGTGTAGCCTCACAATTAGATATCTTACCAACATTTTTAGCTACTATAAATACTTTACATCCTTGTATCAAATTCACTGTGAAAATTGAAAAAGACAAGAAATTATCATTTCTAGATATTTCTCATCCACCTACTATCAGGTAATTTAACAACATCAGTTTATAGAAAAACACACTTTCACCAGATGTTACATTCTTCAACAATCTGCACATCGTCTTTCTCAAAAAGACAAGAATCATAAAGTGTTTAATTCACTGATCTAAAACTAATTGTTCACCTTCCTATCACTTACAAGAAGAACTCTCAAATATCAAACAGCATATGAAATTAAATGGCTTCCCAGAAAAGACTACACAACATCTGCTTGACTCCTACAAACCCAACTGAAATAACAAAGAATCAGTATGTCAAGTTCTAATCCTATACATCTCCGGCATTTCAGAGCCTATTTCAAGAATTCTGAGGAAATATCATTAATAATTCAAGCTACTTATATTCCCATTAATAAACTGTCCATGTATTTTCCATCGTCTAAAGATGAACTCTCAATTATGTCTCTTCCTGGTGTATATCAAGTTCCATGTGACTGCCAGCTTTCCTGCTTTGGAAACCGGATGTTCAATAGTAAAAAGAATACAAGAACATCTTCGCAACAAATCTGATAAGTCTGGATACTCAACACAGAATTTGGTGTGAAACGTGCCTTCTACATAGATTTTGGTACAAATTTGAACACTTATTTAAGGAGAGTGCTGAAGCCATGTTTCACTGCCCTAACTTGAATCAGAATGATTGCTTATCCTTATCAAAAAATATAAGTTTGATTAGAATAACATATCATAAAAGGTTTTTTTTTTTAAAATTACTATTGAACCAAGAATGGTATTGTATAAAGACATAAGATCTAAGAAACCAACTAGATACTGCATCTCTCTGATGATCTGTTGAGTATGATATTATAAGTTATATATATATATATATATATATATATATATATACAATTTATTTTTATTATGATTAACCTTTTCTTCACTTAAAGCATAGTGCTATTGGTGATTTAACATCACGCAGCTCATTCTATTTCAAATAAATAAATTGTTTGCATTCTACCTTGTAACAACTGCTTTATAAGCCACTAATGATGGTCTGTTAATTTCAGACAGAAATATATGGCAATATATTTAATAAATAATACTTTTACCTTGTGTTTTCATGTATATATATTGTAGAGAATTGTGGCACAATTTTCTCTAAAAACAAGATCTCTAGTTTTCTCTCTCTCTTAAAGAGGTTCTTTAACTTATAAGTTTCAATCATGTCTCCTCTTTTCTGCCTATTAACTAAACATTGCAACTCACACACTCTCAACTTATCCTCATAGGGAGCATTCCACAGATTTTTCACCAGCTTAGTCTGTGAATTCTCTCCACCACCTCCTGATCTCCAAGAAACTCAGGTGACTAAATCTGTGCACAGTAGTCAAGATGTGTCTGAATCATAGCTTTATACAGAGGAATAATAACCTCCCTTTCTTTCCTTGTTAGTGTGTGCTTTTCAACATCTAAGTAATGTGTTGAGCTATTTTACACCTTTGCAATATGCCATTCTGAACTTCAACTCTTGTCCACCATTACTCCTCAAGTCCCTAGCCTCTTCAGTTCATGCAGTCCAGTACCATCAATGCAATACACACAGTATGTAATCTTTTCAACCCAAAGTGCATAAATTTTGAAACATTAAATTGGCAGTCATTATCCTTTGCCTACAATGTCAATACATTTAAACCATTCCAGGATATCTACATCACCATTATCAAGTATTGTCACCCACAGTTTTTCATCATCAGCAATAAATTGAATATCCCCCACCCCTTAAATATTTTCATATATCATCAATATACAAATTAAATGGTAGTGATCCTAGTAGAGAATCCCGAAGTACTCCACTAGTTCACACTCATTATCCTATATTCCACATCACCATATTACTACTCTCTAGTGCCTATTCCCCCTCCCTATTCATGCTACTATCTTTGCATCATTCCAATTTACTCCAACTTTTATGTAATAGTTCTCTATACAGTATTCTGTCAAATGCCTTTACAAAGTCCAGCATCATCATGGTGTAGCCATTTTCCTTATCCAATTCTTTTATAAAACATTAGTGAATTACTAAGGCAGGACCCACCTTTTACAAAGCCAAACTACTCCCCCCCCCCCTGCATAGAGTATCATATTCCTATCCAGCTATTGCTGGCTTTTACCATTAGCCAACTTTTTGTATACTTTAACCACTATTTCTGAGATATTAATTGATCTGTACTGTGATACTTTTGTCTTTAAGCTACCTTAAGCTTACCTTGGTTATGATACATCTTTTGATGCTATTACCATAGCCACCCCTATCGAACCCCTGGTCTCCTCCATGACATGCTGTTTCCCATAATTATCTCTTAGCAACTGTATAAATTCCACTTCCATCCTACAAGTCGTGAAGTCTCTTATTATAATTTTTCAGCCTGCACTCATTGAGATTAATCTGCCAGTGCTTGGCATACACATTTCCCTATCAACCTCTTGGTCTATAGCATCAACCAGATAGCCATAAACTCCTCTCCTTTATTTCCGATACTTCTGGCATTCATGTATACATGCATTTCAACATCTTCTTGGATCCACAGTTATCGTTGTGTAATATCATTACAGTTAGAATTGAAGGAAGTACAGGAAGATGGTTTAATGTTAAATTTGGTGTGAGACAAGGATGTACATTATCCCCTCTGTTATTCATTATCTATATGGATCACATTATGAAGGAATGTGGTATTAAACCTGATATCAAAATTGGAGATGTTAATGTCAGCTCTTTGCTTTATGCGGATGATGTTATACTTCTAAATAAATCCGCTACAAATCTGCAAGATTCTCTGACTAAATTGAATAGCTGTTGTAATAGATATGGTATGAAGGTCAGCAATAAAAAGACAAAGACAATGAAAATAGGCAGAATCATTGAAAATGTCAACTGTGTTGTGAATGGAGAACCTGTGGAACAAGTAAAACATTTCAGCTACTTAGGCACAATTTTTACTGAAGATGGTAAACTAAATATAGAAATAGACAACAGAATCAGCAAAGCTGGTATCGTGGGAAGTCAATTGAATAAATTCATATGGAATAAGAAAGAAATTAGTCGGAACACTAAATTAGCTGTATACAAGACAGTGTTCAAACCAATTTTAACTTATGGATCTGAGAGCTGGGTCAGAAGTAAAACACTTGACCAAAGACTAGAGACTGCAGATATGAGAGTCCTGAGAAAGATTAGAGGCGTGAATAGATGGCATCAATGGCAATATCATATTAAAAACGAGGATATTAGGAAAGAACTTGACATTGTCAGCATCCAGGAATGCGTTAGCAGAGCTAATCTCAGATGGTATGGTCACTTAAATAGAATGGGAGAGGAAAGATTAGCAAAACAAGTGTTCTCTGCCAGGTTGGCAGGAAAACGACCCAGAGGAAGACCAAGATATAGGTGAATTGATACGGTACAAAGTGCCTTAGACGATAGAAATATAAGATCTGATAATGTTGGAGTCTTGACAAGTAACAGACTGATTTGGAGGAAAATTGTAGATAGGAAGTTAGTAATGATGTAATTTTTTTATGTAGTACTGTCATATCCTGTACACCCCTTGAGGGTACATGGCAAGAATTTGATGATGATGATGATGAATATCATTACCTACCCATTCAGATTTGAAACCTGCAAAACTGCATTCAGCATTGCATAATTATTTGTTGACACACTCATTTGTCTGAGAGGTGGCTGAATCCACACTTGACTGCATTCTCCACCCCCACCCCCCACACACTCAATGCTCTGAGTTTGCACTTCCAACCTCTCATTGACAACACTTTCTCCAAAGTCTTAGCTCCAAAACAATTTAAATGTAGTCCATCAGGCATACACATAAACTGCACAATGCTCATCCTGCACAATCTTTTCTCTGACTCATTCATAATCATGGCCCTTCATCTCGATTCACTTCTGTCATACTGAAGCAGCAGACTCACAATCCTTTCCTTATTTTCTCACTCTTCTTTTTCATTTCTATCAGCAATGCTTTTATATCTTCTCTTATTGCATATGTCTCACTTTATAACTCATTCATGACTGCAAAACATTCGATTCTTTCACTTCTCTGCTCTACAAACTAACATCTTTGATCTTTGCATCTGGAAAACCTGCTTTTGTCACTTTCTCTTTAAGTACATTTCATATCTCTTATCATTGAATGTTCATGTGGCAGTCTTCTGATATATTAACATGGAAAAATAAACCATTGTTTTAATGCTACTAAGTATAATTAGTTTGAAATTTCATCATTTTTCTGTTCTCTATGAAATTATAGTGATAGATTTTGACCCATTGAATCTTGTGATGATTGTAGTTCTGTACTCCACGAAATTAGACCAATTGATTTTTATCCCAAAAATATTTTATTATTATTATTATTATTATTATTAGGGATGCTTAAGGGTCAAAGTTGTATAAATGAGAGGAGACCTCCACATAGCCTTTAAAGGAATGCGGAGAACCGACCAGAGCTTCTGATCTAATGTCCAATCCTCACCTTCTCATGGTGCACTCTGTTGGGTATGTACCTGGATAATGAACGAATAAGGATGGGTTGGCAATTTGGGATTTAGCCGACCAATTTGTATTCTTATTGGCTTAAACCTATATACAAAATAATGTTACAACATGACAAAATTTAATGCCGGCTGGGGTGTCGGACAGTTAAACAAGACCTCCGTTGTTTTCACCAGGGAACCAGAGCGAACAGCGAAAAGTCAGCTACTGGAACAAATCTGAAAGCACACCCCAACTCAACATCACCAGAGTTAAAGATCAGTACTATCAACATAAGAAGCCTGAATGGTAAAGAAATGGAGCTAGCTGAGGAATTAGATAAGTACCAGATCGACATAATAGGGGTGACTGAAACAAAAAAGACCAAAACTGGTGAGATCTTTCTGAGCAATAAATACAAAATGTTATATTCAGGCAATGACAATCAAGAAAAAGAAGGGGTAGCCATAGTATTCAACACTAAATACGAGGCTAATTTTCTTGAATGGCAGGCAGTCTCAAGTAGAATGATGTGGGCAAATATGAGAATGGAAAACTGGATAACGAGACTTATTTGTGCCTATGGTTCCACAGAAGGTTCTACTGAGGTAGAAGTGGAGGAATATTTTGAGGCTTTAGTGAAAGCAACTGACACAATGAAAACGGAAAAGTTGGTCCTTGTTGGGGATCTAAATAGTAGTGTAGGAAGTGATTGTCAGACATACAAAAATATTTTGGGGAAATTTGGAGAAGAGCAAAACTAATAATAATGGCAAATACCTGTTGGATTTCTGCTCAGGACATGGACTGGTTATTACTAATACCATGTTCCAACATAAAAATGTGCACAAATTCACATGGAGAGAAGACGCAAGGAATAAGAAAAGTCTCACTGACTATGTTATTGTTGATAGTGATGTTTTCTCCCTGATGCAGGACACCAGAGTGTACAGAGGATTTGAAATTGGATGCAATCACTATTTAGTCTTGAGCAGGATAAAATTGAATTTCATATCGAAAAGAATGACATGTAAGAAAGATTTTAAAGTGAATAAAAGTTGAGCAGCTCTCAGATGTGAACTGTAGACTAAAATACACAAAGATTATTGAATTAAAAATGAAAGAGTTTGAGAATAAGAACCAAACCTTGAAGAAAACTCTTATTGATTCAGCCAGAGAGGCATGTGGTGAGGTTGTCTGCAAGGATAGAAAAATCAGAACTCCATGGTGGACACAGGAAGTTAAAGAGGCAGTGAAGGAAAAGAAGAAAGCATATCAAAAGTTTCTGGCAAATAAGTCAGCTTGTGCTCTTAGAGAATACAGAGACAAATGTAAAAAAGCTAAATACTATGTAAAACTAGCTAAACAAAAGTCATGGGAGGACATTGGCAAGAACATAGAAAATAAATAAAAAGACTTCTAATGGGACTGTATTGATCAAGTACATATATTAAACAACTATGCTTTACCAACTGGTTTCACCAACTAAGGGTGTTATCATCTTCAGGGTACATAACTGATGTAAGGCACTAAAAAGTAAAAAACTGTTACACACTATAATCAACCGTTGTTTATTTTTTTACGGTATATATTAGAACACAGAAACTAAGTAAATAATTAATTTATTAACTTATTGCTGATAATATATACCGTAAAAAAATAAACAACATGTTCGACGAACACATAAGTCTGTCCACACTATAATCAACCGATTCAATGTTCTTTTGTCTAATATAATTTGTATCTGTTGATTATAGTTTGTAACAGTTGTTTACTTTTTAGTGCCTTATATCAGTTATGTACCCTGAATATGATAACAGCCTTAGTTGGTGAAACTAGTTGGTAAAGCATAGTTGTTTATTATATGTACTTGATCAATATAGTCTCATTAGAAGTCTTTTTATAACTGTTATGGTCAAGAAAATTAGCATTTTTTAATAGAAAATAAATATCAAGAAGGTGGTAAGATATTCTGGAGGTTGTTCAAGAAGCTGAGAAATGGAGGAAAGAGTGCTGTAAAAGGAGTTTGAGATGATACAGATGACATGAAAACGGGAGAAAAAGATATCCTTGAAGTATGGAGTAATTACTTCAAAAAATTACTAAATGAAACAAGTAGCGATAGCACAGTGGTAAAAAACACTCAACAGGCATACAGTCAGGACTACATATCCATACTTGAAGTAGAAAAAGCCATCAATAGCTTGAAATGTGGAAAGGCAGCAGGAGTAGATGATATTCGACAGAAATGCTGAAGAAGTATGGTGGTATAAAAGTCTTACAGTGGCTGCACTGCATAGTTCAGCAGGCCCGGACAGAGGGACGAATTCCTGATGATTGGAGTAGAGCTCTCATAGTACCCATATATAAAAAGGGACATAAAACTGAATGTGAGAATTATAAAGGTATTTCCCTACTGAGTGTTCCTGGCAAGATCTATGCAAGTATACTTGAAAAACGGTTGAGAAGAATTGTGGAAGAAAAGCTTGGTGAAGAACAAGCTGGATTCAGGCCAAATAGAGGCTGTCAGGATCAGATCTTCACTTTACGGCAAATAGTAGAGTAGGCTTCGGAATATAACAAAGATCTGTATTTAAGTTTTGTTGATCTGAAAAAGGCATACAACACGGTGCCAAGAGAGAAGCTATTCAAAATGCTACAGTTATATGGTGTCAATGGGTCATTATATCAAGCAATACTTAGTCTTTATTTGAGTTGCAAGTCAGCAGTTAGAATTGAAGGAAGTGCAGGAAGATGGTTTAATGTTAAATCTAGTGTGAGACAAGGATGTACATTATCCCCTCTGTTATTCATTATCTATATGGATCACATTATGAAGGAAAGTGGTATTAAACATGATATCAGAATTGGAGATGTTAATGTCAGCTCTTTGCTTTATGCAGATGATGTTATACTTTTAAATAAATCCACTACAAGTTTGCAAGATTCCCTGACTAAATTGAATAACTGTTGTAACATGGTCAGCAATAAAAAGACAAAGACAATGAAAATAGGTAGAATCATTGAAAATGTCAACTGTGTTTCGAACGGAGAACCTGTGGAACAAGTAAAGCATTTCAGCTACTTAGGCATGATTTTTAGTGAAGATGGTAAATTAAATATGGAAATAAACAACAGAATCAACAATGCTGGTATGGTAGGAAATCAATTGATTAAATTCATAGGAAATAAGAGAGAAATTAGTCAGAACACTAAAAATATACTGTCTTGTATACAAGCTGTATACAAGACAGTGTTCAAACCAGTTTTAACTTATGGATCTGAGAGCTGGGTCAGAAGTAAAACATTTGACCAAAGACTAGAGACCGCAGATATGAGATTCCTGAGAAAGATTAGAGACGTGAACAGATGGCATAAATGACAATATCATATTAAAAACTAGGATATTAGGAACGAACATGACATTGTCATCCAGGAATGTGTTAGCAGAGCTAATCTCAGGTGATATGGTCACTTAAACAGAATGGGCGACAAAAGATTAGCAAAACAAGTGTTCTCTGCCAGGTTGGCAGGAAAACGACCCAGAGGAAGACCAAAATATAGGTGGATTGATACAGTACAAAGTGGCTTAGGCGATAGAAATATAAGATCTGATGATGTTGGAGTCTTGACAAATAACAGACTGATTTAGAGGAAAATTGTAGATAGGAAGTTAGTAATGATGTAAATTTTTCATGTAGTACTATCATATCCTGTACACTCCTTGAGGGTACATGTCAGGAATTTGAGGATGATGATTATTATTATTAACATCTGACCTCCGTGGAGTCAAAGACTCATCGTGGGTGGTACATACTATTGCACACAATGCTCATCCAACTGTGCTTTAAATTAATTCAATGTGTCTGCATTCACAACACACTGGGGGGGCAATGCATTGCACTCACCAAACACTCTCCATCTAAAGAACCTGCTCCTTACTCCTCTACTCACATCCTCCTTATACAGTTATCAGCAATGGCCTCTTGTTCTATCCCCCCCATCCCATCCTTTAGGACCTGGTAGCAATCCGTGACTACCTTATGTGTCTCAATCATATTCCCCTCTTCCTCCTATTCATGGGTTTTGCAACTTACATTCTCTCAATCTATCCTCATACTCCACATTCCAATGACCACTGCACTGACCATCTTTGTTAATCTTCCCTTTGACCCTTTCCAACACATCCTCGTCATCATGAAAACCCAGCGACTAATTCCATGCATAATAATTCATATGAGGTCTGATGAAGGCCTTATACATGGCATCATAACCTCTCTATTTCAGCATATCAGGGTCTGCCACATCATTGCCATTATCCAATGTGATGTCTTCACAACTTGTGCAATGTCACCCCTGAATTTCAGGTCCGTGTTCACCATTACTCAAAGATATCTCATCTCCTTTACTTCCTTTATAGGTTCCCCACCAAGTGTATACTGCACATCTCATCATTGCTTACCAAATATCAAACCTTTACAATTTGCAACATTAAACAGACAATTCCACTTACCATCCCATTCATGCAATCTATTCAAGATCTCTTGTAAGGCCATAACATCTGCTTAACTGTGTTTTGCTCTCACCAGTTTTGCATCATCTGCAAACAGCTGCATATCACTAGTTAAGCCCATCACAATATCATTAACATACAAAGTGAACAACAGTGGTCCCAAAACTAACCCATGCAGTACACCACTAGTGATCTTTCTCTTTTTGGAATACTGTACTCCCATATACAACTTTCTGATAGCTATCTGACAGCCAGTCTATGATCCAACTCAGAAGTCTCTTATCCAATCCAATCTGTTTCAATTTATTTACCAGCTTGTCGTTTGGCAAACTATCAAAAGCTTTTGCAAAATCCAAGTACATCACTATATGCATCTTCCCTGTCCAAGGTATTTGTCATCTTGTTATAGTGCATAAGTAAGTTAGTGAAACATGATCTCCCTTTAACAAACCCATGCTGGCAATCACAGAGAATACTGCAGTTATCAACCCATTTCTTTATCTTACTTTTCACTAATCACTCTAGTACCTTCACCACAACTCCAGATATATAGATTGACCTATAATTTGAAGCTATAGCTTTATCACCCACCTTTATGCAGTGGAACATTTTTACCCTCCTTCCACTCCCTTGGAGCCTGTGCTGTTGCAAGACTTATTAAACAGGCATGCGAATGCGACTGCCAATTCTCTGGAACATTCCGTTAAGATGTGTGCCGATGTGCCATCAAATCCAATCTCCTTATTGACATCAAGTTTATTTATTTCCTCAAATACCTCCTGCTCACTCACAATTAAGTCACTCTCTTCTGTGCCCACTACACTTATATTCCTCATAATTCCACCCCAATCAGAATGAAACACGCTTATAAATTGATCACTGAATACCCTTCAACTATGTCTTCTGCAGCAGTTACCATTCTACCACTTTTCATCCATTAATATCATCTTACCATGATCATTCTTCCTTCTACTTGCCACATATCTAAAAAACTCTGTTTTTCTTTACCTGATTTGCCAATTTCTGCTTATATACACTATTCTTTTCCTTACTAACTGAGTCACTCTCCCCTGACATGTTCTTTATACTCTTCATGTAACTGATTATTACCATTATTTATCTTTTACTTCCTGCAAAGTACATGCTTTTTCCAGATTTCATGCTTAAGCTCCACATTCATCCATTTCATACCTTCCTTATTCAACCTTTTGGCCTTTGGATACATTCACACATTGATGCTGTTATGTATTTCTTTATCAGTTCCCGTGCAGCATTTATTTCCTTACCAATCAACTCCTCATTCCAAGCTGTCTCCTATGCTTGTCGTAATCAGCAGCATTGCACTTTCACATGTATCCTTTCCTCACAAGTCTGCATATGGCTAGGCACAACCCAGGTGATCACTTCATGATCACTTTCACCAACTGGAGGAAAGTGTGAAACCCCCTCTCTCACAATTACATCCTCTGATGAAATGAACAGATCAAGAACTCTCAATCCTCGCTTGCCCTTCTTCACGTGCTGCCTTAGATAGTTATCTCTCAAGAACTTAATAAATTCATTTTCCTTATTCCCAAATGCTATCTCTTCATTCCAATCTATACCACCATAATTAAAATCACTCATAATAATTACCCTATCTTTGTTCACTAATCCAAGTTGTTTATACATTTCTTCATCACTGCTCTCCACATTCCCAGGCCTATAGCAACATTCAACTAAATATGCTTCATATCAACCTCAACCTTATACCACACTACCTCATAACTGTTGCTACTATTTCCCTTTTTCATGTCTACCTTATATGGAAATAATTCCCCTGCTGTCATCAACAGCACTTCCTCTCCCTTCCTGTCCTTTCTTTCCTTGCAAAAAAATAGTGTATCCTTCCATTTCTATTCCTGTTATAATATCATCTTCATTCAACCATGTTTCACTTTATTTTTTATGACATTTTTTATGAATTTTTATGACATTATTTTATGAGCAGGATTTCTCATTGTGTTTGTGGTATTATCTTTTCAATATTTAAATAAACTAATATTTTTTATAATTTTTTTCTTAATTTTTTTTATTAGATGGCAATGCATATTGTTGTTTTTTCCATTGTATTATATATCATTGATGTTGTGAAATCAAATGGATGGAATGCTTTGTTTGGCACATTGAGCATTTCTACAAATGCAGACATGCCAAAGGAAGAAGATGATGATGTGAAAAAAGAAAGAGAAAAAGTAACACAGATGAAGTCGTTATCACAGGTTAGCCATGTTAATTATTTAATGAATAAATTGTTTTAAATGTCATGTATGACTTGAAAAATGTCTTTGTGGTTGAACAATCACAATATAAGTATTATGATATATTTGCTTAGTAAATGGCTTTGGAGCTTTTTGGAGCTCATTGCCAAATCTCATAAATTCTCTTAAGATTGGATTTGTGGTCCATAGCATTTAATATTAGATGTATATGTTCACAATAATTAGAAATAGCATTACTCAAAGTTATCAATATTAAAATTTTGTTATGGAGCAATGCTTAACCAGTACTGTTGCCAAAACTAATAACAGCAACAACATCGCTACTGAGAAAAGAAGAAAATTTTGATGCAAATGTTATCACTGATGGTGATATCAGTAATAATCCTGATGTTGCAGTAATAGATTAGTGAAACAAGAACAATTTGTATTTTCCTCTGATTTATGAAAATATAAAGGGTTGAAAAACAAATAATTGAAGCAGACACAACAGGGAAGGCTCACTAATATAAAGAAAATTTAATACTAGAAGGCAGTGGCTAGTCACTTAAGCTACATAAATGGGACATGTGCACTTAACAAAATAATGAAGTAACTTTACAGCTCACACATCTAGTAGAAATTATATAGAATTCTAGAATTTATTTAAAAACTACAATATATTTCTTCCAACACTATGTGGACTTTATCAGGATAACAGACCGTTAACTACACTCAAAAGAAAAATCATAATAATGAGTCATGATCACATATATATTAGCTCGTGTCTTGGTCTCAGCTGAAGTACATGATACTCCACTATTGGAGTTCAAAGGAACAACTGTAAAAAGTTGCATAAAATAATATATAAAATATATATATATATATATAAAAAATATATAAGATAAAAAAAGAAAAAAAAAACTTGTTAACATGATTACTTCCCAAAACTTGGATATTTGCATGCAATCTGATCAGTTCAGATGATTTTGCAGAGTTTCACATGTTTCTAGGAAAAGACAATCAATTATTATAATTACGGCTATTTTGCCTGCTTCAGTTTAGGAGTGCCCATGTTTAAATGTCATTGGCTATTTACTCACGGATTCTTAGGGCATTGTAGATATAAATTTATCAAAAAGTATATGTAGCATAAGGAAGAGAAATTTACACATACCTTTTTCTGGGTGTTGTGGCTTTTCTTCTTTCTGCGATGTCCGAAAACTACTGTGTGTGTGGA
This sequence comes from Typopeltis vanoorti, assembly GCF_054136105.1. Taxonomy (NCBI): domain Eukaryota; kingdom Metazoa; phylum Arthropoda; class Arachnida; order Uropygi; family Thelyphonidae; genus Typopeltis; species Typopeltis vanoorti. The sequence goes on along the minus strand of NC_143572.1, from coordinate 11,824,084 downwards.
GGGGGGGGGGGATAGGCAATTTGGGAGAATTAAATTAGAAAAACCCAGGTTTTTTTCAGTAATATATATATAAACATATATATTATATTATTATGTTATATAGGGTGGGGAAAAGGTGAAAGGGTTGATTTTTTATATAGGGAGGGGGAAGGGGAAAAGGGGGTTGATGGGGTGCGATCCGTTTTGACTATTTTTGGTCGTCATCTGAACACATTGGGAAAGTGGATGCTATGTCAGGTCGGGTAGGTGCTTCTGTTTTTGAAGTGTTTGTGTTATCGCCTATTGGTCGGGGTTGTGACCTCAATTTTATGTTGTGAAGCTTCCAAACCTCGGAGATTATGTAGGGCCTGTGTACGTTGATAGAGTTCGCGTCACATTTTATGGCTATTGTTTCCGATATTCTAAGCATTGTTTCATTGTCTTGTCTGTCTACTATAATGGCCTTGTCGATCTGCGGGGTATGTTTTTGTTCAAGAGCGTGAACAGCTATTTCCGTTTTTCCTGTGCTTTGTATTCGATTTTTCTTTTTGATGTTACGTTTAATGTTTAAATGTTCAGGAATAGGGATTACAATCACGGAAGTTGTAGTCTTGCCCATAAAGACCTGATGGAACCTGTGTAGGTGATATCACAGTCTTTTTGGCAGGGAAATTTATAGACTACATTGTGATGTTCAAATATTTCTTTCTGTGTGAGAGGTTTGGTGGATTTTAGGAGATTTGCCAGTTTGTGGTGAATACCAGTTTGTAGTCAGTATGTTTGAAGATGTATTTATAGGCTTTGTATGTGTTTTGAGTGTATGGTAGTTTGATAATTTTTTGTGTTGGGAAGTTCGTTTTGGTACTTGGGTTGTTTTCGTGGTTTTTTGCCGTCCTGTTTGCGTAGTTAATCAGTTGTGTAGGATAGTTGCGATTTATGAAGATCTGTGTTAGTTTTTTTATTTCTGCATTTAGACTATTCTGATTGGTTGAAAATTTGTAAGCATTTATGAATTGTGATAAGATGACAGATTTGTTTAACAGAATATGGATGGTATGAGTGAAAATGGAGGTAGTTTCCGATATGCGAGGGTTATGGTATACTTTCGTGGCTATTTTGCTGTGTGTTCTGGTTAAAGTCAAGTTTAAGAAATTGATGGATTTGTTCTGTTCAGTTTCTGTGGTGAATTTTAATCTGTTGCTGTAACCGTTTAGGGATGTTTTTAAGCTGGTGATGTGTGTGGGATTACCAATGTACAGAATATCGTCCACGTATCTGCCATAAAAGTTGATGCAAGGGGGAAGGGAAGGGTGGAGTAGGAGTGATTCTATATGTGCTAGGAATAATTCTGCTAGTTGTCCAACGTACACAGGCCCTACATAATCTCCGAGGTTTGGAAGCTTCACAACATAAAATTGAGGTCACAACCCTGACCAATAGGCGATAACACAAACACTTCAAAAACAGAAGCACCTACCCGACCTGACATAGCATCCACTTTCCCAATGTGTTCAGATGACGACCAAAAATAGTCGAAACGGACCGCACCCCGTCAACCTTCTTTTCCCCTTCCCCTTCCCTATAAAAAAAATCAACCCTTTCACCTTTTCCCCACCCTATATAACATAATAATATAATATATATGTTTATATATATATTACTGAAAAAAACCTGGGTTTTTCTAATTTAATTCTCCCAAATTGCCTACCCCTCCACACACACACTCAGTAGTTTTCGGACATCGCAGAAAGAAGAAAAGCCGCAACACCCAGAAATTTCTCTTCCTTATGCTACATATACTTTTTGATAAATTTACATCTACAATGCCCTAAGAGTCCATGAGTAAATAGCCAATGACATTTAAACAGGGGCACTCCTAAACTGAAGCAGGCAAAATAGCCATAATTATAATAATTTATTAAGAGGAGTAACATGGGAGTTTTCCCAGAAATAATATACAAAGACAATCAAATTTTAACTTACTGGAATGAAGAAGTTGAGTCTGTTACAAAGAACTCTGTGCCTAGTGTCAATAGCTGCAAATGAAGGCCAGACTTCCAAAAATTTAATATGGTCTTTATGTTCTTCAGTTCTAATCAATGCAGAATGGCCAGCATATCCAAAATAAGAAAGATGGCACAAGCAAAGTAATGATACACATGTGGAATGGAAGGAGGTGATAATGCATCCCTTTTGAATGGTAGAAAGGAAGACTATTCAAGTCTTCCTTGATCACTTTCACCTCAACAACAGTGAACAATAGTGGTCCCAAAACTAACCTCTGCAGTAAACCACTAGTGATTTTCCTCTTTCAGAATACTGTACTCCCATATCAGAATACTGTACCTGGAGATGCAACTTTCTGATTACTATCTGACAGCCAGTCTCTGATCCAACTCAGAAGTCTGTTATCCATTCCAATCTGTTTCAGTTTATTTACCAGCTTGTCGTTTGGCAAACTATCAAAAGCTTTTGCAAAATCCAAGTACATCACTATATGCATCTTCCCTATCCAAGGTATTTGTCATCTTGTTATAGTGCATAAGTAAGTTAGTGAAACATGATCTCCCTTTAACAAACCCATGCTGACAATCACAGAGAATACTGCAGTTATCAACCCATTTCTGTATCTTACTTTTCACCAATCTCTCCTGTACCTTCACCACAACTCCAGATATACAAATTGACCTATAATTTGAAGCTACAGCTTTATCACCCACCTTTATGCAGTGGAACAATTTTACCCTCCTTCCACTCCCTTGGAGCCTGTGCTGCTACAAGGCTCTCATTAAACAGGCAATCTCCTTATTGGCATCAAGTTCCTGCTCACTCACAATTAAGCCACCCTCTTCTATGCCCACTACACTTATGTTCCTCAGGATTCAACCCCAATCAGGATGAAACGCTCTTATAATTGATCAATAAATACCTCAACTGTCTTCTGCAGTGGTTACCATTCTACCACTTTTCATCCATTAACCTATAATTCATCAATAGGTTCTTCCTTCTACTTGCCACATATCTAAAAAACTTTGTAGGGTTTTTCTTTACCTGATTTACCAATTTCTGCTCATACTGCACTGTTGTTTTCCTTACTAACTGAGTCACTCTTCTGACTTGTACTTTATACTCTTCATGTAACTGATTATTACCATTATTTATCTTTAATTCCTACAAAGTACATGCTTTTTTCCATATTTCATGCTTAAGCTCCACATTTACCCATTTCATACCTACCTTATTCAGCCTTTTGACCTACGGATACATTCACACATTGATGCTATTACGTATTTCTTTGTCAGGGTTCCATGAAAGAACAGAACAAGAAAGTACAGAATATGAAGAAACAGAACAATGAAAGAACAGAATTGTGACAGAATAGTCACAAAACTGTGACAAAACTGAACTATGATAAATCAGAACATGGGAAAAATAAAACATTTATTATTTATTATTATTATTATTATTTATTATTTTATTATTATTGTCGTATCTCTATATGTTGTATAGATTTTTAATCACTGCAGGTTGTCCATCCGGCATAAAAACATCAATGTATAGTTCTACAACATTTAAATGAGCAAGTCCTTCACAGTTTGCAATATAACACTTTTACTTAGTGTCCTTTTGCATTTGTTTTCTGTTAGATATTTTGCATGGCATTTGAATTTTTGTTGTGAAAACATTTTAGCAATTGTATCGTCAGTTTGCCAGAATAAAAGGGTGATCCATCTTCCACATATTCACTGTGAATATGCAATTTATTCGCAAGATAAGCATTCCTACTCATTTATGATCATATCGGCAGTTACTTAACTGCCCATATAATTTACTAGTTAGTTAGTACTATGACCAAACGTGAATATAAAATTAATAATAAATTTATTTTTTAACAGATCTATTATCATGGAATTTTCACTGACACAGAAAGGAAATCAAGTTCTACTGTACCAAGGATATGAATATACCAAGTATAGGGAAAACGAGAGTGGAGTGATTACCTGGAGATGCAGAGTCTACTTTGCCACCAAATGCAGGGCCTTCTTGAGGACACAGGAAGAAAATATCATTGGAGAGGTCCCACAACATTGCCATGATTCTAATCCTCAAAAAGCACAGGCAAACATTTTAAAGGCTAGGATGAAGCAAGACATGAAGGCAGTTGATGCAACTCCGAGGAATGTTATGGGAAATATTTTATCACAAGTGAATGGGGATGTTTTGGAACACTTACCAAAGCAATCCTCACTCATGCAAAGTCTTTTTAAACTTAAAAAAACTACTTATATTCCCAATCCAGCTACAACTGATTTTCCTATCCCAGAGAAGTATGCTGACCTCATTTTGTATGATACGGGAGCTGATGACCCAGAAAGAATATTGGCAATTGGGAATGATCTGCTCTCAGAATTAGACAAGGATGTCATTTATGGAGACGGAACATTTGATAAAGCACCTAGCATGTTTTTTCAGCTGTATACATGGCATGCTAAAATTGGCAATTCATATCCTCCATGTATTTATTTTCTTTTGCAAAAAGAGAATATGGATACATACAACAGAATGTTTACTATATTGCAACAATTGGTGCCCAATATAACACTCCAAAAGATTCTGCTGGATTTTGAAAAAGCATGTATGTCTGCTACTCAAGTTGCTTTTCCACAAGCAGAAGTAAAAGAGTGCTACTTTCACCCTTGCCAGAGTGTTATTAGGAAGATCAACAGGGTTGGCTTAAAGGAAGTGTACGAGTCTGATATTGACATGAAGTTGAAACTGAAGTCCCTACCTGCTCTCTGCTTTGTGCCAATAACAGATGTAAGAGCTGTTTTTGACCAACTAGCTGCCACATTTCCAGATGAGGATAACTACAATGAAGTTCTCACATATTTCTTCTCACCCTACATCGAAGGAGTTGCAGGAAGATCACCTCTCTTTCCAATTAGAATATGGAATCATTTTGAGGCTGCTACTGAGAGATGTCCTGAGACTACAAATTGCTGTGAAGGTTTCACAACGCCTTAAACTCGTTGTTTCATTGTAGTCACCCAAACATTTGGAACCTATTAGATGGATTAAGATGAGATATAGCTTGCGCGATTATTTTTAACCAATGCCCATACAGGTCGCCCAGAAGTCAGAAAAAAGAGGTATGAGACCCTTAGTAATCAAGTGGCAATAATTGTGCAGGAATATCAAAATCAAGAAGATAAATTGAGGTTTTTATGCCGAATGGCCAACCTGCAGTGATTAAATTTTTTTATATATATATTTCTTTTATATTTTGTTTTATATAGATATTTCATTAATAAATAGATACGACACAATTAAATGTTTTATTTTTTCCCCTGTTCTGCAGTGATTACATTTTTTTTATATATATTTCTTTTATATTTTGTTTTATATAGATATTTCATTAATAAATAGATACAACATAAATAAATGTTTTATTTTTTCCCCTGTTCTGTTTTGTCACTGTTCTGTTTGTTACTGTTCTGTTTCTTCATGTTCTGTTTCTTCCTGTTACCCTTTGTCAGTTCCCATGCAGCATTTATTCCTTACTGATCAACTTTTCATTCCATGTTATAGCTCCAAGCTGTCTCCTAAGCTTGTCGTAATTACCAGCATTGTACTTTCACATGTATCCTTTCCTCACAAAAGTCTGCACATGGCTAGCCACAACCCAGGTGATAACTTCAAGCATCATGTAAGGATCGAGAGTTTTAGATCTGATAATTTCATCAGAGGATGTAATTGTGAGGGGGGTGGGTTCACCAACTGGAGGAAAGTGTGAACCCCCCTCACAATTACATCCTCTGATGAAATTATCAGATCTAAAATTCTCGATCCTTACGTGATGCTTGATATAATTATCTCTCAAAGAACTCAAGCAATTCATTTTCCTTATTCCCAATCTGTACTGCCATAATTAAAATCACCCATAATAATTACCCTTCCTTTGTTCACTAATCCAAGTTGTTTATACATTTCTTCATCGCCATCCTCCACATTTCCAGGCATGTAGCAACATACAACTAAATATGTCTTCCTGTCAACCTCCACATTACATTATACTGCCTCATAACCATTACCACTATTTCATTCTTTCATATGACATCCTGACAGGAATAGAGATGGAAAGGTATGATGTGTTTCGTGAGGATAGAAGGGGTAAAAAGGGAGGGGGAGTGCTATTGATGATAGAGAAAGAGTTATGTCCATACAAGGTAGAGATGCAAGAGGGAAATGGGGCCAGTGGTTTTGAGGCAGTATAGTGTGAGATAGAGGTGAATAGAATCAAATACTTGGTGGGATGTTGTTATAGACCTGGTAATGTGGATGGTGGTGATAGTGAAATGTATAGTCAAATAAGCCAAGCAAATAAGAAAAGGGTGATCATTATGGGTGATTTTAATTATGGCAATATAGACTGGAATGAAGAGATAGCAACTGGAAGTAAAGAAAATGAGTTTCTTGAGTTTTTGAGGGATAACTACCTCAGACAGTATGTAACAGAGGGCACAAGAGGATTAAGGGTCTTGGATTTGGTCATCTCATGGAGGATGTAATTATCAATGAGGTATCAAATCATCCACCAATTGGTGAAAGTGACCATGAGGTGATTACTTGGGTGGTTGCCAGCAGTGCAAGGACCCCTGTGAAAAAAAGGGTATATGTGAAACTACAAGGGGGGGGGGGGGGTGATTATGAAGAGCTCAGGAGACAGCTTGCAGGTGTAGCATGGAATGAGGAGTTAGCTGGAAAAGAGATCAATGCAGCTTGGGGGATTTTCAAAAAATATTTAGTGGATGCAATGTCTAAATGTATACCACCGTTGAGAAGGTTAAATAAGTTAGGTGTGAGATGGATGAATAAAGAGATTAAGCATGCAATACAGAGAAAAAGGGCATTGTGGAGGCAGCATAAGAGAAGTGGAAGTAACCAATTTCATGAGTTCTACAAAGACCAGCCAAGGAGAGTGACTTGGTTGGTGAGAGTAGCTAAAGAGAGGTATGAACAGCAGTTAGCTAATGAAGCTAAAAAGAATCCTATGGAGTTCTTTCGATATGTAGCCAGCAAAAGAAAGAATGATTATGGAAGGATGACATTGATTGGAGGAAATGGTATAAAGACAGCTGTTGCAGAATGTGTGGTGGAGATACTTAATGAGCAGTTCATAAAGATCTTTCAATCTTGTGAATGTGACTTCATGGAGAGATTAAGAGCAGTTGATGATGGGGAGGAGAGACTGACTGTAAGTGAGCAAGAGGTGTTTGGGGAGTTGAGTAAACTAGATGTAAATAAGGCTGTGGGACTTGATAATATATCACCGCGTATTCTGAAGGAATGTGCCAGAGAGTTGACACCTGCCTTGACATATTTTTTTAATACGAGTCTTGCACTTGGTCAAGTCCCTAAAGAGTGGAAGGAGGGCAAGATTGTGCCACTTCATAAAGGAGGTGATCGAACTCAAGCATCAAACTATAGGCCTATCTGTGTGTCAGGTGTTGTGGTTAAGTTGTTGGAGAAGCTTGTGAGAACTAGGATCCAGAGTTGGGTTGACAACAATGGTATAATCTTTGATGGACAGCATGGATTTGCTAAAGGGAGGTCGTGTTTTAGTAATCTACTTACTTATTACAATAAAGTGACTGCTTCCTCTTGGACAGAGGAGAAGGATACACAGTAATATACTTGGATTTTGCAAAAGCTTTTGATAGAGTACCTCATGATAAGTTGACAGTCAAACTAGAGCAGATGGGGTTGGATATTAGATTAGTGCATTGGATTGGAGACTGGCTATCTGATAGGTATCAACAAGTTGTGTATGGGGGTGCAATATCCAGGAAAAGGAAAGTCACTAGTGGAGTGCCTCAGGGATCTGTTTTAGTGCCATTACTATTTAACTTGTATATTAATGATATTGGCGAAGATTTGGATGGAGATATTCAGTTGTTTGCAGATGATGCAAAGTTGGGACGAACCATAAAGAGTAGTGAAGATGTTGTGGCCTTGCAAGAAGACTTGAATAAATTGAGTGATTGGGCAAGCAAATGGGGATGTGAGTTCAATGTTGCAAAATGTAAGGTTTTAAAATTTGGAAAACAAAGATGGGATGCGGAATTTATGCTTGGTGAGAATATATTGTTGGAAGTAGAGGAAATAAGAGATCTGGGAGTGATAGTGGATAAGGATCTAAAATTTAGGGGACACATCACCAAAATTGTGAAGACAACACAAAGACTTCTGGGAATGATGAGGAGGACACTGACGTGTAGAAGTAGGGAGATTCTTGTTCCATTGTATAAGGCTTTGATTAGGCCACACATGGACTATTGTGCCCAGATTTGGTCACCTGGTTTTCAGAAGGATGAAGAGATGTTGGAAAGGGTCCAAAGGCGACTGACTAAGGTAGTTTCTGACCTCTGGAATGTCGAGTATGAGGAAAGATTGAAAAGATGTAATTTGCAGAGTCTAGTGGAGAGAAGGAAGAGGGGAGATATGATAGAGACCTACAAGTTGGTAAGGGGTTGTTATAGGATCAATGGTGGAGAAGTTCTACAGAGAATAGTGGGAGATCAGGGGAGAACCAGAGGTCATACCTGGAAACTGTATAAAGAGGGTGTGAGTAGGGGAGTGAGAGGCAGGTTTTTTTCGTGCAGAGTTGTGAATGATTGGAATGCCTTGCCTGAGAGTGTGGTGTCTGCAAGGAGTTTGAATGTGTTTAAGACCCGGTATGATGAGATGTGTGTGAGATAAAAGGACCTCCTAGATGAGTCTTTGACTCCATGAGGTCTTGTTTAATAATAATAATAATAATAATAATAATATCCCACTTATGTGGACATAATTCCACTGCTATGATCAGCAGCACTTGTCTTTTCTCTCCTTGTGAAAAATACTGTATCCATCCATTTGTATTGTTGTGTGGGATATCCCCAATTTTTCACCTCCATTCCTTAGGACTAGTTGAGCTCTCCAATGAGGAATTTTTAGGGTATGTATTTTTGACTGTTGATCTGTGTGTGTGTGTGTGTGTGTGTGCGTGTGCGTGTGTGTGTGTGTTCACAGGCCAGTTTACCTGTTCTGAGGGACGAAAAACCTGAATTTCTGGGAGAAAAAACCCTCTACCTCTGTATAAGACTGGCTTACTCACCTTAAGTTGAATTTCAACTTAAGGTGAGTAAGCCAGTAAAGGTTCGTCATGTTGAATCCAGAACGGTAATCCAAAATCATGAAAGTTAGCATACTATTCATGATTTTGGCTCTCCAGCACAACTGATCATCGTCATGCCTTGGCAACAGACTGACATCCTTTCTCACTACACTGTTATCTTTCACTAAGAATACATTAAAAACTTCACCTGTGTAGCACAGTTGGAAGAATAATCAAACTTTCTAACAATCAAATGGAGGTCTTATTGACTAAAAACGATCTCAGCTTAATTCTTTTCTTGACAAGAGGAAAAATCTTTATATTTGTGTTTTTTGTTGAGTGTGAATTAGGTAATTTCATATGGATATAGCAGAGTTCTTCCCTTTGTGAAACTCGGGTTTTCATCTTGCAAAATAGTCAAATGGCAGCCAGAGAGTAATTATAGACAAAAATACTATGTAGTGGGTGGGAGATGGTACAGTGAAGATGGTGGATCATGCAGCGCTACAATGGATTGTGTACCATAGTGTAGTGTACAGCAGCCTCCCATAATGAAATCTTGGACCTCATAGAGTCTCTGAACTCATTATGGGAGGGTACTTTGTTATACAACTAGTATTCCCATTGAGAGTCCATACAAGAAATTGATTATGATGTTGAGATCATTTTACTTAGCACCAAGAATTTTTCTTAACATATGACATAACTTTTTATTTATTTTTTATTTATTTATTTATTTTTTATATTTTTTTTTGACATCCACTGTAAACAATGCTACATTTTATCTAATCTTGAAGTTCATGTTTTGGATAACCAACACCAATACTCTCTATCTATGACTATGGTCATTTACATAAGAATTGCTCTTGCACTTTACGAGTAAGTTTCAGCAAGTTATATTTTGTAATAACCCAAGCTTGCTCTCTTCATTACATATTTAGTGAAAGCATCACTTGCCTCCAGGAAAATATTTTATACTTCCTACTTCTATGCATATGACACATAATGTACTGGTGACAGGTTTGGTTTTATATATGTTTTATTGATTCATGTAGTATTAATGTTATATTGTGCCATATCCAAGATTAAAGCAATACACAAGATAATGACAATTTTGAGAATTTTCTCTTTGAAAACAAATAAACTATTTTGCTTTAGAACTAATACATTATACCAAGTGATTACTTTCTTTTTTTTCCTCCGCCCTCAGTTCCCTGCCTTACTGATACACCAACTAAGGAAAGAATATCATGTAGGAAAGTGTAAAAGTGTCAAAGTCAAAGTTGCAGTTCGCAATCTCACTTTTGCAGTTGAAGCTGGGAACATTTTTGGTCTTCTTGGACCAAATGGTGCAGGAAAGACCTCAGCAATGAAGATAATTACTGGAGAGGAGCCAGCATCTTCTGGAAATGTAACAAAATTATATATATGTATATTTCTTAAAGAAATAATATAATCTGTTCAATATTAAGAGTTATGTCAATATTAAGAGTTTAGAGTTATGTCGGTTTTTGATTGATAAAATCAAGTAAGCAAACAGTAAATTTCTTATATATATAAGAAATTTACTGTTCTTATAAATGTGTATTCATAATATATATTAATAAGTTATAGTTAAATATATATGTTAAATATATATGGTGCTTAAGGGTCAAAGCTGTATAACTGAGAGGAGACCTCCACATAGCCTTTAAAGGAATGCGGAGAACCGACCAGGGCTTCTGACCTAATGTCCAATCCTCACCTTCTCGTGGTGCACCCTGTTGGGTATCTACTTTGATACTGAACGAATGAGGATGGGCTGGCAATTTGGAATTTAGCCGACCAAATTGTATTCTTATTGGTTAAACCAAAATAAAAAATGATGGTACAACATGACAAAATTTCATGCCCGCTGGGGCGTCGCCCAGTTAAACAAGGCCCCCCGTTGTTTTCGCCAGGGAACCAGGGCGAACAGCAAAAAGTCAGCTACTGGAACAAATCTGAAAACAAACCCCAACTCAACATCACCAGTGTTAAATATCGGTACTATCAACGTAAGAAGCCTGAATGGCAAAGAAATGGAGCTAGCTGAGGAATTAGATAAGTACCAGATCGACATAATAGGGGTGACTGAAACAAAAAAGACCAAAACTGGTGAGATCTTTCTGAGCAATAAATACAAAATGTTATATTCAGGCAATGACAATCAAGGAAAAGAAGGAGTAGCCATAGTATTCAACACAAAATACGAGGCTAATCTTCTTGAATGGCAGTCAGTCTGAAGTAGAGTAATGTGGGCAAATATGAGAATGGGGAACTGGACAATGAGACTTATTTGTGCCTATGGTCCCACAGAAGGTTCTACTGAGGTAGAAGTGGAGGAATTTTTTGAGGCTTTAGAAAAAGCAACTGACACAATGAAAAAGGAAAAGTTGGTCCTTGTTAGGGATCTAAATAGCAGAGTAGGAAATGATTGTGAGACATACAAAAATATTTTGGGAAAATTTGGAGAAAAGAGCAAAGCTAATAATAATGGCAAATATCTGTTGGATTTCTTCTCAGGACATGGACTGGTTATTACTAACACCATGTTCCAACATAAAAATGTGCACAAATTCACATGGAGAGAAGAGGCTAGGAATAAGAAAAGTCTCATTGACTATGTTATTGTTGATAGTGATGTTTTCTCCCTGGTGCAGGACACCAGAGTGTACAGAGGATTTGAAATTGGAAGTGATCACTATTTATTCTTGAGCAGGATAAAATTGAGTTTCATATTGAAAAGAATAACATGTAAGAAAGTTTTAAAGCGAATAAAAGTTGAGCAGCTCTCAGATGTGAACTGTAGACTAAAATACAGAAAGATTATTGAAAAGAAAATGAAAGAGTTTGAGAACAGGAATCAAACCTTGGAGATTCAGTGGCAAACTTTGAAGAAAACATTGATTGATTCTGCCAGAGAGGCATGTGGTGAGGTTGTCTGCAAGGATAAAAAAATCAGAACTCCCTGGTGGACACAAGAAGTTAAAGAGGCAGTGAAGGAAAAGAAGAAGAAGAAAGCATATCAAAAGTTCCTGGCAAATTAGTCAGCTTTTACTCTTACAGAATACAGAGACAAATGTAAGAAAGCTAAACAGTGTGTAAAACTAGCTAAACAAAAGTCATGGGAGGACTTTGGCAAGAATATAGAAAATAAACATCAAGAAGGTGGCAAAATATTCTGGAGGTTGTTGAAGAAGCTTAGGAATGGAGGAAAGAGTGCTGTAAAAGGAGTTAGAGATGATAAAGGTGACATGAAAACAGGAGAAAAAGATATCCTTGAAGTATGGAGTAATTACTTTGAAAAACTGCCAAATGAAACAAGCAGTGATGACAGCACAGTCATAAAAAACACTGACCAGGCATGCAGTCAGGAATACATATCCATACTTGAAGTAGAAAAAGTCTCAAAGGCTTGAAATGTGGAAAGGCAGCAGGATTAGATGATATTCGACCAAAAATGCTGAAGTATGGTGGTATAAAAGTCTTACAGTGGCTTCACTGCATAGTTCAGAAAGCCTGGACTGAGGGACGAATTCCCGATGATTGGAGTAGAGCTCTCATAGTACCCATATATAAAAAGGGAAATAAAACTGAATGTGAGAATTACAGAGGTATTTCCCTACTGAGCGTTCCTGGCAAGATCTATGCAAGTGTACTTGAGAAATGGTTGAGAAGAATTGTGGATGAAAAGCTTGGTGAAGAACAAGCTGGATTCAGGCCAAATAGAGGCTGTCAGGATCAGATCTTCACTTTACGACAAATAGTCGAGAAAGCATGGGAATATAACAAAGATCTGTATTTAAGTTTTGTCGATTTGGAAAAGGCATATGACTAGGTGCCAAGAGAGAAGCTATTCAATACGCTGCAGTTATATGGTGTCAATGGGGTTATATCAAGCAATACTTAGTCTTTATTTGAGTTGTAAGTCAGCAGTTAGAATTGAATTAAGTACAGGAAGATGGTTTAATGTTAAATCTGGTGTGAGACAAGTATGTACATTATCCCCTCTGTTATTCATTATCTATATGGATCACATTATGAAGGAAAAGTGGTATTAAACCTGATATCAAAATTGGAGATGTTAATGTCAGCTCTTTGCTTTATGCGGATGATGTTATACTTCTAAATATATCCGCTACAAGTCTGCAAGATTCTCTGACTAAATTGGATAGCTGTTGTAATAGATATGGTATGAAGGTCAGCAATAAAAAGACAAAGACAATGAAAATAGGTAGAATCATTGAAAATGTCAACTGTTTGTGAATGGAGAACCTGTGGAACAAGTAAAACATTTCAGTTACTTAGGCACGATTTTTACTGAAGATGGTAAATTAAATATAGATATAGACAACAGAATCAGCAAAGCTGGTATGGTGGGAAGTCAATTGAATAAATTCATATGGAATAAGAGAGAAATTAGTCGGAACACTAAATTAGCTGTATACAAGACAGTGTTCAAACCCTTTTTAACTTATGGATCTGAGAGCTGGGTCAGAAGTAAAACACTTGACCAAAGACTAGAGACCGCAGATATGAGAGTCCTGAGAAAGATTAGAGGCATGAACAGATGGCATCAATGGCAATATCATATTAAAAATGAGGATATTAGGAAAGAACTTGACATTGTCAGCATCCAGGAATGCGTTAGCAGAGCTAATCTCAGGTGGTATGGTCACTTAAAGAGAATGGGAGAGAAAAGATTAGCAAAACAAGTGTTCTCTGCCAGGTTGGTAGGAAAACGACCCAGAGGAAGACCAAGATATAGGTGGATTGATACGGTACAAAGTACCTTAGACGATAGAAATATAAGATCTGATAATGTTGGAGTCTTAACAAGTAACAGACTGATTTGGAGGAAAATTGTAGATAGGAAGTTAGTAATGATGTAAATTTTTCATGTAGTACTCTCATATACTGTACACCCCCCTTGAGTGTACATGGCAGGAATTTGATGAGGATGATGATGATGAGTTAAATATATATTTCTTAGAGTAATAATATAATCCGTTTAATTATTAACAATGTTTAGAGTATGTCAGTTTTTGAATGATAAAATCAAGTAAGAGAACAGTAACTTTCTTAATTTCTATGATAATTATTATTATTATTATTATTATGTGACACCTTCAAGGAGTCCAAAGACTCATCGAGGGAGAGTGTGCTAACAGCATCGAACGATTAAACCCCTTCCAACTACTAACTGCGCTCTAACTTGCTTAACGTTTTGCTGCGCCATTACTAGCAGAGGCTTTACCAATCGGCCAACCTTTGCTGGCATTTTTTTAAAGTTAATTTTAAGTTTATTTACTGTAAGTTTTGTTAATAGTGAGATATATAAATATATTAGTGTTATACTTATTCACACACTTTCACAGGCTTTAAGGAAAATAAAAACATTGTTTTTCTGAGATTCTTGCATACAGTATAATTGGTAGACTAGATCATCAAAATAAATAAATACTTTTGTTCTCACTTAACAAAGTTCAGAAAGCTCTTGAAATCATTTCAACGAGCTTTCATATGCTTCATAGCATAAGAAGTTTTTCTTATGCTATGAGACATTCATTTCTTCTCAACATGTACTCACTCAGTTTTCATGAAAATAGTACCTTATGAGAAATGATCTACAGATTCAGTCTAGTGGCATAGAACTGTTTAGAGCAAGAACAAGGATAGTGAGTGAAGAAACTGCCTTGAATGCAAAGCTGACAGAAATTCCAAAATAGAAATACAGTAAGTGTGCATTATAATGAACACTAATATAGTGAAATAATGTGTTATAACAAATTATGTAAAAGTCATGGCATGAGCCCACTCCAATGGAACCAATGTTATTTTAAGCTTATTGTTTGTGAACAGTGAAAGTTCAAAATCTTCATAATGGTGAACTGAATTTCCTACTAAATGATGTCACAATCCATGCACTGAAATTTTCATTTGTTCAACAAAGCACATATTTTTAACTTAATCTGCACTGGCATGATAATACATGTGAAAGGAGGCCATCATTCTGTATACAGGCAGGTAGTTCAGCATGTTGTTTACACTGACTGGCTGCTAAAACCATCATCTCAAAATACAGCTGTTGGGAAGTAATACTTCATACAAGTTTTGTGTTTTACATTAAAATAGAAAACAATGGGAAAGGAGGAAACTAGATTTTTCTTTCACCTTATACCAGTGTTTTTTAAACTCTGTTATGCAGAACCCTAGGGTTACTCATAATTTTGTGGGGGGGGGGGGTTCAAGAACATATAAGCATTTATGGCCATACAAAGTAGAGATGCAAGAGGGAAATTGTGCCAGTGGTTTTGAAGCAGTATGGTGTGGGATACAGATGAATGGAATCAAATACTTGGTTGAATGTTGTTATAGACCAGGTAATGTGGATTGTGGCGATAATGAAATGCATACTTGTGTAGAGGCTTAAGTGCTGTGAAGACATTATGTTGGAGGTTTAATGGATTTTTTACAACACTCAAAAAGAATTAAAATAGAATTTAATACTTCCTATATTTCGTCCTAGTCACTAGGACATCTACGGGGATTACAAAGACAATTAATGTAACATGCACACAAAAACTTACAATACTAAGCCCAACCACATGGGTGACACTAAAGTCCTATCTAGGTGGAGCGCCCTCCACAGTAGTAGGGCACAGTAGTAGGGCACACACGGGCAGTAGTAGGCCTGGAATGTCAGATCTAACATTAGATCTAAGATGTCAGATCTAAGATTGACATCTTAGATCTCTTTTCCTTCACCATCTACTCTGGGTATTTCTCTTGGAATAACAAAATCTACAAGCAGATAGAGGGAACCGCCATGGGTTCCCCCCTTTCACCCCACCTTGCCAATTTCTATATGGAAGATTTCGAAAAACGAGCCATAGACTCAGCCCCACTCAAACCTTCTATCTGGCTAAGATATGTAGATGATGTGTTCTCTATTTGGCCTCATGGCACAGACACGTTAGACTCCTTCCTCGGTCATCTCAATAGCCTACATCCAAGAATCCAGTTTACTATGGAAAAGGAAAAGAACAATTGTTTACCCTTCCTAGACACCTTAGTCACGCGCCTGCCTAATGATGCACTTGCCTTCACTGTATACAGAAAACCCACACACACAGGCAGATACATTCACAAACTCTCCCACCACCACCCCTCACAACAATATGGCATCATTAAAACCCTTACCAAGAGAGCCTACAATCTTTGTTCCAGTGGAACTGCCCTCACTACTGAGCTTAACCACATACACAGCACTTTCCTCTCCAATGGCTACAGCAAACACAGCATCAAAAAAATAATCAATTCCTCCCCCATTCCCCGTCCCTCTCGTCAACAAGATTTTAAAAATGCCATCACCATACCCTACATCCGTGGCACTTCGGAAAAAATAGCCAAGATACTAAAAAAGTATAACCTACACACAGCATATAAGCCCTACCGCAAACTGGCTACCCTTATCCATTCTACGAAAGATCAGCTCCCTCCTCTCTCTCTGCCTGGAGTTTACAAAGTACCCTGTTCCTGTAAGCTTGCGTACTTTGGACAGACAGGCAGATCAGCATCCATCCGCCTGGAGGAACATAAGTCGTACATCGTTAAACACAACTATGGCCATTCAGGCTTGGCTGACCATGTTTTGGACACCACCCACAGAGTATCATGGGAGAAAACCACCATGCTCCACCACAGCAAATTCAAGAAAGAGAGACTTTTCTTAGAAGCAGCAGCAGCTCTCAGAAACCAACCAAATCTTAAAAAATACAGTTGCATTAAGCTTCCGAAGATTTGGGAAACAGTCATCACCAGAGGTCCCACCTTACATTCCAGGCCGCCTACTACTGCCCTTAGAGGGCGCTCCACCCAGATCGGACTTTAGTGTCACCCATGTGGTTGGGCTTAGTATTGTAAGTTTTTGTGTGCATGTTACATTAATTGTCTTTGTAATCCCTGTAGATGTCCTAGTGACTAGGACGAAATATAGGAAGTATTAAATTCTATTTTAATTCTTTTTGAGTGTTGTAAAAAATCCATTAAACCTCCAACATAATGAAATGCATAATCAAATTAGTCAAGCAAATAAGAAAAGGGTGATCATTATGGGTGATTTTAATTATGGTAATATAGACTGGAATGATGAGATGGCAACTGGAAGTAAAGAAAATCAGTTTCTTCAGTTTTTGAGGGATAACTACCTCAGACAGTATGTAATAGAGGGCAAGCCAGGATTGAGGGTCTTGGATTTGGTCATCTCATCAGAGGCTGTAATTATAAACGAGGTGTCAAATCATCCACCAATTGGTGAGAGTGACCATGTGATTACCTGGGTGGTTGCCAGCAGTGTGAGGACCTCTGTGAGAAAAGGGTATATGTGGAACTACAAGGGGGGGGGGGATTATGAAGAGCTCAGGAGACTACTTGTGGGTGTAGCATGGAATGGGGAGTTAGCTGGAAAAGGGATCAATGCAGCTTGGGGGATTTTCCAAAACTATCTAGTAGGTAGGTGTGAGATGGATAAATAAAGAGATTAAGCATGCGATACAGAGAAAGAAGGCATTGTGAAGGCAGCATAAGAGAAGTGGAATATAACCAATTCCATGAGATCTACAAAGACCAAGCAAGGAGGGTGATTTGGTTGGTGAGGGTAGCTAAAGAGAGGTATGAACAGCAGTTAGCTAATGAAGCCAAAAAGAATCCTAAGGAGTTCTTTCAATATGTAGTCAGCAAAAGAAAGAATGATTATGGAAGGATGACAATGATTGGAGAAAATGGTATAAGGACAGCTGTTGCAGAATGTGTGGTGGAGATACTTAATGAGCAGTTCATAAAGATCTTTCAATCTTGTGAATGTGACTTCATGGAGGAATTGAGAGCAATTGATGATGGGGAGGAGAGACTGACTGTAAGTGAGCAAGAGGTGTATGGGGAGGGAGTTGAGTAAACTAGATGTTAATAAAGCTGTGAGACTTGATAATATATCGGCATGTATTCTGAAGGAATGTGCCAGGGAGTTGACACTTGTCTTGACATATTTTTTTAATATGAGTCTTGCACTCGGTCAAGTACCTAAGGAGTGGAAGGAGGGCAAGATTGTGCCACTTCATAAAGGAGGTGATCAAACTCAAGCATCAAACTATAGGCCTATCTGTGTGTCAGGTGTTGTGGTTAAGTTGTTGGAGAAGCTTGTGAGAACTAGGATCCAGAGTTGGGTTGACAACAATGCTGTTATCTTTGATGGACAGCATGGATTTGCTAAAGGGAGGTCATGTTTTTGTAATCTACTTACTTATTACAATAAAGAGACTGCTTCCTTGGACGGAGGAGAAGGATACACAGCAATATACTTAGATTTCGCAAAGGCTTTCAATAGAGTACCTCATGATAAATTCATAGTCAAACTAGAGCAGATGGGGTTGGATATTAGATTAATGCATTGGATTGGAGACTGGCTATCTGATAAGTATCAACAAGTTGTGTATGGGGGAGCGATATCCAGGAAAAGGAAAGTCGCTAGTGGAGTGCCTTAGGGGTCTGTTTTGAGACCATTACTGTTTAACTTGTATATTAACGATATAGGTGAAGATTTGGATGGAGATATTCAGTTGTTTGCAGATGATGCAAAGTTGGGACGAACCATGAAGGGTAGTGAAGGTGTTGTGACCTTACAAGAAGACTTGAATAAATTGAGAGATTTGGCACAGAAATGGAGATGTGAGTTCGATGTTGCAAAATGTAAGGTTTTAAAATTTGGAAAACAAAGATGGGATGCAGAATTTATGCTTGGTGAGGATATATTGTTGCAGATGGAAGAAATAAGAAATATCACCCCCATCTGGGGGTGATAGTGGATTAGGATCTGAAATTTAGGGGACACATAGCCAAAATTGTGAAGACAACACTAAGGTTTCTGGGAATGATGCGGAGGACATTGACGTGTAGAAGTAGGGAGATTCTTGTTCCATTATATAAGGCTTTGATTAGGCCACACATGGACTATTGTGCCCAAATTTGGTCACCTGGTTTTCAGAAGGATGAAGAGATGTTGGAAAGGGTCCAAAGGGCGATTGACTAAGGTAGTTTCTAACCTCTGGAATGTCAAGTATCGGGAAAGATTGAAAAGATGTAATTTGCAGAGTCTAGTGGAGAGAAGGAAGAGGGGAGATATGATAGAGACCTACAAGTTGATAAGGGGCTGTTATAGAATCAATGCTGGAGAAGTTCTACAGAGAATAGTGGGAGATCAGGGGAGAACCAAAGGTCATCCCTGGAAACTGTATAAAGAGGGTGTGAGTAGGGGAGTGAGAGACAGATTTTTTTCATGCAGAGTTGTGAATGATTGGAATGCCCTGCTTGAGAGTGTGGCATCTGCAAGGAGTTTGTATGTGTTCAAGGCATGGTATGATGAGCTGTTTGTGTGATAAAAGGACCTCCCAGATGAGTCTTTGACTCCATGAGGTCTTGGGGTAATAATAATATTAATTTATAACTTTCCTCATTCACTGAAAAAACCTTCAGTGAGTGAGGAAAATTACTAACCTTTATTAAATTGACTTATTTGTAGAACAGCCATGTTACTTTATTATTTGTAATATTTTATGTTTCTTTTTAATTAAAATATGTCATAATTCCTTTCTTATAGTTTTTCTGAAAATTTTTATGGAGGGTTCTGGAAAAGAAATATTTTAGATGCTATACTATTTCTGGAATTTTTTTCATCTAGCTCCTCTTAATTTCAAATCAATATAACATAATATTCTTATTTTGCTAAGAAGTTCTCCTGTGTTTAAACTGGCCTTTGACCTGTGATTTAATGACTAAAACAATTATGACATAGATAATATATTTGGAAACATATACCTTAGTGTGGACCTGGAGTTCTTCATGTTTCAATCTTCATAAACTTGAAATTTATAAACTTGGAACATAACTAAGACAATACTATTATCAATAAATTGTTTAAAAGCATAAGGAACTGATATGTGGGCAGTGATTAAAACACCAGAAAAGGGTAAATAAGGTGGTTAAGTAATTAAACCTCAACAAAGTTTAATGAATAAAAATGATGTTGCATAATTATGGTGTATGAGAATTTTAATGTGGTGTCATCTTCAGAAGTGCAAAGAGCACTCTACTGAGGGAAAGAACAAGAGATGATAGATGAAAAAGTGAAACAGGTGGCAGAGACTGCATAAATGGCTACATCCAATTGCTATTCATTTTCTCATTGGCAGAAATTTGGGGATAATTTTAATATGATGGAGCTTTCAATTCTCTGAAATTACCTAGGGGCAATGGAGGTTTATAGAACTGCTGTCACTTCTTATGGCTATAGTTTCTGAAATCTGTAACATGGTTTCATTATTTTGGAAGTCAAGGATAGTGGCTTTTTTTCTTCTTTTTTTTTTCAATTTGGGGAATGTGGTCTGTCCAAATGTGTGGATTGTGATTTCAGTTTTTCTGATATTAGGTTTTTTATTTTTATTCTTTTTATTACTATTGCTTTTTTGAAAATGTTCTTGTAGGTGTAACCATAGATATCTGATTGTCCAGCCTGTCATTTTGACAAGGGAATTTGTATACCACATTATGATATTCCAATATTTCTCTGTAAGTGTGAATTTTGGTGAGTTTCAGAAAGGTAGCCAGTTTGCAAGTAATGAAAACTAATTTGTAGTCCATATGTTTAAAAATCTATTTTGAAGCTTTATATATATTTTGAATGTATGGTAATTTTACTATTTTATGTGATGGAAAATTTTCTTTGATAGTTGGAGTGATTAGGTATATTTTTATGTAGAGTTCTTGGTCTCAAAAAATTTGAGACCAAGAACTCAACACTGCTTTATGTAGTAATTTCATATTTAGTATTGCATTATTATACATTACTGTATAAGGCTGTAAATATGACTGCATTGCTCTGTACTGAATAAATAAAAATTGCTGTATATTTCAATGAAAAAATTCAAGAATTACCTTTGTTTTTGACTTTTTTTTATTTGCAGAAGCTAAATCAATTTCTTGAGTCAACTTTAAAGACATGATGAGAAAAACAAAATTTTGTTTGCTATTATAACAAAAAAAGTATTTTAAAAAATGAGGGACAGGAATTTCCTGGTAGACCAGAATGCAGCAGCAGCATACAACATTTTGATTGCTGTAATTTACAATGCACACTAATACTAGGGTGGGTATTCTCTCCCACACACACAAAAGATTGTAAATTTATAGGACATTAGTACTGTGGGCAGGCTAAGGAGGATATTATTTTATTTTATATTTTTTTCATTTTTAATGTTATCCAGAACACTGCTCTAAAGACTAAACATAACTTTTTCAAACCATTTCAAGTCTCAAAGTAAGGGTGATGAAATTCATCTTCCACCCTAGACTTTAAAAAAAAAGAAAAAAAAAACATTTCTGTATCACTAATTGTCACTGTGTTCCTGTGTTCTTCAACATCCAAGTAATCCTTTGAACTATTTTGCCAACTTCTACAAATTAGAAGAAAACAACATGTATGCAGTATTCATCCTAAAGTGCATAACTTTACACTTTGCCACATTAAATTGGTAACTATTATTCTTTGTCCACCATGCCAGTCTATTTAAATCATTCATTAGGATCTCTGCTTTTATTAGCTATTGCCCTCTCATAAAATCATTTCTTATATCATCAATATACAAAATAAACAGTAGTGGCCCTAGTTCAAAGCTCTGAGACAGCTTACTAGTCACTCTTGTTCTCCTGAATTCTGTTGTGGTCAAGGTATTGGAGAAATTGGTTAGGAATAGAATACCGAATTAGGTTGATGGACATAGCATTCTTTATGATGGTCAGCATGGATTTGTAAAGGATAGGTCCTGTTTTAGCAATTTAGTTGCATTCTGTTCTTGGGCCCCTGCTGTTTAACTTTTTTGTAAATGATATATCCTTCCCAACTTTGCTGATGATGGGAAGACTTATAAGTAGCACTGCTGTTAATTCCCTTCAAGAAGATTTGAATAGACTTTTTACTTGGACAAAGGAAGGGGGTTGTAGTTTTAATATCAATAAGTGCAAGGTGTTGCATTTTGGAGTGCAGAAATATAAGGCTGTGTCCTATATCAGTGGTGCTGTACTGCAGGAAATGGATGATATTTGAAATTTGGGAGCGATGGTTGACAGTAGACTGAAGTTTAGAGGACATATTGCTAGTATTGCAAAGGCTGCACATTGTAGTGCTGCTATGATAAGAGTACTCTTAGCATATAGGGATAAAGAAGTGGTTGTGCTACTGTATTATAAAGCACTGGTCAGACCACACTTAGACTATTGTGCTCAAAAACTGGTCACCCGGTTTTCAGTGTGATGTGGAGATATTGGAGAGGGTCCAGAAGCAAGTGACTAAGATAATATCAGGACTTTTGACTATGGAGAGAGAGGTTTTTGGCTATGGAGAGAGAGAGAGAGGTTGAAAAAATATGGATTGCAGAGTTTGCTAGATAGGAGGAAAATAGGTGATATGATAGAGACATTTAAGTTAGTGAGAGGATTTTATCGAATTAAACCACAGGTCATTCCCTGAAACTTATGTAAGAGTGTGGTGAAGAAGGGTGTGAGGAGTAGATTTTTTACATGAAGAATTGTCAGTTAATGGAATGCATTACCAGAATGTGTTATTAATGTAAGGAGTGTTAAGAACTCCATGGAGAGTGTAATAATAATAATATAGTATTCTCTGCCTCTTTCTGTTTGATCAGCCACCTCTGTTTGTGTCTCCAACTTTATATCCATTCCCACTTGCTCCAGTTTATGTAATAGCTTTATGTGTGGCATTTTAATGGGCCACTAATGAGCAGGGATGTGTAATATACAGTCTTTCCCTGTCAAGTGAACCTCCTTCCTGTGTTATGGCCTGTTTTCACAAAAGCAACTCTGGTGAAACCAGTGAGTATTCCTGCTACAAAGGGATACCTTCCTAGTTGGAGGAAATGTCAACTAGACAATAGGTGTTAGATGTTCTTCATCACCGGTGAAATACCACTGCCCAGCTTATTGGAGATCGGAAGTGGCAAATGCCCTCTTTGGTCTCTGGAGCAGGGATTCCGGTTTCTGTCATCCCTTTTCTCTGTGCAGTGGGAGTGATACGTAACAGGCTGGCCGCTAGTTAGTGCACGGGCCTGAACCCGTCAGTAATGAGTCAGGAGGCTTTCCCAATCAACAGGTGTATAATCCTGCTACTATATACTCTGCCAGGTCATGCCTGGAGAAGGTCTGAGTAGTGGTATGTGAGGAGACTATATGGATGTCATGTCTAAGAGTCTATTTTCTCTCACTCCACTTCCCCACTGAATCATTCTGCCTAATTACACTTAAACTTACTAAGACTCTCACAAACAATAACAGTGACGCTGCAACAAAAGTGAATCTCCCTCATAAACTAATCCTATCAAAAAAGTCACAACATATAAATGCCAGAATCTCTTCACTAAAAACTCACTTACACATCCACTTTACTAACATCTACACCATTCTTCTTCTTAAGTAGCTTATCCAATTTGGAGGTTAGCAATCAGACACTCTGGTGTACCAGAGTGTCCAATCCTCTGTCATTCTTTTGATCTCGTAATAGCTTCTGTTACCCATCCATTTCCTTACATCATCAACCTCAGAAGTTCTTGGCTTCCCTTAATTTTCCCTCCAGTATGTCCAGAGACATTTTCCCTGCTGATCCTAATATGTGTCCTGCCAACTTTCACTTTCTCTTTGTAAGGTCTTCCATGAGTGCTCTTTTGGTTCCTATTAACTTCAATACCTCTTCATTAGTTTTTTCCTCATTCCAAGAAATCTTCAGTACTCTCCTATAGCACCATATCTCAAAGTCCTGCAATTTATTGATTATGAATTTTATATGTCAACATTTCACATCCATAATTCAACATGGACCATGCATAGGATTTTATTATTCTTATTTTAATCTGTTTATTTATTCCAGAAGTCATTAGTAATTTATTATTGCAGAATGCTTCTTTTGCCTTAGCTAATCTTGATTTTATTTCCATAATTGTTGTTCTATCTTCTGTAATCATTACTCCTAAATAATTATAAGCCTTTACATTTTGAACAAATCCTGTTGACACTCTTAAATTTGTGTTTTGTTGCTGTTTTTTGCTTATTACCATATACTGTACTTGGTTTTATCTGTATTTAATACTAAGCCATAATTCTGACTGTTTTTGATTAGTATTTCAACCATATTTTGTAACTCTATGTTTGATTTTGCTATGAACACCAGATCATCAGCAAATCCAATATTGATAATTCTAATGCCATTTATTTTTATTCCTGTTTCAATTTCTTCGTATTCTTTTAATATCATTTCACTGTATATATATATATTGAAAAGTATAAGGAATATCTATTGTTTCATTATTAATGTTGTTTATAGTCTTCTGATTCCAGTATTATTCTATTATTATTCTGAGGTCTTTTGTATCAATTTGAATGTCTTTTAATATTTCTATTAACTTTTCATGGTTACTGTGTCAAATGCTTTTTAAAAGTCTATAAAGCAGAGATATATATTATTATTTATTTCTATTGATCTTTCATTAATAGTTTGTAATTCATAAATGGAATTAATTGTACTTTTTCCTGGCATGAATCCTTTTTGTCATTCACTTATATGGCATTTAATTGCATTTGCCAGCCTGGTTGGCCGAGTGGTCAACATATCCACTCTCCAGCTGCGGGTTTGAATTCCGTCATGGGCATGGACAGGCCCATTTCTACATTTTGCGGGGCCCTGTGCGAAATTGAAAAGTGGGGACCCTGAAAGTTAGTAACATTTATGGAAATTTTAAATAGAAGAATATCTTCTTAATTAATTAATTAAATCAAATATGAAAAATATTTATGCACATAAATAAACAAGTATGCTCTTTAGCATCAATTTAAGTAAAGGGAAAAAATTAGTTAAAAAATAAATGTGTTTGTATGTACATGATATATTATTTTATTATGTAAGTACACATTATCATATAAATACGCCAGAACAATGATTTATTTAATAATATAAATAATAATATAAAAATATGAAAAAAATATCCATTTTTACTATAAAGAATGAAATACAGTATATGTATAACAACTTATAAGATTTAAAAGAAATCTTAATATATAATCTTAATATATTAAATTTTATTTAACCCAATGCGCTTATCAATAAAATCATTTATAACGCTATCAAAATTCAAATTTTTTGCAATTTCATGCTCTGTAGATATTATTGCCAGGGACGACAAATGTTCTTGAGACATAGAAGATCGCAAATAGGTTTTTATTAATTTTAATTTGGAAAATGACCTTTCTGCTGATGCGACCATAACTGGACTGGTCAATAATATTTTAAATGTCGTAGTAATATTTGGATAAATATCCGACAAATTATTTACAATTATGAATTTTAAAATATTAATGGGTGCATCTTCTGAACAATATTTCTAAATATAATTAATTCATTGTAAAATTCAGATTCATCAATATCTGTATTTAATTTTATTCAGCTATTTGCAGCAAAATTCTAATTCATTTTCTGTCATTTTTCTTATTAATTTCATATCATAAAGAAATCCAAATGATTTTTCGTGAATTTCATACAATTCAAATCTTTGTTTGACAGATTGTAGAGCAGTATCTAAAATTACAAAAAAAAGAAATTTATCCTAAAATTATCTTTGTTATCACCTATGTGTGATTTATCAGGTGTTTCATAATCAAAAAATAATTTTCTTCGATGTACTCGGCTTTCTTTAAATTTAATTTCTATTTCTAATAGATTTGACAGTTCTTTAGCAATCTCAAAACAGCTATCAAATCCTGATATTCTCTGCTCTTCAAAGTACTCCACTAACTCTTTAATATGCTTAGTTGCTATCCATCCATTGGAATTTTTGCATTTTGTAATACTTTACTTGCTAAATTAACTTTTGACAAAAGCTCATACCAAATTACAAGGCTTAGTATAAACTCAAATGAATCTATTTGTTAATATATATTGAAACCACTTCTACTTTGACAGTATTATTTGATGCAGTTTTAAATAATTATTTTAGTGCATTTAAAAATTCTGGAATTTGCAAACGTAGTTCTAACTGATTCTATTCTACATTCCCATCTTGTATCACATAACAGTTTTGGAGTTAATTAACAAATTTCTTTAATATGTTCCAACGTGAAGTTGAGGCAACAAATATTGTATATACTGTTTGTATAACATTAAAAAAATTTATTGCTATAATTGATGATTTTGCAACATCCCCTAAAATCAAATTTAAATTATGACAGGCGCAAGGAGTATAAAATGCCTTTTCGTTTTCATTTAAAATGTAAGCACGGACTCCCTTATACACTCCTTTCATATTTGCTCCGTTATCATACCCTTGCCCTCTACAATCTGACAATTTAATATTTAATTTATTCAAAAGTGATTTTATATTTTCATATATACCTTTACCAGTAGTGTCATTAGTTGCGAAAAACATCAAAAAAGTGTTCACGAATTTCAGTATCTGTTTCAAATATATGCAAAAATCTAAAAATTACTGAAATTTGCTCCTGATGACTAACATCAGGAGTACAATCGAGAATTATTGAATAGTACTTTGCCTGTCGTATTATTTTGTTGAATTTTGGTTCCCATATCAACAATTAATTCATTTTGCACAATGGGTGATAGAGACAAATTTTGTTTCTTACCTATAATTTTTTTTTCCGAATTAAATGATCTTTTAAAAGTGGATCAAATTCTGCAATAAATTCTATGATTCCAAAAAAATTACCATTATGGGCTGTGTACAAAGTATCAAAATTACCTCTAAAAGCTAAATTATGTTTGGATAAATAAAGAATTGCTGCTACTATTCGTCTTAAAACATTTCTTAACCGTTCTGCTTCAAATTTTATGACATTTTGATTTGCCTGATCAATTGTATTATGATTTTTTTAAATTATATTCCATTTGTGCCCATGAATACGTGCATTTCATGTATACTGAATTTCGTTCATGCGACTTTAATCTTTCACTTACATGTCGCCAGTCAGAAAAGCCATTATTAGATAAAAAATTATCATCAGAAGAAAATAATTTGCAACAAAAACAAAAAATAGAGTTGGAAGAGTTTGAATATACAAGCCATCTTCTGTTTTGCTTCTCTCCGTTTGCAATTGTCCTAACATAGTGAGCTGTGGAAAAACACCTCTTGTTGTCATCTTTTGGAAAATCATTTTCAGTCAGGTAGACGGTGGACCACATTGTACAATTTGTGTTAGTGTTGCGTTGTTCAAAATTTTGGGCAATGTTGCTGGATCATCAATAGTAAATAGTTCACCTTCCTCTGGTGTCTCAGTTTTAGGATCTTCAATACTCATTGTTTTACCAAACGCGTCATGTTCTCCACTTCCTTTGAGTATTTCAGAACTCTCATTATTAATTAATGTTGAAGCCAAAGAACTGTTTGTAGTTATTTCAGAACTCCTGTTATCAACTGATATATCTGAGCAAATATATGAGTTCAACTTCATAAATTTAAACAGTGAATTTCTTTGACGTTCCTCAGCCACTTCTTTTTTCTTGTTTTCGCTTTTGTTTTTCATGCCCACTTGGGTATTTTCTTCCATAATAATCTTTCTCACGACTAGTCATACTCTAGAATTAAATACGATAGATTTGATTATAAAATAAGTTAATAAATTAAAACAAAATTACTTATCTGATAAATAAAATATATCTAAAATAGATAATATTAGAAAATAAATAAATCTAATATAAACTGAAAACTGCTATTGAAGAAAAATTCTGATGTCGAATAGCCTAAAAACAGTTTACAAAATATATTTTTTAAGATGTTTTGCGAGTAATGTCACATAAAAAATTACCATGACAGTAGTGTATATACTTGTTCATAAAATCATAAACTAAAATAAAAAAAACTCCTTCAAATTATTAAGAACACTTGTTTTAAAAAGCACATTTCTCTATTTAACACTATTTCGTTGTAGTTGATGGATTTGAGTGTGGAGACAGAGAGTTGTAGAGTAGGTGCCCTCCCTCGATGAGTCCTTGGACTCTCTGGAGGTGTTATGTTACATAATAATAATTTAGAAAACATCCTGTTTTTTATTATTTTCAATAGTATTTTTGAAGTATGATACTAATTGTTCGGAAATCTTTACATTCTGCTGCATTATTTTTTTTTTTTTTGGCAGGAATACAAATAGATTTTATGAAGTCTTCTGGTGTCATATGCATGACACCAGAAGACTTCATAAAATTCTTCCTTATGTATACCTCGATTTTTTGAATGAACACTGTAGGGTTGCTAGGCATTTAGTCATTATACATTTCTGCTAGGTATTCTTTCTATCTTTATATCTTGTCTTCTGAATGTATAATAACACATTCTTATTCTTATCTTTTAACTGTTGGCTTGTTGTTTTCTTTTGGTTATTAAGAAATTTTATGCAACTCTACAATTTTAATGTAGAGTTTTTTAATGCAACTCTACAATTTTATTTTCTTTATCTAATTTCTCTACTTCTAAGCAATAATTATTAATCCATCTATGTTTTTCTTCTTTACATTTATTTTTTATTTGTCTATCTAATCTTTTATATTCTTCATTTCCATTGGGATTATATTTCCAGGTTCTTCTTTTATCCATTAGTTTTAGTATCTCTTCAGTCATCTATATATTTTTAAATTTACTCTTTGTTTTTCCAATACATATTTACTGCTGTCAATATTGTTTCTTTTATCTTGATGTATTTGTTGCAGTCTTCTTTCTTTTCAATATAGTGTACTATATTATTCTGAAATACAGTCTTGGTATTATTGTTATTTAGTTTATCTGTATTCCACTTGAATGTTCTAAATCTGTTAGTTATCTTTCTTAACATATTTATTGTAATTCTCACGAGTCTGTGGTCTGATATGCAGTTGGCACTTGGCATAACTTTTGCATTTGTTATTCCATTTCTATATCTCTGAATGATCATAATAAAATCTATTTGATTAATTCAAACAATACTAGGAATATAATAAATGGAAAAAAAATAATAAAGTGGAAAAATAAAAACAATAAAAGTGAATATAAAGTGGAACATAATAATAATAATAATAAATAAAAATAATAAAGTGGAAAAAAAACTTCCAATACTAGAAATAACACACAGTTAACTGTATGTTATTGGTTGCCATTCCCGTATTCACTAGGCACACAATTAACACAAATATAATGATATTCATCATCACTTGCAGTCTTCCTGACCAGACATTTTATTCCTGAGAGAAACTCAGATTGCAGCTACCTCTCCTACCGTTCATCTCCAGTACCCAAGCTACACACTTCATGATCCTTTTCACCACAAAGGTGACATATGTGGTATAGTGCTAGAGCGTGGCTAATTTAGAATCCCCTGCTTTTGACCTTCTCTGGTTCAAGGTTTCCTTTTCCCATTTAGTAACGTTCATTTGTTGCATTTACTGGTCTCCAAACACTGATAACAATCCTTTCCACATTCCTTTCCATGAAACTTGACCACCTGCAATCCAGCTATCCAAATAGTAAGGTCATCTTCGTCAACTTCCCTACTCCAATACCACTAAACAAACCACACAAGAAGCAGAAATCTTTGCTATAAGTAATGACCTAACACAAATCATGATAACTCTCTTCACTTTCCAAATACTTTGGATCTCTTTTTGACCACTTCTCCTTCTAGATACATCTTAGAGGTCAGCTCTCCTGTCAGCAACTCAGACCACAATCTTGTAAAAGTCTTCTCTCTCACAGAACACCTTTCCTCAAGCTACTCCCAACCTTGCATCCTCTGCCACTTCAAAGGAACCAATTGGGATGACCTCTGGAATTTCTACTCCTCCTTTCCTTGGTCAAAATATTGCTTCTACTTGCTTGACCCTAACACCTAACATTCTGTGAATGTCACAGAAATTATTCTCATTAGTAGGAAGGCCTTCACTTCCCATTCAAACCATAATCCTCGTCCACTTTCCAAGCCCTGGTTCAATTAAAAATGTATAAAAGCAGTTGGAGAAAAAAATTCAGCTTGCCACATGTCGCTTGTATCAAGAACTCCAGCTTCATACTCTGCCTATACAAAGCATACAACATGTGCAAATTAATGATCAGCAGATCCAAATCAGATTTCATAGTGGCTAACAGCAGAAAATTTGCCTCCTGTCCAAATGGAACCTGTGCCTTCTGGTCCCTTGCTGAGATTTGGATACAACTTCCACTTTCCTGCACTTCCACCTCTCTCTCTCTCTCTCTCTCTCTCTCTCATCCTGATGGCACCACTTCTACTTCACCCAAAGATAAAGCTGACCTCCTGGCATCACTCTTTTCCTTGAACTCTTGCATAGATGACCAAGAGAAATCACTTCCTACCATACCGGAATCTAAGCAGATATGCCTCCTATAGTTTTTTGAGAAAAATACATCAGAAAACTATTAAACTTGGATACTAAAAAGTTTTCTGGTCCTGATAGATGGCATCTCTCTAATTGTTCTTGAACATTGTGCTCCAGAGCTAACACCCATCCTACATTGTCTCTATAATTTATTATACATATTTGGTACTTATCCCAATGCATGGAAGCAATCTCACATCCATCTTATTCCAAAAAAAGGCAGTAGAAGTCTACTTCAAACTACCGACCAATTGCCATCACCACTGTCCTTTCCAGAATAATGGAAAAAGTCATCAATTGTCAGCTCCTCCCTTATTTAGAGGCACACCAATTAATCAGCAATCACCAGTATGGATTCTGCCATTAAGATCCACAGCTGATTGCATAGTTTGCATTACCCATCACTGGACCTGTACTATGTAAAGGTTTTCAGAGAAACTTGTGCTGTTACCCATGACATTTTCAAAGCTTTCAACTGTGTGGCATTGAGGTCTACTAAAAAAGGGATACATCTTTTGGTATCCCTGCCATGCTCTGTAATTGGGTAGCTAGCTTTCTCTCTAGTCATTCTTTGCAAGTTGTGGTAGATGACCCCTCTGTCTTCAAGATTCACCACCAATGCTCGAGCACCTTGAGGCTCTGTCCTATCACCACAGCTTTGCAGATGATAGTATTCTCCACTTTTCTTCTCATTTGACTAATCATGCAATATGCTGAAACCCCTAGCTATAAGATCATCCATAGCTAGTGCCTTGAATATTGATTTACGTATTATCCTTCAATGGGATGAGAATAGCCTTGTCATGCTCAGCTACCAAAACACAGTCATGCTTTTCTCCCATAAAAAAGATCTCAGCTCACTACCCTTATCACAAAACAAGATCAGATCTCTCTCTCTCTCTCTCTGCTTGGACTAGCATTTACCTCTAGTCCCTCCTGGCACAAACACATCACATCAATAGCCTCCTCAGTGTCCAAAACACTAAGCATTCTCTATCATTTTAAGTGGTTATTTTATACCCAGCTAACTCCTGACTATATACAAATTTCAAATCTGCCCATGTTTAGAATACTGTTCACATGTTTGAGATGGTGCACCTAAAACGTCCCTTAAAATCCTTGATGCCATCCAGAAGCAAGCAATTAGGCTGATTGATGATCCTTCTCTTACAGATTCACTTCAACCTCTATCCCACAGGTACAGTGTTTCTGCACTGTGTCTATTTTACAAGTACTTCCATAGTCACCGCTCCAGTGAATTGAACAGTGACCATGGAAGTACCTCCACTTTCTGTTGCACCTGTTAATACATGAGCAGCAACTGCTGAGCATCCCTTTACTGTGCAACTGCAAACACAGTGAATCTGCTTCTATTCTTCCTCTTTTATTCTGTCTATCTCTGTCCTATGGAACAGCCATCCTCATAAAGGATTCCAAAACAACTAAAACCTGCAACTCTTCAAAAAAAAAAAAAAAGAAAGAAAGAAACTTCTATTTTAGTCCTCATCTACATCCCACGTATGGCACTGATGTGCTTATAGGTCCCTCGACCTCTCGTGTATGGGATCAGTATAAAAAAAAAAGAATCTGTTAAATGCCTTTTCAGTGTTGAGCAGAATCATGGTATATAGCCATTTCCGTTATCTAGCTTGGTCAGTTTATTATAAAATATGGCTAATTACTAAGACAGAACATACTTTTCACAGAGTTTTGGTGCTCACCATTATCATCATTATCGAATTCCTGATACACATCTTTGTTGATGGGAGGAGGAGGTATAGGCTATTATGATAGTACCACGTGAACAACTTACATCATTGATAACTTCCTATCAACAGTTTTCTTCCAAATTATTCTGTTGTATAGGAAGAGTCCAGTATATTCAGATTACATAGTTTTATCTCTTCTAGAGCACTTTGGACTGCATAAATCCAATTTAGATCTTGGTCTTCTTCTAGACCAAGACATAAGAAAAAATAAGACAAAAGAAAACATATCTTTTTCCTGCCATCCTGTCAAAAAAAAAATATTTTCCTAACATGATATGTGTAATGACTATCCCATGTTCTGAACAAAAATCCAGCATATCTCCCTCTCCCCTGCCACATTTTCACAAAATGTAATGTCTGGCATTCATTTCCTCCTCTGCTTTTTTAGATCTCCAACAAGGACCAACTTTTCCTTTTTCTTTATCAGCTATCTTCTCTAATGATTTGAAAAATGTATTGTTGTTATTATTATTATTATTACCCAAGACCCCATGGAGTCAAAGACTCATCTAGGAGGTCCTTTTATCATACACACAGCTTACCATACTGTGCTTTAAACACACTCAAATTCTCTGCAGAACCACACTCTCAGGCAAGGCATTCCAATCATTCACAACTCTGCATGAAAAAAATCTGCTTCTCACTCTCCTACTCACATCCTCTTTATACAGTTTCCAGGGATGACTCTGGTTCTCCCCTGATCTCCCACTATTTTGTGTAGACCTCTCCAGCATTGATCCTATAACAACCCCTTAATAACTTGTAGGTCTCTATCATTTCTCCCCTCTTCCTCCTGTTCACCAGACTCTGCAAGTTGCATCTGCTCAATCTTTCCTCATACTTGACATTCCAGAGGTTAGAAACTACCTTAGTCAGTCGCCTCTGGACACTTTCCAACATCCCTTCATCCTTCTGAAAACCAGGTGACTAAATCTGGGCACAATAGTTCATGTCTGGCCTAATCAAAGCCTTATAAAATAGAACAAGAATCTCCCTACTTCTACAAGTCAGTGTCCTCCACATCATTCCCAGAAGTCTTTGTGTTGTCTTCACAATTTTAGCAATGTGCTCCCTAAATTTCAGATCCTTATCCACTATCACCCTCAGATCTCTTATTTCCTCCACCTCTGACAATGTATCCTCACCAAGCATAAATTCTGCATCCCATTTTTGTTTTCCAAATTTTAAAATCTTACATTTTGCAACATTAAACTCATTTCCCCATTCCCATGCTCAATCACTCAATAATCGGTAAGCTATCAAAAAGCCTTTGCAAAATCTGCAAAGGCTCTTTGATAGATTACTGTCTGTCACCCATACCATAGTGTCTATACCCATACACAGTATGTTACTGTGTATCCTTCTCTTCTGTCCATGGAAGCAGTCACCTTATTATTATAAGTAAATAGATTTCTAAAACATGACCTCCCTTTAGTAAATCTATGCTGTCCATGAAAGATAATACCATTCTTGTCAACCCAATTCTGGATCCTAGTTCTCACAAACTTCTCCAACAACTTAATTACAACACCTGACACACAGATATGCTTATAGTTTGATGCTTGAGTTCTATCACCTCCTTTATGAAGTGGCGCAATCTTGCCCTCCTTCCACTCCTTAGGAACTTGACTGAGTGCAAGACTCATATTAAAAAAATATGTTAAGGCCGGCATCAACTCCCTGGCACATTCCTTCAGAATATGTGGTGATATAGTATCAAGTTCCACAGCCTTATTTACATCTAGTTTGCTCAACTCCCCATACACCTCTTGCTCACTTACAGTCAGTCTCTCTTTCCCATCATCAATTGCATGGAGATAAACTGGAAGAACAACGCATATAAAGTAAATAAATTAAAGATAACTTTAATGAAGTTATCTTCATTAAAGTTATCTTTAATTTATTTACTTTATATGCGTTGTCAATTCCGTAAATTAATTACCAGTTATGTCTAACCAACGTATAAGTCTTACTACTAGAAACTGGAAGAAGGAAAGCCAAGATTTTTGAGAGATGGCTGGCAATATCAAGTAGGGCAATGTGGGCAAAAAATCACTTCTTCCTTACATGAACTTTCTGTGGAACCAGAAGTACAAATAAGTCTCGTTGTCCAATTCCTCATTTTGATTTTTTGCCCATATTGCCCTACTTGATATTGCCAGCCATCCCTCTCAAACCCTGGCTTTCCTCCTTCCAGTTTATCTTCATTTCCATTGATTCCTCTTATGTTGATGATGTGCCAATCTTGAATTCTGCTGATAGTGGTTTGAATTTTGTCTAGTTTTTTCCAGTATCTGAATTTTCAGTGTTTTCCCTGGTTCTCTGCTGAAAAAAAGCAAGACCTTGTTTTTGCAATGCCTGTAGTCAGCATGAAATTCCATCATATTTGGTTAAGCCAATAAGAATACAGTTTTGTCATCTAAATCCCAAATTTCATCTCATCCTCAATCGTTCCTTATCTGAGTTGATACTTAATGGAGCATACCACAAGAAAATGAAGATTAGGCATTAGATTAGAAGCTAGTTCTCCTCAATAACTAGCTTTGATCTTTAAGTAAATCAGCTATCCATCATCATAGAGCATTTTTATCCACCCATTCCTGAATTCTGATTTTAGCCAAATTTCCTAATATTTTAACTACTGAGATACTAATTGGTCTCTCTTCCTTTTTGGATCTCTTTTATGTAATTATCTTTCAACTCCTTTAGAACCTTTCCCAGAGCTGAGACTTAAACATAAATGCCACAAGTTTAACAATCTCCCAGGACAATAATGCATGGTCACTTTCTCTGATTAAAGGTAGAGTGGCTATCTTTGTTATGGATACACCTTCTGATGCTCTTACCAGACCCATCCCTCTCAAATTCTGGATCCCCTCCATCACATGCTGTTTCAGGTAATTATTTATTAGTGACTGTATAAAAATTGATTTTCATCTCACTGTGTACCCTTTCTTACCTCCAGTCTTTGTCTTCATAGTTGAAGTTTCCCATAATGACCACTTGGCCTGCACTTGTTCTAATCTGCCAATACAAATTATTCACATCTTTCTTCCCCTCCCCTTTCTTGGCCATGCCAAGCTGACCAAT
Organism: Typopeltis vanoorti; assembly: GCF_054136105.1. Taxonomy (NCBI): domain Eukaryota; kingdom Metazoa; phylum Arthropoda; class Arachnida; order Uropygi; family Thelyphonidae; genus Typopeltis; species Typopeltis vanoorti. Next base: position 11,788,584 of record NC_143572.1, on the reverse strand, counting down.
GCCAAAAAATCCCCCCCCTTATTTTTGATACTTTTAGCATTTGTCTACATGCATTTCAAAATCCCATTGTGCCCACAGTTCCATTGCATGGAACTGTGGGCACATCCATCCACCATCCACCCATTCAGATATAAAACCTGAGAAACTGCTCTTGGAATGGCATTGCATGATCATTTCTGTACTCACACTCATTTGTCCCAACCATCCACCCAACACCTCTAGTTTTCCTTATTTTTCACTTCTAGCCTCTCACTGAACAATACTTTCTTTATACATTTTACTCCAAAACCATCAAAATGCAGGCCATTAGTCATGTATCATGTACAAGTCCTTTCAGCCATCAAATTCACTCCAGACATCTATAAATTTCACACCATTCCTCCTTCATGATCTTCTCTTTGACTCATTCATTCATTGTTCTGCTTATCACTTCATTCCTATCATACTGTGACAGCATGAAAGCTTGAAACTGTAAGGATTTTTTTTTAGCACAGTAATACAGAGAAAAGAAAGAAAAAACTCCAGTGTCTACCTTGTGTAAAATAAAGATCTCAAAAAACAAAAAAAGTTCCAAGAAATACAATAAAACACTTCTGTATAAAATAATTGTGTAAAATAATACAAAAAAAAAAAAAAAAAACTTATTGATTGAAGAAAAAGAGTTTAAAATGCTTCAATTTGGAAGTGAACCTCATTACAAGAATGGATTATAAATTTTTCCTTCCTGCAATAAATATCCACTGATGTTTTGTATCAACTAGCCAGACATTGTTCTCATTTTTTTTTTTCAAATATTATGTACTAATTATTATAATTACAGCTATTTTGCCTGCTTCAGTTTAGGAGTACCCCTGTTTAAATGTCATTGGCTATTTACTCATGGATTCTTAGGGCATTATGAGTGTAGATGTACTAAAAAGTATATGTAGCCTAAGGAATAGAAAATTGCACATACCTTTTTCTGGGTGTTGTGGCTTTTCCTCAGTCTGCGATGTCGAAAACTGCAGAGAGTGTGTGGGGGGGGGTAGGCAGTTTGGTAGAATAAGTTAGAAAAACCCAGGTTTTTTTCATAATATATAGAAACAAATACTTTTATATAGGGTAGGGAAAAAAGTGAAAGGGTTAATTTTTTAAAATAGGGAGGGGGAAGGGGAAAGGTGGTTGACGGGGTGCGGACCGTTTCGACTATTCGTGGTCGTCATCTGAACATATTGGGAAAGTGGACGCTATGTCAGGTCGGGTGGGTGCTTCTGCTTTAGAGGTGTTTGTGTTGTCTCGTATTGGTCGGGTGACCAATAGGAGACAACACAAACCTATTGGTCAGCCCGACCAATACGAGACAACACAAACACCTCTAAAGCAGAAGCACCCACCCGACCTGACATAGCGTCCACTTTCCCAATATGTTCAGATGACGACCACGAATAGTCGAAATGGTCCACACCCCGTCAACCACCTTTCCCCTTCCCCCTCCCTATTTTAAAAAATTAACCCTTTCACTTTTTTCCCCACCCTATATAAAAGTATTTGTTTCTATATATATATTACGAAAAAAACCCGGGTTTTTCTAACTTATTCTACCAAACTGCCTACCCCCACACACACACACACACTCTGCAGTTTTCGACATCGCAGCCTGAGGAAAAGCCACAACACCCAGAAAAAGGTATGTGCAATTTTCTATTCCTTAGGCTACATATACTTTTTAGTACATCTACACTCATAATGCTCTAAGAATCCATGAGTAAATAGCCAATGACATTTAAACAGGGGTACTCCTAAACTGAAGCAGGCAAAATAGCTGTAATTATAATAGTTTATAAAGAGGAGTAACATGGGAGTTTTCCCAGAAATAATATACATTATGTACTAATGTTATTACCATTATTTGCTTGTTGCCAAACTCAGTTATATACCTCACTCCTTTTTCTCCTGATGAAGTGTACAATAAAGATACATGAAATTACTACAGAGAGATCTGAAATTGTTCTATCTACCTTCTCTAACATGTTAAAAAAAATAACATGTTCTCTATCCAGAGAAGCCTGAGAATTCGAAAGGGTGGCAGTTCTATTGTATAAACCTGTGATCAGGCTACTTTGGATTACTGTACTCAGAGCTGGTCACTAAAATGTGAAGGGGATGAAGTAATCCTGGAGAAGGTGCAAAGGTGGGTAATAAAAAGGATATTAGGACTGTACAGTTTTGATTATGGTGATAGACTGAAATCATGAACTACAGAATTTGAAGGGGGGGGGGGTTATGATTGAGATGTTTAAGCTGTTTGAAAGATATTTATCAAACTGATACTGGAGAGATGTGAGGGGAATGAACAAGAACAAGGGCCATCCATTGAAATTGCAAAAGGAAGTAGTAAGTAAAAGAATAAGAAGTAAGTTTTTTGCATTGAGAATGGTAGGAGCATGGAATACATTTCCTGGGAGGATATGGTGAGAGTGCAAATAGTTGATGAGTTTAAGGAGTAGTACAATAAACTTTGTGTTGTTTATGGTTGACTTCCCACAATGTCTTGTGACTCCATGGAAGTCAAGAAAATTTCTATTATCTTCTTAATATTCTAATGATATATGATGCAAAAGATTTTATTCATTCATCTTGACTATTTATGATGATTTTATTTGAAATACTAAATTTGCAGGTATTCATTGGAGGCTATGATACTACTATAAACTTGGATAAAGCTCTTAATTATCTTGGATACTGTCCTCAGCATAATCCTTTCTGGAAGCAGATAACACTAGAAGAGCATTTACAATTTTATGCTGGCATTAAAGGTGTGACTAAGAATAAACTGAAGAGTGACTGTGATAGGTAAATTTATTTTCCCTTAGTTGTTTTTATATTTTTAAGATCAGTTTGCTGATTTTGTTTGTCTGAAGTATTTATTGGGAATGTTATTCCCAATAAATTATATATATAAAAATAACTAGATAAAAATAATATATACGCTCTAACTGATTAATAAAAAAAATCTAAATTCATCCTAATTTTTTAGTTTTTTTTATGATTCAAATTTAACAGAAGTTAAATAACATTTAAATTTCATGCTCTTTGAAGAATGCTTTGAATATTAATAATATTAAATTAACTGCTCTTAATATTTTGAAGGTATTCATTAAGAATACCTTCAAATTATTCAAATTAAATCTAAATTATTGAAAAAGTGCCTTCATGTGCAAAAAAGAAAAAAAGAAATTATTAGCACGTCTTATTGGAGCCTAAGGCTCACCATGAGAATACCCCTTTCAACTACTAACATCTGTCTTAAAATCATTCACAATATCATCTGGCAGTGCATTCTACTTATCTTCCGCTCTTGATGTATGAAATCTGCTCCCTACTTCCTTTTCATTACACTCATACAACCCAGGGATGGCTTTGCATTCTTCCCCTGTCACTTTTTTGCTCATGAATAAGTGGCAGCAAGAAGATGGATAAATTAGTAGTTTGTCATAAATATTTAGTAAAATTGTCTCACTAGCTAAATGTATTATTACATCACCTTACCTTTGCTCTCCAATTTATATTTGCTGAGTCCAGCAGCAAGCTAGGCTTTTCATGTCCTTGCCAAATTCCTAGCTAAATGCCTTTTATATTGTGACAATTTTGATAATTGCTAATATATACTGCCATTGGCACTCTTTGCGGCTCTCAATGCCATAGTATTTCTACGCCTTTGGCTCAATTTCTCATTGCCATAGATTAGTTCTCTCTCTGCTCATCTCTTTATCATCTCCATAGTTTCTTCATGCAAATTTGATCACCTGCTGAAACCAGGTGATCAAATCTGGACACAGTTGTCCAAGCATGAGCTTTTGTAGCTCAGTTAGTTTAGATGAGCCCTTTGATTGCAAAGACCTGGGTTCAAATCCTGTAATTTCCTCAATTCAAATCCTATGAATTGAGGAACCTTTCAATCAAATGGTGAGTTAGCTGGGCTCATATAAAGGTGGGGTTTTTTTGATCCTGGAAACTTGAATCTTTTATCCCTCAAAACAGGCAAACCAGCCAGAAGAACATATTCAATATACAGACATAGGACACTTTGGGAATAAGGATTAATCACCTTGTTCCATTGGATTTGGTTTTGAATTACTGCATGGTAAATGTGTGGATCTGTGCATGAGCATAAATCAGGAAGGAAGTCCATGTATAGTCTAATTGGTCTTGTATATAGATCTTCTTGTCTATGCTCATCAACCTCCTCATGATGACAGCTGCAGTATGCTGAGTGGTCTTTACAATTTTTGCAGTGCATCACTTCACCTTTAGGGCTATGTTAAACACTGGTCACCCCCCCCCCTCAATCCTCTCTCAAGTTATGAAGCATATCTTTAAATTTCAGGTTTTGCTGCCATATGTTATTATAGGCAAGTCACATTGGTCAAAAGCCTTCCACTTTAACAATGATATCATCCTTCTTTTTATTAGATAAATAAATGAATTTGCTCTCTCTTCACTTACCTATCTTAGTATAATTCTTTTTGGTGTTAGGGTAGTAATTGGCATATACATAGTCATAATTACTTTTCTTTTGCTTACATTTATTTTCACTTTGATTTGACCAGATGCTTGAGTTAATTCCGTTAATTTTGTTTCTTGGTCTTCTGCAAGATAACTATATCATCATTAATTTAAATTCCTCTCTTCATCTAATTTAGTTCATGAAAAATTTTCCTCTGTAACAGGTGTAAAGAGTTATGAAGATATTTGTTCTCAATTCTTACTCTGTTTATTGAAAATCTCTGTTGTTGTTCTTATTAGTACTACTTCCAAGCCTCCATGGAGTTTTCAAAAACTCATCGCAGGAGGTTAAACATTCACAGACCACAATAGCTTTCATACCATGCCTTGAACATATTCAAATGTTGGAGTACTCTCTACTCATTCTGGCAATGCATTCCACTTATTCACCATCTGCAAAGCAAAAAACTCTCTTTTTCACCTATGTTTATTTAGATAGTGATTCTAGAAAAGCTGAGGTTTTAATAAAAGTGAATACTTTGTCACTACAAAGGGCAAGCAGAGAGGTATATTCTTCTTTTGTGTAATTTAACTAAAAGTATGAATGTAATCACTGCTGCTGTAATTACATTTGAACCCTATATACTCCTGCTTATGTTAATCAAACTGATTCATTAATCTGTCACTTAATACATTTTGTAAATGTTTTGTACATCACTGATAATAAATTAATTTGGCTTGTAACTTTTGTTATTTTTTTTCCCTTTCACCTTTTTTTTTTGTAAATAATTATTAATGCATTGTTCCAACATCTGGAATTTTTTTTTTGTTTTAAGCAAAGCATGAAGAGCTTTCCAGATAATTAGCCAACTCTCTTCCCTCCAAATTCTACTCTTGCTTCTCATGTTTTCCAAGAGCTATTTCTTTCTTCATTTACCATTTTTAAGGCTACCTCACCATCTCCTTTCGTAACCTTTGGTATATCCAATTCATAGCTCTTCATCATGATGATTTTCTCTAAATTAATTCCTTTGTCACTGTAAAGGTCTTTGATTACTTTATTATCCTTTTTCCTTAGAGTGACAATTCTTTTTTTATTATTATTATTATTAAGCAAGACCTCATGGAGTCAAAGACTCATCTAGGAGGTCCTTTTATCTCACCATACCGTGTCTTAAACACATTCAAACTCCTTGAAGACACCACACTCTCAGGCAAGGCATTCCAATCACTCACAACTCTGCACGAAAAAAACCTGCCTCTCACTCCCGTACTCACACCCTCCTTATACAGTTTCCAGGGATGACCTCTGGTTCTCCCATTATCTCCCACTATTCTCTGTAGAACTTCTCCACCATTGATCCTATAACAACCCCTTACCAACTTGTAGGTCTCTATCATATCTCCCCTCTTCCTTCTCTCCACTAGACTCTGCAAATTACATCTTTTCAATCTTTCCTCATACCCGACATTCCAGAGGCCAGAAACTACCTTAGTCACTCGCCTTTGGACCCTTTCCAACATCTCTTCATCCTTCTGAAAACCAGGTGATTCACACCAAACCACTCAAATGCAGTCCATCGCTCCATACAGCTCACTTCGTCCCTCAAACTCATTCCACACATTAACAAACTGTACTCCCATCTCCTCACACATTTCAGCCAGAATATCATTCATAATCCTTGCTCTCTGCCTCATTTCACAATCATACCTAGGCTACCTTCCTGACTACCCTTCCTGTCAACACACTGACTACCCTTCCTGTCACACTATTCTCTTTTATCTTTCCAAGCAGTCTCCTGACATTCATTTTGACATGCTCTTTGTTCTCTCTCAAATCATTTGTACCAATTAATACAATTAACTCTTTTGCTCGCTCCCGCCTCATATTCAATGCCTCAATCACTCTACTCGTTTTACTGCCTGGAAAACATACCTTGTGCATTTTATCCTCTAGCACACCTTTAATAATGGAGTCGCCATACAACGCCACTTGTTCATCTTTCATTAACTCTTTCATGCTATCATGATTTATTTTAATAGTTTTGACCTGAATTCACTTAATTTCATTCCGCATCCATTTCATTTCTTGCTTCATCCAATCCAATTCACCTTCCGAACCTCGCGACACATTCTCTCTATCATTAAATCTTTCTAACTTTCTAACTCTCGACCCCCTCTTCTCACTTTTCCTCTCATTCATCCGTCTTTGTTTCCGTACTTTCGGTCCAGCATACGTCCAACTTTCACTATCATTCTTCTCACTTTCACTCTCATTTATCTTTCTTTGTTTCCATACTTTCGGACTAACATGCATCCAACTTTCGCTATCATTCTTCTCACTTTTACTGTCATTCATCTTTCTTTGGTTCAGTACTTTCATTCCAACATGCGTCCAACTTTCACCATCATTCATTCTTTTGTCGCTATCATTTATTCTTTCGATTTTTTTTACTTGCGATTTCTGCATCACGCCATTTCTACTTTCATTCGTTCTCTCGATTTCGTTTCTTTCCGCCTCACTTTCGTCCCTTTTAACATCCGTTACAGTTGTCAAATCGCTCTTTTTCTTTTTTTCTAATTTTTTTAACATTTTTCGTCTCTGTTTCAAACGTGCACTCGCGACACAATCGGTACTAGCACTTTCTGTCATCAATTTCATATTCGCATTCATCAGTTCCTCGTTCAGGTCACACTTCACACACAACCTTCTTCCATCCACACTAAACATCCACAAATCATTTATGTAATCGAAGGAATACATATAACAGACCTCACACTTAACGAAACGACTGAAATCTAAATTAAAATCATCGAATGACAATGCCGCCGCCATTTTTTTTTTTTTTCTCTGCAGGTTACTAGGTCTAATAATAACAATTTCGTAATTAGTTTAGGCAAGGAAAAAAAACCCACACTAATAATATCGATAGCGTACAACGTTTACAGCCACTCTTACTTAAACAATTACGCATATATACTTAATTATTCCTAGTAAAACTTATCTGAATCAGGAGCTCTTCAAATCGCATCCGCAGCGCTTGGCCTACTAGCACCCTCCTTTTTTTCTGACTTTAAAACCCTTAGTTAATCAATCACTGAATGAATCAGCATGATAACCAACTTCTGGAACTCCATATAATTGTACCTTTAGTTATACAGCCAGCAAATTGCTTTCTCAATGTAGTTAGATAATTGAGAAATTACTTTTTTTTAATGGCTTCTTTTATTTTTTTTTCAGTATTAAGAGATCAGAATTCATTTTACGATAAGTTTCTGATCATTATGTTTCTGATTGTTTCTCTGAATTTTCTTAATAACTAAGCTTCTTTTGAACATTTTTAATTGGAGATGTCATGTAATTATGATAATAATGATTTCTTACATGGAGAATATGAAATGATATATGAAATATGAAAAAAAAGAAGAGAGAATTGTAGATATGTAGAGGTCATCCCTGGAAACTGTATATCTACAGTTTCCAGGGATGATCTCTGGTTCTCCCCAGATCTCCCACTATTTTCTGTAGAACTTTTCCAGCATTGATCCTATAACAACCCCTTACCAACTTGTAGGTCTCTGTCATATCTCCCCTCTTCCTCCTGTCCACCAGACTCTGCAAATTGCATCTTCTCAATCTTTCCTGATACTCGACATTCCAGAGGTCAGAAACTACACCTTAGTCAATCGCCTTTGGACCCTTTCCAACATTTCTTCATCCTTCTGAAAACCAGGTGACCAAATCTGGGCACAATATCCATGTGTGGCCTAATCAAAGCCTTATACAACGGAACAAAAATCTCCCTACTTCTACATGTCAGTGTCCTCTGCATCATTCCCAGAAGCCTTTGTGTTGTCTTCACAATTTTGGCTATGTGTCCCCTAAATTTCAGATCCTTATCAATAATTTTCTGATCATTATGTTTCTGATTGTTTCTCTGAATTTTCTTAATAACTAAGCTTCTTTTGAACATTTTTAATTGGAGATGTCATGTAATCATAATAATAATGATTTATTACACGGAGAATATGAAATGATATATGAAATATAAAAAAAACGAAGAGAGAATTGTAGATGTGTATGGGAGAGTGAAGAAAATAGGAACACAGTGTGGTAAATGAGAAGATGCGCAAGGTTTGTTTTCCTGAATATAAAATTAATAGAGTGATAAAGGCATTGGATATGAGCAGTAAGCAAACAGAGGGGTTGGTAGTGGATGTAGGAGTAAATGGCTTGAAGGAGAATGTAAGATTTGATATCAAGAGGTTGTTGAGAAGGATAGAAGATAATAGTGTGATAGGAAAGGTAAACAGTGTGTTGCCCAGGTATGACAGCGATGCGATGAGGTGCAGAACAAGAATTATAAATTATATGTTAGTAGAAATGTGTGAGGAGAAAGGAGGGCAGTTTGTTAATGTGCAGAATGAGTTTAAAGGATGAATTGAACTGCAAAAGAGTAATGGACTACATATGAATAGCTTTGGTGTGAGTCATTTGGAGAGACTGCTACTGGAGAGTAATGAGTGCAGAGAATGAATCTGATAAAGTAAAAAGAGATATGAAAGTATGGAATGATTGATTGAAGTGGTGCTTATGAATGGACAAGCACATAGCATGAATGTAGAGAATGAGAGAACAAGACAAACAGGAAAACAGGGATACTAAGGGAGGACGGAGGATCATGTGAGGAAGGTTGATGCTCAAAAAGGAAGTGAATACCTGTGTAGACAAGAAAGGAATAGGATGACCTGGGATGCAGGGAGAACATTTGGATTTGAATATAATAAATTTAGTTTAATCCTTTATCCAAGTGTGAGCAAACAAAGTTTGCACCTGAAAATATCTTCAGGACTGGGGTAAGGTAGTACAACACCGGGCAACTCGTAGCAAAGGTGGAGCAAGATACCATCACTCCTATCCCAGTGGGATGGGTAAGGAGAAAAAGAAATGGCTTGAGGAAGGTATGAAGAAGTCATATCTAATAAGTAGCAGCAAACTTATAGATCCAGGAATGAGCTGTTTATACAAATAAAACAACACATAACAATAGCCAGAAGTATCAGAAACAAGATAAATGAAATGGTTGCGATGATTGAGTTTGTTTCCACAAATATTATTTGAATAAATGAGACATGGTTGATGAAGATGACATTCTTACAGGATTAGAGATGGAAAGGTATAATATTTTTTGTGAAGATAGAAAGGGAGGTGGAGAGCTATTGATGATAGAAAAACAGTTATGTCCTACAAAGTAGAGATGCAAGTGGGGAATAGTTGCAGTGGTTTTGATTCAGTTTGGTGTGATATAGGGGGGGTTAATAGAATGAAATAGTTAGTCAGATGCTACTATAGACCTGAATTGTGGAGGGTAGTGAACATGAAATGTATAAGCAAATTAGCCAAGCAAATAGGAAAACAGTGATCATTATCTGTGGTTTTAATTATGGCAATATACATTGGGATGACAAGACAGCAACTGGAAGTAGTAAAGAAAATAACTTTCTTGAGTTTTTGAGGGATAACTATCTCAGACAGTATGTAACAGAGAACAAGCAAGAATCGAGGGTCTTGGATTTGATTGTCTCATCAGAGGATGTCATTATAAATGAGGTGTTAGATCTCCCTCTGGTTGGTGAGAGCGACCATGAAGTGACTACCTGGGTGGTTACCAGCCTTATGAGGAGTTCTGTGAGTAAAAGATTTATGTGTAACTACAAGGCTATTGATTATGAAAAACTCAGGATATAGCTTGCAGCTGATGTTGGGTGAAAAGGAATGAGGAGTTGGGTGGAAAGGAGATCAATGCTGCTTGGGTGCTATTTAAGACCTGTCTAGTCTTGGACCACCCTGTGTATGTATGTATGTGTGTGTGTGTGTGTGTGTGTGTGTGTGTGTGTGTGTGTGTGTGTGTGTGTGTGTGTGTAGAGATATATATATATATATTTTTTATTTAATTTAATTTTATTTTTTTGATAGCTTAGTATATCTGCTACAGACGAATGTTAAAAATCCCATGGGCAGGAAAAACATCCAATCAGGAAGTACTGGAACAAATGGGGAAATCACGTGAACTTTTAGATACCATAAAAAGAAGGAAAACTGCATATCTTGGTCACTTACTTCGTAATGAAAAATATAAGATACTTCAATTGATTATAAAAGGGAAGATAAATGGAAGAAGAGGACAAGGAAGATGAAGAAAATCTTGGCTGGCAGACATCAGACAGTGGACTGGCATGAATTCTGAGAGACTGCTCAGAGTAGCTGAGAATAGCTCAAAATTTGCCAAGGTGGTCACCGACCTCTGATAGATGGCACTCAAAGAAGAAGTATATCTGCATTTTATTGGGATTGGTGAATTTATTACTGATTTTTTTTTTATTAATTTTTTTTAATTTGGCTTGAACAGAACACAATGGAGATATGAACAAGATCTGTATGCTGCTGTGCTGTGTGAAGATGAAAATGCTATCAACAATATAAACTTTTTAAAAAATGGTTCAATATCATGAATGCAACATGTATAATGTGGCAAAACAAAAAATGCATTTATAGAGAGACTGAACAGGAGACAAGAGTAGCTATAGATTTGTAGAAAGTGCAATATTTTGTTAGACTACAAGTTATCAAATGTGAAACAGACTGAAGGAATGAAAGTTATCGTAAATGTGGATGCAGAAGACAGTATGAATAATGGAACAAAGGCCAAAGAGAATGAGGGAGTGAAACAACACAATGTTGAAGAAATGAAAGTAACTAATATGGAAGTGAAAAGAAGTACGAATGAGAAGAAATGTGCAGTATAATGAGAGGGAGTGAGACTATTAGAGCGACAGGGAGTGAATTTGTCAGAATGCAAGATGTGAAGAAAAAGTTCTTTTCCTTTAGTGTTGCACTGTGATCAGCATTCATTTGGGTAAATTATGGAGGCTACAACCATGTTAGGATAAAACTGGAGATGCTGCTAGCAATGAAGCAGCTAAAAATTTTCCAGAGTAGCTACAATTCATTATTGATAGATATCCATATTTGCCCGAGCAAATATTTAATATGGATGAAACAAGCCTGTTTTATCAAAAAATGCCACCTTGCACCTATATTTCCATAGAGGAAAAAACTATGCTAGAACGCAAAGCATCAAAAAACAGGGTAACACTTTTCTTTGGTGAAAATGCATTCTGAACATGCAAATTGAAACCACTACTTGTTTACAACTCTGAATACCCATGAGCATTAAAAGGCATCACCAAAGCAACACTTCCAATCCAACCAGAAATCATGAATGGCTATAGCATTATTTGAAGACTGGTTTATCACCTGCTTCATTACTGAAGTAGAAAAATATTGGAATGAAAATGACATTCCCTTTAAGATAGTGCTTATTTTAGACAATTCTTCCAGCCATTCTACTCATTTGGATGATTTCTACTGCAATGTAAAAATTGTCTACCTTCCACTCAACACTACATCATTACTTCAGCTGATGGACCAGGGTGTTATAACAAACTTTAAGTTATACTATTTATGGAGAACATTTGCCCAAGCATTTGATGCACTGGATACAAATCAGAAAATAACACTCAGGGAATTCTGGAAAAAATCTTACAATATTTATCATGCAATAAAGAATATTGCAAAAGTTTGGGAAGATGTTACTGTAATGTGTTTGCAACAATATGCTTTTTTTTTTCTTAAATGTAATCTTAATTCTGGTGATGTATTTTGAACTGTATTTTTTAGTTGATTATTCATGATTTTTGGGTCGCCTAAGGGTCAGAGCCAAGTAACTGGGAAGAGACCTCCACATTACCTTGCAGGAATGTGGAGAACCATCAATATAAGGAGTATTAAAGGAAAGAAAATCGAACTCGCGGAAGAATTGAAAAAGTACCATGTGGACATAATTGGCATTACTGAGACAAAAAAGACAAAAACAGGTGAGATCTTACTAAATAATAAGTATGGGATGTTATTTCAGGCAATAATGATCAAGGTAAGTAAGGAGTAGCAAGAGTATTCAACACCGAACATGAAGATAAACTTCTTGATTGGAAGGCAGTTTCAAGTAGTGCTTTGTAGGCATACTTGAAAATGGAGACATGGACAATGAAACTTATTAGTGCCTATGGTCTCACAGAAGGTTCTTCTAAGAAAGAAGGGGAGGAATTTTTTGAGTCATTAGAACAGGCATATTATTATTATTATTATTATTATTATGTGACACCTCCAGGGAGTCCAAAGACTCATCGAGGGAGAGTGTGCCAACAGCATCAAACGATTGACCTCCTTCCAACTACTAACTGCACTCAAACTTGCTTAACTTTTTGCAAGCCATTAGTAGCAGAGGCTCTACCAATCGACCAACCTTTGCTGGCATAAATAACTCCAGGGAGTCCAGAGACTCATCGAGGGAGGACATCTACTCTACAATTCTTTATCTCCACCACCCATCACTATTATTTTCACAGACAATCACAAACATCCAAACCTGCAGTCTTTTGGATGGTTAGTGTATCTGCTCTCCAGATACACTAACCACTCGGCGAACGGGTGGTCCTTGTTGAAGATCTGAACAGAAAAGTAGGAAATGAATCCCACCTGGCATATAGGAACATTTCGGAAAAATTTGGATAATAGGGCAAAGCTAATAATAATGGTAAGTATTTATTATTAATATTATTATTATTATTATTATTATTATTATTATTACCATTATTACTCAAGACCCCCGTGGAGTCAAAGACTCATCTAGGAGGTCCTTTTATCATACACACACAGCTCACCATACTGTGCTTTAAACACACTCAAATTCTCTCAAGACACCACACTCTCAGGCAAGGCATTCCAATCATTCACAACTCATCATGAAAAAACCTGCTTCTCACTGCCCTACTCTTTAAACAATTTACAGGGATGACCTCTGGTTCTCCTCTGATCTCCCACTATTTTCTATAGAACTTCTCCAGCATTGATCCTATAACAATCCCTTACCAACTTGTGGGTTTCTATCATATCTTCCCCCTCTTCCTCCTGTCCAGCAGACTCTGCAAGTTGCATCTTTTCAATCTTTCCTCATACTCGACATTCCAGAGGCCAGAAACTACCTTAGTCAGTCGCCTCTGGACCCTTTTCAACATTTCTTCATCATTCTGAAAACCAGGTGACCAAATCTGGGCACAATAGTCCATGTGTGGTCCAATCAAAGCCTAATACAATGGAACAAGAATCTCCCTACTTCTACACGTCAGTGTCCTCCACATCATTCCCAGAAGCCTTTGTGTTGTCTTCACAATTTTGGCTATGTGTTCCCTGTATTTCAGAACCTTATCCACTATCACCCCATGATCTCTTATTTCCTGCACCTCCGACAATATATCCTCATCAAGCATAAATTCTACATCCCATCTTTGTTTCCCAAATTTTGAAACCTTACATTTTGCAACATTGAACTCACATCCCCATTCCAGTGCTCAATCACTTAATTTATTCAAGTCTTCTTGTAAGGCCACAACATCTTCTCTACTGTTCATAGTTCATCCCAACTTTGCATCATCTGCAAACAACTGAATATCTCCATCCAAATCTTCACCGATATCATTAATATACAAGTTACACAGCAATGGCCCTAAAACAGACCCCTGAGGCACACTAATAGTAACTTTCCTTAATAAATTTAGTTTAATTCTTTATCTAAGTGTGTGCAAACAAATTTTGCACCTGAAAGTATCTTCAGGACTGGGGTAAAGTGTTACAACACCGGGCAACTCCTTGCAAAGGTGGAGCAAGCTACCAACACTCCTATCTCAGTATCTCCCATAATGCAAAACACATCTCCTTGCAGATATGTATAATGTTATGCATAAAGGGAAGGGTCACTACCCAGACTAGTTTCAACCTTTATTGAGGACTCTTCAGTGAGAGCCAGGCCCAAGTGGAGATTCCAGGCAGAAGCATTAGCAAGGGCATCTCCTCCTATAGGAGCTGCCAAAAGGTGTGCCACCTTTTTATTAAATTACTCTGGATTTAGAGAAAGATGTTGAAAGTTTATTTTTCGCTTGGTCAGACTATGATAAATTTAGTTTAATCCTTTATCCAAGTATGTGCAAACAAAGTTTGCACCTGAAAGTATCTTCAGGACTGGGGTAAAGTGGTATAACACCGGGAAACTCCTTGCAAAGGTGGAGAAAGCTACCAACACTCCTATCTCAGTATCTCCTATAGCAGCTGCCAAAATTTTGGCAGCTCCTATAGGAGGAGATGACCTTGCTAATGCTTCAGCCTGGTATCTCCACTTGGGTCTGGCTCCCTCTGAAGAGACCTCAATAAAGGTCGAAACTAGTCTGGGTAGGGCCCTTCCCTTAATGCATAACATTATACATATCCACAAGGAGATGTGTTTTGCATTATGGGAGATACTGAGATAGGAGTGTTGGTAGCTTGCTCCACCTGTGCAAGGAGTTGCCCGGTGTAGTACCACTTTACCCCAGTCCTGAAGATACTTTCAGGTGCAAACTTTGTTTGCACACACTTGGATAAAGGATTAAACTAAATTTATTATAGTCTGACCAAGTGAAAAATAAACTTTCAGTAACTTTCCTTTTACTGGCTATTGCTGCCCCATACACAACTTGTTGATACCTATCAGATAGTCAGTCTCCAAACAATGCACCAATCTAATATCCAACCCGATCCACTCTAGTTTGACTATCACTTATCATGTGGTAAGTAATATACTTACCACATGATAAGTATATCACTTAGATTTTGCAAAAGCCTTTGCAAAATCTAAGTATATTACTGTGTAACCTTCTCCTCTGTCCATTGAAGCAGTCACATTATTGTAATAAGTAAGTAGATTACTAAATCCATGCTGTCCATGAAAGATAATACCATTGTTGTCAACCCATTTCTGGATCCTAGTTCTCAAAAACTTCTCCAACAACTTAACTACACCTGACACACAAATAAGCCTACAGTTTGATGCTTGGGTTCTATCACCTACTTTATGACATGCCACAATCTTGCCCTCCTTCAACTCCTTAGGAACTTGACCCAGTGCAAGACTCATATTAAAGAAATATGTCAAGGCCTGCATCAACTCCCTGGCACATTCATTCAGAATATGTGGTGATATATTTATCAAGTCCCACAGCCTTATTTACATCTAGTTTTCTCAACTCCCCATACACCTCTTGCTCACTTACAGTCATTCTCTCTTCCCTATCATCAACTGCTCTCAATCTCTCCAGGAAGTCACATTCACAAGATTGAAAGACCCTTATGAACTGCTCATTAAGTATCTCCACCACACCTTCTGCAACAGTTGTCTTTATACCATTTTCTCCAATCATTGTCATCCTTCCATAATCATTCTTTCTTTTGCTGGCTACATATCAAAAGAACTCCTTAGGATTCTTTTTGGCTTCATTAGCTAATTGCTGTTCATACCTCTCTTTAGCTACCCTCACCAACCAAGTCACCTGTCTTGCCTGGTCCTTGTAGTCTTCATTCAATTGGTTATTTCCACTTCTCTTATGCTGCCTCCATAATGCCCTTTTTCTCTATATTGCATACTTAATCTCTTCATTCATCCATTTCACACCTACCTTATTTAACCTTCTCACCCTTGGAATACATTTAGACAGTGAATCTACTAGATAATTTCTTGAAAATCTCCCTAAAAGAATATCGAGCTGAATTGCCAGCTGTGTGAGGCCTCTGTAAGAGATCCTCACACTGCTGGCAATCACCCAGGTAATCACCTCATGGTCACTCTCACCAATTGGTGGGTGATGTGACACTTCATTTATAATTACATCCTCTGATGAGATGACCAAATCCAAGACCCTCAATCTTCGTGTGCCCTCTGTTACATACTGCCTGAGGTAGTTATCCCTCAAAAACTTGAGAAACTCATTTTCTTTACTTCCAGTTGCTATCTCATCATTCCAATCTATATTGCTATAATTAAAACCACCCATAATGATCACTCTTTTCTTATTTGCCTGGCTAATTTGATTATTCATTTCATAGTCACTACTATCCACATTTCCTGCTCTATAATAATATCCAACCAAGTATTTCATTCCATTCACCTCTATCTCATGCCATACTGCCTCAAAACCACTGGCACTATTTCTCTCTTTCATCTCTACTTTGTATGGACATAACTCTTTCAATATCATCAATAGCACTCCCCTCCCTTTTTATCCCTTCTATCCTCATGAAACACATCATACCCTTCCATCTCTATTCCTGTCAGGATGTCGTCCTCATCTAACCATATCTCACTTATTCCAACAATTATTCGACTTCTACTCAGGACATGGACTAGTCATTACTAACACCATGTTTCAACACAAAGATGTGTACAAGTTCACATGGAGAGAAGACCCAAGAAATAAGAAAGCCTCATTGACTACATCATTGTTTATAGTGATATCTTCATGCTCATTCAGGATACAAGAGCATACAGAGGATTTGAAATTGGAAGTGACCATTACTTAATACTAAGCAATATAAAAATGGATATTGGATATATCACATTGAAAAGAACAGTATGTAAGAAAGTTTTAAAAAGAATTAAAGTTAAGCAGCTTTTACAAGTAAATTGTAGACTTGACTATACAAACAAAGGTCTTGGTGCCAAGCTGAAAGAAGATATTGATTGATTCAGCTAAGGAGGTATGTGGTGAAGTTATCTGCAAGAATAGAAAAATAAGAACACCATGGTGAACACAAGAATTTAAAAAAGCAGTCCTGAAGAAGAAAGCATACCAAAAGTTACTAGCAAATAAGTTGGCAGATACCCTAAAAGAATATTGAGAAAAATATAAGAGAGCTAAGCTATGTGTAAAAGTAGCTAAACAGAAGTCATGGGAAGACTTTGGAAAGAATATGGAAAATAAATATCAGGAAGGCGGCAAAATGTTCTGGAGTCTATTGAAGAAACTTGGAAATGGAGTAAAGAGTATACTGTAAAAGGAATCAAAGATGACAAAGGTGACATGAAAATTGAAGAAAAGGATATCCTAGATGTCTGAGGTAATTACTTTGAAAGAGTGTTAAACAAACAAAGCGATGGCAGACCCATACTACAAAATTTTCATGAGGAATGCAAAGAGAAGTGCATACCAATATTTGAGATAGAAAAAGTGGTCAAAAACTTGAAATGTGGAAAGGCAGCTAGAGTAGATGGTATTCGACAAGAAATGCTTACGTATGGAGGTATAAAAGTTTTGCAGTGGCTACACTGCATAATTCAGAGGATCTGGTCAGATGGTCGAATTCCTGATGATTGGAGTAGAGCTCCAATAGTACCCATCTATAAAAAGTGAACAAAACTGAATGTGAAAATTACAGACAAATTTTTCTACTAAGTGTTCCAGATAAGATTTATGCAAGCATACTTGAAAACAGGTTGATAAAATTTACCGGAACACAAGTTTATCTCTAATCCGTAATCAACTTAAAGCTGCTAAACGTGATCTTGCTATTCACAGTCATCAGACTTCTGATTTACGCACCTATATATCCACAAATTTGGATCCACATCTTTCTCACATAGTTCTAAATGTAGCTAAACGTTCTACTCAACGTGCTTATAATAAACTAAGTCAACATCTTAACCGTAAATATGAGGCTCTTTCGTCTAAACAATCCAAGCCATTCATAACTCCAGAGAATTGGATTGTAAATATATCCGGACGTCCTTTGACTAAAAGCGAAACCCTCATCCTTTCAAAAGGACATGATTTTTCTATTGTTCCAAATAAAATACCATATCTAGATTTCCTAGTTAACATTGAAAGGAATCTTAATCATCTAACCAGCGATAAAGCTAATGCTCTTCGCCTAGAAGTCGCTTCTTCTCTACTTAAGGCTAAACTTCCTCCTTCTAACATATCTCCTTCTGAAATGAAATCTTTACAGTCCTTGAGAAAAAATAATCACCTCATTATCACTAAAGCTGACAAGGGAAAAGCAACAGTAGTTATGGACTCAGTAAATTACAGAAGAAAACTTTCTCTTTTGCTTCGAGATCGCTCCACATATCAAGAAATTGATTATAATCCAACCAACAGACAACTAAAGAAATTAAATTCTCTCCTTGATGAAGTCATCAGTGAACTGGATTCTTGGATGTAGACTATTGAGATGACTGAGGAAGGAGTCTAACGTGTCTGGGCCATGAGGCCAAATAGAGAACACATCATCTACATATCTTAGCCAGATAGAAGGTTTGAGTGGGGCTGAGTCTATGGCTCGTTTTACGAAATCTTCCATATAGAAATTGGCAAGGGGGGGGGTGAGAGGGGGGAACCCATGGCAGTTCCTTCTATCTGCTTGTAGATTTTGTTGTTCCCACAAAAACACAAGTTAAGAAACTTAAAATTTTACTCAAAAAAGTATCTTCCTGGCCCCCAGATGTCACGAAAAAACTTAAACCTTTCCGCTCCCGTCCCCCTCGAATATACGGTTTACCAAAACTCCACAAACCCAACTCCCCACTCAGGCCTATAGTAGATGCTACCAATGCACCTTGCTATAGACTATCTAAACAGCTGGCCAACTCTCTGATCCCCCTCACCGGAAGGTCCCCTTCCTATATAAAAAAACTCGACCCACTTTAAAGCCCTCACAGAAAATTTAACCTTGAAGAAGATAGACATATTGGTAAGCTTTGATATCTCCTCTTTGTTTACCAATATTCCCTTAATTGACACCTTATCTCTCTTAGAAAACGTTTTTCCCTCTGACATCTTAGATCTCTTTTCCTTTGCCATTAACTCTGGATATTTCTCTTGGAACAACAAAATCTACAAGCAGATAGAAGGAACTGCCATGGGTTCCCCCCTCTCACCCCCCCTTGCCAATTTCTATATGGAAGATTTCGAAAAACGAGCCATAGACTCAGCCCCACTCAAACCTTCTATCTGGCTAAGATATGTAGATGATGTGTTCTCTATTTGGCCTCATGGCCCAGACACGTTAAACTCCTTCCTCAGTCATCTCAATAGTCTACATCCAAGAATCCAGTTCACTATGGAAAAGGAAAAGAACAATTGTTTACCCTTCCTAGACACCTTAGTCACACGCCTGCCTAATGATACACTTACCTTCACCGTATACAGAAAACCCACACACACAGGCAGATACATTCACAAACTCTCCCACCACCACCCCTCTGAACAATATGGCATTATTAAAACTCTTACTAAGAGAGCCCACAATCTTTGTTCCAGTGGAACCGCCCTCACTAATGAGCTTAACCACATACACAGCACTTTCCTCTCCAATGGCTACAGCGATCACAGTATCAAAAAAATAATCAACTCCTCCCCCATTCCCCTTCCTTCTCGTCAACAAGATTTTAAAAATGCCATCACCATACCCTACATCCGTGGCACATCTGAAAAAATAGCCAAGATACTAAAACAATACAATCTACACACAGCATACAAGCCCCACCGCAAACTGGCTACCCTTATCCGTTCTACGAAAGATCAGCTCCCTCCTCTCTCCCTGCCTGGAGTTTACAAAGTACCCTGTTCCTGTAAGCTGGCGTACTTTGGACAGACAGGCAGATCAGCATTCATCCGTCTAGAGGAACACAAGTCTTACATCTTCAAACACAACTATGGCCATTCAGGCTTGGCTGACCATGTTTTGGACACCACCCACAGAGTATCATGGAAGAAAACCACCATGCTCCACCACAGCAAATTCAAGAAAGAGAGACTTTTCTTAGAAGCAGCAGCAGCTCTCAAAAACCAACCAAATCTCAATAAATATGGGTGCATTAAGCTTCTGAAGATTTGGGAAACACTCATCACCAGAGTTCCCACCTTACATTCCAGGCCACCTACTACTGCCCTTAGAGGGCGCTCTACCTAGATAGGACTTTAGTGTCACCCACGTGGTTGGGCTTAGTATTGTTTGTTATTTGTGCATATGTTACATTAATTTTTTTGTAATCCCCGTAGATGTCCTAGTGACTAGGACGAAATATAGGAAGCATTAAAGTCTATTTTAATTCTTTTTAAGTGTTGTAAAAATATCCATTAAGCCTCCAACATGATGTCCTCACAGCACTTAAGCCTCTACACACGAATGTGTAAAATCTCTCATGATAAGTGATTCCATAACTTATCATGTGTGATTTTACAATGGTTTTAATTCAGGAAATGTACAAAAATTATATGAAAAATGTTCAATGAGATATTATTCCCTATACGTTATTGTGTTAAGCAAAGTGAAATTTTCTTTGTTTCCATAATGTGTACATGAATCAGCAAGTTTACAGTGAGATTAATAGCTGAACAAAGAGGATTATCATGAGAGAAAAAGTTACAGAGTCGCGAAAGATGACATCATTGCATTAAAGGGTCTTCAAGTACCAAAGACAAACGAGTCAAAAAGTGCGCGAAGATGACGTCAACATGCACGGAGGTAAACACGTGACAAGTTCAAAAAGCGCATGAAGGTGAAGACAAAGGAAACTAGACACATATATGGCATCCCTTATATGTGTAAGTAAGCAAAATTATTACAGGATTCTCAATGCTTACTCTTGTTTGTAATCACTGACCATCCGTGGTCGGCAAAGGAAGAGAGATTTCGTGTATCAACTTTCAGGATTCTCAAGACGTGCTCATGTTTGAAGATTTTTTTTATCATTCGTGATCAAAGGGAATAGAAAAGAAACTTTGACCATCATCCACATGGATCGCCTACATGAAGGAGACTTTGTGACATGATGATAGAAAGGAAGAGATCAAAACAGAAAGAGAGAGAAAGAGAAAAGTTAAGAAGATTTCTGTAGGACATTTGGTTAATGTGAAGGATTGTATGAAGGAGAAACTTGTGAGTAACTATATTTCTGAGAATATGTGTAGATACACTTACGATGTTTTTGCTATCTGGCCGCCAGATATTAGACACTTTCCTCAGCCACCTAAATAAATAACTCAAACGCATACAATTCACAATTGAGATTGAAAAGCAGAACACACTTCCGTTTCTAGATATACTTGTCACA
Source organism: Typopeltis vanoorti (assembly GCF_054136105.1). NCBI lineage: Eukaryota > Metazoa > Arthropoda > Arachnida > Uropygi > Thelyphonidae > Typopeltis > Typopeltis vanoorti. The sequence goes on along the minus strand of NC_143572.1, from coordinate 11,767,057 downwards.
CATCTTCCTTCGGGCAGTTTTTCCTTCACTGTTTACTGGAAACCAACACATACTGGCCAATATATACACATAATCTCCTACCACCACCCAACACAAAAATTAGAGGTAATTAATACACTAAAAAACAGGGCTTTGAAGATTTGCTCCAACGAACAAGCACTTAATGATGAATTAAAAGTAATCAGCAATACCTTCCTAAAAAATGGTTACAGCCAAAATGCTATCAACAAAATCCCATACAAGACCTCACTTAAAAACAAAAATAAACAAGACTACAATAAAACTATAACCATTCCATACATTAAAGGGATATCAGACAAAATAAGCAGAATACTACAAAAATACAACCTTAAAGCCACCTTTAAACCTCCTGCAAAATTAAAGAACTTACTCAACTCATCCAAGGGTCCACTCCCTCTGCTGGCCCACCCTGGAGTATACTGTATTCATTGCACCTGTATTTGCCCTATATAGGGGAAACAGGATGCACAGTTCCTATCAGAAAAAAAGGAACATAAACGACACATTAAATATGATAATGTGAAGGATTATATAGAATTGAAAAAGCACCCTGTTGTTTACATCACACCAAAACATGGTACGAACGTAAATTTAAGGAGGCCTGTGAGATTCTTATCAATCACCCTAATCTTAACAATAATGATGGTCGAAAAATCCCAAGCACATGGTTGGCACATATTCTACCCACTTAACCTTTCTCGTTAACAGTTAATTTAGGACCATAGGTATTCCAGGATCCTAAATAGCCTGGTTGGCCGAGTGGTTAGCGTATCCGCTTTCCAGCCAAAAGGCTGCGGGTTTGAATCCCGCCATGGGCATGGATGTTTGTGATTGTCTGTGAAAGCACTAGTGGTGGTAGTCGGCAGTAGATGGCGTTGGTGTTAGATGATGAAGGTTGGTGGAGTAGTGAGACGAGGGGTTGTAGAGTTGATGCCCTCCCTCGATGAGTCTTTGGACTCCCTGGAGGTGTGATATAATAATAATAATAATAAATCTAATATAACAATTGTCATGTCAAATTAGGACATCATTTTTACTGTAATAAAACTATCTATATGAAAGAATGTTTCTCTGATGTTGTCTTAAATAGAATATAGCTTTGATGTAGTTAGTTTAATTTATTTCATTTATTTATCGTAATTTTATTTTATTTTCACTAGAGGTCAGGCCAGTAGAATAACCATTGATTAAATCATTGTCTCTTCAGTATACTGTGTGAAATGTAATTTAACTTGTCTCTATATATATGTGTGTATATACTCCAGATGATGACCTTAATATGAAGGTCAAAATGGTGGGAAATTAAAACAATTATTTATAACACACATGGTTGTAGAGTCCATAATTTGTCCAAAATGAATGCTGATCACCATGTAACACTAAAGAAAAAGGATTTCTTCCATGTTAACTTGGTAGCAACTCCTGACCAACTTATATGTCTGAATCATATTCACACATCCTCCTCCTAGTCCATTTCACAAGGCTTTGCAAATTACATTCTTTCAATCTGTCAATGGGTTTTTTTTCATGGTGACATATCGTCATCACCATCAAAACCCATTGACCAAATCTGTCTACACTAACCCATATGAAGCCTGATTGAGGTCTTATATGATATCTAACCTCTTTATTTCTGTATATCAACGTTTTCCACATCTTTACTATTATCTGATGTGATGATTTCATAACTTGTGCAATGTGGCCCCTGAATTTCAGATCCTTGTCCACCACCACCACTTCCAGATCTATCATATCCACTATATCCTTCTTTGTTTCCCCACCTAGTGTGTACTTTGCAACATTGAACTGATAGTTTTGCCTACTGGCCCATTCATTCAACCTTTTTGATTCCATTGTTATCCCCAATTTTGCATCTTCTACAAATAGTTACACATCACCAGTTAAACCTATCTTAATATCATTAATATATAAAAGATTAAAGTTTAGTGGTTCCACTAAACAATAATCCCACAAGCACAGACCAAGGAATCTAACATGTCATGGGTCATTAGGTCTTGAATAAGCCCAAAGGTGCAATGAAAGTGAAGGTCGATGTTCACATCGGCTTCGTTGGGATCTCATGTCACAACCACGGTATTTGAGCACCAATGGCCCATCCTTCCTGCATCGTTGGTGGGTTGGAGTGAGAGTGTACACATTGGGACCAAAAGATAGTGAACTATGCCTGGGCAGGATGAAGCCAGAGGAAACTCTGGTGGAGGTCTGCAGCAGTTCTGACGTGCAAATCGATCATCAGACCTGGGCATAGCGCGAAAGACTAATCAAACCATCTAGTAGTTGGTTCCCTTCAAAGTTTCGCTCAGGATAGCTGCCACTTGAGGGAATCAGTCTCATCCAGTAAAGTGAATGATTAGAGGCCTTGGGGCCAAAACGACCTCAACCTATTCTCAAACTTTAAATAGGTGAGAAGTCCGGCTTGCTTAACTTGAAGCCCGGATGAGAGCGCCCAGTAGGCCGGCCACTTTTGGTAATCAGAACTGGTGTTGTGGGATGAGCCAAATGCTGGGTTGTGGTGCCCAATGTGAGGCACATGCAAGCCTGGGTGGTTGAGCGGTTAGCATATCTGCCCTCCAGTCAAAAGGCTGTGGGCATGGATGTTTATGATTATCTGTGAAAATACCAGTGGTGGTGGTGCTTGGCGGTAGATGGCGTTGGTGTAGATGATGATGGTAGTTGCTATTTGCTGTAGTTGGCAGATTGAGTGGTGGAGATCAAGAGTTGTGGAGTGGGCCCAAAGGCTCATCCCTTGATGAGTCTTTGGACTCCTTGGAGATGTCACGTAATAACAATAACAATAATACAACTTTCTTATACCTATCCAACAGCCAGTCACCAATCCAAACTGCTATCCAGTCCAGTCTAATCCATTTCATTTTATTTAACATCTTCTTATGTGGCAGTCTATCAAGCTTTTATATAATCTAAGTATACCACTTTATATACTTTGTCCTATATACAAATATGATTTCCCTTTAACAAACCCACGCTGACAACCGCATTGAATACTGCTCTCATTTTGGTATCCTATTTCTCACCAATCTCTATAGTACCTTAACCACAACTTCAGATATAGAGATTGGCCTGTAATTCATAGCTGCAGCGTTATCACCACCTTTATGCAGTGGAACAATTTTGCCTTCTTTCCATTCCTTTGGACCTTGTGTTTTTCTAAGATTCTTATTAAACAGGCATGCCAATACCACTGCAAATTTCCTGGAACATTCCCTTAAGATGCGTGGTGACATGTCATCAAATCTTATCAAATCCTTATTGGCATCAAGGTTATTATTTATTTTCTCAAATACCTCCTGCTCATTCACAATTAAGCCATCCTGTCCTACGTCCTCCACATTTAAGTTCCTCATGATTCCACCCTGATCATTCTGATCAGGGTGGAATCATGAGGACACTCTTATCCATTGATCACTTAATACATCAACAAATCTTCTGCAGCAGTTACCATTCTACCATTTTCATCCATTAACATCATCTTACTATAATTTTTCTTCCTTCTACTTGCCACATATCTAAAAAACTCTAGAGTTTTTCTTCACCTGATTTGCTAATTTCTGCACATACTGTAATGTTTTTGTTCTTATCAAATGAGTGTCACCTTCATGGACTGCTCTTTATACTCTGCAATTGATTGCCACCGTTATTCATATTGTGTTGCCTCCACATTATCCTCTTCTTCTATATGCTTAATCCCTTCATTCATCAATTTAACACCTACTTTATTCTGGGTGGGAACTAACCAAAATTCCTTTTGGTTAGTTCCCACCCAGAATTTCTCTCTCTCTCTCCCAACTTAACATCTCATTCTATGCTATAGTTCCAATCTGTCTCCTGAGCTTTTCACAATCACCACTCTTTTAATTCCGCATATATGCTTTCCTCAGAGAAGATGATCACTAATGATCACTCTTTCCCACTGGGGAAAAGTGCAAAATCCTCATTTACAATCACATCCTCTGATGAAATTATCAGAGCAGGGGGAGTGAAGAGTAGATTTTTTGAATGGAGAGTGGTGAGTGATTGGAATGCATTACATGAGAGTGTGGTGAGTGCAGGGATAGTGAATGCATTGAAGTTGAGGTACAATGAGCTGCGCATGTGAGAGTTTAACATCCCATGATGAGTCTCTTGACTCCATAGTGATCTGTTTATAATAATAATAATAATGAAAAATTCTTGATCTTTATCTAAACTTGATCTAAAAAAAGTATTTATTCCCATCCTCTGCAGCTTGTACACCAACTTCTAATGTAGAAAATCTATGGAACAGTTTTGCAAATTACAAGAATATCACTCTATATGATTCTCCTTTATCTAACATGCTTGTTACCTTATCATAAAATGCAAGTTATTTGATAAAATAAGATCTGCCATTTACAAATCCATGCTGACCATCGTAAACAATGCTATGTCCATCAACTCAATCTTGTATTCTATTTCTAACCAATCTCTCCAGCACTTTCACTGCTACTGCAGTTATATACAGGGTGTTCGGGATAAATTTGACATATTTATAATTAATTATATTTTTCCGTAAGTTACATGTATTAACACACACTTCTCTTCATTTAAAAGTTTGGACCCTTCTTCATTCATATACAAGATGTCAGAAAGGATGGATAGCTGGAACCCACCTGAATCATGGAAGAGAATAACTTGTATCATGATGATTCGTGCCCGCTATCAAAATAAGGATATTACGACTGCTGCCCAATGCTCCCTGAATACAGTAAAAACAATCAGGCATGAACTAGAGACTTGCAATGGTGACTACGAGGATGTAGCAAGAAGAAAGATCCCTAGCAGACGATCTGATTGCGTTCGTACAGCAGAATTCCTCGCAAATCTGCAGGAACAGGTGTTGAAGAACCCTGGCATTGGAATTCGGGCTTTGTTCGTGGAGTTGCTAACTGTAGTCAAGCCCTGGATAACAAGGGTAGCCAATGGTAGGCCGTATGTATGGCAGCAGGATTCGGCCCCTTGCCACACCTCTGGGAAAAGTCAAAAATGGTTGTCTGAAAATTTCTACGACTTCACCAGTCCAAATGTTTGGCCTCCAAACTCCCCAGACCTTAACCCCATGGATTATTTTGTATGGGGCGCAGTTGAAAAAGACACCAATCGCACTTCCAGTAATTCAAAAGCCCAGTTAATGGATAAAATTAAAACAGTTTTTGCGGCCCTTCCCAGGGAGACTGTAGCATCAGCTTGTTCGAGGTTCCGAAGCAGAATTGAAGCTGTGATCGATGCTAATGGTGGTTATTTTGAGTAAATCTTGTTGATAGTATTGTAATTAACTCTGCCTGTAATGTTTTTTTGTCAATTCATTAAATTTAATAGATACAAAGAAGATTTTCTTTTTCCTTACGAAACTGTCAAATTTATCCCGAACACCCTGTATACTGGTCTATAATTGGAAACTTCCACCCTGGAACCATGCTTATGGAGAGGTACTACTTTGCCTTCTTTCCACTCCTTAAGAATCTTACCCACTGCAAGAACTTTATTAAATAATCAGGTCAAGGGCTAACAACTATTGTGCACATTTCTTAAAAATATATATGGTGATTTGTCTTCTATTTCCATAGCCTTATTAACATCTAACGCAATCAACACCTGATTCATCTCTCATTCTTTCACTTCTAATCTTCCTAATACTTGTTGCTCTTTGACATGCTGCATGGTATCATTTACGCCAGTGTGATATACACTGATAAACTGTCAATAATTCCATTATATCCTTTGCAAGTCATAACTGTCCACCAGTGTCAGTCTGCCATAATTATTCTTCCTCTTGCTTGTCATATAGCAGAAGATTTCCCTTGAATTAACCTTGGCCTGGCCAGCCAATCTTCTCTCATACTGCACCTTTTCTTTCTTTCTTTACTATGCTTGTCACCTTTCTAACTTGCAATTTATACCCTTAGTGCATCTGATCACATGAACTGTTTTATACCTCTTCCATAACCTTTTCTTTTCAAACACAGCTTGCTTGATTTCTTTTCTAGTTCCACCACTTCCCACAGAAGTACCTCATGATCACTCATGAATGATCATGTAATGAAATGTTAATATCTCATTAACAACTGGTGATGGTTGTTAATGCTGCTTAAGAAATTTATCCCTCAGAAATTCAACAAACTCACTCTTCTTATTCCCATACATTATCTCTTCCTTACATTCTATATTCCTGTGATTAAAGTCTCCCATTGGTATCATCTTCTTTTTAGATGCCCAACCAATTTACCTAAACATTTCACAGTCAGTATTATCTACATTTCCTGGTCCATAATATCATACTATCAGGTATACTAGGCCTGTTAATTTCAGTTTCACACCACATGTATTCAAAATCTGCACATGTACTATCAAATTTCACACTTTGTGGACACACAATTCCTCTGCATTCAATAACAGTATTATGCCCTCCTCCTTTCACCTTCCCATTCTTCCAGAAAATTGAATAACCTTCCTTTTCTATTTCCAATATCACATCATCCTCAGACAACCATGTTTCACTTATACTGATTATCTTTAGGCACACTGACTCAATCAATGCAATAAACTCAGCTCTCTTATTGTGAATATTCCTTACATTTGAATACAAACATAACAATCCCTGCGTCTTTGAAGCCATTCTACCAGCACTAACATTCTCTTCTCTAGCATCTTTCCTCAGAGAAGATGATCACTAATGATCACTCTTTCCCACTGGGGGGAAGTGCAAAACCCTCATTGTTTGGTGAGAATATATTGTTGGAGGTAGAGGAAATAAGAGATCTGGGGATGATAGTGGATAAGGATCTAAAATTTAGGGGACACATCGCCAAAATTGTGAAGGCAACACAAAGGCTTCTGGGAATGATGTGGAGGACACTGATGTTTAGAAGTAGGGAGATTCTTGTTCCGTTGTATAATGTTGTGTCAGAAAAAGTGCAGATTCACTATTGGTGAGTCATCCTGCTTCCGACCCAACATACGGTAACGATTAGATCTAAGAATAAGGACATACTTATGCCTCCAGAAGAAAAGCTAAAAAGATAGTGTACATATGCTCACTCAGAAGTATGTCTAACCACCTTTAGTTGTAGATATTAAGTGATTTTGAGAAGCCCATAATTAAAGTTGATAATGTCTGTGTAAAAATTAACAAGGGAAAATTATGTATTAGTACTGAAATGTTATTATTAGTTGTATATAAGATGATATATGTATTAGAGCCATGTTAAAACAGTTCGAAGTTGCGGTGACCAATCAGCCGCCACTATGAGCATGACGTAGTCATCGAGAGAGGACGCTCGCATTTACAATATAAGGTCCGGCAGGAGATTCAATCTCTCTCTTGTTTTCTGTTCCTGTGTTCCTGATCCAATTCCTGGATAGCTGTGGGAGCTTACCGCCGGTACCCAGCAACAATCTCCCGGTTGATGTACGTGCCGTGCCGAGTACATGCACCAAAGGAATGAGGTCAGAATTCCAGTAAAGAACCGTTGGTTAGTTATGCCAACGTGTAGTCAGTGAAAGGTGAACCTTTCGAAGAAAATAGAAGTAAGTCGCAGATGCCATGAGAATACACGGAAGTGTAATCAAGGAAGTCTCAGCAACTCCGTGAAAAGAGACAAGAATGGTAATGTACAAGTTTTCATACTCATTTTGAATAGTAACCAAAGAAGGAATAGGAACCAGGGAATTAAGGAGCTCCACACAATTAACTTTCATATAATGCCTAAAGGACTGTGTTTGGACTAATCTGTCTATGTCTAATAAGCTAGTGCCACTCTAAGCTTATGCTGAGAAAGGAGCCAAACCTTCGAACTGTTTATTTTGGAAGAAACATTTAAGATATTATGTTAGAAATTAGCTTGAATATTAACTAAGTTGTGGGGGATAAAGCCTGAGCATAAATAAGAATATTATCCCATGTTAAAAATGCAAGACAGAATACGTCTGATATGCTCTACACAAGGATTGTATATAACTATGTGCATGTGTTGTTTTTATATGTGGGAACTGAGTAACTCTGTGTGAATTAATCAAGTCTGAACATAGTAATACAAAAGAAAGTGTGGGACTGTTAGAATAAATTTAGGAGTAGATATTTTGGATTTCTTAACATAAAGAGGAGGGGAGTTCAGACTCTTTAGTGTTGAAATTACTATTTAAAGTGTATATATATAAGTGTTTAAAATAAATGTATTTCTTTAACCCAAAGTTCATGAGTCTGTCATTTTCTGAGATTTGAATTACCACTTATTAAACTTTCGGACCTGCACAAGTGAAGGGGGAATCCATTGCCATTAGAAGGGGGGGGGCACGACTGCAAATCACGTGATCCATTTAATATTTTCAGTTGTTTAATTGCATATCAGAATTCAGTTACCAGCTGGCGCAGTCGTTTTAAACAATTATAAATTTGTCGGCAACGGAATAGCTGATCGGTACACAATAAATAACGAAAAAAACTCACGTAGAAAGATTATATATTAGTATAATTTTCATCTGTGTGTCACAGGCATCCTCAGTACATTAAGCTCAAAATTAAACACTAACTAACAATTCCAAAAAGCACCACCTAAATAGCTGGTGTAAGATAACTAGAAAGGTCAATAACTTTCCTTAAAAAAAAAATTAATATAATAAAAAGTTAGGAAAGATTAGCTGATTTGTAAAGTACTATCTGCCATAAAGGGGACAGACGTAAGCCGTCGGATCTGTTTAAGTTAGGAGAATGAAGTAGAGTTTCACATGTTTCTTTATAAAGGCGTTTCATGAGAAACTGACTTTTGTGAAGAGCTCTTGTCTTTCTCCAATGAACTCTGTGTCTAGTGAAGATGGCATGTTCAGACAGTCCGGACTTTTCAGGTTTAAAGTATTCAATATAAGATTGGTGTTCTTCTAGCCGAATAGACTATCTTCCCGTTTGTCCGAAATAAGATAATCCACAAGAGCACGGAATCTGGTAGACACCTGGATGATTAAGATGTGGACGCTTTTCCTTAGGAGAAGTGAGAAAGGTGGAGATTTTTCTAAATGGTCGAAAGGCAACAAAAATATTCAGTGGTTTTAAAACTTTTGCTATACGTTCACTGATGCCTTGTACATAAGGGATAGTAATGCGCGTTATTTCCTCTGTGTTTGAAGAGGAAGACATATTAAAACTACTCAAAGTTCTTTCAATGAAGCAATTCTTATAACCATTAGATAGAAAGGAAGAAGTTATGTATTGTAGTTCTTTCTGTAAAAGATCGTCTGTAGAACAAAAGGAGTGGGCCCGATGAACCAGTGTTTTAATAGTTCCTGCCTTTTGACTGGGATGGTGATGAGATTCCACATGGATATAATGGCCTGTATGAGTCTTCTTTCTATAAACTGAGAAATGTAGGTTACCATCTGGTTGGCGAAGAATTAGAAGATCTAAAAAGGCTAACTGCTTATTTGATTCTATTTCTAGGGTAAACTTGATCCTAGGATGAAATGCGTTTAACTTAGTGAGAAATTGTTGAAGTTCATCAGAAGAGCCATTCCATACAGCAAAAATGTCATCGACATATCTGAACCAATGCGTAGGTCTGGGAGAAATATTGTTAAAGATACGTTGTTCAAAATGTATAGAATGGCTCTTCTGATGAACTTCAACAATTTCTCACTAAGTTAAACGCATTTCATCCTAGGATCAAGTTTACCCTAGAAATAGAATCAAATAAGCAGTTAGCCTTTTTAGATCTTCTAATTCTTCGCCAACCAGATGGCAACCTACATTTCTCAGTTTATAGAAAGAAGACTCATACAGGCCATTATATCCATGCGGAATCTCATCACCATCCCAGTCAAAAGGCAGGAACTATTAAAACACTGGTTCATCGGGCCCACTCCTTTTGTTCTACAAACGATCTTTTACAGAAAGAACTACAATACATAACTTCTTCCTTTCTATCTAATGGTTATAAGAATTGCTTCATTGAAAGAACTTTGAGTAGTTTTAATATATCTTCCTCTTCAAACACAGAGGAAATAACGCGCATTACTATCCCTTATGTACAAGGCATCAGTGAACGTATAGCAAAAGTTTTAAAACCACTGAATATTTTTGTTGCCTTTCGACCATTTAGAAAAATCTCCACCTTTCTCACTTCTCCTAAGGACAAGCTTCCACACCTTAATCATCCAGGTGTCTACCAGATTCCGTGCTCTTGTGGATTATCTTATTTCGTACAAACGGGAAGATCTGCCTCTATTCGGCTAGAAGAACACCAATCTTATATTGAATACTTTAAACCTGAAAAGTCCGGACTGTCTGAACATGCCATCTTCACTAGACACAGAGTTCATTGGAGAAAGACAAGTGTTCTTCACAAAAGTCACTTTCTCATGGAACGCCTTTATAAAGAAACATGTGAAACTCTACTTCATTCTCCTAACTTAAACAGATCCGACGGCTTTCGTCTGTCCCCTTTATGGGAGATAGTACTTTACAAATCAGCTAATCTTTCCTAACTTTTTATTATATTAATTTTTTTTTTATTAATTTTTTTTTTTTTTTAGGAAAGTTATTGACCTTTTTAGTTATCTTACACCAGCTACTTAGGTGGCGCTTTTTGGAATTGTCAGTTAGTGTTTAATTTTGAGCTTAATGTACTGAGGATGCCTGTGACACACAGGCGAAAATTATACTAATAAATAATCTCTGTATGTGAGTTTTTTCCGTTATTTATTGTGTACCGATATGTCTACTCACGGTTTACCTCTTTTAAAACTTATGGAATAGCTGATGTCCATAAAGAGATAGATAATAGAAACTGCAGAATATAAATATAAATAAAAGGGACGAAGTCAAGACATAACAATAAGGTTTTGATTAGGTCACACATGGACTATTGTGCTCAGATTTGGTCGCCGGGTTTTCAGAAGGATGAAGAGATGTTAGAAATGGTCCAAAGGCGACTGACTAAGGTAGTTTCTGACCTCTGGAACGTTGAGTATCAGGAAAGATTGAGAAGATGTAATTTGCAGAGTCTGGTGTACAGGAGGAAGAGGGGAAGATATGATAGAGACCTATAAGTTAGTAAGAGGTTGTTATAGGATCAATGCTGGAGAAGTTCTACAGAGAATAGTGGGAGATCAGCAGAGAACCAGAGGTCATCTCTGGAAACTGTATAAAGAGGGTGTGAGTAGGGGAGTGAGAGGCAGGTTTTTTTCGTGCAGAGTTGTGACTGATTGGAATGCCTTGTCTGAGAGTGTGGTGTCTGTAAGGAGTTTGAGTGTGTTTAAGACATGGTATGATGAGATGTGTGTGTGATAAAAGGACCTCCCAGATGAGTCTTCGACTCCATGAGGTCTTGGGGTAATAATAATAATAATCTATTCTACACCTTTCACTTCAGTCAAACAATTTCCCTGATCCTGAGTGCCATTCATACCTGTCTCATCCTACCTTTATGCATCTTCTTCCTGTCATACGATCCATTTATCTGCGCTACCCTGTTTTACAAGTACCCTTTGATCATTAGCTTCATTAAGTTCTTGATTTTATGTTTTCTTAGAAAACAATAGCCTTTCTAAATGCCTAGTACCAAACCCTTTCAAATGCAATTCATCAACTTCATTCCAGCTTTCCTTCAAATTCACTCCACCAATTCACAAATCTCCTTTGCCTCACACAACTCAGCCATCTTACTATTCATTATACCTGCTCTCCTTCTCAATTCACTGTTGTGTTATCTAGACAATACACACTAATGACTTTTCCAACAACACTATTATCCTTTGCCTCCAGCAACAACTTTCTCAAGTCTTTATCAACATTATTTTTTTCACCAAATAAATCATTCATGCCCACTACTACCACTAATTTTGATTCCCATTCTTTCCTTCTCTGCAAAACATTATTTTTATTAGTTTTTAGTTTCAATGTTTCACCTGGAAAGTATGTTTTATGTACTTTATTAGTTATCACACCTCTAATGATTGAGCTCCCCATACAATGATATACGATTATCCTTTGACTTTGTAAGAACCTAAAAATCTTATACATTGTGAAAGAAGCCACTTTAACATTGTAATCATGAAGCAACATTGCCCATTACATTCTTGATGTAAGGTAATGCAATTGCATTTTTGAAATCTTGTTTATTTAAAAGAGTTGTCTGAGGCATAGCAAGGATTTTGTTAATCATCTTTGGCTCGTATCCGTTGAGGGAATGTCTCAGGAAATGCAGTTCTACATTCCTTTTTTTCTGATGTACTGGAATTGTTGTAGGTGCTATCCCATAATGTTTATATTCTGCCAAATAATAGATTAATTTGCAAGAAAAATGTCAATAGTAAGCTAGTAATAATGCAAACTTGTTGAATACTTTCATAGTATCCTCTGTTCACCACTTGTGGGCATCACATCTGAAAAACTGATGATCGTAATGACCATGATGAAATAGAATAAAAGAAATACAACACAACCACAGTACAAAATATCAGCATCCTTGCCAAAAATAAAATTGTAAAACTTTCTTAGATTTACATCTTGTTGGTAAATATGAATGAAGCAGGAGTGGAGTCATTAGTATTAAAAGAAAAATGCTAACTAAACATTCTTCATCACAATCTCCTATGTGGTACTCAGTTAATTCAGGGGTATTCAGTTAGGTCTGTTTTAGGCCATTACTATTTAACTTGTATATTAATGATATTGGCGAAGATTTGGATGGAGATATTCAGTTGTTTGCAGATGATGCAAAGTTGGGATGAACCATAAAGAGTAGTGAAGATGTTGTGGCCTTGCAAGAAGACTTGAATAAATTGAGTGATTGGGCAAGCAAATGGGGATGTGAGTTCAATGTTGCAAAATGTAAGGTTTTAAAATTTGGAAAACAAAGATGGGATGCAGAATTTATGCTTGATGAGAATATATTGTTGGAGGTAGAGTAAATAAGAGATCTGGGGGTGATAGTGGATAAGGATCTAAAATTTAGGGGACACATCGCCAAAATTGTGAAGACAACACAAAGACTTCTGGGAATGATGCGGAGGACACTGACGTGTAGAAGTAGGGAGATTCTTGTTCCATTGTATAAGGCTTTGATTAGGCCACACATGGACTATTGTGCCCAGATTTGGTCACCGGGTTTTCAGAAGGATGAAGAGATGTTGGAAAGGGTTCAAAGGCGACTGACTAAGGTAGTTTCTGACCTCTGGAATGTTGAGTATGAGGAAAGATTGAGAAGATGTAATTTGCAGAGTCTGGTGGAGAGAAGGAAGAGGGGAAATATGATAGAGACCTACAAGTTGGTAAGGGGTTGTTATAAGATCAATGGTGGAGAAGTTCTACAGAGAACAGTGGGAGATCAGGGGAGAACCAGAGGTCATCCCTGAAAACTGTATAAAGAGGGTGTGAGTAGGAGAGTGAGAGGCAGGTTTTTTTCATGTAGAGTTGTGAATGATTGGAATGCCTTGCCTGAGAGTGTGGTGTCTGCAAGGAGTTTGAGTGTGTTTAAGATACGGTATTGATGAGATATGTGTGTGATAAAAAGGATCTCCCAGAGAGTCTTTGACTGCATGAGGTCTTGGGAAATAATAACAATAATAATAATAATTGATTGACTCATTTATCCAGTCCTCGGTGGACTGGATTCGTGGTACAATTTGTTAAAAATTTTGGATAAGCAAAGTGAATCAAAGTTTGTATCCCATCAAAAAATATATATAAAATGAATAAAGATAGATAAGGAAGGAAGGAAATAAGAACAGTCCATATGAATTTTGGATTTTTAAAATTAAAACATGACTTTATAGTTCTAAGTTGTATACAAAAAAAAAAAAAATAATGCTTGAACTTTTGTCCTGACTATATCTTTGTAACCATTTATATCATGAAGCAAAATACTTTATTTTTAGATTTATGGAAAATTTAAATATTAAAGAGCATGCAAACAAAAAATCAAAAGACTTGTCAGGTGGAACAAAAAGAAAGGTAAGTTATACTTATGTAATTTTTATTATTTATATTGTTTAATCTATGGGATAGATTATTCATCTTGTAGAAAAATATGATGAAAGAGAATTAAATGAGAAAATTGCAATCTAGAAAACAACAACATTCTTCGCACAACGTATTTTAAATAAATTACCTCATGACTATAAAGCAGAAAATTAAGATTTTTTTTTACTTAAATATATCATATTTTATTAGAAAAAACTTGTTTTCTTTATATATATATATTTCTCTATATATATCATCAGCAACAGCCATTGTCAATCCACTGCAGAATGAAATACTTTTCAAGATTATTCCAAAACTGTCTGTCCATGGCTCTCCTTTCCCATGTCACTTCTGCAAATCTCATGATATTATCAATCCACCTTGATTTAGGTTGATGTCGTGGTCATTTTTTTTTCTCATGGAATCCAATCTAGTACTTCTTTTGTCCATCTTTGATCTTGTCTTCAAGCAATATGCCCAGCTTACTACCACTTCAGATGTTTCACTCTTCCTATGATGTCATAGACTTTGATTTCTTATCCACATATTCCTTTTGTGATCCTGTCTTGTGATATCAAGCATACTTATTTCCAGACTTAATTGTGTTGTTCTAATTTTTGAATTTCCTGTACATTTAGTGTTCATGTTTCACAGCCATATATTAATATAGGAAGAATACTTTGGTTAAAAACTTTCCTTTTTCAGCATAGTGGTAGTTGGCTTTTAAATCAATATTCAAAAATTATCCTTTGACTTTGTAAGAACCTCAAAATCTTATACATTATGAAAGAAGCCACTTTAACATTGTAATCATGAAACAACATTGCAACTTTGTCCATTACATTCTTGATGTAATGTAATTGCATTTTTGAAATATTGTTTATTTGAAAGACTTTAATTTTTAACTTTAATTTTTGACTGTACATGAGTTAGCTATTATCTCATATATATATATATATATATATATATATATATATACAGGGTGTTCGGGATAAATTTGACAGTTTCGTAAGGAAAAAGAAAATCTTCTTTGTATCTATTAAATTTAATGAATTGACAAAAAAACATTACAGGCAGAGTTAATTACAATACTATCAACAAGATTTACTCAAAATAACCACCATTAGCATCGATCACAGCTTCAATTCTGCTTCGGAACCTCGAACAAGCTGATGCTACAGTCTCCCTGGGAAGGGCCGCAAAAACTGTTTTAATTTTATCCATTAACTGGGCTTTTGTATTACTGGAAGTGCGATTGGTGTCTTTTTCAACTGCGCCCCATACAAAATAATCCATGGGGTTAAGGTCTGGGGAGTTTGGAGGCCAAACATTTGGACTGGTGAAGTCGTAGAAATTTTCAGACAACCATTTTTGACTTTTCCCAGAGGTGTGGCAAGGGGCCGAATCCTGCTGCCATACATACGGCCTACCATTGGCTACCCTTGTTATCCAGGGCTTGACTACAGTTAGCAACTCCACGAACAAAGCCCGAATTCCAATGCCAGGGTTCTTCAACACCTGTTCCTGCAGATTTGCGAGGAATTCTGCTGTACGAACGCAATCAGATCGTCTGCTAGGGATCTTTCTTCTTGCTACATCCTCGTAGTCACCATTGCAAGTCTCTAGTTCATGCCTGATTGTTTTTACTGTATTCAGGGAGCATTGGGCAGCAGTCGTAATATCCTTATTTTGATAGCGGGCACGAATCATCATGATACAAGTTATTCTCTTCCATGATTCAGGTGGGTTCCAGCTATCCATCCTTTCTGACATCTTGTATATGAATGAAGAAGGGTCCAAACTTTTAAATGAAGAGAAGTGTGTGTTAATACATGTAACTTACGGAAAAATATAATTAATTATAAATATGTCAAATTTATCCCGAACACCCTGTATAAGGTACTCTACATCATTCCTTCTGAACAACTTGCATATTGATTCATTAGCTATAATCACCCTCCTTCTCATTTCACCTCTGTCATAGCATGGCAGCAGACTCACAAACTTCACCTTTTCATTCTTCTTTTTTGCTTCTTTGAATAACTTTCACATCCTAATATCATTAACTTATTTGTTAATGATATTAGAATGTGAAACTAAGAAAGTTCATTATGATAGACATGTTACTGGTTGAGTGGGCCTTCCACAATGAGTCTATTGACTACATGGAGGTTACCATAATGGTAATAATAATAATAATATAATACTTCTCATCTCTGAGGTCATTGGTTCCAGCCAAAGCAATCAATTCTTTCACTTTCCCTTTCTGCATTCTAACAGCATTACTAATATTATTAATTTTAATTCCAGAGAAACAAAATTTTGTATCACTTTCATGAAGTACTCCCCTTATCTTAGAATTGATATAAAAAATTATCTGTTTATGCTATTTGTCTCTTTATTCTTACAATTTTCTTTTTGGCTTGGACCTCGCTTTTTTCTGTTCTCAGTTGAACTAATCCTCTTGCTTTTTCTACAGCTTTTCAATCTTGTGCTTTGTCTTGTGAAGAACTACATGCAAACAAGATATTTCATGACACAAGACATGAAATGGATGCAGAATGAAATTAAGAGAATTCAGGTCAAAACTATTAAAATAAATCATGATGGCATGAAAGAGATAACAAAGATGAGCGAGTGGCATTGTATGGCGACTCCATTATTAAAGGTGTGCTAGAGGATAAAATGCACAAGGTATGTTTTCCAGGCAGTAAAATGAGTAGAGTGATTGAGGCATTGAATATGAGGCGGGAACGAGCAAAAGAGTTAATTGTATTAATTGGTATGAATGATTTGAGAGAGAACAAAGAGCATGTCAAAATGAATGTCAGGAGACTGCTTGGAAAGATAAAGGAGAATAGTGTGACAGGAAGGGTGGTCAGTGTGTTGCCTAGGTATGATTGTGGTAAAATGAGGCGGAGAGCAAGGATTATGAATGATATTCTGGCTGAAATTAGTGTGACAGGAAGGGTGGTCAGTGTGTTGCCTAGGTATGATTGTGGTGAAATGAGGCGGAGAGCAAGGATTATGAATGATATTCTGGCTGAAATGTGTGAGGAGATGGGAGTACAGTTTGTTAATGTGTGGAATGAGTTTGAGGGACGAAGTGAGCTGTATGGGAGCGATGGACTGCATTTGAGTGGTTATGGTGTGAGTCGCTTGGAGAGACTGCTGCTGGAAGGTAGAGAAGTGAATAGAGAGAATGAATCAGATCGAGAGGGGAATGATGTGGAAGAGCAGGAGAGTAAGACAGGAGAGATTGAAGGAGTGGAAATGAATGTGGAAGTGAGTGGTATGAGTATAGAAAATGAGAGAATGGGTGTGCAAGAGGAGCAGGGAAACGGCGAGGCTCAGGGTGGACAGGAATACACAGCATGAGAAAGGTGGATGCTCCAAGAGGAGGTGAGAGAATGTGTAGGCAGGAAAGTAATGGGATGATCAGGGATCAAAAGGAAACAGATGGAATTGCAAAGGGTTCTAAAATGAAGAAGCAGAAAGGGAAATGGCCCCAGTCCAGCATGGAGAGATCACATCGAGTGAGTGGTATCAGTGGAACTAGCTGTAGATCCAGAAATGAGTTGTTGTGTTTGTATACCAATGCTAGAAGTATAAGAAACAAGGCGGATGAAATGGTTGCACTAATTGCGTCTGTGCACCCAGAGATTGTCGGAATAAGTGAGACATGGTTAGATGAGGATGACATCCTGACAGGAATAGAGATGGAAAGGTATGATGTGTTTCGTGAGGATAGAAGGGGTAAAAAGGGAGGGGGAGTGCTATTGATGATAGAGAAAGAGTTATGTCCATACAAGGTAGAGATGCAAGAGGGAAATGGGGCCAGTGGTTTTGAGGCAGTATAGTGTGAGATAGAAGTGAATAGAATCAAATACTTGGTGGGATGTTGTTATAGACCTGGTAATGTGGATGGTGGTGATAGTGAAATGTATAGTCAAATAAGCCAAGCAAATAAGAAAAGGGTGATCATTATGGGTGATTTTAATTATGGCAATATAGACTGGAATGAAGAGATAGCAACTGGAAGTAAAGAAAATGAGTTTCTTGAGTTTTTGAGGGATAACTACCTCAGACAGTATGTAACAGAGGGCACAAAAGGATTAAGGGTCTTGGATTTGGTCATCTCATGGAGGATGTAATTATCAATGAGGTATCAAATCATCCACCAATTGGTGAAAGTGACCATGAGGTGATTACTTGGGTGGTTGCCAGCAGTGCAAGGACCCCTGTGAAAAAAGGGTATATGTGAAACTACAAGGGGGGGTGATTATGAAGAGCTCAGGAGACAGCTTGCAGGTGTAGCATGGAATGAGGAGTTAGCTGGAAAAGAGATCAATGCAGCTTGGGGGATTTTCAAAAAATATTTAGTGGATGCAATGTCTAAATGTATACCACCGTTGAGAAGGTTAAATAAGTTAGGTGTGAGATGGATGAATAAAAAGATTAAGCATGCAATACAGAGAAAAAGGGCATTGTGGAGGCAGCATAAGAGAAGTGGAAGTAACCAATTTCATGAGTTCTACAAAGACCAGGCAAGGAGAGTGACTTGGTTGGTGAGAGTAGCTAAAGAGAGGTATGAACAGCAGTTAGCTAATGAAGCTAAAAAGAATCCTAGGGAGTTCTTTCGATATGTAGCCAGCAAAAGAAAGAATGATTATGGAAGGATGACATTGATTGGAGGAAATGGTATAAAGACAGCTGTTGCAGAATGTGTGGTGGAGATACTTAATGAGCAGTTCATAAAGATCTTTCAATCTTGTGAATGTGACTTCATGGAGAGATTAAGAGCAGTTGATGATGGGGAGGAGAGACTGACTGTAAGTGAGCAAGAGGTGTTTGGGGAGTTGAGTAAACTAGATGTAAATAAGGCTGTGGGACTTGATAATATATCACTGCGTATTCTGAAGGAATGTGCCAGAGAGTTGACACCTGCCTTGACATATTTTTTTAATACGAGTCTTGCACTTGGTCAAGTCCCTAAAGAGTGGAAGGAGGGCAAGATTGTGCCACTTCATAAAGGAGGTGATCGAACTCAAGCATCAAACTATAGGCCTATCTGTGTGTCAGGTGTTGTGGTTAAGTTGTTGGAGAAGCTTGTGAGAACTAGGATCCAGAGTTGGGTTGACAACAATGGTATAATCTTTGATGGACAGCATGGATTTGCTAAAGGGAGGTCGTGTTTTAGTAATCTACTTACTTATTACAATAAAGTGACTGCTTCCTTGGACAGAGGAGAAGGATACACAGTAATATACTTGGATTTTGCAAAAGCTTTTGATAGAGTATCTCATGATAAGTTGACAGTCAAACTAGAGCAGATGGGGTTGGATATTAGATTAGTGCATTGGATTGGAGACTGGCTATCTGATAGGTATCAACAAGTTGTGTATGGGGGTGCAATATCCAGGAAAAGGAAAGTCACTAGTGGAGTGCCCCAGGGATCTGCTTTAGGGCCATTACTATTTAACTTGTATATTAATGATATTGGCGAAGATTTGGATGGAGATATTCAGTTGTTTGCAGATGATGCAAAGTTGGGAAGAACCATAAAGAGTAGTGAAGATGTTGTGGCCTTGCAAGAAGACTTGAATAAATTGAGTGATTGGGCAAGCAAATGGGGATGTGAGTTCACTGTTGCAAAATGTAAGGTTTTAAAATTTGGAAAACAAAGATGGGATGCAGAATTTATGCTTGGTGAGAATATATTGTTGGAAGTAGAGGAAATAAGAGATCTGGGAGTGATAGTGGATAAGGATCTAAAATTTAGGGGACACTTCGCCAAAATTGTGAAGACAACACAAAGACTTCTGGGAATGATGAGGAGGACACTGACGTGTAGAAATAGGGAGATTCTTGTTCCATTGTATAAGGCTTTGATTGGGCCACACATGGACTATTGTGCCCGGATTTGGTCACCTGGTTTTCAGAAGGATGAAGAGATGTTGGAAAGGGCCCAAAGGCGACTGACTAAGGTAGTTTCTGACCTCTGGAATGTCGAGTATGAGGAAAGATTGAAAAGATGTCATTTGCAGAGTCTAGTGGAGAGAAGGAAGAGGGGAGATATGATAAAGACCTACAAGTTGGTAAGGGGTTGTTATAGGATCAATGGTGGAGAAGTTCTACAGAGAATAGTGGGAGATCAGGGGAGAACCAGAGGTCATACCTGGAAACTGTATAAAGAGGGTGTGAGTAGGGGAGTGAGAGGCAGGTTTTTTTCGTGCAGAGTTGTGAATGATTGGAATGCCTTGCCTGAGAGTGTGGTGTCTGCAAGGAGTTTGAATGTGTTTAAGACCCGGTATGATGAGATGTGTGTGAGATAAAAGGACCTCCTAGATGAGTCTTTGACTCCATGAGGTCTTGTTTAATAATAATAATAATAATAATTTATTTTTTGACGTCTTCTACATTCTGCCGAACTGTAACTTTTGCATATGCTATCTAACCACTACCTACAATCACCTCATTTATGCTGTCTTTCACATTTCTTTCACCATTCACTCCAATAATTTCAGTTTCATGGCTTTCCGAACTAATTTCTACTACTTTATTCTCTCACTTCCAACATGTGCCACATTCCTGGCTTGTACAACATCTATGACACACACTCTCTCTCTCTCTCTCTCTCTCTCTCTCTCCCTCCACTACTACTCTCATACTACAATCCATTTTCGCTTGGTAAGGAATATATAGTACGCAAACACACACACACACACACACACACTACATTTCACTAAATTCCCAATGTCAGTGTTCAGATAATTAAAGTTCCCATTATGATTACTCATTTCATTCAATAGTAGCACATCCTTCCTTTCCTATCCTCTCTATTTTTCATGAAAATACTGTACCATTTACACTTATTACTAGCTAGTATGTCTGCCAGGTCTTACTAATGCCTATAATCTGAGGTCTCTGAGAATCTGAAAATCTGAGAAACTCTGACCCTTTGTTTCTTATTCTTCTAGTGTTCGTGTACTGACATAATAAATTACCTGCATTGTTTTTTTTTGTATACTCTTCTCTGTAGTCTTTGTGATACAGTTGGAAAACTTATCTCTGCTCTTATCTTGTTCCTTACTTAATCAGACATCCTTGCACATATTTGATAGGTCTGAAACAGACGAACACAGAATCATTCTCTCCTCATAATCATTTCCATGATAATGCCCATTCCCATCATTAGCATAGCTACATAACATTGCCACTTTTACACATAGATTCTCACCATTCCTCCCATTATAATTTAGTTTCACTTGTGTCCATTGCAAACAAGTAGTTGGGGTTGAAGGAAGATTTACAAACTCTACTTGTTTGTAACATATTTATTCAAAGAAATTCATATAAAAATTGCTATTCTCTACTCCTGATCCACAGAAAAATCCTGAATATTCACTACAGGACTTCAATTTTCATCCTTTAGATTGATAGATTTTCACTCGAGATTGGTAGCTCCCAGTGGTGGCTTGTAAGAATTTGTATTGGTGGGGCTCTAGCAATAAAAGTAAAAAATAAAAATTGATAGGGATTGAAAAAATTTTACTCGATAGAAAATTTAACTCTGATATTTATAACATGAATTAAAATGTTTAAATCAGGTGTAAGATGTCCCAATGTTTTCATTTCAAGTTTTTTCTGCAGTTCCAGGCTTGAAAATTTTATATTTTGCAAATATTTAACAGAATTCTTTTCTTTGTTCATTTCTACAAAGATATAAATTAAATGCTAGTAAATGCTCAATATTTCCCTACAATAATGACAATGACGTTAATTGGTATTGTTTGTGTGCGTGTAGTAGCAATGTATCTTGGGCTGTAATGCTACTCAAACTGCATGTAAATCACGTGTAACCCCTACTATATTATCCCCACTAGGTAGCGATTTGGTGCGGTCTGCATTGAATGCAGCTCCAGCATTGAGTATACTAGCCCTAGCCTGCACCACACATTGACTATTGCAAAATACAACTATTGCCAAAATGAATTATATAAAATACTATCAAGCAGTATTGTATTACAAACAAGAAAATAATGGTTTTTAGATAAATATATAAAAATTTAAAAACGATGATAATAAAACAGGAACTTTCATTTTATACTGGAGGGGCTACAGCCCTTATGGATGAACTGCCACTGGTAATTCTTCAAATCTCATGACATGAGAATGACTTTTGAGTCCACTTTGACTATACAAGGTTTACTGCATTTTCCTAAAGATCACAACCATTTCTACAAATATCCTGAGGTCTATAATATTCCATGTTCTTGTGGCATTTCATACATAGGAGAGACATCTAGAAGTTTGGAAATCAGACAGAAAGAACATATTGAAGACATCGATTACAACAGAGAATACAACTCGGTCCTGACTTTTCATTTTTCCCTCACACATCAAAACATTAACATAACATTAAATGGAATAAGAGTTCCATGCCTTACATAGAGGACAATATTACTGCCCATTACATAAAAGCATCTACTATGGTCATCTATTAAGAATGCAGTGATTGAGACCACTTTAGTGGTTCCACTATATTAGTAAAGGGAATTCTCCAAACATGAAGGCTTATCTTTAATTATTATATTACTCTAATCTCACTCACTGAGATTAGAGTAATCTGAGGGATTACTCTAATCTCAGTGAGTGACCAAAAGGATCATTTAACTCATTACTCAGTGGTGGTTCTACCCAGTGGCAAGTTAACCCTACCACCAAGCAGATCTGCTCATATCCAAGGGAAAGAATCCACCAAAGCAGCTGCAAGACAACTTCAGCAGACTTCTCCTATCCACACAAAATCTCTTCTGGGTCTGGATTCCACTGAAACATCAGTGGAATCCGGAAGACCCAGAAGAGATATCTAGGTTTTAATAATACAGTAATCATATATATATCCCATATACATGGTGACAGCTCATTATTAAAATACTCTAGATTAAAGCTAGTTATAAAATGTTTTTTCACTTGGTTATAAATAAAATTAAAAATGCCAAGAAATCATATTCTTGCTTACTCCTTTATGCAAGCGTAAGCCAACAAAGTTTGCATGGAAAGTTTCTTCATGACTAGACTACTTATATACAGAGACTAATGACTTCACATTAATTGTCTTAGTATTCCATAATGCAAAACACACATCCTTTTGAGTGTATAATTCTATGCATTATGGGAAGGTGCACTAATCAGATCAGTTTCAACCTTTATTGAGGTCTCATCAGTGACAGTCAGATGCAGAAAAGATAGATACCAAAGTTTAATAATGTAGAAATCACATATATCCCATAATACATAACATTATGAATACCCAAAAAGAGGGGTGTTTTGCATAATGGGGTACTAAGGTAATTAATGTGAAGTCATTAGACTCTATTATATAAGTAGCCTAGGCATGAAGAAAATTCATGTGCAGACTTTGTTTGCTTACACTTGGATAAAGGAAACAGGACTATAAAATGCATGACATTGTACTCGTATATACCCAAATGGAGGTGTGTTTGCATTACTAAGGGAATTAATTTGAAGGTGAATTATTACCTTTACATTAATTCACCTTTATATACAAGTAGCCTAGGCATGAAAAAACTTCATGTGCAAACTTTGTTTGCTTACACTTCAATAAAGGATTAAACATGAATAACATTTCTTAGCATTGTCAATTTAATTTATAACCAAGTGAAAAAAAAAAAGCTTTTACATCT
The DNA here is from genome assembly GCF_054136105.1 of Typopeltis vanoorti. Lineage (NCBI taxonomy): Eukaryota > Metazoa > Arthropoda > Arachnida > Uropygi > Thelyphonidae > Typopeltis > Typopeltis vanoorti. The sequence goes on along the minus strand of NC_143572.1, from coordinate 11,743,318 downwards.
TCGCTATTCATTTTAAAAAAATTTGCCCACTAGAGCCCCACTATATACATATCATATCTAAAGAGCACCATAAAAGATAAGTGCTATTTTGTGTAATAATTGGAGACATTGCTTGCATTTAATATAATATTGTTTATTTTTGATAGCTTAGTGTGTACCTGCATGATTATTGAGCTTTGTGGATTTGTTAGTGACTTTTTTTTTATTTTATTGAATTATGGAATCTTGTCTTGAACAGAATATAATGCCAATACAAACGCGATCTGCACACTTTGCATTCCCAGGATCAAATACTATTAACAATGTGAACTTTAGAAAATGGTTCGATGTAATGGGTGTAGCATTTATGCATGGCAAAATGTGAAAAATGTGTTTGTGGAGATTGAAAAGGAGAAGAGAGCAAGTTTGGTAGACAGAAGAAATAAAAGTTAGCATAAATATGGGTGAAAGAGACAGTGTGAATAATGGAATGAAAGTTAGAAACTGAGAGAGTAAGAGAATGCAAGATTGAAGAAATGAAGGTAAGTCATATGGAAGTGAAAGGAAGTAGGAATGAGGAAGCAGAAGAAAGGTGCAGCAGAACGAGAGGAAATGAGACTGTGGGAGCAACAAAGAGTCAATTTGCTAGAATGTATGATTTGAAGAAAGAGTTGTTCAAAATGAAAAATCATATGAGAATATGCAGTGATATTAGACGTTTAGTGGCTACAAATGAATGAAGGTAAAAGGGTATAATGAAAGCAAGATGATGAATGACTCAAGAATATCAGTGTGTGTGGAGATTCCATTATAAAAGGTTGGTTAATGAAAGAGTAGATAAGGTTTGCTTTCCAGGAGGGAGAATGAGCAAGATAATTCATGCTTTGGATACAAGGCAGAATAACTTTCTGATGTCTATTCTTACATAAGGTGAATGTAAGGATTATATCAGGAAGTTATTGAGGAGAGTGAAAGATAACAGTATAGTGGGAAAGGTTTACGGTGTTGCTAAGGTATGACAATGATGAGTTGAGATGGACAACGAGAATCATGAATAATATGCTGGTAGAGCTGTGTGACGAGAAGGGAGTGCAATTCGTAGATATGTGACATATGTTTGAGAGAAGAATGGAATTGTACAAAAAGAAATGAATTGCACTTAAATGACTTGGAGTGAATGAACTGGAGAAACTGGTACTAGAAGGAAGTGTAGTGTTGGATGCACTCATGAATCAGAAGAAGTAAAAGATGAAATGAAAGATCAGAAGAGTGGAACGAAAGACACTGAAGTGCTCAACAATGGAAATAGTAGGAGTGTGAGATATAAAGAGAAAATGGGAATGCAAGAGGAACAGGAGGACATGGAGGGACAAAATAAGAACAGTGGATAATAAATTTAGTTTAATCCTTTATTCAAATGTAAGCAAACAAAGTTTGTGCCTGAAGCATCTTGAAGACTGAGGCAACTCATGGTAAAGGTGGACCAAGCTCTCATCACTCCTTGTCTCGGTATCTCCCATAATGCAAAGTGCATCTCCTTGCGGACATGTATAATGCTATGCATTAAGGGAAATCACTACCCAGACCAGTTTCGACCTTTATTGAATGTTTAAGTACAGGTGAAACTCCAAAAACTCAGCATTGTTCCTCTCAGTAACAGGCTCACCTTGCCACTGAGAAGAACTCTCAGAACCGGTTGGCTCTACACCATGGCAGGCTCACCCCACCACCAAGCAGAGCCGCTCATTTGCTCATATCTCATCCAAGGGGTAACAGCACAGCTGTGTCTCAGTTAGCTTCACGGGCTACAGCATTGCCATTCATTACCCCCATCCAGGACCTGGGTGACAGCAACAGCTGAGCCTTGGTTAAAACTTCATGGGCTACAGCATTGCCATTCATCACCCAAGCTTCCAACCAGTTTCGACATTCACCACGAGTTGCCTTAGTCCTGAAGATACTTCAGGCACAAACTTTGTTTGCTTACACTTGGATAAAAGATTAAACTAAATTTATTATAGTCTAACCAAGTGGAAAAAAAAACTTCCAAGAACAGTGGATGTTTAAAGTAGTAGTGAATGTGTGTATGGGGATAATCAGCATAGGAATCTTACCATCATAATCTGTGTATGGTTTACTTCAGTATTGAATACAATTAGACTAAGTCTCAAAATGCTTAATCCATCCTCATTCATTCTGTATCCAATAGCAAGATACATACTAACAATGTCATGGGTAGGTAAGAATTGAACATTAGGTCAGAAGCCACTGCTCTAGGAACTTAATATGGAATTTTTTCAAGCCACTTCCAATAAACACACTGGTTCTTCTGTATGCTGACCAAATTATATTTTATTAATTTTTTTTTATGACAATCACTCATGAAAGAATGTGAATCTGCAGTACAGTAGTACCATTGGCAAGCTGAGCTTATTATTATTTGTTTATTAAACCATTTGGCCAGCCAACCCAGTTGGCCGAGTGGTTAGCATATCCACTCTCCATCCAAAAGGCTGTGGGTTCAAATCCCGCCGTAGGCATGGATGTTTGTGATTGTCTGTGAAAATACTAGTGGTGGTAGTCGGCAGTAGATGGTATTGGTGTAGATGATGAAGGTAGTTGCGATTGGTGGAGTGGTGGAGACGGAGAGTTGTGGAGTAGGTGCCCTCCCTCGATGAGCCTTTGGACTCCCTGGAGGTGTTATATAATAATAATAATAATAATAATCTGAAAACTGTGCTCTAGAGTCCAAACATGGAACTTTTTCAAGCCACTTCAGGCTTCCAATAAGCATGCCTTAGTCTCACACCATGAAATTTATCTTCCATCTAAACACAACCACAAATGCCCTCATCAACAACAGAATTCAAGCCATTGGCCTTTGGTTTGAGTGTGTGTGTACAACCTAACCCCTCAACCAATCAAGCTATCAATGAACATCTTTCATCTAAAATATCCAGCTTTAGAAGCTAAGTGGCATCTATTGTTAATTATTATTATCATTATTATTATCTGACACCTCCAGAGAGTTAAGGACTCATTGAGGGAGGCTATAAATCACACAAACCAGCTGTCATACCTTCCCTTAAATTCATTCACACTAGATGCACTCACTACCCCTAAAGGCAAACTATTCCACTCACTTACTGCTTTGTGAGAGAAAAATCCAGCTCTTACCCCTTTCTTGACTGTGAACAATCTTACTTCCATGGATGCCCCATGTTCTCTCCCCACTTTCCATATAACAAAAAATTTCATCAGATGTTATCCTATAACACCCATTCAAAAGTTTATAGACCTCTATCATATCACCCCTCTTTCTCCTGTTAGCCAGTCTGTAATCCACATACTAGCAATCTGTCCTGATAATCTAAATCCCATAATCAAGATTCAGTCCCCCCTTGGAATCTGGGAGACTGAATCTTTGCACAATAATACAGATGCAGTCTTATCAAGGCCTTATAAAGAAGCAAAATGACTTTCTTATCTTTACATGTTAAGTTTCGCTTCAACATTGCAGTTATTTTCTGAGTTATATTTACAACTTTGCTGTGTGACCTTTGAATTTCAAATTACCATCCACCATTACACCAAGATCCCTAGACTCATCAGTTTCTTGTAGCATAAGCCAGCAAATATAACCTACTGCTGGAAATCTCATCACACCAAAGTGCATAACTTTACACTTACTAATATTAACTGTGCACAATAATCCAGGTGTGGTCTTATCAAAGCCTTATAAAGAGGCAAAACAACTTTCTTATTCTCAGACATCTAAGAATAAGATCTTATTCTTAGATGTCAAGCAATTATCTTCTGAGTTGTATTTGCAACTTTTGCTATGTCACCTTTGAACTCCAAATTCCTGTCCACCAATATGCCAAGATTCCTTGCTTTCCCAGTTTCCTGTAGCATAACCTGCTAATATAATATAATAATTATATATAATAAAATTTTATTATTGTTTATTCAGAATGCTTTCTGGCAACCTCAAGTTTTAGGACTACTCTAGATAATTAATCAGTACTAATTAATTCCATTAATTTTTGAAGTCAGTCTTGTTTATTTGTATTTTTAATGATATTGAGATAGGTTTAGTAATGATATGAAGACAGATTAAAACTGGAGATATACAACTGTTTACAGATGATTTGTAATTGGGAAGAGAATGATGAGGAGTCAAGGCAGATGCTGTGGCATTGCAGGAGGAGTTGAATGGATTGTATGAGTTGGTAAGTGAGTGGATCAGTTCAGTGTTGCAAAGTGAATTGTTTTGAAATTTGGTAGGCAAGGATGAGATGCAAAGCATATGCTTAGTGGGGCAGTTTTGAAGGAGGTAGAGAAAATTAGAGATTTGAGAGTGGTGGTGCTAGCAAAGACCTCAAGTTTAGGGAATTACATTGCATTAGTTATGAAGTCATCACATTAGTTTGTGGAAAAGATGAAGATTACCATGACATACATAAATAATGAGGTTATGGTTTCATTGTATAAGGCCTTGATTTGATTGTTGATTACTCTGCAAAGATTTGGACACATGATTTTCATGCTCATGAGGATATATTTGAAAGGGTACAGAGAAGATTGACTAAGGTCAATCTTCATTTTTTCATAGAATGGAAGACAAGGTTAAAACAAGAGGATATTCCTGGAAACTATAAGGAGGATGTTAACAAGGGAGCAAATATCAAGTTCTTTGCATAGAGAGTTCATGAGTATAATGCATGAGAATATAGTGAATGTGGATATATTTTAACATTGTGTACCTCTTGGTATTCATAAACATACACACTAGTTCATTTCTAGTTCTATAACAAGACCTGCTCTCCACTTCTCAGCTATGATTCCTTCCAACCCCCTTCTTTCTTTCCAATTTCTCTCTCTCTCTCTCATCACTGATCTTGCACCTCTCACCAGACCTAAATGCTACTCCCCACATCATTGGCAGTCTTGATCCTTTCTTGTACATTCATACATCTACTCCTGTGTCCATCATCCACACTTCACAATTTCTCTCTGTTCACCCTGATTCCCCCCCCCCATTTCCGTGTCTGTCTCCTCTGTTCCTGCTCTCTCATTCTCTTCACTCATGCCACTCACCTCTCCATTCACAAGCTCTCCTACCACCCTACTTTCCTGCTTTTCTATGTCACCTCTTGCTTCTTCAGATCTACCATTCTCTTCTGCCATTACTTTCTCTTACTGAAACAGGTTCTCCAGCTAACTCATATCACATCCATTTAAATGTAGCCCATCTCTTTTATAACGTCCCATCCATCCCACATGTTCACAAAATGAACTCATTTTTCCAAATGCCACTGTGGTTCTCAACCAAAATGACTATACAGATAAGCTTAATGCTTTATTGTAAGATCTGGCTACCTACCCCCTATTGAATAAGATCCCACCAGCTCCCAAATTAGAACACTCCAAAGGCTCCTTAAGAAGGTCACTTCTTAGCCTGTGGAAGTTACTAACAAACTAAAACCTTTTAACTCTAGACTCCTCTCAAATATATGGACTTCAAAAATACATAAACAAAATATGCCATTATGTCCAATAGTGGGTGGCATTGATTCCCCCCCCCCATATAAATTAACCAAACATTTAGCCAAAGCGCTCACACATTATACTAGTAACACACCACCACACATAAAAAACTCAGCCCACTTCAAAGCCAGTATAGAAAACCTCTCACTCCAACACACTGAAGTAATGGTCAGTTTTGACATCTCCTCCCTATTTTCACAAATGTCCCACTCAAGGAAACATTAGAGCTCATCCAAGCCAAATTTCCTCCCAATATCTCAGCCCTATTTCAGTTCACAATGAACTCAGGCTATTTCGTTTGGCAAGGGAAATTCTACAAAAAAGATAGAGGGAAAAGCCATGGGTTCACCACTCTCCCCACCCCTGTCCAACTTCTTTATGGAGACTTTTGAAGAGAAAACCTTAAACTCAGCCCCACAAAAACCCACTGCTTAGTTATGCTACATTGATGATGTGCTCGCTATTTGGCCACATGGCTCAGATACACTCCACTCCTTCTTCACACACTTAAACAACCAACACCCCAGAATCCAGTTCACCTTGGAAAAAGAACAAAACAACAGTCTCCCTTTCTAGACACGCTAATCAGTCACCAGCCTGATGGATCTTGGCCTTCTCTGTTTACAGAAAACCTACCTGTACAGGCAGATGCATTCACCAGCAATCCCCCCCCCCCCCAACAACAATATGAGGTTATAAATATATAACAGGGCAAAATTAATCTGTTCAGATGACAATGCCCTAACCACTGAACTGAACCACATCCTTAACACTTTCTTAGCCAATGGCTACAACCTCCAAAAAAATCCAAAAAATATTGAAACCAGTTAACCACTCCCCCCCCCCCCTTCATAACAAAGATTACACTAAATCCATCACCATTCCCTATATCCAGGGCACCTCCAAAAAGTTAACTAAAATCTTAAAAAAATACCTGACCTTGTTACAAACCATATAAGAAATTGGCATCCCTTATCTGCTCCACCAAAGACCAGCCACTTCCCCTAGACCTACCCGGAGTATGCCAGGTCCCTTGCAGCTGTAAACTGTCCTACTTTGACCAAACAGGCAGGACAGCAAATGTCAGGATATTGGAACACAAAGGCTACATCCGGTTTCACCATTACAGCTGCTCTGGGCTTGCAGACCATACTCTGGATACCTGCCACGCTGGAAGAAAGCCACGTTATTACACCACAGCAAATTTAAATACGAGAGATTGTTCATAGAATCAGCTTCAGCTCTAAAAAACTTTCCAAACCTCAACAAATTTGGGTGCACGAGACTGTCCCAAATTTGGGAAGCTTGCATCTTGAGAACTTCAGCCCAACAGCCAAGACAACCCAATATAGCCTGCTGGGGGGGGGCACCTTTAAGACTCTAGGAACAATATCAGTTTTCTCTCTTCTGCCTCATTTCCTCTTTGTAGTGCCTGCATACAGATGTCATAGTTGTATGTTCCTATGAAGATGGCAATGTGACATTGCTGAAATATAGGAGGTATTTATTAAAGTTTCTTTTAATTAATATTCCAGTATATATTGTAAATTCCTTAAATAATTTAATAGTCACATGTTACCAACGTATAAACCTATCTACAAGAACTCATTTTTCCTCAACAACTCTGCAAGCATACCATTCATTGATTGCTGTTCTCAATTCATCATTGTCTATTTAACTCCTGTGTAATTTATTTCCCAACTCTGCATGAAGTAAGGGATAGCTTCCTTCATGTCCTCTTTGCACTGTTGATTTCCCATACCATGTCATGACACTGCATCAAGCCAACTTCCAGTTTATTATCATCCCATGGCTTTATAGTTCCACATATGTCACTCATTAGTCAAATTTCTAACCTGTATTGTTACCTACTAGTTCAAAACCACATGATCACACTAACTATTTGGGGGCATAATAATCATCTTATTTCTGGTATAATTTATGGATTCTCAGAGGCTGTTGTTTTACTATGAATCTCTACCATCATATGCTGCTGTCATTTTCCAAAATGAGGAGTATAAAGCGATATGCTCCTCCTGAGGTGAGTGTATAGGGTTCATTTCTAAATGAGTTTAACATGAGGCATGGGTGGTCTGTGATTGCTAGGATGGACCACCCATAATGAATTTTTTGATTCTCCAGAGGCTTAAAAAATTACAAAGTACTTTTACTGATTTAATTGAAACTTCTTTTAAATGCAGATATGTCTTGCATTGCTATTTAAACTTTTCTGGGACCCATTCCTTTGAAATTTTAAAGTAGGGCGAGAGATATGCCCTCCTTTTTTTCCTCTATCCCCAAACTATGGTTGTGATTATTGACTATCCTTGGCTGGTGAATTTTTATAACAATTATGTGTATTGAGTGCAGTGTGGTAGCATCTAAAGATGAAACATAGCCACAGATAAATGACAATGAAAGTAATATGAAAGAGGATGAGACAGATGAATGATGATAATGATGCTAATTAATACAAAAGAGGAGAAAATGAGTGAGAACAAATTTAAAGCGATAGATATTTCAGTATGTTAGATGTTACTGAGCTTCTATAATTCAGTCAGTAACACTGATGTCCTTTGGTTAAAAAAATCTGAGTTCAAATCCCATCTAAGATATCAAGGACTTTTCAAGTGACGGTGAGTTGGCCAATTCACCATATACAGTAGTAGTAGAGGTTATTTCCTCTCCAGATGGGATAGTAATCTATTTTCTGGGGTGAAAACCTGAGTTTCCGACAACAGTAATTGACAATTCTGAATAGTCTATAGCAGACTATTCAGAATTATTAACCCCCTATCAGAGCCTTCATTAGGTTTCTATTAAGCCAGAATTACTTGTCTGTGACAGGTCATCAAGCCTAACACATTAAGGGAGATATGTTAGAAAGGAGTGATAAAGCTGAGAGAAAATGAGTTAAGGTATGTGAGAGTGAAATCCTCTATTTATCTACTTATACAGTATGGTTTAAAAAAAAAAATAGTACTGAATAGCAGGGTTATGCTACAAGAAACTGAAGAGGCAAGGGATCTTGGTGTATTGGTGGATAAGAATTTAAAGTTCAAAGGTCACATAGCAAAAGTTGCAAATACAACTCAGAGATAATTGTTATGTTGAAGAGAACCTTGACATGTAAGGATATGTTAATAAGGAAGTAATTTTGCCTCTTTATAAGGCTTTGATAAGACCACGCTTGGATTACTGTGTGCAAATTTGGTCTCCCGGGTTCCAAGGGAATAAACAAGCTGTGAAAAGGATGCAAAGAAGAGTTACAAAGATTATATTTGTATTATGGGATTTAGATTATGAGGACAGATTGCAAGTATGTGGATTACAGACTCTGGTTAACAGGAGAAAGAGGGGTGATATGATAGAGATCTATAAACTTTTGAATGGGTGTTATAGCATTTCAAATGATGAAATTTTTCATTATATGGAAGGTGGGGAGAGAACACGGGGGCATCCATGGAAGTTAAATTTATTTGCAGTAAGAGCTAGGTTTTTCTCCCAGAGAGCAGTGAGTGAGTGGAATAATTTGCCCTTACGAGTAGTGAGTGCATCTAGTGTGAATGAATTCAAGGGCAGGTATGATAGTTGGGTTGGGTAACTTACAGCCTCTCTCGATGAGTCCTTGACTCCCTGGAGGTCTCAGATAATAATAATAATAACTACAACGATATAAATTTATGGTTTAGCATAAATGGTACATGTGATATGTACATCCACAGCTATCGGTGGAATCTTGGTCAAATAAAGCATCAACGACAGTAGATAATGTGCTTGAAATGGGCATCTTGTCTTTCAAGCAGGTTTAGTAGTGCATGAAAAGTTCTCTGTCATCTTGGTGAACAAGGGTTGGGACATCTGCTGGACATACCATGTAATTTTATCCCTTAGTTCATCAAGGTTTGAAGTAGGTCACAGTGGAATACCCATTCCTTCAACATATCTCAAACGAAGGCATCAAGTGATGCGAGATCAGGAGAATGTGAATGGTACAGGAATTCTGTGAACCTCGAAATGAGTCTCCCAGGGAAGTGTTCTGATAAACAGGCTCTAGAACCACATGATTGTGACAGATTGCTCCATCCTGTTGGAATACCTATGCACAAAATGGAATGTTTCTTGCACGACTCATCCTATCCAAATCCTGACTGAACAGAACCAATGCATTCACTATTCAATGTCATGGTTATACCACCCTCTTCAATGAAGTAGGGCTCATTTATGCCATGACTAGAAACCACACACAATGCGGTTACCTTGTTGCTATAAAGCGATTTCTCTTGGACAAATTTAGGTCTCAACAAACCTGTGGATCTTTCTTTTAGATGACCACTTAAATAGAAATGTACTTTGTCCAAGAACCAGACATTATGGAAGAAGGACGAATCTTCACAGACATTGGCCAGCACATATGCACAGTATTCCCACCTTGTGGCATAGTCTCTTACTGTTAAACACTGTCCCACCTAAATAAAATGAAAAGGCACCCAACTTCTTAAATCCTTAAGGATTCTCTGTAGTGACTGCCCCGGTATCTCAAGTTTTACCTCTGTTCAGCATTGACTGGGTTTCGGAGACTGTAACACTTTCTCCAGTGCGCACTCGTGATTCTCATTTGTATTAGTAGTTCATGATCTCCTCAAATGACCTTTGCATTGCAACATAATACTTCTGGTACATCAGAACCTCTCAATTAAGGCATATTGCTTGGGGGATGCTTACAGAAATGACAAACAAACTGCTCATAAACATGTCCTAGACTTGTACCATTTGCTCTACCAATTGCATATGAATGAAAATAGTGCTCAACAGTAAATGTCTTTTCTTTCAACGTCAACACCATTGCTACAACTAAATGTAATGCCATAGACTCTACACGTGCTCTTCTATTAATGTGCATGCAGTCAAATGGCATATCTCATAGCACATGTACTGAAGGGGGTATCGAAGTTCAGTTTTCTTGTACCATACTGTATTACCTATGGGGTGTGAAAGATGAGTGAAGATACCAGTTCAGTGTCTAAAAATGTAAGCTTCTATGTACCCAGAGGATGAAATATAAATCTGTATCTGGAGGAGATGGATGATCTAAGAAGTAATATTGGATAAAGGATTGAGATTTAGGGAATGGACTGTAAAAGGATTAAGAGAATTGCATTCCTGCTACCAAATAATTGTACCATTCTAATAAGACATTGATCAGGCCACTTCTTGGCCTGATCAATGAGGAAGTCCTAAAGAAGGAGTACACATATTCTACCATTCTGTAAGATTAGAAGGATAAAATATGTGTGCATTTCTGGAGAGCTTGGAAAATAAGATGAATAAGAGGCAGTATGATTGGCATTTATAAGTAAAAAACCTGCCAGTTGTAGATAAGATATTATATCTATCAGATAGTGAAGGAAAAGAAATGAAAGAATGAGAGAATTCCTGGAAGCAACATAAAATATTGCACGCAAGCAATGAAGAGATTTTTGCATGGAAGGTAGTGGAATGCTTAGCCTAAAATGTTGTTTCAATGCTGAATGAGGTTTGCATGTGACAACCACTATGACTGTCAGAATGGATCTTTCATGATGAATCTTATGACTACATGGAGGCTTAGAATAAATTAAAAAAAAAAGGCTAATTACAAAAAACTTATTCTATGATATATATTTGTACTTGGTTTTATTTAAAAATATATATTTTTTGATTTTACAATGAATATACTCACATTGGATTTTTGTTGTTTAGTTATGTTTTGGCATCAGTTTATTTGGAAATGCAAACGTGTTACTGCTGGATGAGCCATCCACTGGAATGGATCCTAAAGCAAAAAGACTGCTGTGGAACTGTATTAAAGACATCTGTACTCCTCAAAGTAACCGAGCTTTTATACTCACCACCCACTCTATGGAAGAGGCCGAAATTCTTTGTACCTCTGTTGGTATTATGGTCAGTGGTGCTCTAAGGTAAGAAATGAAAATATGGCCACAGTTTGCATAGGTTAGTAGAATTATATTCAAAAACAAATTTTATAGAAATGGTGTAATATCCAAAAGAAATAAATCTTCTACCTTTTATTATTATTATTACCCCAAGATCTCATGGAGTCAAAGATTCATCTAGGAGGTCCTTTTGTCATGCACACAGCTCATCATACCGTGCCTTAAACACACTCAAATTCTCTGCAGACGCCACCCCTCTCAAGCAAGGCATTCCAATTCTTCACAACTCTGCATGTAAAAAACCTGCTTCTCACTCCCTTGCTCACACCCTCCTCCTTATACAGCTTCCAGGGATGTCCTCCGATTGCCCGCTTTTATCTGTAAAACCTCTTCAACATTGATCCTATAACAACCCCTTACTAACTTGTAGGTCTCTCTATCATATCACTCCTCTTCTTCCTATCCACTAGACTCTGTAAATTGCATCTTCTCAACCTTTCCTCATATTTGACATTCCAGAGATCAGAAACTACCTTAGTCAGTTGCCTTTGAATCCTTTCCAACATCTCTTCGTCCTATTGAAAACCAGGTTATCAAATCTGTGCACAGTAGCCCATGTGTGGCCTAATCAGAGCTTAATGGAAAAGGAATCTCCTTACTTCTATAAGTAAGTGTCCTCTGCATCATTCCCAGAATTCTTTGTATTGTCCTCACAATTTTGGCAATGTTTCTCCTAAATTTCAGATCCTTATCCACTATCACCCCAAGATCTCTTATTTCCTCCACCTCGAACAATATATCCCCACGAAGTTTTGATCCTCCTAATGAAAATCTTTCCTTGGGGTAAGAACAACATTCCTACAAATACATAAATTATTATTCTGTTGTTATTACAATATTAGATTAATTGCAAAAGAAATGTATCAAGACACTTCTTTCAATTTCAAAATTTAAAAGACTGTTATGGAAGCACGTGCTAAAAGTGGGAAAAACCTATATATTATCAATAGCATTATGACTTCAATTTCTTAGAAAAAATGATAGATTAATTGGGATTTATTACCATTTACTAAACAAATCAAATTCCTGATATATTTTGGTATTTATAACTAGTAGCATATTCAAGGTTTCAGACAAAACTTATTAATGTTCTATCTGCAAAAATTTGAAAAATTTGATATTTAGAAATACAGTAGTGTATGAGCCATTAATAATGGAATAATGAATGACATTGTTATTGATATTGTACCATATACACCTCTCTGATATCTATCAGAAATGGTACAATCAAAGGGGATATCTATCAGAGGGGGGAGTAGTATCAGGGAGAGTAGAATGCTTACAAGTGGAGTTCCACAGGGTTCATTCCTGGACTATTGCTATTCAATCTTTATGTCAATGATATCGGCACAGGACTATGTGGAGATTTTCAGTTTGTTTGCAGATGATGGGAAGCTAAGGAGGGTTATTAGTAATAGTGCTGGAGTTTTGGCTCTTCAAGAGGATTTGAATAAGCTAGAGAGGTGAGCAAATAAATGGGGATGGCTGTTTAATACAACTAAATGTAAGAATTTTAAAATTTGGGATCAACAGATCAGATGCTTCATACTCACTTGGTTCTGAGATATATTGCAAAGGTTGTGAAGATATCTTAAAGAATTGCAACGATCTAGAAGAGAACATTGACCATGAGAGATAAAAGTGTGTTGGTCCCATTGTATAAAGCTTTGATCAAACCACATCTGGATTTCAGTGTTCAGATCCAGTCACTGGGATTTGAAGAGAATGAAGTAACATTGGAGAGGATGCAGAAATGAATAAGAAAAATGATATCAGAACTGTACAACGCTGATTATGAGGATAAACTGAGGGCAAGCAGAGTTTAGTGGTTAGAAGACAAAGAGGGGTATATGATTGAGACATTTAAGCTGTTGAAGAAACATATTAACACTGAGGAGATTTTTCATTTGGCAGAATGAGGGAAAGGAGCAAGGACAAGAGGCCATCCCTGGAAGTTGAAGAGAAGGTGGTGAGTAAAAGGGCATGAAGTAAATGCTCACCATCCTCTCAGACAATGTATTTCACACATTGCCTGAGAGGGTGGCAAATGTGCAAATTGTGGATGATTTTAAGGAGTGGTATGATAGGCTTTGTGTTGACTAGTGTTGACCTCCCACAATACATCTTCTGACTCCAGGTTAATAAAATAATAATATTATTTTTATTGTTATAAAGCACCTCCATGGAGTTCAAAGACTCACCACAGAAAACCCAAACTATCCACATGATCTATCACACCTCTCCTTGGACCCACTAACAGATAGTGCACCACAACTGACTCTGGCAACCTTTCACAATTCTACAAGCAAAAAATCTAGTCCTAACACCCCTACTAACCACACCTTTATTCAACTTCCAGGGATGAGCTCTTGTTCTGACCACTCTGGCCAAGTGCTGAAACATTTCTCTTGTATCAATCCTATAAAAATCTTTAAGCAGCTTAAATGTTTCTATCATATCCCTTCTTTTTCTCCTTTCAACCAACTTCTGCAATCCACACGCCCTCAATCAATCCTTATAGGGAACATTAGACAGCCCACTCACCATTTTGGTTGCTCACCTCTGAATCTGTTCTGCTGCTTTCTCATTCCCAAGAAACCCAGGACATCAGACCTGAGCACAGTAATCCAGATGTGGACATATCAAGGCCTTATAAAGAAAAATAACTTCCTTATCTCCACTTGTTAGTGTGTTCTTCAATAGTCAAGTAATCTTAGGGAGTATCTTAGCAATATGTTCTCTAAACTTTAATTCTTTGACTGCCACCACCCCTAAATCTCTAGCATCATCTATTTCCTGGAGTACTGTTCCATCAATATGGTACACAGCTTATAATTTATTTATCCCAAAATGCATGACTTTACATTTCTCCACATTAAACTGATAGCCATTGTCTTTTGCCGATACTAACAGCCTATTTAAATTGTCCTACAAGCTCTCCACATCACCTTGATTAACTATTACTCTCTACCTAATTTTGTATCATCAGCAAACAACCGAATATTTCCTTTCAGGATATTTCCTATACGATTTCAATGGTCCTATCACTGAACCTTGCAGTATACCACTAGTTACCAGTTTTCACTTTGATTCTGACCCTCCATATACCACTTTTTGATATCTGTCCAACAGCCACCCTTTTATCCTCATAACCAGTGTCATATCTACCCCCATTTTTTCTAATTTGTATAACATTGTTCCATGTGTATTCTGTCATATGCTTTTGCAAAATCCAGCAGAGTTATCTTGTAGCCATTTCCTTTATCCAACTCAGATTACTCTGTTATAAAACATTATTAAATCACTATGGCATGATCAACCCTTCACAGAGCCACATGGCTCCTCATACAGTATCATATTTTTATATACCCATTCTTGAATTCTCTTTTTGACCTATTTTTGTAGTACATTTACCATCATGCCTGAGAAACTGATTGGTCTATAATTTGCTACTGCAGTCATAGAATCTCCCTTGCAGAAGGGAATTATTTTGTCCTCTTTTCTTTTCCTTGAAACTCGACAAGAGCTGAGACTTAAATTAAACAGCCTAGTCAGAAGCATTGCCAGTTCCTTTGCACATTCTCACAAAAACCAAACTGATATTCTAATTCCACAGCTGTATTTACATTGAGATTCTGTAATATCCTAAGAATCTCCAGTTCATTGACCTCTTTTCTCACATCAGTATCTGTCACATATGTTACAGCAATAACCACATATACCACTTATAGTTCCACATATACCACTTGAAACTTTTGACAAGGTTGCATTAATCAATACCAAAAACTCTTCCCTCTTGTTTTTGATACTTCTGGCATTAGTATAGAGAAACTGCAGTGTTCCTTTATGCCCCCACCCACTTTTACTTCCTGAATTGACTATCCTATTCAATATTTTTGCTTGAGAGACTAAATTCTACATTTAGCCATTCTCACCCTCACTCGCTTCATGGGTGACTTAACACGAACTCACCTGCTTCCAACTTAATTGTTGAAGTTTTCCTGAATATGCACTTCAGCATGCTCAGAGAACAAAGCTCTCTCTAGCCACCTAACACCAAAACCATTTAGATGCAGTCCATCAGCATTATATAAATCCTTCTTTCAATCAAGCCCAGACCACAGATCCACAATTCCTACATCATTCCTTCTGTACAACCTACGTACTGATTCATTGGCTACCAATGCCTTTCTCCTCAGTTTGCCACTATTATAGGCAGGAGATTTACAATCTTCACACTTCTCACTCTTCAGTTTTGCTTCTTCTAACAACTCCTTTATATCCTTCCTCATAGAATACTTCTCACCTCTTTAATCATTTGTGCCAACCAAGACAAGTAGTTCTTTCGTCTTACCATTTCTTCATCCAAATGGCATAACTAATATCGTGAATTTTTGCACCTGGGAAATGCTATTTTGTTATACTTCCATTAAGTCATCATCATCAAATTCCTGCCATGTACCCTCAAGGGGTGTACAGGATATGACAGTACTACATGAAAAAATTACATCATTACTAACTTCCTATCTACAATTTTCCTCCAAATCAGTCTGTTACTTGTCAAGACTCCAACATTATCAGATCTTATATTTCTATCGTCTAAGGCACTTTGTACCGTATCAATCCACCTATATCTTGGTCTTCCTCTGGGTCGTTTTCCTGCCAACCTGGCAGAGAACACTTGTTTTGCTAATCTTTCCTCTCCCATTCTATTTAAGTGACCATACCACCTGAGATTAGCTCTGCTAATGCATTCCTGGATGCTTACAATGTCAAGTTCTTTCCTAATATCCTCATTTTTAATATGATATTGCCATTGATGCCATCTGTTCATGCCTCTAATCTTTCTCAGGACTCTCATATCTCTGGTCTCTAGTCTTTGGTCAAGTGTTTTACTTCTGACCCAGCTCTCAGATCCATAAGTTAAAACTGGTTTGAACACTGTCTTGTATACAGCTAATTTAGTGTTCCGACTAATTTCTCTCTTATTCCATATGAATTTATTCAATTGACTTCCCGCCATACCAGCTTTGCTGATTCTGTTGTCTATTTCTATATTTAATTTACCATCTTCAGTAAAAATCGTGCCTAAGTAGCTAAAATGTTTTACTTGTTCCACAGGTTCTCCATTCACAACGCAGTTGACATTTTCAATGATTCTGCCTATTTTCATTGTCTTTGTCTTTTTATTGCTGACCTTCATACCATATCTATTACAACAGCTATTCAATTTAGTCAGAGAATCTTGCAGACTTGTAGCGGATTTATTTAGAAGTATAATATCATCCGCATAAAGCAAATTGCTGACATTAACATCTCCAATTTTGATATCAGGTTTAATACCACTTTCCTTCATAATGTGATCCATATAGATAATGAATAACAGGGGGGATAATGTACATCCTTGTCTCACACCAGATTTAACATTAAACCATCTTCCTGTACTTCCTTCAATTCTAACTGCTGACTTACAACTCAAATAAAGACTAAGTATTGCTTGATATAATGCCCCATTGACACCATATAACTGCAGCGTATTGAATAGCTTCTCTCTTGGGACCTTGTCATATGCCTTTTCCAAATCGACAAAACTTAAATACAGATCTTTGTTATATTCCCATGATTTCTCGACTATTTGTCGTAAAGTGAAGATCTGATCCTGACAGCCTCTATTTGGCCTGAATCCAGCTTGTTCTTCACCAACCTTTTCTTCCACAATTCTTCTTAACCATTTCTCAAGTATACTTGCATAGATCTTGCCAGGAACACTCAGTAGGGAAATACCTCTGTAATTCTCACATTCAGTTTTATTTCCCTTTTTATATATGGGTACTATGAGAGCTCTACTAAAATCATCGGGAATTCGTCCCTCTGTCCAGGCTTTCTGAACTATGCAGTGCAGCCACTGTAAGACTTTTATACCACCATACTTCAGCATTTCTGGTCGAATATCATCTACTCCTGCTGCCTTTCCACATTTCAAGCCTATGATGGCTTTTTCTGCTTCAAGTATGGATATGTATTCCTGACTGCATACCTGGTCAGTGTTTTTTATCACTGTGCTGTCATCACTGCTTATTTCATTTAGCAGTTTTTCAAAGTAATTACTCCATACTTCAAGGATACTTCCATTAAGTTCCCCCCCCCTAATCACTGAATCTTTCTTTCGCCTTACCATTTCTTCATCCAAATGGCGTAACTAATATCGTGAATTTTTGCACCAGGGAAATGCTATTTTGTTAACTTCCATTAAGTTCTCCCCTAATCACTGAATCTCTGCACATAATTTTCACCTTATCTTTTATTTTTCATTTGTTCACTTAGTCCTTATTATTACTTCAGAAGACCTGCTTCTTTCTCTTCTCAGCCCTGCTAATTTATTGCCTGTTCTGCAATTTTTCAATCTTGCGCTTTGTTCTGTGAAGGATAACATTCAAGCGTACTCTTTTTTTTATTTATCTCCTTTTCATTCTCCTCTATTACTACATCACACTTTTGACATTATTTCGAACATTTTCCATCATACAGTCATTACTATCCACTTTATTGGCATTTGCTCCATTCATCAACTAGTAGGTACTCACTTGTGAAACATTTAATGCACACACTCTCTCTCTCTCTCTCTCTCTCTCCGGTTTCAATTTCCTACAACATATCCTTTAATTTTTCTGACAAATACATCTCACACATGCACTGCAATCCTACAAATTCAAATCACAAGACAAAGTGGTCTTTATCGGCATTGTTCTATCACACATTGGTGCAATACCAACAATTTTGTATTTAAACAAAGAATTTAAACAACATTTATTTACAAAACAAATAACTCAGTCAATTACACACCTGTTTAAAACAAAAATTACCATAAATTATCTTAATATTATCCATTATATGAAAATATGAAATATCGAAAGAAAAGAAAACAAATAGCACAGTCAGACAAGAATTACTTTATAAAAAGACAATATTAGAAAAAATTAGAAAACAACAACTGAGATGATTTGGCCACGCTGTACACATGGATGCTGACAGACTACCTAACATCCTAAAGAATACTTTTCCAACTGAAAAGTATTTATTAGAATGTTAGGTAGACCAAGAATCACCTGGCTGAAACTAATAAGGAACATTTCAGGATGTAGAACTTATAAGGAACATTTTCAAACAGTAAGGAATAGAGAAGACTGGAAGATCCTGCTCAAGGGAAGACTCAACCCTTCTTAGACAGAAGAGAATAATAATAAGAAAATATGAAAAAATTAGTTATCTTTTAGAACCGCTAATAACCATGCAGCACACACAATACACCACCTAATGGAATCCTTATTAACAATCACACAATATCATTAACATCTGACCTCCATGGAGGCAGACTCCGTGGAGGTCAGATGTTGTGATAGGTACAAACTATCATGCGAATCTCAGTAACTGTGCCTTAAACTGACTCAATGTGTCTACATTCACAACACACACAGACAATGCATTCTACTCACCAACCACTCTCCATGTAAAGAACCTTATCCTCACACCCTATGATAACACCCTCCTAATACAGTTTCCAGGGATGTTATCAACCTGATAACATCCCTGATAACAACCTGATAACAACCCCAGACTAGCTTATATGTCTCAATCATATCCATCCTCTTCTCCTTCTATTGACAAGGCTTTGTAATTGACATTGTCTGAATTTGTCCTCATACTCCACATTCCAAAGACTACTGACCATCTTTGTGAATCTTCTCTGGATCCTTTCTAACATATCCTCATCACCATGAAAACATGTTGACCAAATCAGTGCACAATCCTGATCAAGATCTTATACATTAGCATCATAACCTCTATTTCCTCATATCAGGATAATCTACATCAGGGGTTCCCAACCTTTTTGTTTCCTAGAGCACATTCTAAAATACTGGTAGCCATCTATTTTTTCAAGCAAATTTTTTGAATTCTTTTGTTAAATGAATACATACAAAGTTTACATTATAATCAAATGTTTTATTACTTAAAAGTTTACATTATATAAAAATTTAAATATATGTAAGTTAGTGTGATCTTTGGCATTTCATTGGTCAGTGCTTCATAATTAGGAGAATATGATGATATTCCAGTTCTTAAACTGGAATGAACAACTTCGAATGTGCATCTACTTTACATTGTATGCATTTAATACTTGTCCTGTGTCATTAACGCATGCATCATATAGCATACCATGAATTGTTGCATGATTATTTCAAACTATACGGCACATGGTTGACCAGCGGCAGGCACACACAAATTGGTCGACGGGCGCCAAGGTGCCCGTGGGCATAGGGTTGGGAACCCCTGATCTACATCATTGCTATTATACAATGTGATGTCTTCACAACTTTTGCAATGTGCGCAGTTAGCCACTCAGCTAACCATGGACTGTTATACTACACAAGTTAGGAAAAACATTATCTCCCTTTAACAATCCCATGCTGATAACCCCGGAGAATACTGCTGTTATCAATCCATTTCTATATCTTAGAAATGGGTTGAATAGCTACAGCTTTATCACCACCTTTATGCAGTGGAACAATTTTACCCTCCTTCCACTCCCTTGGAACTTGCGCTGTTGCAAGACTTTTATTAAACAGGCATGCCAATGCTGCTGCCTATTCCCTGGAACATTCCCTTAAGACACGTGGTGAGTATGTCACCAAATCCTATTGCCTTATTGACATCAAGGCTATTTATTTCCTCAAATACCTCCTGATCACTCGCAATTAAGCCATCCTCTGCTATGTCCTCTACACTTGAGTTTTTCATGATTACACCCTAATGAGAATAAAACACCCATATAAATTGTTTGCTGAATACCTCAAGAATATCTTCTGTAACAGTTACCACCATTTTCATCCATTAACAACATCTTGCCAATTTCTGCTCATACTGCACTTTTGTGTTCCTTACTAACTGAGTCACACTCCTGGCTTGTTCTTTATACTTTTCATGTAACTGATCACCATTATTCATCTTATACTGCCTGCAAAGTGCTTTCTTCTTCTAGGTTTTATTTTAAGTTACTCATTCATCAATTTTATACCTACCTTATTCAGCCTTTTGACCTTTGGATACATTCACCCATTAATGCTGCTATGTATTTTTTTGTCAGTTTCCAAGCAGCATTTATTTCAGTATCCAGAGAGTTCATCAAAAAGGCAATTAATTGAAAGACAATTCATCAAAAAGACAATTAATCGAAAGACAATTCATCAAAAAGACAATTAATCGAACGAACAATTCATCAAACAATAATTCGTCGAAAATGCAATTTATAGAAAAAACAATTCACTGAAAATTTTAACTTTTCATAAATGTTATGATAAAAGTGATCCATTTAGAACAAATACTGAACCGTGCAGAGTGAGAAAGCAATGCTACTTTAATAAGGAATAATTATAGAACAATATGGTTTCTTATTGTCTTTTTTTTGTCTGAAAACTGTTTCATGTCTGTTCATGGGACTGATTTGCCTGTTTCCGGGAGGAAAACCCAGCCTACGCAGGCTCCATTATTATTATTGCTACTAGTAGTAATATGCGACATTCAATACAGCAATTATTATGGGATGAATTTTATTCATCCCATAATAATTCAAATAGAATTATTATTGGATTGCAAGAAAATGTTGAACCGTTCCAGTTTTCAGTTCAGCTATATTCGGTGCAACAAAGAAATAACATGTCCAAATTATGTATTACAATAACTCTCTGACTTAGCAGAATTAGTAGAAGTTGTCAGTACAAGAAGCTGTCAGCACAGTTTAGTTTTTGTTCTAAATGCATCTCTTTTATCATAACATTTTCGAAAAAAAGTTTCAAAATGATATTAGCAATTCTGCTTTGGCTGAATCAATTTAATGAAATTTTAGTTAAAGTTTTCGGTGAATTGTTTTTTCAATGAATTGTCTTTCAATTAACTGTTTTTTCGATGAATTTTCATGAAACCTTTATTTCCTTACTGCTCCACTCCTCATTCCAAGCTATATCCTTTCCTCGCAGAAGTCTGCATATCGCCAGCAGCCACAACCCAGGTATATATCATTTCATGATCATTCCCACCAACAGGAAGGAAAGTGCAAAACCAAACTAACAATTACATCCTCTGATGAAAGGATCAGAATCTGAAGCTCTAGATCCTTGCATGCCCTGCTTTATATGATGCCTGAGATAGTTGTCTCTCAAGAACTCAAGAAATTCATTTTCCTTATTACCAAATGTTATCTCTTCATTCCAATCTCTACGACCATAATTAAAATTACCCATAATAATCACCCTTCAGTTTTTGTTCTAAATGCATCTCTTTTATCATAACATTTTCGAAAAAAGTTTTGAAAATGTGTAAACAACTAGGTTTGTTCACTAACCTAGTTGTTTACACATTTCTTCATCACCAGATTCCACATTCTCTGACCTATAGTAACATACAATTAAATATGTCTTCCTGTCACCAACACTTTATACAACACTGTCTCATAACCATTGTTTCTATTTCCTTCTTTCATGCCCACCTTATATGTAGATAATTCTCCTGCTATCACTAGCAGCACTTCTCCTCCCTTCTTGTTCTTTCTATCCTGACAAAATACACTATTCTTTTGAGGGGACAACTACCTCAGATAGTATGTAACAGATGGCACACAAGGATTATGGATCTTGGATTTGCTCATCTGATCAGATCAGAAGATATTATAAATGAGGTGTCAAATCACCATCCAGTTGGTGAGAGTGACTGTGAAGTGATTATCTGGGTGGTTGCTAGCCTTGAGAACCTCTGTGAGAAAAGGGTATGTGTGGAACTACATGGCTGGTCATTATGAGGAACTCAGAAGACAGCTTGCAGGTGTAACATAGAATTAGGAATTAGCTGAAAAGTAGATCAATTGCAGCTTGGGGGGGATATTCAAGAACTGTCTAGTAGAAGCAATGTCTAAATGTATTCCAAGAGTCAAAAGGTTAAATAAGGTAGGGGTGAAATGGATGAATGAAGAAATTAAGTATGCAATACAAAGAAAAAGGGCATTATGGAGGCAGCATAAGAGAAATGGAAATAACCAATTCCATGAGGACTACAAAGACCAGGCAAGGCAGATGACTTGGTTGGTGAGGGTAGCTAAAGAGAGGTATGAACAGCAGTTAGCTAATGAAACCAAAAAGAATCCTAAGGAGTTCTTTTGATATGTAGCCAGCAAAAGAAAGAATGATTATGGAAGGATGACATTGATTGGAGAAAATGGTATAAAGACAGCTGTAGCAGAATGTGTGGTGGAGATACTTAATGAGAAGTTCATAAAGGTCTTTCAATTTTGTGAATGTGACCATGGAGAGATTGAGAGCAGTTGATGATGGGGAAGAGAGACTGACTGTAAGTGAGCAAGAGGTGTATGGGGAGGGAGTTGAGTAAACTAGATGTTAATAAAGCTGTGAGACTTGATAATATATCGCCACGTATTCTCAAGGAATGTGCCAGGGAGTTGATGCCGGCCTTGACATATTTTTTTAATATGAATCTTGCACTGTGTCAAGGTCCTAAGGAGTTGAAGGAGGGCAAGATTGTGCCACTTCATAATGGAGGTGATAGAACTCAAGCATCAAACTATAGGCCTATCTGTTTGTCAGGTGTTGTAGTTAAGTTGTTGCAGAAGCTTGTGAGAACTAGGATCCAGAATTGGGTTGAAAACAATGGTATTATCTTTCATGGACAGCATGGATTTACTAAAGGGAGGTCATGTTTTAGTAATCTACTTATTACAATAAGGTGACTGCTTCAATGGACAGAGGAGAAGGATATACAGTATTTTGCAAAGGCTTTTAATAGATTACCACATGATAAGTTGATAGTCAAACTAGAGTGGATGAGGTTGGATATTAGATTGGTGCATTGGATTGGAGACTGGCTATCTGATAGGTATCAACAAGTTGTGTATGGGGGGGGAGTGATATCCAGGAAAAGGAAAGTTACTAGTGGTGTGCCTCAGGGGTCTGTTTTACCAATTCCTCTTACATTCCCATTCTCTCTTCATCTCTCATACTACCACTATTTCCATTGCCAAGCACTTCTGTCTCTTCAATACCACTCTCCTAATCTTTTACTTCATCTCTTACTTCTGATCTCTTGCTTGCATCATATACATCTTGCAACAGTTTCTCCAGTGCACTCACTTCAAAGTCATTCAAATATAGTACATTGCATCTGCATAATTCCATTCTTCCCTCAAATGCACACCATACATTCACAAACTCTACTTCCTTCTCCTCATACAGCTCTGCTAGCACATCATTCATGATTCTGGCTCTCCATCTCAATTGATTATTGTCATACCTCAGTAACACACTGACAACCTTTTCCACTATACCATTATCTTTCACTCTCCTCAATAACCTCCTGTTATTCATCCTTACATTCTCCTATGTCCACTTAAACCATTTTTCCTCACATCCACCTCTAATTCTCTTGCTTGTTTCCTCCTCATGTCCAAAGCATGAATTATCTTTCATTCTCCCTCCTAGATAGCAAACCTTATGGACTCTCTCATCTGACAATGGAATCTCCATACACTGCTCTTCTCGAATCACTCTTCACCTCTTTTACCCTTTTTTTTTCTTTCATTCTATTCTTTTGCACACTTTCATTTGTTTCCACCAAACATCTAATATCACTCTACATATTCCTCTTATAATTTTTCATTTTGAACAAGTCTTTCTTGAAATCTTACATTCCGACAGCTTTACTCTGTCACATTCTTGATTTCTTTCAATCCCTCAGTCACTCTTGCCTTTGTTCTATTTCTGTTTCTTTCATTTCTTCAGAGTGTTTCGCATCCGTTAACTCGTAGTGTAACAAAATATCGCACTTCCTACAAATCCATACTTTCTCTCATTTCCTGTTCAGTCTAGTAATAATAATAATAATAATCTATCAGCTATCTCTGCTTCATGCATTGCTTAACTATGATTGTTGAAATTGTTGAGATCTGAGGTACTGCTGAGCTGAGGTACTAGAAATTATGATGAATATAGATTCCACATTCTAAATTCATAATTTCTTGTAGCTGTGGTCTAATCATTCTCTTACTAGCCAGTGATGATCACCTAGATATAGCAAACATCCTGGCTAAATCCAAACCACCTAAGTGCAGTATACCACAAAACAAAGAAATAACTTAAAAACATATACAAGAATACAAAAAAATCATGAAAACTAAACCTAATAAGAGCAGTTCAACTATCATTATGAATCAAGAGCAACATGACAAAAAATGCAAGGTCCTCTAGATGTACATTTCTACTCTCTCTCTCTCTCTCTCTCTCTCTCTCTCTCCCTCCCTCCAAATTATACATCAAGATCCCACTATGTCTCAAAAGAAGAACGCTCATAAATTATTGAAAAAAAAAAAGTTGCTTCTTGACCCAAAGAGATCATAACCGAATTAATTCTTGTTTATATTAAACCACCGTATATTTATGGAGCCAGTACAGATTGGTCAGTTGATAGAGTTTCTGCTGCTAATGCTCATGCAAAAAGTTAAGAAAGTCTGGGCACAGTTAGTAGTTGGAAGGGGATCAATTTTTCAATGCTGTTGGCACTCTGCTGAGAATTGGCCATTCTCACAGGGTTAACTTCGGCCTGTAAACTGATGGATGCCAGACCTCTGTACTCTCGGCACATGTGGTGATATGACATGAATTGACATATTTATAGAACTCGTAAAAAATTCGCAAACCCAATGCCCTCCGACGCCCATAATTGATAATATAGACATTTCCATTTACAAACTTACCAAACTGTTAGCAAAGTTACTTGCTCCCCTCACAGGCTCCCCTTTTATAAAAAAATTTGTTCCTTTCAGATCTTTAGTAAAAATCATATCCTTAAAAATTCAGACATAGTTTATTTCGACATCACATCTTTATTAACTAATGTACCATGTACCACTAATAGAGGGCCCTTGATTTTGTAGTCAAACTTTCTCTTCTCCCCCTGACAGTTTTGAATTATTTAAATTTACTGTGCATATGGGCTACTGTACTTAGCAAGGAAAATCTACGAACAAATTAATGATACTTCCCCTTTAGCATTTGATAATGATGGTGAATCCTGGAGAATGCAGGACTATCACAGCTGTTTGCTGATGATGCAAAACTAGAATAGGCATTAATTAATGAAGGTGATGTAGAGATCCTCACAAAGAGAGCTTCACAGTCCTACATTTGAGCTTGAAAGGAGATGTGTCAGGCAGAAGTGGAATTAGTAGGAGATGCCTGATGAATGAAAATACATTAGGAACCCTGAATATTCTGGCTAATGGGACTCTGGTGAAGCTGCAACAGACTTAGCAAGCCAGTAATGGATTTATTTAAATCTGAATAAGATCTGAAGGAATAAAAGCTGGACCAATATAAATGGAGAATGAACTGGACTGGAAAGGAAACTGAGAATAAGAACATTGAAATCTGTGAATGGAAATCGTATTGATACTTAAAGATGAGGAATGTAAAGATGAAGGTGAAGATGAGGAATTAGTGGATTGCAGAAGAATTATAATTGCAAAGGAAGTTAGATGTCTTGGGTTTGAGACAAAGTGGAAAAAACTCATAAGAAAAGAGGAACTTAAGAGCAGACAATGCTTTGTTTTGGAAAGGAACTGATGTCCATTGAAAAACAGTGCAAGAAGTAAATGACTGACTTATAAAATGTGATGAATTAGTGTTAGGACAATGAGGCTTATATTTGAATATAATGAAAACAAATGTCGCTTATCCAGGTATATGCACTACAACAAGGTCTATATATAGAGAAAAAGACATTATTTGAGGAACACTTTGAGAGAAGTATTATGAGAGATTGACAATATTGTGCTTTCTGGGTTTGAAAATTAATGATGTTAGTCAGGCTATTAGAGCACAAAGGGAAAGGATAGGGTGAAAGAGATTATTGTATTGGCTGGAATGAATAATTTGAAAGGAGAAAAGTGTAACGTAATCTAGAGCAGTGCAATGGATATTTTAAACTGAACAAATGATCGTAAAAAAATGAATCAGTTAGTCTCAGACGACAGCACCTATCAACTTTGAAACATAACTCAACTAATCAAATTAAAAAGAAAACAGTAGAATTACTTAAATCAGTCACTTTCTGGCCACAGACACAGTTAAAAGTCTACTTCCATACTATGCTAATTCCCCGAGAATTTGTGGTTTGCCTAAAATTCATAAGCAGAACATACCACTTCAGCCTGTAGTTGAAGTTATCAACAGACACACGATTATCATCTACCCAGAAAACTAGCATTGACACTCATAGAGTTAGTAGGTCATTCCCCTTCTGTATAAAAAATGCACAACACTTTGTAACAAAATTAAGGAAATTACACTTGATAAAAGTGATTTATTTTTCAGTTTTGATGTGTCTGCCCTTTTCACTGATCATTCACACAATTCTTCTTTTACAGGAAAAATTCTCCCCACCCCCAGTCACCCTCAGTATCATGGCACTCTTTGCCCATCTATTATGCAGTGGCATAGCTGGGGGGGGGGGGCACCACTTTGAACCTTTTTGAACTTTTACAGTTAATTCTAAAATACAGTCTCAAGAACTCAGTTCCAAATATTGTAATACTACTGCGAAAATTTTCTCACAATTGCTGTAAGTGTTGCTAGTTGTGAGAGGAGTTTTTCTAAATAAAATGGATTAAGAATTACCTACATTACTATGAAATAGACTTCGCCAATGTCATCGATGATTTTGCTAACAGAAAAGCAAGAAATATAATATTTTAGAATGTTGAAATTAAAGTTTTACTTGAAAAATAAACATAGCATTTTAATTTATTTCCCTATGCATCGTTTTGACTTTTTGTAGTATTTTTGGTGTGTATTGAGAGGGGCGGCAAAAGCTCTAGCTACACCACTGGTACTATTTTCGGTTATTTTGTGTGACAAAATACCTTTTACCTGCTAAAAGAAAGCACAGCCATCGGCTCACTGTTCCCCCCCACCACCACCACCACCAAATTGCTAATTTTTATATGGAAGCTTTTGTGCATCTTGCTCTAGATTCCTTTATATAAAACCCAAAGTCAGACTTACGGTAATGAATAATGAAAACATCCTTGATGTTTTCGTTATCTGGACTGCATGGCTGCCACACTTTAGACACCTTCCTCAGCCACCACCTGAACAAACAACACAAATGCATACAAATGCATCCTCATTCCTGTGCCCATCCACTCAATCTATTCAAGTCTTCTTGTTGTAAGGCCACGACATCTTCTTTATTCTTCATACTTTGTCCCAACTTTCCACCAACTGCAAACAACTGAATATTCCCATCCAAATTTTTGCCAATATCATTACCATACAGGTTAAATAGCAATTGCCCTAAAACAGAACCCTGAGGCACACCAATACTTTCCTCTTCTGAGATATTGTTCCTTCATGCACAACTTGCTGATACCTATCAGATAGCCAGTCTCCGATCCAGTGCACTAATCTAATATTTAACCCCATCCACTCTAGTTTAACTATCAACTTATCATGTGGTAATCTATCAAAGGCCTTTGCAAAACTAAGTACACTACTGTGAATCCCTCGCTTCTGTCCAATGAAGCTGCAATTGTAATAAGTAAGTACATTACTAAAACATGACCTTCCTTTAGCAAATTCATGCTGTCCATCAAAGATAATAAAATTATTGTCAACCCAATTCTAGATCCTGGTTCTCACCAGTTTCTCCAACACCTTAACTACAATATCTGACACACGGATAGGACTATAATTTGACGCTTGATTCTATCACCTCCCTTATGAAGCAACATAATCTTGCTGTGAAGCAACATAAACCCTTATGAAGCAACATAAACCTCCTCCTACTCCTTTGGAACTCGACCCAGTGCAAGACTCATATTGAAAAAATATGTCAAGGCAGATGCCAACTCACTGGCACATTCCTTCAAAATACATGGTTATATATATTATCAAGACCCACAGCCTTATTAACATCAAGTTTGCTCACTTACAGTCAGTCTCTCCTCCTCATGATCAACTGCTCTCAAACTCTCCATGGTACCATTCACAAGATTGAAAGACCTTTATGAACTGTGCATTAAGTATCTCCACCTTCTGCAACAGCTGTCTTTATACCATTTTCTCCAATCAATGTCATTCTTCCATAATCATTCTTTCTTTTGCTGGCTGCATATCCAAAGAACTCCCTAGGATTCTTTTTGGCTTCATTAGCTTACTGCTGCTTATACTTCACTTTTGCTACCCTTACTGATCAAGTCACCTTCCTTGCCTGTTCTTTGTAATCCTCATGGAATTGATTATTACCACTTGTCTTATGCTGCCTCCATAATGCCTTTTTTCTCTGCATTGCATGCTTAATCTCTTCATTCATCCATTTCACACCTACCTTATTTAACCTTTTGATCCTTGGAATACATTTAGACATTGCTTCTACTAGACAGTTCTTGAATATCACCCCCAAGCTGCATTGATCTCCTTTCCTTTCCTTTCCTTTCCAGGAAAAAATTTTCTTCCTATGGAGAAAATCTCAAGATTCCTACATCCACCAAAACCACCTCATCATCCTCTTAAAAAACCACGAGTCTACAAAATCCATTGCTCTTGCGGGATTTGCTATGTAGGACAGACAGGAAGATCTGGAGAAATACGCATGGCTGAACACCAAAAAGACGTACAATACAAAAGAGAACAAAAAACGGGTCTTGCTTTCCATACCACTGTCACTGGACACGATGTAATCTTGCAAAAAACGACAATGTCATACATAGAAAACAACAGTTATATAAGAAAATTTAAAGAAGCTGCTAATATGCTAAAAAACCCAACCCAATGCAATAAAAATCATGGTTTAATTCTCCATCAAGTGTGGTCAGCTCTAATAAAAAATCTACCTCAATCTGAGCTCGGACTGTATGAACGAGAACAAGCACACATGACATCGTCCAGTATTGTTCAACGTGAATAACGTTATATATCTGCATTCTGTTATTTGAGTTTTATGAATAGCCAGACCAGACGGTTATGATTTGTATTTATTAATTCTCTTGTTTAACCTTTAAATTATACTATTTACCCCTGAAGATGTAAATCCTACGATTTACGAAACTTGTCGGGAACTATTATTTCAGTGTTTTATAGAACTGAATAATAATAAAAAAATGTGGTGTAATCACCGAAATATGTCTTTTAAATTTATTATAGTCTAACCAAGTGGAAAAAAAACTTCCAAAATATTGGTATGCCAACCTGCCATTTTAATAAAGAATGCCTTTTGAAAGCTTTACATTTCATTTATTGAATATTTTTCCTTCTTGCTTAATTTTTTTTGTAATAAAACATCTCATGAATTGTGATATTTATTTGTAATAAATGAGTTTTTTAAAAATAGTTTTTAATGTGTGTGTGTAATTATGGTAAGTTTTAATATCTTTCTGCATTATATATATACAGTATATATATGTATAATTATGGTAAGTTTGAAATCTTTTCTGTGTTTTAGATGTCTTGGCCCTATTCAGCATTTAAAAAACAAGTATGGAATGGGATATTCATTGGAGGTGAAACTTTCTGCTGATGACAGTATGCATGAAACTGAAAGATTAACCGATCTGAAGAATTTTGTTATACAGAATTTTCCAGCTGCTGAACTCAAGGAAGAATTTGAAGATTGGGTTTTATATGCTATTCCACCATCAGGTGTTTCCTCGATAGCATGGGTGTTCAAATGCATGGAAGATGGTAAAATATGTGTATTATATATTTTTTCATTATGTTTTTAAGTGAGTTCAAAAATTTGCAAAGTGAGTTTTGGTTATTGAAATTAGTGGTGCATTAAAACCCAATTGTGCACTGGGTCTTGTATTTTGATGTAAGGCTCATCAACAAAGACTTATCTATGAATATTATTGTTGTTATTGATCTCCATAGAGCAGTGATTCTCAACCTGTGGGGCTCGTCCCTTAAAGGGGTTGCGGAGAAAGTGAAGAAAGTGGAAATCAAAGGAAAAACTGAAAATCTACTTTATTGAAACAAAAGCATTTAATAAAGCTATTTATTGACACAAAAACATAAAATACACTCTGAAAATAAAATAATAAAATGTATAAAATCCACTGTATTGAATAAACTAGTTATGCTTACGAGAACATATCAATATTGTAAAATATACTGAGCAACTAATTAAAACTAAGCAATAACAATGAATCTAAAAATTAATGACTTCCTTGGGCCTGTGTTGTGGAGCAAAGCTTTTCATATGATGATGATACATTAGAAATTGACATTGTTAGTTCTCTTTCTATATTAAACTGAGATCTATATTTTGTTTTTAAGGCCACTACAGAATACCCGATTTCACAAAGATAAGATGTTGGAAATGACAAAAGTGCATGAAAAACCTTGACTTGAGCACAGAAAATTTATCATCAACACTGGCCCAAAATTCAAACAGCGATTTAGATTCAAATTGTCTTTTGATTTCACTGCTTGACATGAAGTCTGTAAATTGTTTCTTGTTTTAATTGAGAAACCTTGAGGGGTAATTTGAAATAGGTTTCTAATCCACTCGTACATTGCCATTATGTTGTCGTCGGTTATAAAATAGTTTCTAAAATTCTTCATCAACATTGTTAAATGATTTTCCATAGTTGCAAATAAAACTTTGATGTGTTGCTCTTCTGCTTTGTAGGTTTTGATAAATTCATCCACATGCTGGCCTGGTTGGCCGAGTGGTTAGCGTATCTGCTCTCCAGCCAAAAGGCTGTGGGTTCAAATCCCACCATGGACATGGATGTTTGCGATTGTCTGTGAAAATACTAGTGGTGGTGGTGGCAGTGGGAGGTAGATGACATTGGTGTAATTGCAGTTCATTGTAGTTGGTGGAGACAGAGAGTAGAGCAAATACCCTCCCTCGATGAGTCTATGGACTCCTTGTAGGTGTCATGTAATAATGATAATAATAATTTACAAACATTTCTAATTTTTGTTGCTTTACATTTTTGTTCCATAACTCTAATTTTTTACAAAAAGCATTAACTTTCTTGCTGATCTCTAAGATGTGTTTATTTTTTCCTTGGAGTTGCAGGTTTAATATATTTAGTTTCTTGAATATGTCCACCAAGTAGCTCAATTTCATCACAAATAAGTGGTCTCTAAACTTCTCTACTTCTTTGTGATTTTCCTCTTCCAAGAAGATTTCTATTTCATCTCTTAATTCATAAACACATTATAAACATTTTCCCTGTGATAAGCATGTCTTACAGTAAAATAGTAATGCTTAATGTTCTGCTCCAGCCATGTCTTTGCAAAGTTCAGAAAACAGCCTTGATTTTAAGGGTCTCATTTTTATATAATTCACCACGGTTATAACTGTTTAATAATGTTTAGACCAGGACTCATTTCCTTTTTAGCAAGAGCTTCTCTTGTGGATTCTATTGTTTTACAAAACAATAACTCTTCAGCTGCTGATAATCCATTGGAAAATCAAACATAAGCAATTAAATGACAATCCTTGTTGCTATCTGTTGCTTCATCAAGCTGAATTGAGAATAATTGGTCACAAAGCTTTGACAAAAGTTGTTACTGCATATCTTCACATATATCACCAATTCTCCAAGCAACAATATCATTTGATAGAGGTATACACTATCAAATGATAGTGTATACCTCTATTTTTTCTCCAAGTTTTATCTTTAGTAAAACTACTAAAGACTTTAGTAAAACCACTGTAGTTGTTTAGTAAAACTTTCTCCAAGTATAGTTTCCACAATATCAATCACAGCTAGCAGAATTAGGTATTCTCCGATAATGTGGGGCTTTTTGCACCTAGCTATTTTATATGCAACTTTGTAAGAAGCTAGTAAAGCTTTTTCATGTACAGACAAAGCTTTTTTAGTGCTAGATTTTTGCTTTTCAAAACATTTCAGTTTGGCAGCAAAGCCCTCTCAAGGTTTGTTAACATACTTATGAAGTGTTTTCAAATATCTTTTAAGTTTATTGTTTCATGCTATCAGCTGCCAAAATTTTGGAACAAATAACACACAGTGGTTTTTCTTCATCATTTACTTCTGTCTTTGTAAAACTGAAATCTAAATATTCTACTGCATACGCTCTTGATTTTACTTTCGGAGTGATATTCTGTGAAACCGAATTTGTTGATGTTGATGCTCCACAGCCATCAAATGCTCGCTTACATTCAATTAAAAATTTATCCATTTTTCTACACTAGAAAAGATTATTTTTATATCGTGCATCACAGTCATTGCAATTAGGAGTAAAATAACACCGACCATCAACTTTTCACTGTTGGTCACTGTTGCAGTGTTACTGCCATCTTGCCATTTCAAACCTTATTTATGCTCGCAGAAACATTTCCAGAACATTCGACACTTCCTGTGATGAAATTGCAAATGTTTCTGAAGGCCAATACAATTCAGCGGTCTGTACAGTGATGCCAGATCTATATAATTTTTGAAAGATTTGATGACATATTTAAAAATTTTAATTAATTCCTACTTTTTTTTTTTGCTAATTTTTATGGGTTTTGTCAGTGTCTCAACACAAGAATTGCAAGGGGGAGAAGGTGGGGGGGACACCACAAAAACTAATATTAAAAAATGGAGCACACATGAAAGAAGGTTGAGAAACACTGCCGTAGACTCAAAATACTCATTATAGGGAGTACACACAAAACCTATCATGCATTAAACAACCATGCATTAAACTCATTCAGTGTATTCACATTCACCACAATGGCAGGCAAATCATTCCATCAAAAACTACTCTCCATGCAAAGAACATGTTCCTTTCTTCATATCCCACATCCCAGTTATCACCTTAGCCAGTCTTCTCTGGACCCTTTCCAATACGTCGTCACATCACCATGAAAACCAGGGGACAAAATCTGTGCACAGTAATCGATACGAGTCTTATACAATGGATACAGAATCTCTTTATTTCTGCACATTAAGATTCTCTGCATCAGTGCCATAATCTTATATGATAACTTCACAAATTGTGTGATCTTCATATCCTTGTCCACCAACACTCTAAGGCCTCTTGTCTGCTCAACTTCCTCCAAAATTTTCCTACCAAGTGTATACTTTGCATCCTATTGTTGCCTACCAAATTTCAGAACCTTACAATTTGCAACATTCAACTGACAGTTCCATACTATTGCCCACTCACAATCTATTTCAAGCTCTCATGTAAGGCCATAATCACAACATATGATTCCTCATCACCTCTTACCATTTAAACCCATCCCAATATCATTAACATACAAATTAAATAATGGTTCAAACACAGACCTATTCACTCAGTCAATTAAATCTTCTTGCAAGGCTACAACATCTGCTCTACACCTCATAGTTCTTCCCAACTTTGCATCATCTGGAAACAACCGAATGTACCCCATTCAGATCTTTCCCAATATACAGGTTAAACAGCAATGGCTCTAAAACAGACCTCTGATGCACACCACTAGTGACTTTCCTGTTATGGGACACTGCATCCCATATGCAACTTGCTGATACCTATCTGAGAGCCAGTTGCCTATCCTACCTCATTAATCTATCATCCAATCCCATCTGCTCCAGTTTAGCTGCCAGCGTGCAGTGTGGCAATCTATCAAAAGCCTTTTTATATGCATCTCCCTTTTATAATAATATATTATTATTATTATTATTATTAACATCTGACCTCTATGGAGTCAGAGACTCATCGAGAGAGGTATACACTATTGCACACAATGCTTATCCAACTGTACCTTAAACCGATTCAATGTGTCTACATTAACAGCACACTCAGGTAATGCATTCCACTCATCAGCCACTCTCCATGCAAAGAAGTTGCTCCTCCCTCCTCTGCTCACGTCCTTCTTATACAGTTTCTAGCAATGGCCTCTTGTTCTATCCCCCCCCATCCCATTCTATAAAAAATCTCTTCCATTCAACCTGATAGCAACCCCTGACTAGCTTATATGTCTCAATCATATCCCCCTACTTCTTCCTCCTATTCACAAGGCTTTGCAATTTACATTCTCTCAATCTGTCATCGTACTCCACATTCCAAAGACCACTAACCACCTTTTTGAATCTTTTCTGGACCCTTTTTAACATATCCTCATCACCATGAAAACCAGGTGACCATATCTGTGCACAATAATTCATATGAGGTCAGATCAAGGCCTTATACAATGGTATCATAACCTCTTTATTTCTGCATGTCAGGATCTTCCGCATCATTGCCATTATCCAATGTGATGTCTTTACAACTTGTGCACAGTGGTCTCTGAATTTCAGGTTCTTGTCCACTACCACTCTCAGATCTCTCATCTCTTCTACCTCCTTTAAAGTTTCCCATCCAAGTGTATACTTTGCATCCTATCATTGCTTCATCATCACGAATCACAGGCTCACTGCCCATTGGTGTCCGATGCCGTCTTCACTATCTTCTTCCACCTTTCTTTATCCCGTGCACAGTGTTGCAGTTTCTGTACACCCATTCCACACCGGTCCTTTATGTCATCTATCCATTCTCTGTATGGTCTAACCTCTTCTGTTTACACCATCCATAATACCAAAAACGAATGTCTTTATCTTCCAGTCCTCACTCATTCTGCAGATGTGTCCAAATAATTGCAGCTTCCATTTTATAATCTTCTGCATTAGATTCTCCTTTGCATACTTTGTGACTTTCTGTACTCATCCTATTCTTAGAATCTTCCTGTAACAAGTTCTTTCAAATGCCAAAATTCTTTTTATTGATTCCTTATTTATTATCCACGTTTCAGATCATCCAGTACACTGCTAAAGGTGCATGTTTCCAGTACTCTTAGTTTTGTTTGCAAGCTGATCACTTTACTTTTCCAGATGTTATCCATGGCCTTCAGATTTGTTCTTCTCTTTGCAATCCTGATCCTTATTTCATTTTTGCAGTCCAAATCATGTCATTTTACTTCCCAAATATGTGAATTGTTCTACATTTTCTATATCAGTTACATCCATTTGTATCTTTTGTTTCATATACTTCTCACTAAATACCATTGTTTTTGTTTTTTCCAAGTTCATAACAAGTCCAAGTCTTTTCCCTTCCTCATTTAACAGTTTCAATGTTTTTTGTAGTTCTCTTTCACCTTCTTCAATAATAACATCATCTGCACACCTCAGATTGTTAATTCTCATCCCATGCACTGATATTCCTTTTACATCTTCCTTCATTTTATCCATTGCTCTTTCTAAATGTGCGATGAAAATGTTTGGTGATATTGGGTCCCCTGTCTAGTACCTCTGCTTGTTTTAAACCATTTCCCCAAACCATCACCTATTCTAACTGCTTCAACTGCATTCTTATAAAAACTTTTAATATAGCTATTAGTTTTCTGTCAATTCCATTAGCACTGCTAATGTCACTTTCTGGTCGATACTGTCAAATGCCTTCTGAAAATCAACAAAGCAAGTATATATGTTTTTGTTTTTTCTCCTATCCTTCTCTGCTATTAATGCATTATCAAAATCTGTTGAACTGTAGTTTTATCTTTCTGTCAATATCATCACCTTACTAAGATGACTTGTCCAGGCAAATGTTCTATAATTTTTACATTCTAGCTTATTTCCTTTCTTGCATAATGTCACTAATATCGATTTCACCCACTTCTCTGGCATTTTCCCTTCTTTCCATACCATATTAGTTGGTGCATTTCCGTAAACATACTTTTGCCACCATATTTAATCATTTCTCCAGTGATGTTATCATTACAAGGACTCTTGTTGTGTTTTTGCCATCCTATTGCTTTTTTTACCTCTCCTCTTAAAATGTCCATGTCATACTCATTACCTGGTGGTGATATCATCTTCAATTCTTCAATCAGTTTTCCAATGCTATCTAAATCTAGTTTTTCTTCATATAACTCACTACAGTACCTTGTCCACTGCTGTACAATTTTATTTTTATTCATCAATACTTTGCCTTTTTCATCTTTAATTGTGGTCTGTTTTGGTTGCTCCCTTCTATTAATGGTTCTAATAATTTTGTACACCTCCCTAGTTTTATGCTCTGCGTAGTGCTGTTCTATATTATTGCATTGGGCTTCTAACCATTTCGTCCTATCCATTCTGACTGCTTTTTTCACCTCATTACATTTTCTTTTATATTGCTCCTCTATTTGCGATATATCCCTTCTTATCTTCAACATTCTTTTTCCCCTGTACTAACTTCAGTGTTTCTTGTCTAATCCACTTCTTCTGGCACTGTTTCCTCAACTGTGTCTTCTATCGCCTTCATCACTCCTTTCATTCTTAGATTCGAATTTTTTTATTTGTCCACACTTTTAAGTTTCTTTCTAACACTGTTCTGTACCTTCTTCCTATTTCTGCTTCACTTATTCTTGCGTTTTCTCTTCATTTCTGATGATGGAGTTTATATTTTTCTTTTTAATTTTAACTTGATGTTTGCAATCATTAAACTATGATCCGAATCTATATCTACTCCTTGAGAAGCTCGACACTGCTGTACTGATGTTATCCATCTTCTTTTAATCGTAATCATATTGATCATGTTCTTGGTTTTCCCATCATTTGATTGCCACATCCATTTTCTACAGTCCTTTGGTTAGAATCTTATGTTACAGTTCATTATCTTGTGGTCCACAGCAAATTCTAACATTTTTTTACCTCATTCATTTCTTTCTCCAAAACCATATTTTCCCATGACACTTTCCCAACCATCATTATCTATTCCGACTTTGGCATTTCCAATTTCCTTTAGTAATTAGTACATCTTGCTTTGATATTGTTTCTATTGTATCTGTCAGATCTTTGTAAAATAAGTCAATATCCTCATCTATGCTGTCAGATGTGGGTGCATATATCTGGACTATTGATATATTAAATGGTTTTGCTTGAAATCTTGCTACTATGATTCGTTCATTGACTGGTTTGTAGCCTAATAATGCCTCTCTAGCTCTTTTGTTAAGAAAAAAGCCAACTCCTGCTTCGTGTCATGCCCTGACCATATGACTTTACATCCATTTATCTCTCCCCATCACATCTCCATCAGCCCTAGTATATCACACCAATATCTCTTCATTACCTCGTGAAGTAATTCCACTTTTCGATCCAACCCCAATCGCTCGATTGGTATCACGAACCTTGTTCATCCGAGCCAGCATGTTTTGGCTGTTGATCGTATAGGCATCAGATAATAATTATGTTTTTCTCTTTATGGTCAGAGCAGCGACACTCATCTGACTGACCCTCCTCCTTTATCAAGGCTTGAGACTGGCATGAGATCCCTAAGGATCTCATGGCTGAGTTTATTGCTGCTTACCAAATTTCAAAACCTTACACTTTGCCACATTGAACTGATAGCTTCACTTACCTTCCTACTCATGCAATCTATTGAAGTCCTCCTGTAAGGCCATAAAATCCTTTAATCTGCTTTGCTCTCCCCAGTTTTGCATCATTCATAAACAGCCACATATCACTAGTTAAACTCATTCCAATATCATTAACATACAAATAAACAACAATGGTCCCAAAACTGACTCCTGTGGTACACCACTAGTGACCTTCCTCTTTCAGGATACTGCGCCCCCATATATATACAAGTTTCTGATACCTATATGACAGCAAGTCACTGATCTAACATATCATAGATGATCATACATAATCCTACATTTGGATAAAGGATTAAACCAAGAATATAATTTCAGGCAAGCATCTTTAATTTATAGTATAACCAAGTGAAAAAACTCTCAAACATCTTTCTCTAATCCAGGATATTTTAGTAATAAGCTGTGAATCCTTTTGACTACTTTTATATGGAAATATGATTTCTGCATTACTTCAACCTAAGTATCACTTCATGGCCTGCTTCCTACATGATACCCCAACAAATGTAGCCAGTGTGGACAGTGCCCTTCCCATAATGCATAGTATTATACATGTTCGTAAGGATATGTGCATTGCATTGTGGGATACTAAGGCAATTAATGTGCAGTCATTAGCCTCTATATACAAGTAGTGCAGTTGTGATGTCACTTCATATGCAAAAATTTTTATTTGCTTCCACTTAGATAAAGGATTAAACCATCAATATAATCAACTTGTCATGTGGCATCCTGTCAAATGCTTGGCAAAAGTGTGAAATATTATAGTGTATAGAAATAGTGGCCAAATCTCAGCTCTTGAGCCTTATGCTTGCAAGATTGTTTACTGCAGCTTTCTAGGGCATTTGGTTTTTATTGTGTTTAACAGAAAAGACAAAAATTCATGTTATATACATAATGTTTTTGCAGACATATAAATCCCATTCTCATTCGTATGTCATCTCCTATCCTGGAGGTTGGCTACCTTGATGTGAGTCATGGTTTACTATGGAACATAACGACATGTGGTGAAGACCCTGTCTCTTCTATATATATTGCTGTAAGTATTCATGGCTGTTAATTGGTGTGTGTTCATGGTGCCGGTTTACCTGTTCTGAGGGATGAAAAACCTGAGTTCCCAGGTTAAAAAAAAATCGAAATAGACTAGATAAAGGTTCTTCATGTCATGGATAGGAAAGAAGGCCAAAGGGCTTCATCTATACCAACTGCGCTATGGAAGTTCTTTCTCTATATATAAATACATATATGTAATGTATGCCTACATTTATATTTATTCTTACATTATTCTATAATTCTATTTTATTGTATATAGTCTGTATAAATATAAAGTTATATTTATAAATTAATTATTTTTAATAATTAAATTTTTTAGAAAATATCTTACAGCTCACGAACATCTCAAAAGTATCCTATATGTCTTTTAGGCCTAACAAACTTGCTCTCTCCTGATATATATACTATTCTCTCATCAAACACTTTTGTTATTTCGTTATAAAAGATGACCAGATTACTCAAACAAGAATGTTCCTTAACAAATTCATGCTGATCTTCATAACTAATATTACCATCATCTGTCTAATTCTGTATACAAGCTATCACTGAAACTCTAATTACAGAAAAAATACAAATTGGTCACCCCCCATCTTACCCACCACCATTATGCACTGGTATTATCTTTCTTTCTGCCACTCCTTAGAAGATGCTTATCAACTAGATCAATGGCACTGACAGTTCATTAGCAAAATCCTTAAAACATATGACAAAAATCTCATCTAGCAAGGAAATTTGTCTATAATCATTTCCTCTACCGACCACATAACAAAAGAACTACATGAGAATTTCCTTAGATTGTAAATCCACTGTAGTGATAGTCTCCTCTCATACTCTAATTTTCCCTTTCTTGTTATACTATATTAGTTACTTTCCTATCTTGAGTCTTATATTAATTATGCAGTGGCTCCCCCATATATATATATATATATTTTTTTTTATAACCTCTTTTCATCCACATTTCCTGTTTTCACTAGTCATCCATTTATTCCAGTGCTCTTTCTCGCTTGTGATATACAATATATCATTGCTATATGTATATCATATATATGATAACAAATATACTGGTGTCCAAAAGCTAAGGATGAACTACATTTTTACCTGTATATGAAAAAATATTCATGACTACAGCCAAATGTGGACATAAATTTATTGGCAGCATACTAATAAATTATATTACACAAAAATATGTTATAAATTTCGTACATATTGAATTGCAATATATTTTTGGCAAAAGTTACAAATTTCCTAAAGACATAGTTAAGAAATTAATGCATAATGCTTACAGAAAACTATGTGGAGAGACATTTCAGTATGGAATATGTCCACCCCGAACTGTGATGCAGCTCTCGCAACATTGTACCATGCTTAGTACCAAGTGATTCAGAGTTCTTGAGGCAGACTGACCCACTCCTCCTTCAGAGCAAGGATAAGATTTTATTTGCTTTCCGGAGGGGAATTTCAAGCAGTAGTGCATCTTCCTATTGCATCCCAAACGTATTCTAAGGGACTGAGATCTGGAAGAGCTTTCTGGCCACTCGATTCAATTAATATCCTCAGGCTCCAAAAGTATCCACTGCTTGTGTATGATATGGCATGGCATTGCCATCCATAAAAATGAATTCTACTCCAACAGCACCATGGAATAATTGAACATGATGTTTAAGACCAGATAAGGATATCATCTAGAATTGGAGGAAAGACTAAAACGACTCTCATCTGTAAAGAGTACATTAGCCCTCATTGTTGTTTTGTCATATTTTTATTGATACATCACTGAAAACATGCTCTATGAAGAGCTGTGAGTAAAGGGACACAGACTACAGGTCTTCGGGCATATAAACCTACTTGTTGCAGATCTCGTGACACAGTTTGTCGAGATATCCATGTACCTGTACTTGAATAGAGCCAACTTTCAAGCTGACCTGGCATGGTACATTGATTTTATTTGCTATTATAGCCAAAAATCTGTCTTCATGCTCCATAGTAGAGTGAGGTGACGTCTTAGCAAATGTCTGGAACACATTCTATTGGTTTGAAATGCTGACCAGAGCTGGGATACAATGCTAT
The DNA here is from genome assembly GCF_054136105.1 of Typopeltis vanoorti. NCBI lineage: Eukaryota > Metazoa > Arthropoda > Arachnida > Uropygi > Thelyphonidae > Typopeltis > Typopeltis vanoorti. The sequence goes on along the minus strand of NC_143572.1, from coordinate 11,702,231 downwards.
GTGTGTTGAAAGTTTATTTTTCACTTGGTTAGACTATAATAAATTTAGTTTAATCCTTTATCCAAGTGTGAGCAAACAAAGTTTGCACCTGAAAGTATCTTCAGGACTAGGGTAAGGTGGTACAACACTGGGAAACTTGTTGCAAAGGTGGAGCAAGCTAACATCACTCCTATCTCAGTATCTCCCATAATGCAAAACAACACCTCCTGAAGAGACCTCAATAAAGGTCGAAACTAGTCTGGGTAGTGGCGCCCCTCCCTTAATGCATAATATTATACATATCTGCAAGGAGATGTGTTTTGCATTATGGGAGATACTGAAATAGGAGTGATGTTAGCTTGTTCCACCTTTGCAACGAGTTGTCTGGTGTTGTACCACCTTACCCCAGTCCTGAAGATACTTTCAGGCACAAACTTTGTTTGCTCACACTTGGATAAAGGATTAAACTAAATTTATTATAGTCTAACCAAGTGAAAAATAAACTTTCAACATCTTTCTCTAAATCCAGAGTAATTTAATAAAAAGGTGGCACACCGTTTGGCAACTCCTGTAGGTAGAGATGACTTTGCTAATGCTTCTGCCTGGTATCTCCACTTGGGCCTGGCTTCCACTGAAGAGACCTCAATAAAGGTCGAAACTAGTCTAGGTAGTGGCCCTTCCCTTAATGCATAACATTATACATATCTGCAAGGAGATGTGTTTTGCATTATGGAAGATACTGAAATAGGAGTGATGTTAGCTTGGTCCCCCTTTGACAAGTTGCCTGGTGTTGTACCACCTTACCCCAGTCCTGAAGATACTTTCAGGCACAAACTTTGTTTGCTCACACTTGGATAAAGGATTAAACTAAATTTATTATAATGCTATGTGTGATTGCAAACTCTCTGGCAATATCAGTAATTTTGCAGCCTTCTTCAAGTTTCTAATAATTCTTCCCCACGTGAAATCATCTAGATCAGGGATTCTCAACCTATGGTACACGTACCACTGGTGGTACGTGAACTACTGCCTTACTGGTACATCTAATATATTGAATTAGAAATATATACATGTTAGCACAAGAATAATGTTTAATTTGCCAAATATTTCAGTCTGAATATTACAGACCATCTTCAGTGGCTACATAGGAATAGTTTTAAAAAACAAAGTGGAATACGAACAATTGATTATTCATACATAGAACACGCCGTGTAATGTCATATCACTAAGTATTAGAAGAGTAAACATTTTTTAAAAAAAAGCATAATTAAAGATATTAGTTCAGAAATTCATATAATAATCTTAAATAACATTATACTGATAAAAAAAAAAAAATAAAATAAAATAAAAATAAAAAAATAAAATTTAATGTGTTATCCTGATTAAACTTTCCCAAATTTTTGATATAGATATACAATCATTACGATTCAAGTTAGGACGTTGAAGTAAGGCCTCTACACTTTCTTTCTTTCTTAAGGCCTTACTTCAACCTCCTAACTTGAATCGTAATGACTGTATATCTATATCAAAAATTTGGGAAAGTTTAATCAGGATAACACATTAAATTTTTTTTTTATCAGTATAATGTTATTTAAGATCATTATATGAATTTCTGAACTAATATCTTTAATTTTTTTTTTTAATACTTAGCGATATGACATCACGCGGCACGTTCTATGTATGAATGATCAATTGTTTGTATTCCACTTTGTTTTTTAAAACTATTCCTATGTAGCCACTGAAGATGGTCAGTAATATTCAGACCAAAATATTTGGCAAATTAAACATTATTCTTGTGTTAACGTGTATGCCACTGGAAAAGGTTGAGAACCCCTGATCTAGATGATTTCACGTGGGGAAGAATTATTTGCAACTTTATTCCTTCACGAAAAGAGCTTCTTTCAAACACACAATTTGCTTAGTGCAGCCTTTTGTCTTTTACCCTGTTAAGTGCTACCATGTAACCCCTTTGCACATGATTTAAAAATTTGAATGTGTTCCCACTTTCTACTCGAAATCGTTGGTTATATAAATTGCCACAAGCCGATTCATCTGAATTTGCAGTTGTGATCTTCAGAAATAATGTTCATTCTTAGGTTTTGGACACCAGTATATTTCTTTGCCAGCTGCTGTGAACTACTGACCTTTATTCCTTAAAATTCTTCCAGTGTGATACTGCATCAAACTGGTTTCTATGTCTGTTATAATCACTTGCCTTATAATTCCCCATATTTTTTTTTTTCTTGATATTTCTATGTCTCTGTCCAAACCCTCTAAGTAAATCAAGATTGTATAATCATTCTTGTCAGCCAGGGGCAAGGATGATATTGCAGTGACGCTCAGATCTTCTCACACTATAACCAAATCCAAACTGTTCATCATTGTATTCACTCCATAACATGCTAGCTAAGATATATTGCTCTCAAGATTTCCAGAAATTCAGTCAGAAGAAACAGAAATACAGAGGAAAGGAAACAGCATATACCATATGCTGTGTTCTCTGTCCAGTTTATATTTGTATAATTAAGATTCCTCCATTTATTTATTTATTCTTATGGCAAAAGGAATACAGAACAGCTACAGGTCAATGTCCAGTCCGGAAAGGCAATCCAAAGCCTCATCCCTCACTTTGTGGATGTCCTGTAGGCCACCACTGTGAAATTGGCGCATTGGGCAGTCATTAACAATATGAGTAATCATCTGAGTCACGGGAGAACAATCACAATAAGGGTGGTCTAACAGCCCATTTATGTAGTAGGTAGCCACATCTTCCCTGGTTAGTTCTGATCCTGTTGATTGATGACCAAATCTTCCTAGGAAGAGAAAAACCAGGCTGCAGAGCACAGGGATCTTCTACCAGGAAGCTGTTTGTTGGGAGATTGTTGGACCAGTATTCTCTCCACATGTCAGGTGTTGATGGCAGGGCAGCTGAAGAGAGTTCGTCCATGGACCAGAAAGGCTTTCTAGATTTTAGGCGAAGACTAGGTGGATTTATGAGTCTCTGGTGCAGGGGTAGGAGTGGGTTTCTCATTGAATTATTAAATTGCTTTATTAAATTCTTTAATTGAGGCTTGTCTTCTCCATATGTTTGGTGAAGCAATGTTAGATAGGACAGGCAGCCAGGAGAGAGGGGGGTGCTTCTCACTGTCCCACTAATTGTGCGCATGATAAAGTTTAGCTGGGTGTCTACAATGTTAGTGTGTGCACTTCTTTCCCAGACAGAGGCACAATATTCTGCTGCAGAGAATGTGAGGGCTAGTGCAGATGACCTTAGGACTTCTACGCCATAACCCCAGGTTGTTCCAGCAAGCTTTGAAATGATATTGTTTCTCGTTTTAATTTTGTTGGACAGGTTGGTGATGTGCCTTTTATAGGTTAGGCTTCTGTCCAGGCTCACTCCAAGGTATTTCAGGTGAGGCTCATATTCTACAATTTTTCCAAAGAAAGAAAGGTTGAGGTGTCGATTCGCCTCAATGCAGAGGCGAATTGACAGTATTTCACCTGAACAATCTGCATTGTTCAGGTGAAATACTGTGGACACAGTTTTTGTTGGATTTGGCTTCAAGTACCACTGCTTGAAGTACTCTTCCAGAATGTTCAAGTCTGTGTTCAAGGTTGATTCCAGGTTGGCAAAGGAGGTAGATTGATGTAGGATCGCTAGGTCATCAGTGTACATATACTTGCTTAAGCTGGTATGTGGTAAGTAGTATACGTAGATGTTAAAAAGTAAAGGGGATAACACAGAGCCCTGTGGGAGACCATTGCAAAGGAATCTGGGTCTGCTCTTTTTTCCGCCAATATGGACCCGGAGCTTTCTATTGAAGAGAATGGATTCAAAAAGCTGGAAAGTTTTTTTGTACCTTATAATATTCCCTACTTTAGGAGGAGGCCCCTGATCCAGACTGTGTCATAAGCTGATGTTAGATCAATGAAAGTGGCTCCAGATTTAAGTTTCTTCTGGAAGCCTTTCTTCATTCTGTGTTATCAGGGCCAGGATCTGGTCAGAGCAACTTCTTCCCAGCCTAAAGCCAGTTTGTTCAATCAGGAGTGCTCTTTCGATGAGTGTGAAATTCTTTTAAGGAGAATTCTTTCAAAGAGCTTAAAGATGGAGCAAAGCAAGGAGATAGGTCATAGTTTTTCACATCATTTGGATCTTTCCCTGGTTTGGGCACAGCAACTAATTTACCTACATTTCGTACTCATCATCTCCTCTTCCCAGTATATTAGCAACATCCCACTGTCAGTGCCACAAACTAATTTTCTCAATTCTTAATACATCTAACATCTATATATAGAAAAAGCTGTGTATTTTCAATATTCCCATTGTTCTCTCCACTTGGCTCAACAATATACTATATAACTTCTCATCTTCAAGCCACTTTTCCCACATAAGGTCATCCTGCCTGCATCTGAACAATGCCAGTTTTTCTTTCTCAACATTCTCAGCTATCTAAAGGACAGCAACTTCTCTAAATGCTCCTGTTCTTTCATGGTCAGATATAACCCATCTCTGCAAGAGATGGATTGCATCTGACCCTGAATGAACATAGAGATCTGATCTATCTTTTTGAGAGAGAATGGGTTACATCTTCCAGAGACAGATCTCTCTTCCTACACATTCTCACTGTCATGTCATTCATTATCACTACTCTTCTCAACTCCACATTATCATACCAATTTGTTACATTAGATTATCACTTTGAGGGAATTGTGTACAGGATTTGGGGTTATGGAATTAAGAGTGTGCAAAGCATAACCAATTTCTATAATGTTTGTTAAATGCAAAAATAAATCATTTTCTGATGATGATAAAGAGTTCAGAATGTTGATAATTTTTCCCCTACTAACTTGACTTTGGAAAATATAGCTAATTATTCTTTCTTTCTTTCTTTCCAGCTAAAGAATCATTTGGAATTGTTGATTACAGCTTTAGTCAGACTACATTGGAACATGTATGTATATACCAAATTTACTGGAATTATATCATCATCATCATCATCATCAAATTCCTGCCATGTACCCTCAAGGGGTGTACAGGATATGATAGTACTACATGAAAAAAATTACATCATTACTAACTTCCCATCTACAATTTTCCTCCAAATCAGTCGGCTACTTATCAAGACTCCAACATTATCGGATCTTATATTTCTATTGTCTAAGGCACTTTGTACAGTATCAATCCACCTATATCTTGTTCTTCCTCTGGGTCGTTTTGCTGCCAACCTGGCAGAGAACACTTGCTTTGCCAATCTTTCCTCGCCCATTCTGTTTAAGTGACCATACCACCTGAGATTAGCTCTGCTAATGCATTCCTGGATGCTGACAATGTCAAGTTCTTTCCTAATATCCTCATTTTTAATATGATATTGCCATATTAATTGATTCAAGAGAAGAAGCGGAAACTAAACTGGAAAGATGGAGAAAAGTACTGGAAGAGAGAGGTATGAGACTGAGCAGAAGTAAGACAGAGTATATGTGTTGCGCAGTGGGCGGTGGCCAGGAGACAGACCTGGAGCTGGAAGGAAATGTCATCAGGAAGGTGAGAGACTTTAGATACTTAGGTTCGACAGTGGAAGAAGATGGAGGAGGTGAGAAGGAAGTGGGATGCAGGATACAAGCAGGTTGGAGGAACTGGAGGGAGATGGCTGGAGTGTTATGTGATAAGAGGGTACCGATCAATCTGAAAGGCAAAATTTATAGGACAGTAGTGAGGCCAGCTATGACATATGCTATAGAAACTGTGGCCCTGAGGAAAAATAACATTAGCAGGATGGAAGTAGCAGAGATGAGAATGCTTAGGTGGATGTGTGGCATGACCAGAAAGGATCATCTGAGAAATGACTATGTCAGGGGAACAGTGAAAGTTACGAACTTAGGAGCGAAAATACAGGAGGCAAGGTTGAGATGGTTTGGTCATGTGATGGGAGGGAGGACGAATATGTGGGAAGAAGGGTCATGCAGATGGATGTGCAAGGAAGGCGGAAGCGTGGGCGGCCAAAGAAGAGATGGAGGGAGCTGGTAGAAGAGGACTTGAAGATGAAGAACTTGGATATGGTGACAGCCCAAGACAGGAAGGTGTGGAGGAGACTCATAATAAACAGTGACCCCACTTAAGTGGGAGACGCTGCAGAAGAAGATTGCCATGATGCCATCTGTTCATGCCTCTAATCTTTCTCAGGACTCTCATATCTGTGGTCTCCAGTCTTTGGTCAAGTGTTTTACTTCTGACCCAGCTCTCAGATCCATAAATTAAAACTGGTTTGAACACTGCCTTGTATACAGCTAATTTAGTGTTACGACTAATTTCTCTCTTATTCCATATGAATTTATTCAATTGACTTCCCACCATACCAACTTTGCTGATTCTGTTGTCTATTTCTATATTTAATTTACCATCTTCAGTAAAAATCGTGACTAAGTAATGTTTTACTTGTTCCAAAGGTTCTCCATTCACAACACAGTTGACATTTTCAATGATTCTGCCTATTTTCATTGTCTTTGGCTTTTTATTGCTGACCTTCATATCATATCTATTACAACAGCTATTCAATTTAGTCAGAGAATCTTGCAGACTTGTAGCAGATTTATTTAGAAGTATAACATCATCTGCATAAAGCAAAGAGCTGACATTAACATCTCCAATTTTGATATCAGGTTTAATACCACTTTCCTTCATAATGTGATCCATATAGATAATGAATAACAGAGGGGATAATGTACATCCTTGTCTGACACCAGATTTAACATTAAACCATCTTCCTGTACTTCCTTCAATTCTAACTGCTGACTCACAACTCAAATACAGACTAAGTATTGCTTGATATAATGCCCCATTGACACCATATAACTGCAGCGTATTGAATAGCTTCTCTCTTGGCACCTTGTCATATGCCTTTTCCAAATCAACAAAACTTAAATACAGATCTTTGTTATATTCCCATGCTTTCTCGACTATTTGTCGCAAAGTGAAGATCTGATCCTGACAGCCTCTATTTGGCCTGAATCAAGCTTGTTCGTCACGAAGCTTTTCTTCCACAATTCTTCTCAACCGTTTCTCAAGTATACTTGCATAGATCTTGCCAGGAACACTCAGTAGGGAAATACCTCTGTAATTCTCACATTCAGTTTTATTTCCCTTTTTATATATGGGTACTACGAGAGCTCTACTCTAATCATTGGGAATTCGTCCCTCTGTCCAGGCTTTCTGAACTATGCAGTGCAGCCACTGTAAGACTTTTATACCACCATACTTCAGCATTTCTGGTCGAATATCATCTACTCCTGCTGCCTTTCCACATTTCAAGCCTTTAATGGCTTTTTCTACTTCAAGTATGGATATGTATTCCTGACTGCATGCCTGGTCAGTGTTTTTTACCACTGTGCTGTCATCACTGCTTGTTTCATTTAGCAGTTTTTCAAAGTAATTTCTCCATACTTCAAGGATATCTTTTTCTCCCGTTTTCATGTCATCTTTATCATCTCTAACTCCTTTTACAGTACTCTTTCCTCCATTCCTAAGCTTCTTCAACAACCTCCAGAATATTTTGCCACCTTCTTGATATTTATTTTCTATATTCTTGCCAAAGTCCTCCCATGACTTCTGTTTAGCTAGTTTTACACAGTGTTTAGCATTCTTGCATTTGTCTCTATATTCTCTAAGAGCACAAGCTGACTTATTTGACAGGAACTTTTTATATGCTTTCTTGTTTCCTTCACTGCCTCTTTAACTTCCTGTGTCCACCAGGGAGTTCTCATTTTTTTAACCTTGCAGACAACCTCACCACATGCCTCTCTGGCAGAATCAATCAATGTGTTTCTTCAGAATTTGCCACCGAATCTCCAAGATTTGATTCCTGTTCTCAAACTCTTTCATTTTTTCTTCAATAATCTTTGTGTATTTTAGTCTACAGCTCACATCTGAGAGCTGCTCAACTTTTATTCACTTTAAAACTTTCTTACATGTTATTCTTTTCAATATGAAATTCAATTTTATCTGCTCAAGACTAAATAGTGATCATCTTCCAATTTCAAATCCTCTCTACACTCTGGTGTCCTGCACCATGGAGAAAACATCACTATCAACATGGGAATTCGTCCCTCTGTCCAGGATTTCTGAACTATGCAGTGCAGCCACTGTAAGACTCTTATACCCCATATTTCAGCATTTCTGGTTGAATATCATCTACACCTGCTGCCTTTCCACATTTCAAGCCTTTAATGGCTTTTTCTATAAGACTTTTCTTATTCCTAGCCTGTGAATTTGTGCACATTTTTATGTTGGAACGTGGTGTTAGTAATAACCAGTCCATGTCCTGAGCAGAAATCCAACAGATATTTGCCATTATTATTAGCTTTGCTCTTTTCTCCATATTTTCCCAAAATATTTTTGTATGTCTCACAATCATCTCACAACCAACTTTTCCTTTTTCATTGTGTCAGTTGCTTTTTTTAAAGCCTCAAAAAATTCCTCCACTTCTACCTTAGTAGAACCTTCTGTGGGACCAAAGGCACAAATAAGTCTCGTTGTCCAGTTCTCCATTCTCATATTTGCCCACATTACTCTACTTGAGACTGACTGCCATTCAAGAAGATTAGCCTCGTATTTTGTGTTGAATACTATGGCTACTCCTTCTTTTCCTTGATTGTCATTGCCTGAATATAACATTTTGTATTTATTGCTCAGAAAGATCTCACCAGTTTTGGTCTTTTTTTGTTTCAGACCCCTATTATGTCGATCTGGTACTTATCTAATTCCTCAGCTAGCTCCATTTCTTTGCCATTCAGGCTTCTGACGTTGATAGTACCGATCTTTAACTCTGGTGATGTTGAGTTGGGGTTTGTTTTCAGATTTGTTCCAGTAGCTGACTTTTCGCTGTTCGCCCTGGTTCCTTGGCGAAAACAACAGGGGCCTTGTTTAACTGGGCGACGCCCCAGCCGGCATGAAATTTTTGTCATGTTGTACCATCATTTTTTATTTTGGTTTAACCAATAAGAATACAATTTGGTAGGCTAAATCCCAACTTTCCAGCCCATCCTCGTTCGTTCAGTATCCAAGTAGATACCCAACAGGGTGCACCATGAGAAGGTGAGGATTGGACATTAGGTCAGAAGCCCTTGTTGGTTCTCTGCATTCCTTTAAAGGCTATGTGGAGGTCTCCTCTCAGTTATACAGCTTTGACCCTTAAGCACCCTGTGCCTGGCTGGTAGAATTGGTATACTAGTTGTATTTTATTTGTTGAAAGTTTTTCTACTTGATTATACTATAAATTAAAGATGCCAAGAAATTATATTCTTGGTTAATCTTTTATCCAAGTGTAAGCAAACAAAGTTTGTGTGAGAAGTAACTTTACAACTGGGCAACTCATGTATAGAGGCTAATGACTTCACATCACTTGATTTAGTATCCCATAATATGATCCTTCCCATAATGCATAGTATTATATATATCTGTAACGTTATGTGCTTTGCATTATTGGATACTAAGGCAAGCAATGTGAAGTTTAGCCGCTATATATGAGTTGCTTAGTCATGAAGTTACTTCGTGTGTAACCTTTGTTTGATTGCACTTGGATAAAGGATTAAATCAAGAATATAATTCCTTGGCATTGTTAAATTATAGTTGTCATTTTAGACAAATTATGGACTCTACAACCGTCTTATAAATAACTATTTTAATTTCCCGACATTTTGACCTTCATATTAAGGTCATCATCTGGAGTATACACATACACAGAGACAAGCTGAATTACATTTCACACAGTATGCTAAAGAGACAATGATTTTATCAATGGTTATTCTACTGGCATGACCTATAGTAAAAATAGAATATTAAAAACAATAATAAAAAAAATACAAACACAAATAAAAATAATTAAATTAATTACTTAATTAAAAACTACATCAAAGCTGTATTCTATTTAAAATAACATCCAAGAAACATTCTTTCATATAGATCGTTTTCTTACAGTAACAATGATGTCCTAATTCAACATGATAATTTTTATCTTAGTTTTAAGATTATTATTATTATTATTATTATTAATATTAACATTTGACCTCCATGGAGTCAGAGACTCATCGTGGGAGGTACTCACTATTGCATACAATGCTCATTCAACCGCATCTTAAACTGATTCAATGTGTCCACACATCCACAACACACTCAGGCAATGCATTCCACTCACCAATCACCCTCCGTGCAAAGAATCTGCTTCTCACTCCTCTGTTCACCCCCCCCCATACAGTTTCCAGTGATGGCCTCTTGTTCTACTCCCCTCTCCCATTCTATGAAAAATCTCTTCCATGTCAATCCGATAACAATCCTTGACTAGCTTATATGTCTCGATCATATCCCCCCCCCCCTTCCTCCTATTTATGAGGCTCTACAACTTGCATTCTCTCAATCTGTCCTCGTACTCCACATTCCAGAGACCACTGACTATCTTTGTGAATCTTCTCTGTACCCTTTCTATGAAAACCTGGTAACCAAATCTGTGCACAATAATTCATATGAGGCCTTATACAATGGAATCATAACCTCTCTGTTTCTGCATGTCAGGGCTCTCTGCACCATTATTCGATGTGATGTCTTCACAACTTGTGCAATGCGGCCCCTGAATTTCAGGTCCTTGTCCACCATCACTCCTAGATATCTCATCTCCTTTACTTCTGTTAAAATTTTGCCACCAAGTGTATACTTTGCATCCCATCATTGCTTACTAAATCTCAAAACCTTACACTTGGCAACATTGAACTGATAGTTCCACTTACCTTCCCATTCATGCAATCTATTCAAGTTCTCTTGTAAGGCATTAACATCAGCCTGACTGTGCATTGCTCTCCCCAGTTTTGCATCATTCCCAAATAGCTAGTTTCACTAGTTAAACCTGACCCAATATCATTAACATACAAATTGAACAACAATGGCCCCAAAACTGACCCCTGCAGCACATCACTGGTGACCTTTCTCTTTTGAGATACTGCACCCCCATATAGAACTTTCTGATACCTATCTGACAGCCAGTCACTGATCCAACACAGAAGTCTGTTATCCAATCCCATCTGTTTCAATTTATATAAAGAGCTTGTCATGTGGCAGTCTATCAAAAAGCCTTTGCAAAATCCAAGTACAATACTGTATATATGCATGTCCTCTGTCCAAGGTATTTGTCACCTTGTTATAGTACATACATATAGTACATGTTTGTGGACAATAATGTTCCGGAAATGGACTGGCTGGCCCAGAGCTCTGACCTGAATCCCATAGAACAACTTTGGGATGAATTAGAATGCCGACTTCCAGACTCCCAATGACCCACATCATGAACTGCTCTGGCTACAGCTCTTCAGGAAGAATGGGCTGCCATTCCTCTAGAGACATTCTGACACCTGGTAGAAAGTCTCCCCGGCAGAGTTAGAGCTGTCATAGCAGCAAAAGATGGACCTGCCCCATGTTAATGTCCACTACTGGAAAGTGTGTCACAGGGAAGTCTGATTACAGTTTTGAGTAGATGTCTAGATACTCTTGATCGGATAGTGTAATAAGCACACCCAAATTCACTTTACCTTACTTGAGTGAGTGCTTATTACTGAGCTGTTTTTTACATCTGACCTTTTCTTACCATTCACATTCGCAAAATCTCTTTTTTCTTTTCATGTCCATAAGGATATGTGCTTTGCATCATGGGATACTAAGGCAAGTGATGTGAAGTCATTAGCTTCTTTTTATGAGTTGCCCCAGTCCTGAAAATAGTTCAGGTGCAAACTTGTTTGCTTACACTTGGATAAAGGATTAAACTGAGTATATAATTTCTTGGTATCTTTAATTTATAGTATAACCAAGTGGAAAAACTTCCAACAACTATCTCTAATCCAGAGTATTTTAATAATAAGGTGTGACATGTTTTGGCTACTTGTATATGAAAATATGACTCCTGTATTACTTCAACCTTAGTATCACCTCTGGGTCTAGCTTCCAATGATGAGACCTCAATAAAGGTCAAAACCAGTCTGGGTAGTGACCTCATAATGCACAGCATTATACATGACCATAAGGATATGTGCTTTGCATTGCATTGCATTGCGAGTTGGTCCAATTCCTGAAAATAGTTCGGGCACAAACTTGTTTACTTACACTTGGATAAAGGATTAAACCAAGTACAGTAAAAAAGCAAGTAAAAAAGGTATCTCGCTAATCCGAACCTCTTTAGTCCGCTCCAGTAATCCGAACTGCGGTTTGAAAGAAAAAAAAATATTTATTATGTATTATTATTTTATGCACTATTATTTTTATTTAATAATTATTATTTTAACTATTATTATTACAGTACAGTATTTTTTCATACTTTCGATTGTACGGTTATATTGTAGGCCTATTTTGATTTATTGTATGTGTTCATGTTTACTTTTTTATACTGTACAGTACGTACTGTATTGTCGGCATGAATCACCGAATTTGAAATCAAATCAGATGCAGAAATTATAAATATGACGCTACAGAATGAATTAGAAGATGATGATGACGATAAAGAAGTTGACAGTTTTAATTTGTGTATAGAATGGGCTAAGCAGAATGACACGCCATTCCACAAAATTTTGTTGCTAATGCAGCTCCAAGAAGAAGCATTTGTAAAAAGTTTAGCTTCCAAGAAGCAAAAGAAAATCAATGACTTTTTTACAAAGAAATAAAAAAAAAATTTTTTGTGTGTTATTTTGTGAAACTTTTTTTTGTGATGTGTACAAGAAAGTGATATTTTTTACGCAAATCAAGTTATGTAATGAACTATGCAATTTTATTAAATCAGAATCCTTAACAAAACAGGTACATACAAAACTAAATTTTTTTACTAAAATAAACTTGTGTACCGTATTTTTACATTACAGTACAGTAGCTTTTTTTCTATCAGTTACTTCATATATTTACAGAATTAAATTTGATGTACCATTAGAATCTTATTATTTTTGTCTTAAATGCTAGTTATTATTGTCTCTTGGGGGAAAATTCGCTAATCTGAACGAGGACGGTTTTTATTAGTTTGGATTAGCGAGATACCACTGTATATAATTTCTTCGTATCTTTCATTTATTTTCATAATCCTGTTTTGCTTTCCTCACCATGGTCATCACCTTCCTATCTGCCTTTTATAGAGCTCCTAAACCTCACTCGTAATATCGAATTCACAACATTCTCTTTTTATGTAACTATTGCTTTGAAGTGGTATTCATCTATTTAATTCCCATGTAATATTTTGCTCAACTCTGGGAATGTAGTCAGATCTTCCTACAGACATTCTTTGAATACCTTTCATGCATTGTTTATCTTGAACCATGCATTTTCTCTTGGCATGTCACTACATGAAGTTGATTTCATAATTCAAAGCTGCATGGTCACCCTAACTAGTTGAAGACATAATAGTCATCTGATGTATAGATTTACAGACAGATTCTCAAATGCTATTACCAATATCCAGTATTCTTGTACTGTGAGTTCCTTACATCATATAATGATTTTGCATGTAATCATGTAATGATTCCTCCTCCTTCTCATTTTAAGGTAGTAATATAATCTACAGTACTTACAGGCCTTTAAGGTCCACAAACCAGCCCAGACTGGCTTTTGGAACTCTAATTTTAGGATAAGGTGCTTTATCTTATACCTAAATACGTGTGTGTGTGTGTGTGTGAGAGAGAGAGAGAGAGAGAGAGAGAGAGAGAGAATAGTGTTCTCCTGGCTGGTTTGTCTGGTTGTGGAATGAAACCTGAGTTTGCAGGAAGAAAAACCTTGCCACCTTGGTTTGAGACTGGCTAACTCATCTTCAGTTGAAAATCCCTGATAAAGATTCTCCACATCACATCCTAGATGGAATTTGAATCCAAGTTTTTCCCCAAAGAGCTTTGTTGAAACTGACTGTTCTCTTGGCTGCTTTGGTTTTCCTAGTTGTAGAATGAAAAACTTGAGGTTGCAGAAAACCTTACCACCTTGATTTGAGACTGGCTATCTCATCTCCAGTTAAAAATACCCAATAAAAGTTCTTCACATCCTAGATGGAATTTGAACTCCAGTTTTTATCCAAAGAGGCTTGATGAAACTGATTGAGCCATGGAGGTTCTTGTGTAAGATAGTTGACGTTAATTAATTTCCCTTCATCTTGCATGCTTTCTCCTCCCTCCAGTCTATATCCCAATAGCTGTAAGAGTAAGATTTATCTATATATGCAGTCACAGTCCTCGTCAAATGATCCTAATTTGTAGTAGGACACAAATGTGTATTTTATCCTATTAAGCTCTGTCTCACATTAAAACAGCCTGAAACCATTTTCTGTATTACTACTACTGCTGCCACTGAAGATTTTTTTATTCTGGTTTGATTTAATTCTTGGATTTAATTCATTCTGTAATTAATTACAGAATGAATTACATTGTTAGATGTTGATATAGACCTGGTAATGTGGATGGTAGTGACTATGAAATGTATAATCAATAATAATGTATAATAATAATAATACAAAGATATAAGAAAATAAGTTACCATCATAACTCTACTACTAGTATGTTCTTTCTTCTTTCTTGTGGTGATATCACTGCTTTAATATAATTTTTTTTAAGTATTTATCAGAAATTATAAGTCCCCCCCCCCTCATACTTAGCTACTTCTTAAGTACAGCATAATCAGTCACCAACTGGGAACAAAACAGGCACATTATTACTTGAGCCCCTTCTGATGCTATAATCAAATCTAACACTCTTTGATCTCACGTTCCTTCTTTCAGGTGGTGCTTGAGAAAGTAGGGTGGAGTGCTATCGATGATAGAGAAAGAGTTATGTCCATACAAAATAGAGATGCAAGAGGGAAATAGTGCCAGTGGTTTTGAGGCAGTATGGTGTGAGATAGAGGGTGAACAGAATGAATTACATAGTTGGATGTTGTTATAGACCTGGTAATGTGGATGGTAGTGACTATGAAATATATAATCAAATTAGCCAAGCAAATAAGAAAAGGGTGATCATCATGGGTGATTTTAATTATGGCAATATAAACTGGGATGACGAGATAGCAACTGGAAGTAAAGAAAATGAGTTTCTTGAGTTTTTGAGGGACAACTACCTCAGACAGTATGTAACAGAGGGTACACGAGGATTGCAGGTATTGGATTTGATCATTTCATCAGAGGATGTAATTATAAATGAGATGTCCAGTCCAATCAGATGTACATAGCATAGTTGAGTGAAAGTTCCAGGAAGAACAATGTGGCTTTCGTCCTGGTAGAAGCACAACTGACCAAATCTGCACTTTAAGGCAAGTCTTTGAGAAATCTTGGGAATATGCCAAGAATGTCTACACATGTTTTGTGGACTTGGAGAAGGCATATGACCGGGTTCCTCGGGATAAGCTTTGGCAAGTAGTACAGGAGTATGGAGTGGATGGTCAACTATTAGCTGCCATCAAGTCCCTGTATGAATGCCCAGAGTTTTGTGTCAGGGTAAACAGCACAAAGTCTGAACCTTTCACAGTCTCCGTTGGCCTCCGCCAAGGGTGTGTTTTGTCACCCCTCCTTTTCATAATATTTATGGACTGGATTAATAGACACAGCCAAGGCAGTGAGTGTGTCAGAATTGGAAAATGTAGCATTGGACGTCTGCTTTTTGCAGATGACCTAGTTCTGCTTAGCTCTTCCACAGATGACCTCCAGCAGACCCTGGATAGGTTTGTAGCTGTTTGTGCAGACGCCGGAATGAAGATCAGTGTGGCCAAAACTGAAACATTTGTGATCTCAAGACAACCATCCCAGTGCACTCTAAATGTAAGTGGAGTCCCAATGAGACAAGTGGAGATGTTTAAATACCTTGGGTCCATATTCATGAATGATGGAAAATGGGACGTAGAGCTAGATACTCGAATTGGCTTAGCGAGCTCAATATTGCGGGAGCTTGGCCGTTCGGTAGTATTGAAGCGGGAGTTAAGCCAGAAGGCAAAGCTGGCTGTCTTCAATACAGTCTATGTCCCCATCCTCACCTATGGTCATGAGAGTTGTGTAATGACCGAAAGAATGCAGACATGAATCCAAGCGGCTGAAATGAGGTTCCTTCGAGGGGTTGCAGGGCTGACAAAACTCGACAGAGTCAGAAACTCTGCAATTCAGGAAACCCTCAATACTCAACCGCTGCTTCTCCATGTTGAGAGATCACAGTTACGCTGGTACAGGCACCTGGTCAGAATGCCACAAGAGAGGCTCCCTCAGCAGGCCCTCTTTGCCAAGCCAGAAGGTGGGAGGCCACGTGGAAGGCCAAGGACTCGCTGGATAGATTATATCCAAAACCTTGGGTGGACACGTTTGGGAATCCCACCAGAGCACCTGAGCTTGGTGGCAGAGGATCGTGACCATTGGAAGTTCCTCTTGCAGCTTTTGCCCCCACAATCCAATTAAGAAGAGTGGGCCTTGAAGATGTATGTATGTATGTCCAATCGTCCTCCAATTGGTAAGAGTGACCATGAAGTGATTACCAGGGTGGTTGCCAGCAGTCTGAGGACCTCTGTGAGGAAAGGGTATATGTGGAACTACAAGTGTGTTGATTATGAATAGCTCAGGAGACAGCTTGCAGGTGTAGTAAACTAAATGAGGTAGGTGTGAATGGATGAATGAAGAAATTAAGTATGTGATACAGAGAAAAAAGGCATTATGGAGGCAGCATAAGAGAACTAGCAATAAACAATTCCATGAGGATTACAAAGACTAGGCAAGGTGGGTGACTTGGTTGATAAGGGTAGCACAAGTGAGGTATGAGTAGCAGTTAGCTAATGAAGCCAAAAAGAATCCTAGGGAGTTCTTTCGATATGTAGCCAGCAAAAAAAAAAAAAAAAAACAATGATTATGGAAGGATGACACTGATTGGAGAAAATGATATAAGGACAACTGTTGCAGAAAATATAGTAGAGATACTTTAATGAGCAGTTCATAAGGGTCCTTCATTCTTTTGAATGTGACTTCATGGAGAGATTGAAAGCAATTGATGATTGGGAAGAGAGACTGTAAGTGAACCAGGGGTGTATGGGGAGCTGAGCAAAGTTGACGTTAATAAGGCTGTGGGACTTAATAATATATCATCACGTATTCTAAAGGAATGTGCCAGGGAGTTGACATCTGCCTTGACATATTTTTTTAATGAGTCTTGCACTGAGTCAAGAACTCAAACATCCAGTTATAGGCCTATCTGTGTGTCAGATGTTGGTTAAGTTGTTGGAGAAGCTTGTGAGAACTAAAATCCAGAATTGGGTTGACAACAATGGTATTATCTTTGAAGGATAGCATGGTTTGCTAAAGGGAGGTCATATTTTAGTGAACTACCTACTTGTTACAATAAGGTGACTGCTTCCTTGGACAGAGGAGAAGGATACAGAGTAATATACTTCGATTTCGCAAAGGGCTTTGATAGATTACCGCATAATAAGTTGATAGTCAAAATAGAGCAGATGGGGTTGAATGTTAGATTAGTGCATTGGATCAGAGACTGGCTATCTGATAAGTATCAGCAAGTTGTGTATGGGGGAGCAATATCCAGGAAGAGGAAAGTCACTAGTGGTGTACCTCAGGGATCTGTTTTAGGGCCATTACTGTTTAACTTGATGTTAATTAATATTGGCAAAGATTTGAATGAAGATATTCAATTGTTTGCAGATGATGCAAAGTTGGGATGAACTATGAACAGCAGAGATGTTGTGGCCTTACAAGAAAACTTGAATAAATTGAGTGAATTGGCACAGGAATGGGAATGTGAGTTCAATGTTGCAAAATGTAAGGTTTTAAAGGGAAACAAAGATGGGATGTAGAATTTATTCTTGGTGGGGATATTTTGCTGGAGGTGGAGGAAATAAGAGATCTTAGGGCATAGTGGATAAGGATCTGTAATTTAGAGGACACATTGCCAAAATTGTGAGAACAACACAAAGACTTCTGGGAATGATGCGGAGAACACTGACTTGTAGAAGTAGGGAGATTCTTGTTCCATTATATAAGGCTTTGATTAGGCCATGCGTAGACTACTGTAGATGGATTGGGTCACCTGGTTTTCAGAAGGATGAAGAGATGTTGGAAAAGGTCCAGAAGCAACTGACTATGGTAATTTCTGACCTCAGATTCAGAAGATGTAATTTACAGAGTCTAGTGGATAGGAGGAAGAGGGGATATTTGATAGACCTGCAAGTTGGTAAGGGGTTGTTATAGGATCAATGTTGGAGAGGTTCTACAGAAAACAGTGGGAGATCAACAGAGAACCTGGATGCTGTATAAAGAGGATGTAAACAGGGAAGTGAGAAGCAGGTTTTTTGCATGCAGAGTTGTGAATGATTGGAATGCTTTGCCTGAGAGTGTGGTGTCTGCAGAGAATTTGAGTGTGTTTAAGGTGCAGTATGATGAGCTGTGTGTATGATAAAAAGACCTCCTCGATGATTCTTTGATTCCAATGGAGGTCTTGGGGTAATCTTCTTTTTCTTCTTGGCTTCTTGTATTAGGTAATTGTTTGCCTGTAACAATTTCAAGGGTTTAAAATGTCTTCTGCCCATCTCCTCCTGGGTCTTCCTCTTGATCGGTGTTCCTTTGGTTTATATTTCCAAGCAGTATTTGGCCATCTGTCCTCATTCATTCTTTCTATAGTTTGTGATGTCTTCTGTTATATTAATTATCGATAACTGTTTTCTTATTTCTTATCTTATCTATTCTTTTATAGCCTGTGAGCGGTCTTAGGAACTTCATTTCTGCGACTTCCACTTGTCTTTTATCTCGTTCTCCTTAAGTCAATGTTTCACCGCCATATTTCAGAATTGGTTTGGCTATTATTTTATATAGTTTTATTTGGGTTGTTCTAGACATCTGTTTACTGAAGTGTCTATTCAAAGTTCCAATGACTGCTTGGAATTTTTGCTTTTTATATACAATTGATTTCTCCATTGGAGCTTATGTAATTTCCTAGATATTTAAATTTGTTCACTTGTTCTATTACTTTGTTGTGGATGACTAGTTTGCATCTTTTAATTTCTTTACCTTGAAATGCTATTGATTTCCTTTTATTTATTGAGATTTTCATGTCATACTGTTCTATTGTTTCGTTCAATACGTGTAGATTTTTCTGTAATTGGTCTTCATTTTCAGCAAAAATAACTTCATCATCAGAATACAAAAGGCTGGTTAATTCTTTATTTCCTATTTTAATTCCTATGATTTTGTTTTTCTCCCATTCTCTTGAAATTTTTGCTATATATATATTGAAGAGCATTGGTGATAATCCACTTCCTTGGATGAGACTTCTATTGGTTTTAATTTTTTTGGTTGTTTTCATTATTATTTTTAATTTTAATATATAGCTTTCTTCCATTGTATTTGCTATTGCTTTTGTGGTGGAGCTTTCAATTCGTACAGTATATTGATTAATTTTGTTCTATTGATTTGATCATATGCTTTCTCATAATCTAGGAAGATCATATATGTTGGCAGGTTAAATTCTATTCTTTTTTCTATAATTTGTTTGAGTGTAAATGTGGGATCTGTGCAGGATCATGCTTTCCTAAAGCCGCATTGTTCTTCTCCAATAATTTCCTCAGCCCATGGTGTTAATTTACTTTTAATTATAAGGATATTCCTCTGTAGTTTCCACAATCCTTTGTTTCCTTTTTTGAATATGTTTATGACTATTGCTGTCTTCCATTCTTGTGGAGTGTTTCTTTCTTCCCATATTCTGTTTAGAAATTTAATCAATCATAATTGAAATGGCTTAGAGCTGTATTTGTATAGTTCTGAATTTATTTCATCTTCTCCTGGAGCTCTATTTTTTAGTTTTTCTAATATTTTCTTTAGATCATTTAGCTGTATTGGTTCTTCTCGATGAGTCTTTGATTTCAATAGGGTCTTCGAGTAATAATAATAATAACATCTGAATAAATTCTCCTTCATTTCTATCATGATATTTCTCTTCTATCCATCAATGTTTGGATAATTTAAGTCACCCATAATGGTTACTCTCTTAGTAGCCATTAGGGTAATTTGGTGATGAATTTTGTTGTTCCTAGCTGTTCAATCATCAGGTCTGTACCAACACACTATCATATATTTCATCCTGTTGGTCTTATCTTCATACCAGACAGTCTCAACTTTGCTGCTACATGGGACATTACTATTATTGCGTTCATGAGTTTGTATCCTGACTGGTCAGAAATCATCTGATATCATTAGTAGTATCGCCCCCCTCCTACATCTTCTGTCCTTCCTAAAAAAAAGTACTATGCACTTTACAATTAATTCTAGTTATTACATCTAACTATGAGAGCCATGTTTCACTAATGCTGGCAATCATAAGCCAAAATGTATTCACCAAGCAACAAACTCCATCCCTTTGTTCCTGATTGTTGTCCTCCACAAGTGTATAGATACAACACGTTACCTCCTTGCTTTTTTTTTTTTTTTTTTGTATACTTACGTCTGCTTGTCTTGGGTGGGCAGCTATCTCTTTTTCATTCCCCAGACATATAAACTCTCAACCAAAAACATGCATTTCCACCCTTTCACCAGATTTAACCATGCTACATGATATTCATATCATTGTCATATTTGCATACCATGGCTGAACTTACACACACACACACATATTTCTGCCATTCCTTTCATGATTATATCATTTTTCTGACATTCTGCATTAGGTCTCAACCCAAGAAATAATTTCTGTTGACTCCTGATGCCAAATCCATTCAAGTGCAGGCCATCCCTCTTATACAAATCTTTTGTGCTATCAGAATCACCTCACACATCCATAAACTTGCATCCATTTCTTCTACACATTGAATCATTTCCTATCATTGCCCTCCTTCTTAATTCAGTGGTGTTTTATCTCAGTAATAAGCTAACAATTTTCGCTCTCTCACATTTCTTTCTGGCTTCTTCAAATCCCTTCATATCCCCTTCTCATACTATATTTATTACTGCTTAAATCATTAGCTCCAACAAGCATTATCATCTCTTTGTCTGTCACATCACATCAAAGTAGTGACACAGTTGGTAGGTGTAAATTTTATGATCAAATCACTATACCATATTACATTGTTTTTCATATGCTCTAATTGACTTATTTTATTGTTATTTTTATTCACTGTTAACTTACGTACTTCAGCACTTTCCTGCCTATTCTTATTCTGCTCATTTTTCTTATCATCTCTGAGTTTCTTTAATCATTTCTCAACTTTTTCTAATTCTCTGGTCAATTTTTTAATAATTTTTTTTAATCATTTAATCTTTCAAAAGTCAAGTTATCATCACTTATATCAACAACAGTGCTGCAACACTTCTGTTCAGCTAGACCAGGGGTCTTCAACGCATGGCCTGTGGAACTCTTTGCTGTGGCCCGCTGGCCATTTTGAAAAAATAACTACTTAACATTAAAATGCGATTAAATAAAAAATAATTTCAATGAAGCCCGTGGGCCACTAAGCTATACTGTGATATTTAGAATTGTAAGATGCTTTCCAGATTCACAAGGAATGCTGTGTATTTGATACTTTACATAAAATCCTATAAAAATAAATATTAAATAGACACTTCAGCCATCTACCAATGCCAAGTGGTACTTAAGTACTAGTACTAATGTCGCAGATAGATTGCTAAAGCAGTAGTTCATTCGAGTGTGCTGTCTAGTGCCTTCCAGATAGATCTCGAAGGTTATCGATACTTCATTATTTTCATATAAATACAAGAGGATCTCATCCACAGTCAGTCAGTCAATCGTGAACAGTGTGATATTCGTGTATAAGTTTATGCAGGTTCGTCGTGTCAGCCATAGCCTATTGTAGTTTTATATTGCCAGACTTTTTTCGTTAGTGTGAGACATATTCAGTGGATAATAACCATTACACGGCCATTTTGGATCATTTTTTTTTACCTTCTATCACTATGGCGTCTACAAGTAAAAAGCATAAATCAAGTGATTCTTGTCAGTTTTTAATGAAAAGTGGATCAATTCACTTGCTTTAGATGAGAGCACAGATGTGAAGGATACAGCACAACTGGCTATCTTTGTTCATGGCATTGATCAACAATTCAATGTGACAGAAAAATTGCTGGTGCTCGTACCTATGAAGGGAATGACGAAAGACACTGATATTCTTGAAGCCACCAAGAAAATGCTCCAGTGTTTCAACCTCAGCTTAACCAACCTCAAGGGTGTGGTAACTGATGGTGCCCCTGCTATGGTGGGAAAGAACGAAGGGTTTGTTGTGCTGCTACAGAAAGAACCGGAACCAGAAGGAAAAGATTTCATCTGTTACCACTGTTTAATCCACCAGGGAAATTTGTGCATGAAAACTACTGGATTTGAGAATGTCATAAAAGTTATTGTGACTGTCGTCATCATTATTAGGGCAAGAGGATTGAATCATCATCATTTCCAATACCCCCAACAAAATTAAGACACCTACTCAGTTCTTCCAAGGATCCCCTGCCACGCCTAGCCCACCCAGGGGTTTACAAAATAGATTGCACATGTAACATACCATACATAGGGGAAACATGGCGAACCATCCCAATCAGAAAGGATGAACACAAACGACACATAAAATACCTCCATTTTGGAAAAATTGGCCTTTCTGACCACGCACTCCAAACATACCACAGAATTGATTGGAAAGGTAAAGTCTCTACACCGCACCAAAACCTGGTTCGACCGGAAATTCAAGGAAGCATGTGAAATGCTCAAACATGATCCGAATCTGAATAGAAATGATGGTCTAACCATTCCAAGAATGTGGAGGACCCATCTGCAACCTTCATAGCAACCACGAAGAAAAATATCAATACAAGAAGACTTGGTGAAGTTTTTTTATCATCATCATCATCATCAAATTCCTGCCATGTACCCTCAAGGGGTGTACAGGATATGACAGTACTACATGAAAAAATTACATCATTACTAACTTCCTATCTACAATTTTCCTCCAAATCAGTCTGTTACTTGTCAAGACTCCAACATTATCAGATCTTATATTTCTATCGTCTAAGGCACTTTGTACCGTATCAATCCACCTATATCTTGGTCTTCCTCTGGGTCGTTTTCCTGCCAACCTGGCAGAGAACACTTGTTTTGCTAATCTTTCCTCTCCCATTCTATTTAAGTGACCATACCATCTGAGATTAGCTCTGCTAACACATTCCTGGATGCTGACAATGTCAAGTTCTTTCCTAATATCCTCATTTTTAATATGATATTGCCATTGATGCCATCTGTTCACGCCTCTAATCTTTCTCAGGACTCTCATATCTGCGGTCTCTAGTCTTTGGTCAAGTGTTTTACTTCTGACCCAGCTCTCAGATCCATAAGTTAAAATTGGTTTGAACACAGTCTTGTATACAGCTAATTTAGTGTTCCGACTAATTTCTTTCTTATTCCATATGAATTTATTCAATTGACTTCCCACGATACCAGCTTTGCTGATTCTGTTGTCTATTTCTATATTTAGTTTACCATCTTCAGTAAAAATTGTGCCTAAGTAGCTGAAATGTTTTACTTGTTCCACAGGTTCTCCATTCACAACACAATTGACATTTTCAATGATTCTGCCTATTTTCATTGTCTTTGTCTTTTTATTGCTGACCTTCATACCATATCTATTACAACAGTTATTCAATTTAGTCAGAGAATCTTGCAGACTTGTAGCGGATTTATTTAGAAGTATAACATCATCCACATAAAGCAAAGAGCTGACATTAACATCTCCAATTTTGATATCAGGTTTAATACCACATTCCTTCATAATGTGATCCATATAGATAATGAATAACAGAGGGGATAATGTACATCCTTGTCTCACACCAGATTTAACATTAAACCATCTTCCTGTACTTCCTTCAATTCTAACTGCTGACTCACAACTCAAATAAAGACTAAGTATTGCTTGATATAGTGCTCCATTGACACCATATAACTGCAGCGTATTGAATAGCTTCTCTCTTGGCACCTTGTCATATGCCTTTTCCAAATCAACAAAACTTAAATACAGATCTTTGTTATATTCCCATGCTTTCTCGACTATTTGTCGTAAAGTGAAGATCTGATCCTGACAGCCTCTATTTGGCCTGAATCCAGCTTGTTCTTCACCAAGCTTTTCTTCCACAATTCTTCTCAACCGTTTCTCAAGTATACTTGCATAGATCTTGCCAGGAACACTCAGTAGGGAAATACCTCTGTAATTCTCACATTCAGTTTTATTTCCCTTTTTATATATGGGTACTATGAGAGCTTTACTCCAATCATCGGGAATTCGTCCCTCTGTCCAGGCTTTCTGAACTATGCAGTGCAGCCACTGTAAGACTCTTATACCACCATACTTCAGCATTTCTGGTCGAATATCATCTACTCCTGCTGCCTTTCCACATTTCAAGCCTATGATGGCTTTTTCTACTTCAAGTATGGATATGTATTCCTGACTGCATGCCTGGTCAGTGTTTTTTATCACTGTGCTGTCATCACTGCTTGTTTCATTTAGCAGTTTTTCAAAGTAATTACTCCATACTTCAAGGATATCTTTTTCTCCTGTTTTCATTTCACCTTTATCATCTCTAATTCCTTTTACAGCACTCTTTCCTCCATTCCTAAGCTTCTTCAACAACCTCCAGAATATTTTGCCACCTTCTTGATATTTATTTTCTATATTCTTGCCAAAGTCCTCCCATGACTTTTGTTTAGCTAGTTTTACACACTGTTTAGCTTTCTTACATTTGTCTCTGTATTCTGTAAGAGTAAAAGCTGACTTATTTGCCAGGAACTTTTGATATGCTTTCTTCTTTTCCTTCACTGCCTCTTTAACTTCCTGTGTCCACCAGGGAGTTCTGATTTTTTTATCCTTGCACACAACCTCACCACATGCCTCTCTGGCAGAATCAATCAATGTTTCCTTCAGAGTTTGCCACTGAATCGCCAAGGTTTGATTCCTGTTCTCAAACTCTTTCATTTTCTTTTCAATAATATTTCTGTATTTTAGTCTACAGTTCATATCTGAGAGCTGCTCAACTTTTATTCGCTTTAAAACTTTCTTACATGTTATTCTTTTCAATATGATATTTAATTTTATCCTGCTCAAGACTAAATAGTGATCACTTCCAATTTCAAATCCTCTGTACACTCTGGTGTCCTGCACCAGGGAGAAAACATCACTATCAACAATAACATAGTCAATGAGACTTTTCTTATTCCTAGCCTCTTCTCTCCATGTGAATTTGTGCACATTTTTATGTTGGAACATGGTGTTAGTAATAACCAGTCCATGTCCTGAGCAGAAATCCAACAGATATTTGCCATTATTATTAGCTTTGCTCTTTTCTCCAAATTTTCCCAAAATATTTTTGTATGTCTCACAATCATTTCCTACTCTACTATTTAGATCCCCAACAAGGACCAACTTTTCCTTTTTCATTGTGTCAGTTGCTTTTTCTAAAGCCTTAAAAAATTCCTCCACTTCTACCTTAGTAGAACCTTCTGTGGGACCATAGGCACAAATAAGTCTCATTGTCCAGTTCCCCATTCTCATATTTGCCCACATTACTCTACTTGAGACTGACTGCCATTCAAGAAGATTAGCCTCGTATTTTGTGTTGAATACTATGGCTACTCCTTCTTTTCCTTGATTGTCATTGCCTGAATATAACATTTTGTATTTATTGCTCAGAAAGATCTCACCAGTTTTGGTCTTTTTTGTTTCAGTCACCCCTATTATGTCGATCTGGTACTTATCTAATTCCTCAGCTAGCTCCATTTCTTTGCCATTCAGGCTTCTTACGTTGATAGTACCGATCTTTAACTCTGGTGATGTTGAGTTGGGGTTTGTTTTCAGATTTGTTCCAGTAGCTGACTTTTCGCTGTTCGCCCTGGTTCCCTGGCGAAAACAACGGGGGCCTTGTTTAACCGGGCGACGCCCCAGCCGGCATGAAATTTTGTCATGTTGTACCATCATTTTTTATTTTGGTTTAACCAATAAGAATACAATTTGGTCGGCTAAATCCCAAATTGCCAGCCCATCCTCGTTCGTTCAGTATCAAAGTAGATACCCAACAGGGTGCACCACGAGAAGGTGAGGATTGGACATTAGGTCAGAAGCCCTGGTCGGTTCTCCGCATTCCTTTAAAGGCTATGTGGAGGTCTCCTCTCAGTTATACAGCTTTGACCCTTAAGCACCCCGAAGTTTTTTTATTTTTTTTTTATTTTTATTTTCCTGAACATTCAATAGCTACCTGTACTGTAAAAATCCAGAAGATAACTGTAGTATAACAATATAAACTGTATAATTCAGGAGAATCCTAGTATGTAAGGACTTTAGCAGAGTTTATTGTAGTTTTTTTTAATCACTAGAGGGCAGGCTAAGAAAAAAGATTAGTTAACAACATAGATGTAATTTACCTGTATAGATGCAACAGCATGTGGCTTGGTTCTTATACACACGTATTCTTCTGATGATGACCTCAATACAGGGGTCGAAACATAAAGTTATTATTTTATTATTAATCAGTAAAATAATCTTTTCAACACGTGTTTTGTGTCCCTAAATTCATAAATATGAATGCTGATCACCGTGTAACCTTAAAAGAAAGAGTCATCATAATCCATGGAGATGTGATGCATAAGCAGTGCAGCCTCTACGGTAAGCTAAAGATACGTAATTCCATATTAATTAATCAACTCACCTTTTTGAAACGATGTAGAGACAGCAACTTAATACCCAACTGCATTAAACTAAAGAAGAAATTTACATCAGCTAAAGTGTTCCGTATCTATGCTAGGCTAGAAAAAGCGTTGTTAAGAGAACAGATCCATGAGGCACGAAAGAACTTAGCATCTACCCAAGCCAAAGTGTTACAACTAAAATTTGAGCTATCTAGCTACGTTATTCCGGAAATTTGGAATATTCTAGACAAGATCACAGACGACTTGGCCAAGCCTATTACTCAAAAACAAAGAACAATTAATAACAAAGCTTCAAGCATTAAAACTACAGGAAATCACAAGACAATTACGACACCATAACAAAAGGAGCAGCCAATCACCCACAAACATAGTTAGGAGCCACCAACAACCACCATCAGACCACTGTCTGGTTATCAACCAATCAGATTACAACCTCACCCAAGGTGAACTCTCACTACTGGAGAGAGGTTTAAATTACACCATTGCTCCGAGGTCAGTAAATAAACTAGATATAACATATCATATCGAGAGAGGTTTAAGATCCCTCCCTGCCAATTTATTTGATAAAATACGAATGGAAACTGCCTGTTTACTAAATTCAACCAAAAAAAATTAAGCAGCAACCTAAACAAAGCGGAAAAACTAGCCCTTAAATCCCTAAAAAATAACCGTGACATTATTATCACAAAAGCAGATAAAGGGAATGCCACTGTTGTTTTAAATCAGACAACCTACATTGAAAAAATGAACCATTTGGTATTGGACCACAACACCTAGCAAATGGTAAATTACATCCCCATGCAATGCAACAAAAAGAAAACTACTGAACTACTTAAATCAGTACACATGTGGTCGGAAGAAATGGCTTGCCAAAAGTACACAAAACAGACATGCCATTACATCCAATTGTAGAAGGAATTGACAGTCCGAATTACTACTTAGCCAAAAAATTAGCGCCCACACTCAAGGAATTGGTTGGTCTTTTCCCTTCCTACATAAAAAATACACAACAATTCATAAACAAAATTAAAAACATTACACTCGACGACCAAGATTTATTAGTTAGCTTTGACATAACTTCCCTTTTCACCAATGTCCCAATCAATGATACTATCTTACTCTTACAGAACATATTTCCACACAACATCACAGCCCTCTTTGCCCACGTACTCTGCTCTGGACATTTCGTGTGGCAAAACAATTTTTACCTTCAAAAAGAGGGTACAGCCATGGGCTCACCACTCCCCCCCCCCATAGCGAACTTTTATATGGAAGACTTTGAGCAACGAACTCTAGAGTCGGCGTGCCTAAAGTCCAAAATTTGGCTCAGATACATCAACAATATATTTTTGCCATTTGGCCCCATGGTCGCGAAGCACTAAATATATTCCTTAGCCACTTGAACAAACAACACAAATGCATCCAATTCACCATTGAAAGAAAAAAACAACTCTCTTCTGTTCCTAGACACACTTGTCACACGTCTTCCTTCAGGCTGTCTCTCCTTCTCAGTTTACCGCAAACCTACACACAAACACACAGGCCAGTACATACACAAAACTTCTTATCACCACCCAACACAAAAATTAAGGGTCATAAGCACCCTAAAACACAGAGCTCAAACCATTTGTTCAAACGAACAAGCTCTTAACCACAAATATGAGACCATCAAACATACCTTTATAAAAAAATGGATACAGTATAAAAACCATTCACAAGCTCCTCCACAAAGATACCACTAATAACAAAAAAGATTTCAAGAATGCTATTGCTATACCATATGTTAGAGGCATTTCTGAAAAAATAGACAGAACACTACACAAATACAACATCAAAACCATCTTTAAACCCCCAACAAAATTAAGACACCTACTCAGTTCTTCCAAGGATCCCCTGCCACACCTAGCCCACCCAGGGGTTTACAAAATAGATTGCACATGTAACAAACCATACATAGAGGGAACAGGGCAAACCATCCCAATCAGAAAGGATGAACACAAACGACACATAAAATACCTCCATTTTGGAAAAACTGGCCTTTCTGACCACGCACTCCAAACATATCACCGAATTGATTGGAAAGGTAAAGTCCCTACACTGCACCAAAACCTGGTTCGAGCGGAAATTCAAGGAAGCATGTGAAATGCTCAAACATGATCCGAATCTGAATAGAAATGATGGTCTAACCATTCCAAGAATGCGGAGGACCCACCTGCAACCTTCATAGCAACCACGAAGAAAAATCTCAATACAAGAAGACTTGGTGAAGTGTTTTTTTTTTTGTTTTTTATTTTATTTTCCTGAACATTCGATAGCTACCTGTACTGTACAAATCCAGAAGATAACTCTAGTATAACAATATAAACTGTATAATTCAGAATAATCCTAGTATGTGAGGACTTTAGCAGAGTTTATTGTAGTTTTTTTTTTAATCACTAGAGGGCAGGCTAAGAAAAAAGATTAGTTAACAACATAGATGTAATTTACCTGTATAGAGTGCAACAGCATGTAGCTTGGTTCTTATACACGTATCTTCTGATGATGCCCTCAATACAGGGGTCGAAACATAAAGTTATTATTTTATTATTAATCAGTAAAATAATCTTTTTGACACGTGTTTTGTGTCCCTAAATTCATAAATATGAATGCTGATCACCATGTAACCTTTAAAGAAAGAATCATTTTCAATAGTTTTTGACCTAAGAATGCGAATAGGATCACGGCAATGTGTTTATTATAGTGATGTGCATTGGTTGAGCAGAGGGAAGGTTCTTAAAAGAGTCTTTGACTTAAGGAGCAAAATACAGCAGTTCATGCAAACCAAGGGAAGCCGACTGCAGAATATAATGATCCAAAGTGGATGACAAACTTTGCCTTTGTGACCGACATCTCATTGCATATGAATGACTTAAATATGCGGCTACAATCCAAAGATCAACTGGTGCACACTCTGTTTGATCACATCAAAGCTTTTGTGGCCAAGCTGAAACTTTGGGGGGCACAACTCACAAAAAAAAGATTTAACTCATTTTCAGCTTCTCGCAGTCCAACTGTTCGTCTCTTGATGAATACGCTACAAAATTAGCCATGTTGCGAAATGAGTTCGAAGAGAGATTTAGTGATTTTTGTAACCAGCAGTCTTCTTTAGATTTCTTTTCAATACCATTCAGTGTCACTGCTGCCAAAATGCCAGGCTCAGTACAAATGGAGCTGCTTGAACTCCAAAACAACTCTTCTTTGAGAGAAAAATTATTCAATGTGCCCTTGCTTACAGACGCATTTCCTAATCTCTGCCAGCATGCTTTGTTAGGAAGCACATACTTATGTGAGCAGTTCTTCTCCAGAATGAAGCATGTGAAGTCCAAGACAAGAACTCAGATTACGGACCAACATCTCGAGAATACTCTGTGCATAGCAACTTCCAATATTGATGCCAACATCGACAAGCTGGTCAAAGAAAAACTTTGCCAAGTTGCCCATTGACATTGTAAAAAATGAATGTTTTCTTCATTAAATTATCTTTTTTCAAGTATTGATTGTATTTATTTATCATGAACCCAACTCCTACCTATGCTCTTAAAGCTGAGTTTGTTTATTTTTGTAGGATTTTATGTAAAGTATCAAATGCACAGTCTGTAAAGCATTTTACAATTCTAAATACTGCAGTATAGCTTAGTGGCCCAAAGGCTTCATTGAAATTTTTAATGCGGCCCACACTGTCTGAAAGGTTGAAGACCCCTGAGCTAGAAAGGTTTCACCCCCTGCATATATGGTAACTTGAGCTTTCAACGCTGCTTTGTTCTAATGGGTTTTTGGTGGCTTTTTTTTTTTTTTTCAAATTATCTAAAATTAACAAGATATCTACAGTTAATTTTTAAATGCATTATGATAAATCTTCTAAAAACTACAATAATAATTAATACACCAACTAAAAAAAATACACCCGCTAATTTAAGAAACTGAATAAATTAGAAAAAAATCAGCAGTCTTACAGGGGTGTCATCATAACACATCCACACTCAAAAATAGACTTGAACCATTTTTCACTAGTGGTGTGCCTAAAGGATATGTTTTAAAACTATTGCTGTTCAACTTGTATGTTATTGATATTGAGGAAGTTTGAATCACGATATTCAGTTGTTTGCAGGTGATGCAGAGACAAGAACTATGAGGAGTAGATCACATACAGAAGGACTTGAAAATGGAGTGAATGGAGTGGGGTTTCTAGGTCAATGTTACAAAGTGTAAGGTTTTAAAATTTGAAAAACAAAGATAGGGTGTATAGTATACAGTTAGTGGGGATATATTAGTGGAGGAAATAAGAGATCTAATCTTGATGGTGGAGGACTTGAAATTCAGAGGACACATTGCTAAAATTGTGAGGACAACACAACAAATTCTGACAATCATGACAATTCTTACTTCTATAAGTCAATGCCCTCAAAGGGCATTGACTTGTAGAAGTAAGGAGATTATGCAAGCCCTGTTGACCAAGTGGTTAGCGTATCTGCTCTCCAGCCAAAGGGCTGTGGGTTCGAATCCCACCATGGGCATGGATGTTTGTGATTGTCTGTGAAAATACTAGTGGTGGTGGTAGACAGTAGATGGCGCTGGTGTAAATGATGATGGAGATAAAGAGATGTAGAGTAGGTGCCCTCCCTTAATAAGTCTTAGTACTCCTTGGAGGTGTAGTGTAATAATAATAGTAATAATGATTCCATTGTATAAGGCCTTGCTTGATTAGGCCTATGGACTGCTGTGCATAGATTGTGTCACTTGGTTTTTAAAAGAGGTTGAGAAAATGGAATTTGCAGGGAGAGTGATGACTGGAATGCATTGCTGAGATTGTAGTGACTGCAGGGAATATGAATGTATGTAAAGCATAGTATTATAATAAGCTGTGTGTGTGTGAGAGAGAGAGAGAGACAGACATCCCTCAGTCACACACACAGTTGATATTATGTTGATACCTTCATAGAATCAAAAACTGCAGTTTGAAGATAATATCACTACTCTTTCTCTTTTCTACCAGTGTCTAAAGTCCACATACTCTCAGCTTGTCTTTGTAACATACATTCCATAATCTCAGTATTGTTTTTTGTAACTCTTCTTTGCAGCCCTTTCCACAGCTTATCGCCTCAGAACTCAGAGATCAAATTTGTGCACAATCCTCCAGGTGCATGAGGTTACAAATTTATATGTTATCTCCCTTAACTACAATAAAATTTCATACATAAAAATTTTATTGAACAGATTTTATATGTAACATAAATTTAACCAAACATGAATTGTTCTAGAAGTGTTATAATTAATATATATTATTTCTCAAAATGTGCATATTATGTATTAAAATGATATACTGCATACATACATAATTTGGAATACACACGTTTATTTATTACATTAAATATATGTTCAGGTATCCCTTGCTTAATGTGGGATTTGATTAATGCAGTGAAATTAATTGCGCCAATCCCTTTATACATGTGGCAAGAGTTTTTAATTAATGCACCTTTAAATTTACCGTGCAAAAACATGCAAGCCTCAAGGAATGTTTCCTGCCTGAGAGAAAGAAAGTCAGGAGCATGATGACGTCATTCCTCCCATTAAGCATTAAGAGTGGACGTATTACAAGCTCCAATTGTTCTGCTGTATTTACAAATTACGTTCTTCATAAATTTTTTCATTCAAAAAAGAATTTCATCGAAATTCTCTTAATGATTTATGTGAAAATGTGTTATTGCTACAACCCATGGACGTCATTGCAACTTTCAAAGTCTATTTTCTTAAAAAGACATTCTCAAAGGCAGTAGAAACAACAACGGGAGAAAATGTGATTACACTCCAAGAATTTTGGAAAACTTTTAACATTAAACATGCAATTCATGACTCGTGGGAACAAGTGTCTTCTAGCTGCATGAGAGCTGTTTGGAAAAACCTTTTGCCAGGATGCGCTAATGACTTAGGTGGTTTTCAAAATCCGGTGAGTGAACAATGTGGTTGAAGAAATCGTTGCAATTGGTGAAGACCTTGGTTTTGATGGTGTTGATGCAGAAGATGTTAAATAATTATTGGATACAAATTCAAAAGATTTCAGTGACAACGATCTTCTTGAAATTGAACAACAACAACGCGCATATGAAGACAAAGAACAAATGGAATGTGAAGATAAGGTTTCAAAGGAGCTAACAATCGAAGAACTGGATGGAATATATCGCAGTTTAGAATCTCTTAAGCAGCAAGTAATGGATATGGATCCAGATGTTAACTGAAGAATGCCTGTTTGCCAAGGTCATTTTGCTTGTTATTGTAGTATTTATATGATATAAAAAATTGCAGTAACTAATGTAGGTACAAGTATTCATTAAACATTTCCTTTGCATTCATTTTTTATCTTTCCTAAAATAGTACCATATAAAATGAATTATTAATACAGTAATCAATCATGGACAAATTGTAATTTTTACCATCGATTATTATATTTGATTAACACGGTTTTGATATATGCAGTAATATCGAGGGATTAATCAATTGCATTAATCAAGGGATACCTGTATTTTCACACTGCACACACACACGGTGTACTTTCTCTATGATCAGCGTTTCATTTTTCATATGTTTTATTTACTTTTAACAGGTATTTTTAGCATTTGCCAAAGAACAAGAAATGAAGGAAATAGGAAATGATTGAGCACTATATTGTTTCTGTGTTCACATCCTCTACCTTTTGATGATTATTTGAATTTCGAAAATCAGGGATGTAAAGTCAAATATTAGTCAAGATATGTGATACTTATTTTATATTTTGTTTCTGTTAAGCTGTATATTAATTTATTTAAAATATTTTGATATTTCCAATATACAACAAAATTTTATTTCACATATTTATTTTTAATTTTATTATTTTTGTTTTGTATCATGTGGAAAATTTGTTAAATAAAAATTGTAAGGCAAGGACATTAAATGTTCCATTTAAGAAGTAACGTTGAAGTGTGGTGTTAATAAAAAATATTTTAAATATATAATAAAAACTGATCGACATAAACATTTGTGTGAAGATTCATATTTAAAAATTATGGAGATGGAGATAACCACCATGTTATAGTAAAATTTCAGTTTAATGTAAACCAAAATAATCACCCAACATTTTGACCTTCATATCAAAGTCATCATCTGGAGTATACAATAGCAAATACTGTTTTTGTTCTTAATTATGTTGCAAGAGTTTTAAAAAGGCTTTGATGTAGTACACCAGATTAGTGTAATTTTTTTAGCATACTATATGTATTGTAACATAACTTATTTCTTTGGATATATATGCATACTCCAGATGATGACCTTGATATGAAGGTCAACATGTGAGGCGATTATTTTGGTTTATATTAAATTGAAGTTTTACTATAACACTGTAGTTGTCTGCATTATTTTTTAATAATGAATGCTGATCACCATGTAACTATGAAAGAAAGGATTTGTATGAAGATACTGTATATATAGTAAATTACATGGCATCTGATCTCTCTTATCATTAGTACTGTGGAGTGGAGTAACTGGATGCTGAAAAACAAATTAAATAATAATAATTATTATTATCGTGGGAGGCCCTTCCTAGGAAACACAAAGTCCATCATACCACTCATTGACCATTCTTGTTCTCACCACTCTATCAAGCAATGCATTCCACAGTTCCACCACCCTCCACGCAAAGAAACCACTCTTCACCCTCTTGCTGACAGCTTTCTTTCATACTTTCCTTCTCCCTTTGTCATTGCTCCTTCCTGCTGCTCCACCAAGTGAAAGAACTCACCAGTGTCCACAGTGTAATTGCCTCACAACAGTTTAAAAGTCTCAATCATATTGCCTCTTCTTCTTCTTCTATCCACCAAGCTCTGCAGTCCCCTCACCCAATCCTCATCAGATAGTCCTGAAACCATCTTTGTTATCTGCCCCTGTATCCTTTCCACAGTTAATTTATCCCCTTCAAATCCTGGGGACCAAATGTGAGAACAATAATCTAAGTGTGGTTTGATCAGGGTCTTATACAACAACGGAATGATAACTCTTCTATCTCTGTAGGTCAGCGCCCTTCTCAGTATTGCAGCACTCGTCTGGGTTACATTCACCACCTTTGCTATATGCCCCCCGAATTTCAGTTTTCTATTGATCATCACCCCCAGATCTCTTGTCTCCCTTACTTCCTCCAGTACAGCTCCTCCAATCAAGTATGCAGCCTCCCATCGATGTATCCCAAACTTCAAGATTTTACATTTTGCTGCATTAAACCGACACCCCCCCCCATTCATTTCCCATCTGTCTAGTTTATTCAAATCCTCTTGCAGGGTCACCACATCTGTATTGTTACTAATAACCCTTCCCAGCTTCACATCATCTGCAAACAACTGAATATTTCCTTGCAATCCATTGACAATGTCATTAGGTTAAACAATACAGATCCCAGTACTGAGCCCTGTGGAACCCCACTTCTGCTTCCTTAATATTGTCCCACCATACACAACTCTCTGATACCTATCAGACAGCCAATCCTGAATCCAGTTGACTAACCCAACATCCATGTGCTGTAACTTAAATATCAGCTTATCATGTGGCACCCTGTCAGATGCCTTTGTAAAATCTAAAAAATGGCAGTGTATGCCTTTCCCCTCATCAACTGCTCTTGTCACATTATTATAAAAGGCAATCATATTACTACAGCAAGAGCATACCTTAACAAATTCATGTTGACTGTCACAGATAACATTACCCTCATCTGCCCAATGCTGCATATGGTCCCTCATTGATTTCTCCAAGATCTTAATAACTACTGATGAAATACAAACTGGTCTATAATTTGACACTTCCGGTCTGCTACCGCCCTTATGCAATGGTACTATCTTACCTTCCTTCTATTCCTTGGGTATCTTTCCTGTAGCAAGACTTTCATTGAAATACCAGATCAACAGAATTGTTAGTTCTTTAGCACATTCTCTCAAAACCTGTGGTGAAATACCATCCAGTCCCACTGCTTTACTGACATCCAGACTACTTGGTATTTGGAAAACACTTGCACTTCTAAACCTCGAACCTGCCAAAAAGAAAAGTAAGGTGTACTTGTCCTCTGCTTACTAGAAATAGCAGTAACAGTATAATTAATTAATTAATCAATCAATTAAATATGACTCCATTCGTTTCACGTCATGTGTAAACAAATACTTGAGGTGATGAATGCTGGTTATATAAAGATGTATTTAACATATTACATAAGTGCCTTTGTAGAGAAAATTTTCATAAATAGATCAAATGTATAGCTATGTAACTCTACTTGCCACTCCATCCTTGCAAACTTTTTCACAGAAACATCTGAACATCTCTAAAAACAGGTACAAAATGCATGCATTTTCAGTAAGCTGTGACAGATTCCCATAATTTGTCTGCGTGACTCAGATAATCTAAACGTCTTCTATCTTCAGAGTTAATTGCATATTCCACTTTACATTAGAAATTGTGACAAATGCTTTCCATCCCTGGACATCTTAGTTACATGAGAACCCAGTGCCAACTTTCTCCTTACATCCACCTAAAACTCATACATATTTGTATGCATGTAGACACACACACATGCACAGAGAGAGAGAGAAAGAGAGAGGAAGTTCATTCACTACTGCATAGGGCAGTAGGGAATTTATATAAGATAAATTACGGTTGCAACCTTTTTTTTAGGGGGGGGGGGGGTCTAAAAGATTCTTGGCTTCTCCCATGAGCAATTCAGCAAAAACATTCTCTATTTATACAGTACAGTATCAAAAAACAAAGTTCCTCAAAAACTATCACATAACTATAACAGAAGACACTCATAAAAATAGTCTTCAGCGTGATATAATGTGAGCACCATCTTTAAACCAGTGTTGATAGCATAGATAATGCCTCCATTCTTCAACTAGCAGACTGTAAATTCAAATCCCACTCTGATCATGGATACATATGAATGTATCCATGATATAGGTGATAAGATGAATTTCGTTGCCCATTATGAGATCACTATCCTATTTATTGGAAGCCTGAAATGGCTTGAAACAGTTCCAGACTTTTCATGTGGTATCATCATAGTATCCTACATACCTCTCTGTTAATTCCCTTATCTAGTTTCTCCAAGGATTAAATTTAACCCTAACTTACTCAGATGTCAAAGTACCATATTCATGAAGGCTTGTATAATTATGGTCAGACAGGAAGAGGTGCATCTAATTAAATGAACCTAAATATTACATAAAATACAAAAAAGACTATAAATTCTCCACTGCAGCTAATACAGTTGAAAGATTATATAACAAACTGGCAGAAGCAAGATTAAATTTCCCAAATCTTACAAATATGACTGTATTAAATCCTAAAATTTGAATTATCCTTTTACATTAGTGGTAAAGAACATTTTCAGCCCATTGGCAACTAGATCACACTCTCTTAGTAAAATTAACCAAACTATAGATGCAAAGATGCCCCAACTAGTTTTTTCTGATATAGCATATACTCATGGTTAGTTTCCTGAAAATGTCACTGTGCCAGCATTAAACACTGAATATATTAAAATATTAATTTGGATTTCAAACAAGTATCTGTGTGATTCATTACACCTTTTGATATGTTTTTTATTATATTATTAATAATCACCAAAACTTATTTCAGATTGCTTACTTCTATTAAAAGGAGAGTGAGCAAAATTGTTTTTGAAGGTGTGGATATGAAAAAATTGAGTGATTTTAATTAATATTATGGTGATTAATATTATTGATTGTACAGACCATGTAGAAATTACTTCATTAGTCTAATAATGGTACCGCTGGTATAGTATTTCACTTTCCAGAATGTATACCTGTCTTTCAGCATGCTCTGTCAGTTTTAACCAATTATCAGGTTTGTTTGTTTTTTTCAGAGGAAAACAGACTTTTACAAGCTAAAATATAAAACATAAAATCATATTAAAAATGAATATGTCCTCATCATCATTGATCTTTCAGATGTTAGGTTCACTCTCTTACAGCCAAATAAATTAGGTTTCATAAATCAACTTTAATTAGGATAAGATATTTATTATTTTGCCCCATACTTGCCACATTTGTAAGGTGTATATGTTCACAGACTGGTATTCATGTTTCTGAAAAGAAAAATCCGAGTTTCTAAAAATAAAATATTCTTCATGCAAGATTAGTTAGCAAGCCCTGTCCAAAAAGTTCAATAAAGTGCAATTCAAAAACCAAGTCTCTTTCTTAGGCATGTGTGACAAAATCCCTCATTTACAAAGATTTCCAAAGTAAATAGATGTAATTATCAGCTTATTAAAAGATTAAAAGTACCAGTTTCTTTCTCCACTGTCTCCTTCAAAATACGCTACAGTAACTGATTAAGAATAGTCGGTTAGTAGAGAGCCAGATGATGCTAAGTAATTTACTAGATTCATTGCTGTTATGATTTAGTCACATAACCACTTATGTAGGGATGACTTAATATCATAATTAATATTTACAGTGAATCTAATGTTTTATCTGTTAAGTGGACATAACTAAGGAAGTATTTTGAATTCTACAGGAAAGAAAACTGCATAATATAGTCCACTTTGAACACAGTAAGAATGTGCTTGAAGGCTTACTGTTAGGATTGGAACATTAGGTGTAATTGTTCATTGTTTGTGTAGTAACCTTTTATAGACATTTCTGTTGATTTAACAGAACTGTATGCCAATTGTTATTCAAAACTAAACTTCATATTCTGTTACAGTTGAAGGCTTTTTTTTTTTTTTTGAGGAGTTGTATTTTCTTTAAATATATATAAAATACCACAGGGTCTATTTACATTTAATAAGAACCCAGATTTAGGCAATTCCTGACAACTTCTTGTGTTCTTTTCTGATATTAAATATTATACATATTTGTCCAAAATATTACAAACAACTCTAAAAAAGGACAGAATTGTAGATTCCTCGATCTACCTAAGACAGAAATTTTCTTGCTTATTATTATTATTATTATACAGACTCCTCTGAGAAGCCTAACAACTCATTGAGAGACGTCCTCTAACTCACTCTACACCTGTTGTACCATTTCACAAATATATTCTATAGTTCATCAACACCATGAGGGGGGAAAAAAACTGCACATCCTTACTCAGCTCCCAAGTTCATGAACAGGCAGAGAAAGAGGGGGGAGACAAGATGGCTATATAATCCCTTTGCTAATTCCTGTTTTCATGTAATTTATTCCCCTTCTGTTCAAATTTAGTTCCCATTCTCTCAGTCTCTCATCTAGACATCTTAGTTATCTGCTTCTAGGCCCCTCTTTAATATCTACTTATTTCCCATGCAACACAGTGACCATTATCTGAGCACAGTAGTTCAGATGGTCTTATCATATCATTGTAAAGAAACAAAAGGGCAATATAAGCCAGCCTGGTTGGCCGAGTGGGTAGCGTATCCGCTCTCCAGCCAAAAGGCTGCAGGTTCGAATCCCGCCGTGGGCATGGATGTTTGTGATTGTCCGTGGAAATACCAGTGGTGGTAGATGGCATTAGCATAGTTGTGGTCAACTGGTGATTGAGTGTTGGAGACAGAGTTGTAGAGCTGGTGCCCTCCCCTGATGAGTCTTTGGACTCTCTCTGGAGGTGTCAAATAATAATAATAATAACTTCCTTATTCCTACAAGTGTTCTATAATATCTCTTCTGCATTGCAGTTATCTGTATTAAGTTGGCAAGTGTGATTGCCATTTTCAGTTTTCCATCTTGTCATCTACTTGCAAACTGATGAAAACATCAATACAATATTCAGTCTGATCAGTCTCTTCAGACTTAAACCTTGCACATGGCAACATTGAACTGATAATCTTTATATTTTACTCATAATCTTGCAAGGAAAGATTCCATCTGATGAACATTTATCAATTTTGACATTTTTCATCTTTGACAAACAGTTGGTCATTGCCTTCCTGACCATCCCATTAACATTATGCCATATTATAACCAATATTGTTATTTTGCATAATTTGCTCTAATAGTGCATATTAGTTGCCATACCATTTTGTCTACAAGTTTGATATAAGTATATATGAGTATGCTGTGGTAGAACCAAAAAATATTTCCTTGATAATGCTAGATGATGAAACTGATGAAATATATGATTAGCTATAACTGTCATCGTGCTTACAGTTGACTTTCACTATAGTATTGTTTGCTATAGTTAATTCACTGTAATTTGCTGTGATAAACTTCCAAAATGTCCAAGGGAAAAATCTATAGCATCAGTGCCATGCTAAATGAAATTACCGTAATTAAACCATCCAGTAAAACCATTTCTTTGGTCCCTGTGAGTTCACTATACTGAGAGTCAACTATATGTAGTTTTTGTTCTGTAAATCTCAGGGGCTGATATGTATACTTATGTATTTTGCTAAACATAGTGTGATAGAATGGGAATCCATGGCATTTTTCCAACTTAAAAGAAATGTTTGTATTTTTGAAACTTTGTACTTACTACAAACAATAACCAGAATGTTGGTCTCAGTTGTCAGGGTTATAAAGTGTATCAGTATGCTATAATCCTATTGTTCTCCAGTGGAGGTTAAGATTCCATCCTGATTGGTTTAGATTAGTAGATCACAAAAAGAAGGGTGTTCATTATTTCATTTGTACTTATATATTCTTTTTTTTTTTTTATTTATTTATAAAGATCATTATTTTACTCTCTCACTGAGCAAAGTTTAAGAAGTGCTCTCTATCATTCAGGTGAAAATGAAATAAATGATGTAATTCTTTTTGCTGGCTATTCTGATGTAAACTTATTATATAGTGAGTGTCCAGTTTCATAGAAATATCAACTGGCATCTTGGTTCCTCATGCACTTTCAAAATAGCCTCGGTGCATCACGTGTAGGATAAATAGCAAGCATGAAAGGAGGTACCTGGTTGGCAATGATGTTCAGGCAGGCTGTGCTATTCAGCCCTTGCTCTACTAGTATATCAAGAAGCATAATGCATGCCAAGAAAACATGCTGCAAACCATTACTTTACTACTACTGCCTTGTGATATTGTACCCAAGAATGATTGGTTCATGACTTTGTCTTGTTGCCATGTTTTCTTTATCTTCATCTGCGTGAAATATTAGGACTACAAATCGTATGTTTGGTTTATTGCTATATATATATATATATATATATATATATATATCCTCATTTGGGACAACATCCAGCACACTGCATTTAGATATGCTCCCTCTCATTCCTTGGTGGTGTGTTATGGTCATTTGATCACTAATAGCAATCCTTCATGTGCCTATCATATCAATCAATTATTTTCAGCCATATGTCTAACATTAAATCTTTTTTTTTTCTGTCCTGTTTATTGTAGTATTCTTAGTGTACATAAGACACTGTTTTCCCTGACTATTATAAATGCCATGGTTTCCAAGATATTCTTATCAGTTTGTCTATGTCCTAATATCATTCACTTTTTGAAGTCACTGAAATCATAACCTTGTCCATTATTGCACACTTGAATGCATACAGTGTCTTCTGAAAGCAATTTGCTGTCTGTTTATAACTGGTGCCTGCCATATCTTGTTAATCCAGCATTACTAGTGGATTCCATGTAGTAAAATATCTCTAATATTTTACCACTGAATATATATATATATATATATATATATATATATATATATATATATATATATATATATATATATATATATATACATTTTTTTTTCATTGAATTCTTATTGTCATCTTATTTTCGTAGTCATAGAACTGACATTCACTCTAGTCACTGCTCTATATATCATATCCCACGTTCATTGGATTGTTGCACAGAATATCTATCTTTGTAGCACACATCCACTCACCTGCTACTCTCAAAGAATATATTCTTGGGACATGAGTCTTTGTTCTTCCTTCTATATATGAAAAATCTCTTATGTTTATATAATATCCTTTCACCAGCAAATGCTTTTCAGGCTGGCTAGAATAAGCAAACAAAAAAACATGGTATGATTAAATAACTTTGCTTTTCCTTCTCAATATTTGTAGTATTTTCTTCTCAGTATTTCCATTTACTTTTAACTTAAATGGATGAATGTTAAATGGTGTTTATTGCAAAAAAAAAAGTGAGGAAAAAATAGATTATTATTATTATTATTATTATTATTGATTGTTATTGTGTTGATTCTATTTTAAAAACTAATCAGTAGGATGATTTATAGAGTCAATCATATTTTTTTTACATGTTTTGCAAGTAAACATTATCCTTTAGGATGGTAATATTAAGTGATCATAAAATTGATGTTCAGCTTTAAACTTAAATTTTCTTAATGGTAAAAAATTTTAAATAGTATTCTTGCATTAGAGGTTTACTAATATTTGCATAATTTAGGAAATGCTAATAAAAAAATTTTAAAAAACTATATTTTCTTAACTTTCTAATACATGTGGTTGCTTTCAAGAAATAAATTTGTTTAACAAAATAAATTATTTTGCTAAAATTTATTTTGGAAGTGTTTTATTATTTTATGAGGCTTGTTTTTATTAAAATTCATTATATTGAAACATTTATTAAAATATTAGAATACAAAAAAAATGCTATATTTTCTTAATTTTCTGATACATGTGATTGCTTTCAAGA
Organism: Typopeltis vanoorti; assembly: GCF_054136105.1. Lineage (NCBI taxonomy): Eukaryota > Metazoa > Arthropoda > Arachnida > Uropygi > Thelyphonidae > Typopeltis > Typopeltis vanoorti. Next base: position 11,659,890 of record NC_143572.1, on the reverse strand, counting down.
AATAAAATTTGTTGTTCTGAAAAATAAAATTTGTCAGAAATATTTTGTCAACATTTATTTCATAAGTGCTTCACTGCTTCAGTTATTATTTTATGAGGCTTATTTTTATTAAAATTCATTGTACTCACATGATAAATCATAACTGACAAGCAACAAGTATACTTCTCATTCCTGCAGATAGTATCATAATTATAATAATATGGCAACTTTTTGAAGTTGGCTAGTATGAGAAGCAATAATGAATATTTCAAGTTTGCAAATTTCACTTGACAGGAGTCTTTATATGAATGTTTTCAATCGAAAGTGAGTTAGCCGATCTCATACAGGGATAGCAGAGTTTTTTTCTCCTGGAAACTTGGGTTTTGCATCCCGCATACAGACAAATCGACTCTTCAGAACACGCGCAATTTACAGACAAAAAATACTAGCTGGTGGTGGATGGCGCTGATCTAGATGACTAGTAGTAGAGGTTCAGTGTGGTGGTGGAGACAGAGAGTTGTACAATAGGTGTCCTCCCGCAATGAGTCTTCGGACTCCTTGGAGGTGTCATAAATAATAATAATAATTCACTTAACCTGCTAGTTGTTAAATAAAAATGTTGTTATTCAGTGCAAATGAAAATTGATTTAGTTACATTCACTAATGGTAAAGTATTTTGAAACTTTTCCAAAGTCCTTGAATTTTACTCATTTGATTGCACTTATACTGATATACATATATATATACACACACACACACAAGAATAGATATATGTCAATGTGTTTAGATTGTGGATGAATTTCATTGTTTGGTGAGATCACCATCCTGTTTATTCGAGGTCTAAAGTGACTTGAATGTATGATAGCTTTACAACAACCTTTAGCAGGTGGGATTCACATTAAAAAAATAACTATTATGATGATATGAGATGGAAATGTGAACTATATTTTTATAAAGTTATACAGTATAACACTATTGCTTTAATTAATAGAGCTCTTTAATAGAAGAAAAAAATAATCTAAGGAACAAATCTGAGCCTTAGAGTTGGTGTATTTAACTCTTATCTTACCCGCATATTAATATGTTAGAGGTTCCAACCTTTTGTGTGGCCATAATTGCAATTTAAAAAAAAATCCAACACAGTTCATCAGAGACTGAAACCCTCAAGAAAATAATTTACAAAACTGGTTTGTGATATGCTGTCATTTCTTTCATCTTATAATTGAAACCAAGTTTACAACCTTATTTTAACTTTATTATTTTTATTATTATTATTATTACCCAAGACCCCATGGAGTCAAAAACTCATCTAGGAGGTCCTTTTATCATATACACAGATCATCATACCGCACCTTAAACACACTCAAATTCTCTGCAGACACCACACTCTCAGGCAAGGTATTCCAATCATTCACAACTCTGCATGCAAAAAACCTGCTTCTCACTTACATCCTCATTATACAGCATCCAGATTCTCTGTTGAACCTCTCCAACATTGATCCTATAACAACCCTTTACCAACTTGCAGGTCTCTATCATATCTCCCCTCTTCCTCCTATCCACTAGACTGTAAATTACATTTTCTCAATCTTTCCTCATATTCGACATTCCAGAGGTCAGTCGCCTCTGGAATGCATGCACAGTAGTCCACGTGTGGCCTAATCAAAGCCTTATACAATGGAACAAGAATCTCCCTACTTCTCTAAGTCAGTATCCTCCACATCATTCCCAGAAGTCTTTGTGTTGTCTTCACAATTTTGGCAATGTGCTCCCTAAATTTCAGATCCTTATCCACTATCATCCCCACCAAGCATAAATTCTACATCCCATCTTTGTTTCCCAAATTTTAAAACCTTACATTTTGCAACATTGCACTCATATCCCCATTCCCTCAATTTATTCAAGTCTGCTTGTAAGGCCACAACATCTTCTTTACTCTTCGTGTTTTTTTTTAAGTTTCTTTTTAAACTTTACTTTTTAAAAAATCGAAGAAACATCTGTTTTAACTTTTTGTAAAGTTAAAAAAAAGAAAGAAAGAAATTTAAGTAAAAATATAGAACAGATATATAATCCTAAAAAAAAATTAAGGAGTACTTTGAAAGAACTTAAATTTCAGCAGGCATAAAGTTCATGGCCTTAAGTGATTTACTGATTTAGGAAACTTGCTTTCAATTTGTTGTAAGACTACAGCTTGACAAATCATTTAAAGATAACAAACTGATTTTTTTGGAGTTAAAAAAATAATTGAATATTGTCATGTGTATAAAGTAATAAGCTACTTAGTGGGTGCTACTAACTAGAACTGTATTTTGCCATGGCCATTGAAAATACATTAGCTTAAAATAAATGTTTTAATCTTTGAATAAAAGACAAAGTTAAGAAAGTAACAATTTATTTATTTTTTGATATACAAAATGCATATGCCATTTGGCCACTAAACAGTTTTGGTGGCTGTTGTAAACATACAAATAAATAATCTCCAACATATTTGGCACAACATTTAGGTATTAGTTTTTTTTCAACTTATTGGTCCTGCCTTTTTTTCCTCTCAATATACTTTAATATAAATATTTTTTCTCTACAGCTTCCACTGCATTTCAAGTATCGTACATCTACTGGTCATTGACAATAGTGATAGTCTAGAATCAGTGTTGAAAGTTTATTTTTCACTTGGTTAGAGTATAATAAATTTAGTTTAATCCTTTATCCAAGTGTGAGCAAAGAAAGTTTGTGCCTGAAAGTATCTTCAGGACTGGGGTAAGGTGGTACAACACCAGGGCACTCCTTGCAAAAGTGGAGCAAGCTACCAACACTCCTATCTCAGTATCTCCCATAATGCAAAACACATCTCCTTGCAGATATGTCTAATGTTATGCATTAAGGGAAGGGCCACAACCCAGACTAGTTTTGACCTTTATTGAGGTCTCTTCGGTGGGAGCCAGGCCCAAGTGGAGATACCAGGCAAAAGCATTAGCAGGTCATCTCTACCTATGGGAGTTGCCAAATGGTGTGCCACCCGTTTTTAATAAATTACTCTGGATTTAGAGAAAGATGTTGAAAGTTTATTTTTCACTTGGTTAGAGTATAATAAATTTAGTTTAATCCTTTATCCAAGTGTGAGCATAACATTAGACATATCCGCAAGGAGATGTGTTTTGCATTATGGGAGATACTGAGATAGGAGTGTTGGTAGCTTGCTCCACCTTTGCAAGGCGTGCCTGGTGTTGTACCACCTTACCCCAGTCCTGAAGATACTTTTAGGTGCAAACTTTCTTTGCTCACACTTGGATAAAGGATTAAACTAAATTTATTATATCTAGAATCAGTGGAAGCAAGAAAATACATTTCATTGTCAAATGAGACACAAAAACTCATGGTAATTGTTAGAATCTATCTGGTTATTTGCTGAATATCTGCTAGGAATAGAAGTTTTATGTATTTTCTTATCACAGAGAGAGTAAGGACAGTGTATAAATATTGAATATTCACTTCCCATTCCAAATACCTAGAAATCCCCTACTACAATTCATTGAAGATTAATATAATTTTAGTTAAAATAATATTTAATGTAAACCATAACTCTTAGTTCTTCATATTTGGCACTGAACAATGAAATGCAGTTAAATATAGCAACCCAATAAATTTTTGTTACTTTTTTTTTTCCAAAAAAAATAATGAATATATAAACATCTAAAAATGTCAGTTTCAGTTGGTACTTACTTATTTAGTTCAGTGTGCCTTTAATTTCATCTTTACTATTTCCTGTCAATATTAATCCTTAATTCAGCTTGTAGGCTCATACATCATGAAATAAAAAAAGCGACATTTTTTTAATACCTAACTTCCATGTGTGCTATGACAGTATGCAAAGAAACGTTTTAACTTTTCTTCACCCCTGCCCCCCAAAAAATTCAAAAAACTGATTAGGGTGCACTGTGCCCTTCAATGCCATTTGTAATGCAATTAGCTATTGAATATTATTTGTTATTATGGTTTATAGCATATCTATACTTGTTATTAATTGATTTTTTTATTGCAGCATTCCAATTTGATATATAAAGAAATAAGTCCTCATTCTTTTAGCTCTTGCTTTCTAGAAATTGGTAGATAACCAGTCTCCATCTCTCACCATCAGTGAGGTTGAGTGTGTTCCCATCACATGATTGATAAGCAATAATTTTCATAACTCTAATTAGTATTTATCTGTATATACTTTTGTATATGTGCTCTCTGTCAGCCTGGTTGGCCAAGTGGTTAGCATATCTACTCTCCAGCCAAGAGGATGCGGGTTCGAATCCTGCAAAGGGCATGGATGTTTGTGATTGTCTTTCACCTTTATTCATTCAATCATCCAAGTATATATACACTCTCCCAAGATGGACTGGGTCACGATGGGAGAAGTAGGCTCAACCTTCCCACAATGTGGGAGTCCTTCACCCTGCAGTGGGTGGAAAAACAGGCTGATCATCATATGTGCTCTACAGCTGTTTTCCCGACTTGTGAGATTAAAATTGTCAGTTGCTCTTCACAGGAAAAAATCATACTAGTTGTATGATTTCAGTTTGATTAACTGAAAAAAAAAAAAAACTTAAAGTTCTCTTAGTCAGTGACTAGAATCAAACTTAAAAAATGATCTTTCTTCGACAGACTTAACATCATGAAAGTTACGTAAGCATGTTTCTAATTTTATTATTTTTTTAAAGTTAATCTCCATTAGATCTAACCAATACTGGTCTATGGGCTCTTATCACTCTCATGAAGAGGAGTAAAAATGCCGATATTTAAAAATTAATATAATCTTATTGGGGTATGCCTCTGTAGCCCTATGGAAATGCCATTTGCCTAGAGTAACCAAAGAAAGACCATTATAAGTTTGATTCTAGTTGCAGGTTAGAGGAACTTTTTCTAGGCCTTCTGGTGAGTTCTCTAGTTATTTGATCTTTGGTTAAGACAAATAGGGCTTTTGCTCCTGAAAACTCAGGTTTTGACCTGGTCACTGAAAACAATTGACCACAGAACTATTTCAGACATACCCATCAGGATTTATTCTTATTATGACTACTCCAAGACCTCATGGAGTCAAAGACTCATCTGGGAGGTCCTTTTATCACACACACAGCTCATCATGCTGTGTCTTAAACACACTCAAACTCCTTGCAGACACCACACTCTCAGGCAATGCATTCCAATCATTTACATGACCTCTGGTTCTCCCCTGATCTCCCACTATTTTCTGCAGAACCTATCCAGCATTGATCCTATAACAACCCCTTACCAACTTGTAGGTTTCTATCATATCTCCCCTCTTCCTTCTGTCCACCAGACCAGATGCAAATTACATCTTCTCAATCTTTTCTCATACTCGACATTCCAGAGGTCAGAAACTACCTTTGGACCCTCTCTGAAAACCAGGTGACCAAATTTGGGCACAATAGTCCATGTGTGTCCTAATCAAAGCCTTACAAAACGGAACAAGAATCTCCTTACTTCTACACGTCAGTGTCCTCCGCATCATTCCCAGAAGCCTTTGTGTTGTCTTCACAATTTTGACTATGTGTCCCCTAAATTTTAGATCCTTATCCACTATCACCCCCAGATGTGGTGATAGTGACCCAGATCTCTTATTTCCTCCACTTAGGACCACAAGTTGGCAACAATTGTGTGCCGTAATCTCTTCCTTAAAAGCCTTGATCTAAATGGATCACAGCTTAAAGCCTTAATTCACTGACAGCCTTAGGCTCACTATCAGTGATAGCCAAAGAGTGCAGACTGGTTGCCTACTACTCTTCAAAACATTAGGGCTAAAAGAGTTGTGCTTACTCTCTTTGGAAATAAACAGCATTAGAGGATTTATTTTATTTTTTATAATCTTATTGTATTTATCTGATTTAAAATTTATTTATCTCATGAAGCATAAAAGCACTTATGCCCAGTCAAGTGGCTTGCTATCTGTCTATTTAAAAATTAAACAATTAAATATATTTAACTACATTTTATTAACCATTATGATTCATGATGGACATTGACTTTATTCTAGTTTGATATAATTTTCTTAATTTACAGTACTTATTTTTCCCCGATTCAAGAAATATTCTGCATTCTGACTGAACAATGTTATAGGCAATATTATCCTAAAAACATGAATAAAATATAAATTTTGTTTTAAAAAATTCTAAAACTGCATACATTTATTAAGGTGAAACAATGAATATTTGGTTATAATACACACAAACAGAAATTAACATATTCAAATATGAAGGGTATTCATATGTATTGCATAAAAAATTTCCTGTCCTCATCATGACTGTGCGTGTGTGTTGTATTATAGGTTTGTGACCTCTCATATGCAGGATTAACATTAAAAACTCTGTGCACAACTCATACACATAAGGCACCAATTAGGAAGGAGAAATTTGCATATAAGAGGAGATGCTGATGCAGAAAACAAAATCCTAGAAAATTCTATGGTTACATAACTAATAGAAGAAGAGAAAGGATGAAGACTAACTTTAGCTGGTACAGGTTACATCAGCTGAAGTTATAGTAGAACTATTTAATAAGTATTCTGTCACTTCGGTCAGACCAATTTTGATTTTTAATGAGGTCTCATCAGTGTGAGTTTCACCTTGGAGATGCTGACAAATAATCAATGCAGAAGTCATATATTCTATATACAAGCAGCAGAATAGTGGATCACCATATTATTAAATTACTGTAGATGAGAGATAGTTACAGAAAGTTTTTTTCACTTGTTTAGAAAGTAAACTATACTTAACAAGAATTTTTATAGTGAAAGACCATTTTGCTGTTTGTAAAATATAACTTATTCATTGATTTAGCTCAGTATCTCTAGAGGTCTAAACTCCCACTGCTGAGACCTCAAGCAAAAGTTGAAGCTGTTCTGGGTAACACTGCCCTTCCAATTAAGCATGAAAATATGCACATTTGAAAAGAGGGTGCTATGCATTATGGTACACTGAGGCAGTACAAATAGCCTAGTCATAAATAATTTTATATGCAAACTTTTGTTTGCTCATGCCTGGGTAAAGGATTAAAACAAGAATATAATTTCTTGCCAAGTATAATTTTATATCAATAAATTATTGACTCATAAATAATTCTCTATTTCCTCATTATGTGCAGCTTGGTGGAGTAGTAAATTATTTGGAAGGCCTTGTTTCTTTTTTGTCATTTTACTGAAACATACACTGACATTAATAAATTGTTTTAAAAAAATGACTAAATACATAAAGATAGATGTGCCTGGCAGAATTTTTATTCATGGGCACCTAATATACAAAAATTGGTTTCATTTATATATATCACCCCTGCACATGAGAGGCTGCAAGGCCTATAGCAAATAATTACATTGTGTGGACTGTGTCAAAGAGTGAAGTAATTGGTTGATATTCCTCTTAAAGACTGCAGTCTTCAGGAAGGCTATTCCACAGAAGCAAGGTAAATGGAATGAAACATACCTGGGAGTAGCCATTTTAGTAAGTTAGCACTTCAAGTACAAAAGGATGTTGAGCAGCTTTTGCTCACATTGCTGTAAGTTTAGCAGAAATTAGGAGCACAACAGATGCTAGTTCTGCTGAACAATGCCATGGAAATATCTGCAGAAAGAGACACAGTATGAAAATTATTTGTGAGACAGTGGCTGAAAAGAATCTGTAAGAGAGGGTTTTGACAATCAACAGAGCTGCTGTCTTCTAAAGTATCAAGAATTTTTAGAGAGGTTTTAGGTGCACTGCCCCAAATGTGAGAGTAGTATTCTAAGGTTTTGGGATTTGTACAGAGTAAGTAACTGGACAATAAAGTAATACCCTGAGTAAAAGAGGATCCAAGTTTTCTTTGATGCTATAGACATAATGTAATTATGCCAGGAAAGGCTAGAAATAAGAGTCAATCTGAGAAGAGAGATCTGATCTCAATTGTTAAGTGTTATTAAGATAAGGGGGGGAGACAAACTATGTTTAGAAGCACTAAAAATGACTAGGTTGTTAGTCCCATTGCAGGACAGTGTGGAGATCAGAGTTTAGGACATTTATTGTAGATGAAACTTGAGCGCTATAAGGTTTGTTGTATGTGCTAGAGAGTGTTAAACTGTGGAACTGCATCAGCAAAACAGTGCACAGGATTTGAGGTCAGTGAAAATTGTGTGTGTGAGGTTGGTTGTGTGGTTTACTGGTTCAAGGACTGCAAATTGTGCCAAATTAAAGGTTAGCAGTACTCAAGGCTATGTATATGAGGAAGAGAGCAGATGAATAACAGAACCCTCAGGAACATTTGCATTAATAGGAAATGAAGTGAGAACAACTTCTACCATTACACATGACCTAAAGAAAACTGGCAATCCAATTACAAAGGGAAAAAAAAAGGCAGACCATAAGGTGGCAATTTGCCAAGAAACTCTCAGTACAAAACCCTATTAAATGCCTGGGAAATATCAAGTGCAACAGCAAAGGTTTCTTCAAACGTTTCTATAGTGTCCAGAGGTGGGGGATGTAGCAAGGAGATCTGCTGTAGATCTTGATTGGCAAAATCCATATTAGTGGTCACTGATTTGTTGACATTTCTTCAGGTGTCGAAGAAGTTGACTATTTATGGCTTTCTCTTTTACTTTAGGCAACTAAAGTGAGAACAATAGGTCAATAGTTTGAAGGCAGACACTTATCACCTTTTTCTGGAATTGGTTTTATATGGGCTTACTTCCATGCTGTAAGGTGGATGTCAGCTGAGTATAATATAGCATATTGTTATCATTATCAAATCTCCATAGAGTCAAGAGATTCACTGTAGGTCTCTCTCTCACACATACACATATCATTATACCTTGAGTTAAATGTATTCACTCTCTGCACTCACCACGCTTTTAGGCAATGCATTTCAATCACTGACCACACTCTCCATGCAAAAAACCTACTCCTCATCCCCTCTTGCTCACACCCTCCTTATACAACTTCCAGGAATGGTCTCTTATTCTCCTCTCTGTCTCCAGCCATTCTATAAAAAATCTCATCCACATTAATTTGGTAATTATCCCTTACTAAATTATATGTCTCGATCATGTCCCCCCTTTCTTCTATCCACTAAGCTCTGCAATTTGTATTCTCTCAATCTCCTCACACTCAACATTCTAGAGACCCAAAATGGACTTAATCATCTCTGAATCCTCTCCAACAACTCATCCTCCTTTTGAAAACCAGGCAACCAAATAATAATCTCATCAAAGCCTTATATAATAGAATGATAACATCCTCACTTCAATGTGTCAATGTTCTCCACATCATTGCCATAATCTGCTGTGCTGTCCTTGAAATTTTATCAAAATGTCCCTGAAATTTCATGTCCCTATCCATCATCATTTCTAGATTTTTTATCTACTCCACCTCCTCTAAGATATCCTCACCAAGCTTATACTCTGCATTCCATCTTTCCATCTTTGCTTCCCAAATTTTAAAACCTTACACTTTGTTACACTGAACTGATATCCCCCCCCCCCCCGAGACTTGCTCATTTATCAAGTATATTCCAGTCCTCTTGCAAGGGCTACAACATCTGCCCTACTTCACAAAGCTCTACTCAACTTTGCACCATCTGCAAACAACTGTGTATCACCAGGTTAGACTATAATAAATTTAGTTTAATCCTTTATCCCAGTGAGAGCAAACAAAGTTTGCGCCTGAAAATATCTTTAGGACTGAATATAGTGTTGTACTATCTTACCTGGGTAAGTAGTGCACCACCAGGGCAACTCGTAGCAAAGGTGGAGCAAGCTACCATAGGTAAGATAGTACAACACTATATTCAGTCCTGAAGATATTTTCAGGCGCAAACTTTGTTTGCTCTCACTGGGATAAAGGATTAAACTAAATTTATTATAGTCTAACCTAGTGAAAAATAAACTTTCAACATCTTTCTCTAAATCCAGAGTAATTTAATAAAAAAAAAGGTGGTAAACCTTTTGGCAACTCCTATAGGTAAAGATGACCTTGCTACTGCTTCTGCCTGGTATCTCCAACTCTGGGCCTGGCTCCCACTGAAGAGACATCAATAAAGGTCGAAACTAGTCTGGGTAGTGGCCAATCCCTTAATGCATAACAGTATACACATCCATAAGGAGATGTGTTTTGAATTATGGGAGATACTGGGATAGGAGTGTTGGTAGCTTGCTCCACCTTTGATACAAGTTGCCCTGGTGTTGCACTACTTACCCAGGTAAGATAGTACAACACAATATTCAGTCCTGAAAATATTTTCAGGTGCAAACTTTGTTTGCTCTCACTGGGATAAAGGATTAAACTAAATTTATTATTGTGTATCACCATTCAAGCTCATTCCAATGTCATTTACATACAAATTAAACAATGGTCCCAAAACAAACAGTGGGAAACACCACTAGTGACTTTCCTCTGCTGATACCTACAAGATGGTCAACCTCCAATCCAATGCACTAATCTACCATCCAACCCTATCTATTCCAATTTAATTATAAGCTTGTTATGTGGCAATCTATCGAAGGCCTTTTCAAAATCTAAATATACTACTTTGTAGGCATCCCCCTTGCCCAATGTATTTGTCACCTTGTTATAATAAAGAAGCAGAATACCAAAACACAATCTTCCTTTAGGAAACCATGCTGTCAGCCCAGTTCTGAATCCCGGTACTTGCTTCTCTAACACCTAGACCACAAAGCCTTGGTCTTATCACTCTCTTTATGAAGCAGAACAATTTTGCCCTCTTTCCACTCCTTTGGAACTTGGGCCAATCTCAGACATTCATGTTAAAGCTATTGTTAACTTCCTCAAGAATATTGTGGTGATATACCGTCAAGTTCTATGGCCTTATTGGCATCAAGTTTACTCAATTCCTCATATACCTCCTACTCACTCACCAAAGTGGCTCTTTCCTCTTCCCACTGCTCCCAAGTTCTGCATTATATTACATTCACAAGTAACAAGTACCATAATGAATTGGTCATTTAACACCTGTACTTTCCTCTTCAGTGGTTATCATTATCACTGACCAACATCATTCTTCCATAATCATTCTTCTTTTTACTGACCACATATTAAAAAAAAAAAAAAACTAACTAAGATTTCTTTGGGCCTAATTTGCTAACTGATGTTTCACACTGCACTTTTGCTACCCTTACTAAACAAGTCATCTTCCTTGCTTGATCTTTATATGTAACTGATTATTGCCAATCATCTTGTGCTGCTGCCAACAATACCTTTTTCTTCCAGATTGACTCTTCAAGTCATCCATTTTACACCTACCTTATTTAATCTCCTGACCTTTGGAATATACTCAGGCATTGCTTCTGCCAGATAGTTCCTGAGTAGGGACCAAGCAGTAATGATTTCCTTTCCATCCAATTCCTCATTCCATGAAATAACTGCCAGTTGCCTCCTGAAGTTGCCATAATCATCCACCTTATAGTTCCACCCTTTCTCAATGAAATACTGATATGGCTACCACCACCCAAATAATCACTTCATGATGGTCACTTTCACCAATTGAAGGAAGATTTGACATTTTATTTACAATAACATCCTTGATGAGATAATCAAATCCAAGATCCTATCCTCATATATCCACTGTTATATATTGATATTTGTCCCTCAAGAAAGTCATTCTCCTTGCTTCCAGATGCTGTCTCTTCATTCCATCTATATTACCATAATCAAAATTGCCCATAACAATTACCTTTTTCTTAATAACCAGACTAATTTAGCTATATATTTTCTTCCCACCATTGTCCATATTACCATATCAATAGCAATGCTGTACTGAACATTTCATCCTCTTCCACCCTTTCTGCCCTCCTACCTTTATGAAAAACTACATATCCATCCATCTCTATTCATCCTGTCAGCAATCCTCATCCAACCACATCTCACTTATTCCAACAAGTTTTTGGCGAATGAACTCTATCAACACTACAATGTCATTCCCCTTATTCTGACTACTTCTGCCATTCATAAACATACACAATAGCTCATTCTGATTTTATAATAAGGTCCACCAATCCCATTTCTCAGATATGACTCCTGTATACTCTCCCTTCAGCTATCATTCTCTATTATGACTGATAAGTTTTAAAAGAGGTATACCGTGAGTAGACATATCGATACAAAATTAATAACAGAAAAAACTCACGTACAAAGATTATTTAATAGTATAATTTTCGCCTATGTGTCACAGGCATCTTCGGTACATTAAGCTCAAATTAAACAATAAACTGACAATTCCAAAAAGCGCCACCTAAGTAGCTGTTGTAAGATAACTAAAAAGGTCAATAACTTTCCTAAAAAATATAAAAAATAAAAAAAAAATCAATACAATAAAAAGTTAAGAAAGATTAGCTGATTTGTAAAGTACTATCTCCCATAAAGGGGACAGACGTAAGCCATCAGATCTGTTTAAGTTAGAAGAATGAAGTAGAGTTTCACATGTTTCTTTATAAAGGTGTTCCATGAGAAACTGACTTTTGTGAAGAACTCTTGTCTTTCTCCAATGAACTCTGTGTCTAGTGAAGATGGCATGTTCTGCAAGTCCAGACTTTTCAGGTTTAAAGTATTCAACATAAGATTGGTGTTCTTCTAGCCGAATAGAGGTAGATCTTCCCATTTGTCCGAAATAAGATAATCCACAAGAGCACAGAATCTGGTAGACACCTGGATGATTAAGATGTGGAAGCTTGTCCTTAGGAGAAGTGAGAAAGGTAGAGATTTTTCTAAACGGTCGAAAAGCAACAAAAATATTCAGTGGTTTTAAAACTTTTGCTATACGTTCACTGATGCCTTGTACATAAGGGATAGTAATGCGCATTATTTCTTCTGTTTGAAGAGGAAGACATATTAAAACTACTCAAAGTTCTTTTAATGAAGCAATTCTTATAACCATTAGATAGAAAGGAAGAAGTTATATATTGTAATTCTTTCTGTAAAAGATCGTGAAATTTACTCTCCTCTTCAACTAGAAGAACTGATACTTATATAAAAAATACTTTGGATTTCAAAAATAAAATTTCAGATCTTCATTTGGACGTTTCTGATATCATGATCAGTTTAGATGTTGTTTCTTTATTTACAAATGTGCCTCTTTCGGAAAGCACTGAATTACTACAACAGGAATTTCCTTCAGACATTGTAAACGTATTTGATTTTGTAATAAATTCTGGTTATTTTTCCTTTAAAAATAAGTTGTATCAAGAAATTGAAGGAACAGCAATGGGTAATCCTCTTTCTCCTGCTATCTCCAATTTCTTTATGGAACATTTTGAACAATGTATCTTTGACAACATTTCTCTCAGACCTACTCATTGGTTGAGATATGTCGATGACATTTTTGCTGTATGGAATGGCTCTTCGGATGAACTTCAACAATTTCTCACTAAGTTAAACGCATTTCATCCTAGGATCAAGTTTACCCTAGAAGTAGAATCAAATAAGCAGTTAGCCTTTTTAGATCTTCTAATTCTTCGCCAACCAGATGGTAACCTACATTTCTCAGTTTATAGAAAGAAGACTCATACAGGCCATTATATCCATGCGGAATCTCATCACCATCCCAGTCAAAAGGCAGGAACTATTAAAACACTGGTTCATCGGGCCCACTCCTTTTGTTCTTCAGACGATCTTTTACAGAAAGAACTACAATATATAACTTCTTCCTTTCTATCTAATGGTTATAAGAATTGCTTCATTAAAAGAACTTGGAGTGTAGTTTTAATATGTCTTCCTCTTCAAACACAGAAGAAATAATGCGCATTACTATCCCTTTTGTACAAGGCATCAGTGAACGTATAGCAAAAGTTTTAAAACCACTGAATATTTTTGTTGCCTTTCGACCGTTTAGAAAAATCTCCACCTTTCTCACTTCTCCTAAGGACAAGCTTCCACATCTTAATCATCCAGGTGTCTACCAGATTCCGTGCTCTTATGGATTATCTTATTTGGACAAATGGGAAGATCTGCCTCTATTCGGCTAGAAGAACACCAATCTTATATTGAATACTTTAAACCTGAAAAGTCTGGACTTGCAGAACATGCCATCTGCACTAGACACAGAGTTCATTGGAGAAAGACAAGAGTTCTTCACAAAAGTCAGTTTCTCATGGAATGCCTTTATAAAGAAACATGTGAAACTCTACTTCATTCTCCTAACTTAAACAGATCTGACGGCTTACATCTATCCCCTTTATGGGAGATAGTACTTTACAAATCAGCTAATCTTTCCTAACTTTTTATTGTATTGATTTTTTTTTGTTTTTTTTATTTTTATTTTTTATTTTTTTTAGGAAAGTTATTGACCTTTTTAGTTATCTTACAACAGCTACTTAGGTGGCGCTTTTTTTGGAATTGTCAGTTATTGTTTAATTTGAGCTTAATGTACTGAAGATGCCTGTGACACACAGGCAAAAATTATACTATTAAATAATCTTTGTACGTGAGTTTTTTCCATTATTAATTTTGTATCATTATGACTGATATTATATCTCTCCCCAGACATAAATGTTACGCACACATTCTTGAGATCTTAATCATTTCTTGCACACTCACACATGAACTCCTGAAACCATCATCATCTACACTTCTCACAGTGTCTCCCTGTCCACCCTGATTTCCCTGTTCATCTTGTGTCTCTTCTCTCATTCTCTTCACTCATGCTACTCACCTTTCCATTCACAAACTCTCCTGCTCTTTCACAACACTGCTTGCTTTCTCGGGTTTTCTGTTCAATTCAGTCATTACATTGTCTTGCAGAAACAGTTTCTCCAACTGACTCACACAAAATCCATTTATAGCCCATCCATCCCTCAAATTTGTCCCACACGTTCACAAAGCAAACTCATTTTTTCATTTTTCCTCACATAACTCTGCCAACATACCATTCATAATCATCATTTGCCTTCTCAACATCATCATACCTGAGAGCGTGGTTGACAAGGGTGTTAGAGCTAGGTTTTTTACTTGGAGAGTGGTGAATGAATGGAATAAGCTTCCAGAGTCTGTTGTGGGTGCTACGACCGTGAATGAGTTCAAGGCAAGATATGATAGATACTGTGTGAATGTTGAATAGTTGTTCCAGACATGATGTTAGGGCCTCCCTCGATGAGTCTGTCGACTCCTTGGAGTTTCCCGGAACAACAATAATAATACCTGGCCAACATGCTGACTATCTTTTACCTACTATTATGTTATCTTTCACTCTCCTCAACAGCCTCCTGACATTCCTATTGTTACCAATCAAGTCATTTGTATCAACGCTTTTGCTCAGTTATTCCTCTTATCCACAATCACCCTGCTCATTCTATCTCCTGGAAGGCAAATCTTATATGCCTCTTCACTCACCTCTAACCATTGACTTCCCATACAGGGCTATTCTCAAATCATTCAATATCTCTTTCAAAAGGGCATCTTTCATCCCATTCTTCCTCACATTTTCATGCAAATCTGTAATTCTCTTCAGTTCATTCTTCATATGCTTAATCTCTTGCCTGATCTTTACCAACTCTGCTTTCATCTCTTCAATTACTTTCTCACTGACATTTATGCCAATCACATTTTTACTAACTTGTGTTACACAAAGAAAGGTGTTACGTCAGGAGCACATTTCTTGAGGGTTGGTTGGTATCCAACCAACCAACCCTCTTTGGTATCCAGGTTTTTCAAGATTCTTCTTCTTCTGTCTTTCTGCCAGAAGGTCACAAGAGGCATGGAATGAAATGATCCTGGTATCACCTCTTCCTTTAGGAGGAGATGATTTGTCTTGGTCATCTATGCAGTAACTGGGTAAGAATAACAATGCCAGGAGATCAGCTTTATCTTTATGTGATGTTGCAGTACTATCATTTGGATGATAAAGAGGTTGGAAGCACAGAAGTACCCAACACTTCTGCAAGGGATCAGCAGGCATAACTGCCATTGGCACAAAGATGGTGAGTTTCCTGCATTTAGCTCTTTCAAAGTCAAGCTTATCCATATTAATGATGGTTTTGCAGGTGTTGTGGGCTTCAGTGTAGGCTGTGAATGAAGCTGTAGTTTTTGTCTCAAATCACCTATGACAAGCTGTTTTTTGACTGTCTTGGCACACTTTTGGAAAAGCAATGGCTTGAATATTGGATGGTAATTTTGAACAGAGAGAAATGAAGGCCATTCCAATGTGAATAACTTTTCTAACTAGATCACAACAAACATCTGGATTTGGAGATGGAAACAGTAGTCTGACCATGGAAAGGAGGAATTAAAGTCTCTGAGATCTTCCCACTTGGCACTACAACAGTGCCTGAAAATGGCTGTGAGGAGGGTGTTTCAGAAGAGATGAAACTTGGATGAGATTGTGATCTGAATTACTAAGAGGTATGGTCCCCTAAACAGTGTACTTGAAAGGAGAGTTGGTAAGAAAAGATTGTCAAGAATTCTGATTGGGAGATGAGCGATTTGCTTTAATTCATTGCTTGCAACAAAACCTCTATTTCTTGTCCAGCATAGTCAATGGAATTGGAAAAAAAAGAGCCAGATTGTGGACATTATAGTTACCAAGGAAGATGAATTCATTGATATGAGTTTTGGATTTCAGGAAATTAAGATTCAAAGATAAGAAGTTAGAATGATTTTCAGAATTGGGGAAATGGTAGAGACAGCAGATGGGTGATATATAATGAAGCAAAGAAATCTTAAGCCACAGAAGATCTAAAAGAGGTGACTCAAAAAGGAGGAGATTAGGCATTCTTTAGTGAGGAATATCAGATTACATAAAAGGACAAATACCATTCTTGTCATGGAAGAAATCATACAAGGTATAGTTTGGACAGTTAAGATGAATTGCCAAAAACAGAAAACTGGGTTTGGTTATCTGCAGGTCATGGTACGCATCTTTTAAGTTGCTGTTTATATACCATGAATGTTGATGAAGTGAATGTTTAAGAAATCATTTTTTGTAAATTTTTAGAGTTTTTTAAATTGGGGCATGGGAATTTTTTGAAGGAGGTTTATTTTAATTGCAATGACTCTATATTTATTTGGGTTTACTGTCATTTAATATTTCAAAGATAAAAAGAAGAAAAAGAGTAGGGTCAGATACTGTGGGATTATGTAAACTCTTAGACATATCATTCATATAGCAAGCATCCAGTCTCTATGCTATAACATGCCTTCAACAGTGTCCCTTGTATGCCATTACACTCTGCAAGTGCAACCTGTCAGCATAGATGGCAGCAAAATTATGTGCTAGACGATCAGGGTCGCCTAAACATGGCACCATCTTTTTTAGTCCTGTATACTATCTGGTGTCCAGCTAGATAATGTATGGATGAAACACAAACATAAATAAATCAATAATGTACACGAAGCATCAAGAGTTGCAGAACAGCACAGTCCTATAGTTTTCATTACCTGCTGTATCATTTAAATTTGAGTGAATCAATTTGATATGAAGTATGCTTATTCCCATTATGGTAAACAGAAGTGCTGTACTGCAACCCATGACACCACTGTTGCATCACTAAACAGAAGGACAGCAATTTATGATGAAACATTCTAAAAGAATAAATTAATATTCATAGATATTAATATTATTTTTTGAGGGCAGAGAGGGATGCAAGAGAATGAACCCTTTTAAACAGTTCACCTAATTATATCATTTAAACAAACCTCTTATAAATACCAAAATTTTAGGATTTCTGTAAACAGCAACATATATTAATTAACCAACTACAGTTAAGACAATCACAGGAGGAACATTTTTAAAATTACACTAATGGCAGATAGAAGCCAATGTATTTATATTGTATAATGATGCATTTAATATGCATTTGTACATTAAATACATCATTACAATAGATAGTAACAAGTAAAATTATCAATACAACATTTTAGGAATAATGTTAAAAACAACTGAAAAAAACATTTAGAAATTTACTAATAGTATTAAAAGCACAGCAGTTGCCTGATTATCAGTTTAGTAAAGGACTGATAGCAGACAGATAACTAAAAATATGAATAACCCAAACAATATAAATTCATAAAACATTTATAAGATTAATTCTAAAATGGCAAAACACCAAAATAAAGTATAAAATTCAATATATTTTTAAAAAAAATTTTTTTTTTCTGATTTGTCCCTGTGTTTACTTTGTTCTGTATAATTGTTATTTTTCTTAAAATTAAAACACCTTGAGACTTGAAATAGTATTATTTTGATCTACATATTCAAGTAAAGCATCATGCAATGTGAGGCTGCACCATTCTTCCTTCTAAGCTTATTTATATTCTCATGTACTTGCATGTCAGTTTCTTAATCAAAATTTATTTCAAAATAGGGGTTTATTTTGAAATAAACCCTATTCATTAACATACTATGAAGTCATCATTCATAGTTTTCATTATCATCACCCACATCAATTTTCAACAGTATTATTTATAATAATAATCTAGAAAATCATATAAAGCATTTCTTTCAATGGAATTTTATGCCTTGATTATAAAATTACCTCCAAAATCACAAGGTGAGTATGCTCCCAAGGCTATATATATATGAACTAAACTGACAAACAGAATCTGTGCACAGATAATCAGGAATTTACTGCAATTTATTGTTATATAATTATACGCTTTTCCTCCATTTAATTATTTATTTTGTTTTGGAAATGTAATTAGTTATTATTCATAGTTATTAATGGTTTATTACTTTGAAGGTTTATTTATTATCACAGCACACAACAGATAAAAGAAGTATGAACTTATCTCACCTCCATTTGTTAAGGTATGCTTCAAGTAGAATAATTACTATGGGGATCACAAAGGCATAAAAAAAGTGAAGTGCCCTAAATGAACTCTATCAGTGCAGTCTGGATTTGCTATTATTGTTTTACAAGAATTGCATTCTGCTTCATCCTTTGTTGTGAGTACTTTGTCAGTGAATGAGAGATATGGTAAGGCCCATTTACACAAAATATGATATATGAATGATGGTTAGTGTGGGCTTCTTGTGATGCGTCTTTGGGACTTCATGTTCTGATGTGATATATATATATATATATAAAATTATTTATATCCAATGCTTCCTGATATCCAATTGATAGTTTTAAATATTTTTACTATCATACAAGAAAATGTTTGCTTGCAAATGTTGACAGTGTGATATATATATATATTGGAACTAAAACAGAATTAACAAACAATTCTGCACCTGGTCAGCTGCAAGTACTTAACTTGTATGTGTGTGTGTGTGTGTTTTAAACAGTTATATAATTTGTGTCTCATGCAGCACCCAGACATCCATACATGTTTGGGTGCTGCATGTTTGTTCATTTCTTCAATGGATTTACTTTATATAGATGTACTTGAACTGATTTCTCAGTTATATTCTCATAAGTTACCTCAAAAAATTAGCAGGTCATGTCCAATCTTTTTTTTTTTTTTTTAATGTTGAGCCCAATACATGAGGTTGGTTGATTAACCTACTGTATATATGGGTAACATTCTTGCATTAAACCATCAAAGTAATAAACCAAATCTAAATACTCATTTAAAATTATCTTTATGAAAAAGCTCTATCAACAACATTTTTTTATATCATTAAGTTGCCTATATACCACTTTTTTGGTATACTGGGAGAGGGGGATTTTTAAAAAGACCAATCTAGCACACTCCATTCAGATGTCTCAGGATATATATATATGCATAATACATTTCACAATAATTATTACATAAAAAGTGCTTTTCAAAGAAAAGCATAACATTGTAACATGGTTTAACAGGTATATATTTGACAAACAATTACATAAATATGTGCATTATTACATTTGATTAGCTGCTTCATGCAAAATAATTATCCTCCAACATAGTAAAGCAATAACTGTGATACATAACAAAAATAGCACAACCTTAGGATTGCATTTTATGCTGAGTATTTACACACACAACCAACGATGATTATTCTTGACATTTTTTTTTTTTATTCTGAGCAGTGAGAATGGGGTTGCAGTCAAATATATTATGCTGCTTTTAAATATTATTCTGAAAACTAATAACCTTTCTAAATATTGTAACTCTGAAATGAAAATGGAGCATAGGTGGGGAGAGAGATAAATGGAATTTTTATTGAAATAGATGCAATGAATTGAATGTCTGAATAACATATATTTACGACATAAAGTGTGTGTGTGTGTGTGTGTGTGTGTGTGTGTGTGTGTGTGTGTGTGTGTGTGTGTGTGTGTGTGTGTGTGTGTGTGTGTGTGCGTGTGCGTGCGTGCACGTTATTATCTTCCCAACTAAGCCAATAAGTGATCAAATTTCCATTCTCATATTCTAGAATATTGATAAAAGAGACATTAATAATTTTTTATCAGAATTCATAATTCCAGTATACTAAGCACAAAAATGGCATCACATATAGATTCCTCACAAAATATGACTCATATATATTCATTATTCATATAAAGTGCTGTAATGGCAAAGTTGGCAAGTCATGTATTATGGAAGTATCCAGCATGTTTGTGAAAGAACATTCTAGACTTAATGACAAGTAAAAACAATAAATGGCATGAGCATAGATCATAATTTTTATATTTAAAATTATTATTTTTATCATTAATAGAATAAAAAGAAATTTAAATATAAAAATTATGGCATTAAACTTTACATTATTAGATTTAATGACACAGAAGTGAAAGAAGGCAGAGATGTGAGGAGAGAAAGAGTGAAAGGGAGTGAATGAAGATAGAATTTTGTATGGCAATCTCATGATAAGAGAAGTGCTTGAGGAGAGTGTGACAAAATTATGTTTCTGGAGCCAAGATTAGAGATATTAGCAGTGCTGTAAGAATGCAGAGAGGCAAGGTGAAAGAGAATTATTTTGGCTGGTACTAATGATCTAACAAGTGCAATGTCATGCAAGAAGATATGAAAGAGTTGCTGGTACAAATCAAATAGGAAAAGTGAGAAAGTAAAAGTTGTGAATATGCTGCCAAGGTATGACAGAGGCATGCTGAGAAGAAGAGCTATGAGAAAAAGTCAGCATGCTGAATGGGTTTAGGAATCAGGTATCTTGAGAAAGTATTGTTCAGTGAGAGTTCAGAAGTGCAGAGTCAGGGAAACCAGAATGTGCAGGGGAATGCAACTAAGTGTTTGTCCAAGCAAGTGGGAGAGTGATCCATTATCACTCTCCCACTAGCTACCAGGTTCTTAGTGGGATAATCAACAGAAGGTGTAAAGGAGGTTGTGGGATGCACATGGGTCTGGATGTCAGATTGGTCAACTGGATTCAGGATTGGCTGTCCGATAGGTATCAGAGAGTTGTGTATGGTGGAGCAATATCAAAGAGGCAGAAGGTTACAAGTGGGGTTCCACAGGACTCATTACTGGGACATGTATTGTTTAACCTTTATATCAATGACATTGTCAATGGATTGCAAGGGGATATTCAGTTGTTTGCAGATGACAATGAAAATAGGCAGAAACATTGAATATCAACTGCATTGTGAATGGAGAACCTATAGAACAAGTAAAACATTTCAGCTACTTAGGCACGATTTTTAGTGAAGATGGTAAATTAAATATAGAAATAGACAACAGAATCCACAAAGCTGGTATGGTAGGAAGTCAACTGAATAAATTTATATGGAATAAGAGAGAAATTAGTCAAAACACTAAATTAGCTATAAACAAGACAGTATTCTAGCCACTGAAATGGAAGAGGAAACAAATATCTTTATCAAAGAAATAATAGCACACAGCATACAAAAACTCAAAACTAGGAAAGCACCTGGCATTGATCAAATACATGCAGAATTCTTAAAAGCAGAAAGGAACACTTTTGGAACCATTAAAAACATTATTTGAAAGGATCTACAAAAACGAAGCAGTGCCTACTGATTGGACCAAATATCAAATAGTCATAACTCCTATATACAAAAAAGGAGATAAAACAGAATGCAATAATTACAGAGGCATTAGCCTCCTCAGTATTCCAAGTAAGATTTTTACAAATGTACTCCAAAAACAAATTAAGCCATATATAGAACTGGCACTAGGAGAACAACAAGCTGGTTTCAGACCAGGGCAAAGCACAATTGATCAACTATTCACCTTAAGATAGCTAATAGAAAAGACACTAGAGTACAACCAAAGTTGCTACATAAATTTCATAGACTTTCGCCAGGCATTTGATTCAATCCGTAGAAGAGAACTATGGAAGAATTTGGAATTCCCAACAAAACGAGAGCGGAGTAAGACAGGGATGCAATCTGTAACCAGACCTGTTCAATCTTACACTGGAAGAAGCAACCAATAAGGCCTTAAACAATGAAGACTCCGGAATGAAAATATATGGGAAAAATGTGACAAATTTAAAATTTGCAGACGACATTGCATTACTTGCAAGCACAAAAGGAAATCTATAGTGAATTTCTGATAAAATAAAGGAGGAGTGTATAAAATCTGGATTAAACATAAACATAGACAAAACAAAAATTATGCAAATAGGAAAAAGAAGCACCAATCTGAAAATTGAAATTGATAGTAAGAATCTAGAGCAGGTAGAAAACTTCACCTACCTTGGAGGAGTTATTGAGTACAATGGTGAAATTATAAAAGATATAAACAGATGAATCAGTCAAGCATCCCAAACTTTTAGACGACTTAATAAAATATGGAAGTCAAGAGACATCAAACAAGTAACAAAAGTAAGAATCTATGAAACAATAGTCCTCCCAATACTCCTCTATGGAAGTGAATGCTGGAATCTCAAAAAGGCTGAAGAGAAAAAATTATTAGTTACTGAAATGGGTTGGCTAAGAAGATTACTTAGAGTATCTCTGCTGGATCGACTAAGAAACAAAGACATAAGGAAATGACTAAAACAAGAAATAACAATAATAGACAAAATCCAAGAAAGAAGACTGCGATGGTTTAGCCATGGGAACAGAAAGACTACCATCTAAAGTCCTGAATACAACGATGGAAAGTAAAAGATCCAAAGGACGACCCAGAATTAGATGGATAGACAAAATAAAAGAGGACCTGAAAACCAAATCACAACAAGCAACACCAAACTGGACAGAATTGTTCAGACTCTCCCAGGACAGAGAGAAGTGGAAAAAGTTCATTCAGCCTCATCATCATCCACATAGATGATGGAAGAGAGAAGAAGATTCAACCCAATGTTAACTTATGGATCAGAAGTAAAACACTTGACCAAAGACTAGAGATGGCAGATATGAGAGTTCTGAGAAAGATTAGGGGCATGAAATGCCCCTAATCTTTCTCAGAACTCTCATATGTCAAATCCTTCCCTATGTCATTAATGTACAGACTGAATAAGATGGCTTCAATGGCAATATCATATTAAAAACGAGGATATTAAGAAAGAACTTGACATTGTCAGCATCCACGAATGCGTTAGCAGAGCTAATCTCAGGTGGTATGGTCACTTAAATAGAATGGGAGAGGAAAGATTAGCGAAACAAGGGTTCTCTGCCAGGTTGACAGGAAAAAGACCCAGAGGAAGACCAAGATATAAGTGGATTGATACAGTAAAAAGTGCCTTAGAAGACAGAAATATAAGATCTGATAATGTTGGAGTCTTGAGCGATAACAGACTGATTTGGAGGAAAATTATAGATAGGAAGTTAGTAATGATGTAATTTTTCATGTAGTACTGTCATATCCTGTACACCCCATGAGAGTATATATCAAGAATTTGATGATGATGATGATGATGGGCTTCCCATAATGAATCAGCTAACTCCATGGACATCGATGATAATGATAATAATAAATTATTATTAAGAGAGAGACCTCCAGGGAGTCAGGAAATTCATAGAGGGAGGGCCATACTATTCATACCAGCTGTCATACCTGTTCTTGAATTCATTCACACTACTTGCACACACAACATCCAAAGGCAATCCATTCCAATCATGCACCACTCTATGAGAGAAAAAATCTAGCCACAACCCCCTTCATGACAGCATTCATTCTCAACTTCCATGGATGCCCTCACATCTTTTCTCCGCCCTCCATAAAATGAACATTTCCATCTATTGAAATTCTGTATAACCCTTTCAGAAGTTTGTAAGTCTCAATCATATCATCCCTCTTATTAGTATTCCACAATCCTGATATCATTTTTGATACTCCTTTACACTCTCTCCACTGTATCAGAATAACCACGGACACCACGAGACCAGATCAAATACAATAGTCCAAGTGAGGTCTTATCAAGGCCTCGTAAAGAGGTAAAATAATTTCTTTATTTTTACATGTCAAGGTTTGTTTCAGCATTGCCATTATTCTCTGAGTTGTAATTACAATTTTTGCTATATGACCCTTGAATTTCAACTTGCTGTCTACTAACACTCCAAGATCTCTAGCCTGATCAGTTTCTTCTAGCATAATCCCACCAATATAATATGACATTGGATATTTAATCACACCAAATTGCATGACTTAACATTTACTGATATTGAACTGATATCCATTTCCCCATGCCCACAATTCCAACCTATTCAAATCATTCTGCAAGTATTGCATATCAGCAGCACACCTAATAATTCTACCTATCTTTGCATCATCAGCAAATAGCTGTATCTCATATGTCAAATCCTTCCCTATGTGATTAATGTACAGATTGAATAACAATGGACCAAGGACTGATCCTTGAGTCACATTACTGGTTACCTTGAATCTTGCAGATTCACACACACACCCATATACAACTTTCTGATATCTGTCAGCCAGCCACCCTCTTATCCATGCTAATATTTTATAATCCAATCCCATATTCTCCAGTTTATGGAAGTTTTTTCTTGGTATTGCTACCAATTATATATTTGGTTTAATCCTTTATCCAAGTGTAAGCAAACAAAGTTTACACCTGAAGTATTTTCAGGAATGGGGCAACTCGTGGCAAAGGTGGTATAACCTCATCACTTGCCTTAATATCCCATAATGCAAAGCACATCTACTTACGTACATGTATAATACTATGCATTAAGGGAAAGGTCACTACCGAGACCGGTTTCGACCTTTATTGAGGTCTCATCAGTAAGAGCCAGACCCAGAGGTGGTGATACTAAGGTGGAAGTAATGGAGAAGTCATATTTCCATATACCAGTTGCCAAAAGGTGTCACACCTTATTATTAAAATTCCAAGCGAAAAAACTTCAATTAACTTATCCTCTAATCCAGAGAATTTTAATAATAAGGTGTGACACCTTTTGACAACTAGTATATGGAAATATGACTTCTCCATTACTTCCACCTTAGTATCACCACCTCTGGGTCTGGCTCCCACTTTATTGAGGTTTGGGTCACTACTCAGACCTCAATAAAGGTTGAAACCGGTCTGGGTAGTGACCCTTCCCTTAATGCATAGCATTATACATGTCTGCAAGGAGATGTGCTTTGCATTATGGGATACTAAGGCAAGTGATGAGAAGTTATACCACCCTGGCCATGAGTTGTCCCATTCCAGAAAATACTTCAGGTGCAAACTTTATTTGCTTACACTTGGATAAAGGATTAAACCAAATATATAATTCTCCAGTTTATGTAACAGTCTTCCATGCTGTATTCTGTCAAAAGCCTTAGCAAAATTCAAAAGTATCATAGTTTATCCATTCCCCCCTTGTCTAATGCAGTTAGACAAGGGGGGAATGGATTAATTAAAAAGATATTACATCCTGATCATGAAGGCATCTTTATGGGCACAAAGACTGAAATATGTAGTGGCATGTAAGCACAACAGCAAGTCATACGATGAAGAATCACTAAATAGACTTTTGTTCCAACACAATCAAATGCTTTAAAAATATCAAAAACAACCACTTGAGATTTCTCAAACTTTTCCATGTGGGTGACATAAGCAAGAAATCCCCTATCAACCTGCAGTGACAGGATCCATACTGGCAATCATTTAGAAATTTAGAGGTTTCCAGATAATATAGAAATTGAGCATTAAAGGTTTTCTCCGTTGCTTTTATAAAGAACTGAAGTAAGAGAAACTGGAGTACTCTGAAGGTAAAGATTTGTTGCCATTTTTGGAATGGATTGCATATGGGCCTCACACCTCTCTTTACCACACTTTTACATAACTTCCAGGAATGACCTCTGGTTCTTCCCCTCTCACCTTCTACTCTTTTTATAATCCAGTCCAGATTAATCTGATAAAATCCTCTCACTAACTTTAATGTCTCTATCATATCACCTCTTTTCCACTAAACTCTGTAATCCACATTTCTTCAACTTCTCTCCATAGCCAGCATTCCAAAGTCCTGACATTGTCTTGTTCACTCACCTCTGGACCCTCTCCATTGAAAACCAGGTGACCAGATCTGAGCACAGTCCAAGTGTAGACTGACTAGTGCCCTTATACAGGTGGCACAACCACTTCCTTATCCTTACATATTATAGAGTACTTCTTATCATAGCACTACAATGTGCAGCCTTTGCAACACTAACAATATGCCTTCTAAACTTCAGTCTACTGTCAGCCATCACTCCCAAATCTCTAATCTCATCTACTTCCTGCAGTACGGCCCCATCGATATAGTACACAGCCATATATTTCTGCACTCCAAAATGCAACACCTTGCACACTGATATAAACTACAACCTCACTCATTTGTCCAAGTAAAGAGTATATTGAAATCTTCCTGAAGGGAATTAACATCAGTAGTGCTACTTATAATTCTTCCTAACTTACAAACAAGTTAAGCAGCAAGGGCCCAAGAACCCTGGGGCATGCCACTGGTTATTCCCCCCCCCCTTTTTTTTTTGAGATGCTGCTCCATCATACACAACCTGCTGGTATTGTTCAGAGAGCCAATCTCTGATCCATCTAACCAATATACCATCTATTCCCATCCTCTGCAGCTTGTACACCAACTTATCATGTGGTAATCTATCAAATGCTTTTGCAAAGTCTAACAATATCACTGTATATCATTCTCCCTTATTTAATGCACTTGTCACCTTATCATAAAATGCAAGTAAATTACTAAAACAGGACCTATCCTTTACGAATCCATGCTGACCATCATAAAGAATGCTATGTCCATCAACCCAATTCTGTATTCTATTCCTTACCAATCTATCCAACACCTTGCCCACAACTGCAGTTATACAGACTGGCCTATAGTTGGAGACTTCTATCATAGAACCATGCTTGTGGAGGGGTGCTATTTTGCCTTCTTTCCACTCCTTAGGAAACACCCACTGCAAGACTTTCATTAAATAACTAGGTCAAGGGCATAAGCCAACTGTGGTGCACAACATTCCTTAAGAAAACATGGTGATATGTCATCTGTTCTCACATCTAACCTTAACAACATCTGATAATACACCTCTGTTTCTTTCACTTCATTCTCCTAATACTTGCCTCTCTTTTATATATTGCACCAGATTATTTACATCAGTATGATATACGTTAATAAAGTGCTCGTTTTGAGGTGAAAAGATTACCAATATGGTACAGCTGTGTACCATACTGATGGGACTGTACTCCAGGAAATTGATGAAGCCAGGGATTTGGAGGTGTTAGTGAATAGGAAGTTGAAGTTTAGATGACATATTGCAAAAGTGGCAAAACAGGTATAATAACACTGACAAACAGTGTTATTATACCTCTTTATAGCCTTCATAAGATTTCATCTGATTACTGTGTGCAGATCATCTGGTCACCTGGATTTCTTGGGAGGAGGAGAGGATTCAGAGGCAAGTGACCAAGATGGCGGCAGGTCTATGAAATGCACTTTATAAGAATAGGTTCAAGATTTGTGGGTTACAGAAATTGGTTGACTGACTGAAAAGGATGATATGGTTGAGACATATAAATTACTGAAAGGTTTTCATAGGATCAATTCAGAGAAAATTTTCAGAACAGGTCTGGTGGTGTTAGATCTAGGGCCATCCTTGGAAACTGAGCAACAGCATGGTTAGCAAGGATGTGAGAACTAATTTTTTGCTTGGAGAATAGTGAATGAGTGAAACAAGTTACCAGAGTCTGTTGTGGGAGCCATGAGAGTTCAAAGAAAAGTATAATCTATTATACTTTTATTGTGCAAATATTGAATAGTGCTTGCATAATGTAAAGGGCTTCCCTCAATGAGTCCATGAACTCCATATAATAATAAGAATACTAACATTTGGAATAGTAGAGAGGGTTTTTTTTTTTGTGTGTTTTTTTTTTTTTTAGTTGCTACAGCAGAACCATCTGAATACAAAGAAGGTGAAAGCAGCATTAGACAAAATTTAAGGCCAATAGTTTGGATCAGAATATGCAGAAAACAGTAAGCAGCAGAACAAGGAAGGATATTTTTGTCTGTGTATTGAAAAAAAATGTAAAAAAAGTCATAAACAGTGACTATAAATATATAGATGGACACTTATTAGAGTAGCATTATAGAAATAGTTTCATGAATTACACTGAAAAAAAAAAAAAAAAAAAAATATTTATTTTGTGCTTCTGTGTGCCCTGAATGGATAGTTATGTTAATGTTTGAACTAGTTAGTCAAGCTATTGAATAAGATAAATTTCTTCTCTGTGAAATTTGATTTTGAGTCATATCTGCTGAGTAAGCATAACTGTTGTTTGAAGCACAGACAGAATTATTATGATTCATATTGTGTTTTCTGTTGTAGCTTTCAGTTGCTAATAAGATCTATTTTAAAAGCAAGAAGGAAAGCATTAGTTATTTTTTTTCTTGAAAGTTTAAGAAGCTTTGTTGGAGAGAGTGAGAAAGAAAGATACTAGGAAGAACAGTTATTAAGAAAGAAAGTACATAAAAAGAATTTTATAGATGCAATTTTTTGTAAGACTAATTAATAATTTAACTAAATCTAACTCATAAAAAGTGCTGCTTCTCTTTTCAATAAAAGTAGACAAAATGAATTTTTTTCAGTAAAAATAATTCCTAATAATGAATGGTAATTGTGTTGAAAAGTGGCTGATATCCTGTACATATTAGACTTTCACCATTCACAATAACTAGATTAAATAAAGTAGGTTGCATTAATATGTTTGGTCACCTTCGAATATGAATTAGTAACTGCATAATTTCTCCATTTTCAAACAAGAGTTATATATCATAGTAATATCCGTAAACTGAAAGGTAACAAAAATTGTTTTCATTGACTAACCTTTGATTCTGTGCTTTGCACAAATTTATAAAAATAAAATAAAATAAAAAGATTAAGTCAAATCCATGGTCAGAGGCAGTATAGTACTGCTGTCCCCATAGCTGTTGCTAATGGGAGCCACCAAACCAGCACACTTCTTTCAGCAATGTTCTGTAGATGACCAGTGTCTTGTATACTGGGATTAGATTCAGGTAATTTTTCACTGTAACTGGGACAACCAAACCAAAACTCATTAATATCACCAGGCATATTATCATACACACGCATTTTAGCATCATTAAACCTCCAGAAATGATTTCCTTTGAAAAAATAAGTATGGCCTATAAAAAAAAAGAAAGAGAAAAAAATAATGAAACTCATATGATTAATTGTTGGCAGTGAAAACTGTATGCATTATAATGATATTTTTTTTTACTGTATGCTGCAGAAGTGAGTTCAATATAATGGATACAAGTGAGAGTAGAAGAAAGTTGGCACTAGCATTTGTTTATGATTACAAGAAAAAAATTATGAAGACATAAAAGCATAATTCTGGCATAAGTCTAATAAATAATTTCCTTTAGGTGAAACATTATGAATATGATGAATATGGAAGAAAAGTTTTGCAATAGAGAATTCGTAGCTGTAGAATATTATTCTAGTCCTTTAATTACATCCAAATGATATTAGTGAAATATTTTAAAATATGTACCAAAAATCATTTCCAAAAAATGAGAAATGTTCTTTAAAAATGGGCATTGCTTACAATTAAAAAAAAAAAAAGGAATAAAAGGATTCAAATTTGGAAACGTAAATGAACATCAGACATCCACCATAAACTGTAAGTTTATAATGCATGTCTGCTCAGAAATCATATCAAAATGTTTTGATATGATTCCAGATGAATACATAGTTTATTTCACTAAGAATGATTATTGTTTGGTGCAAGGAAATTCCCAATATTAGGAGACTCGGCTGCACCTACTTCACATCATAATGCAGGCAACAATTTCATTGAATGATTTAAATGGTTCGCACTCTTTTGAAGAAGGAACAGGTCACCATTGTATTTATGCTGCAAACATGCTACGGTCAACAATTGCATGAGAATAATAACAAATTAAAGCATAAAGAAGAATAAAACATTAAAACATAACACCTTATTCAGCATAGTGCAGTAATTATGCTTTTGCAGTTTGTGAATATTTTAACAGTATATCTAAACTAATGATATAAAATAAATAAAATAGTTGCCAAGAAGCCCACACTTTACACTATGTGATATAATTCACTTGGAAGATCGTGAAAATATTTCAGGATAGTAGAATACAAGTAAAAAATTCTTTAGGCATCCATCAAAACAGATCCAAACATTTTGGGGGGGGGGGGATGAAGAAAAAGAAATATTGGAGTGCAGGGGAATTGAAAAAAGAAACATACATAATTTCACAAGATTTTGTGTCTGTTCCATAGATAAACATATACAAAGCTGAAGGAAAATAGCATTATTCATCATCATCATAACACTGATTACAGGTATAGACCATATTGGTCTGTTCTGGCTCATTATCCATCCAATATCCTTTTTTGAGGTTTACCTGGCCATCTCTTTCCAACTGGTTTATATTTTAGCATTTGTTTGAGATATCGGGTGTTGGCCATTCGGTTTACATGTTCTATCCATTTTTATTTATAATTGTTTAGTTTTTCTTGTATTGATTTTGTTTTTAGTTCTCTTAAAATATCTTCACTCCTTTTTTGGTCTAATAATGTGTATTTTGCAGTTCTTCTCTTAATCTCATTTCACTTGTTTTATTCTTTGTTTATCTTGTTTGTTTATTGCCCAATTTTCATTGCCATATAATAATGTGGGCATTGCTAAAGTATTGTATATTTTCAAGTGTGTTTATTTTTGTAAATAAACACACTTGAGTGTTCTATTTATCAGGCCTATAATCTGTAAAAAATTTTAAAGATTTTAATTTTATGTCCTTTTCTCCTTCATATGACATTTCACATCCAAGATAACTGAAAGTATTTATCTGTTCTATTATTTTATTATTTATAACTATTTTACTTCTAACTGGAGTTTGTCCACAAAATGCCATTGTTTAGTTTTATTTATGGAAATTTTCATTCCCAACTGTTTTACTATAACATTTAAATTATATATTGCTCTTTGCAAATTGCCTTCCTTATCTGATATTATTACCTGATCATCTGCAAATAATAGCATATTTATTTTGTTATTCTGGGAAATTTCTATACCTGGGTTGTTTAAGGTGTTCCACTATATTAATATTTCATTAATATAAATGTTGAAAAGTGGAGGCAGAAGGCATCCCTGTCTTACACCTTTGGTTTATAAATTGTTTTTCAACATTTTTTCATTTATTTTTATTTCATTATCTTTGTATATATTCAATATTACATGTAGTAAAATATTAGGTATATTTATTCTTTGTAATATATATCTTTTTATTTTGTCAAATGCTTTTTCATAATCTAGAAACAAACGATGAGTTTCCAAATTAAATTCTCTTCTTTTTTCTATAAGTAGTTTAGAACTTACCAGAATAGATGGAGATATTCCAATATTCCTTTCTTGTAACTCATGTATGATAATCAAGTACATGTTTACAAATTCAGTGTTAGTCGGTAGCACAATACTATTATAGTTACTCCAAAGATTATTATTATTACTGGCAACTCCAGGGAGTCCTTAGATTCATCGAGGGAGGCCCTAAACATCATGTCCTCACAACTATACGACATTCTCAAAGTATCTATCATACCTTGCCTTGAACTCACTCACCGTCATAGCACCCACAACAGACTCTGGCAGCTTATTCCACTCATTTACCACTCTAAAAGTAAAGAATCCAGCTCTAACACCCCTGCTAACCACACTCTTGCCCAGCTTCAATTAGGTGTTCCCTAGTTCTCCCACCACCAGTCCTGATCTCAAAAATATCCTCTGAGTTAATCCTATTGAAACCCTTTAGCAATTTGAATGTCTCAATCATATCTCCCCTTTTCCGCCTATCAACTAATTTCTGCAACCCACAAATCTTCAACCTGTTCTCATATGGTTCATTCCATAGACCTGCCATCATCTTAGTCACTCGCCTCTGGATCCTCTCCACCTCCTGCCCATCAAGAAGGAACCTAGGTGACCAAATCTGGGCACAGTAGTCAAGATGAGGTCTTATTAAGGCTCAGTACAGAGGTACAATAACTTGCTTGTCTCTGCTCATCAAGGTATTTTTCAACAACCAAGTGAGTTGATGAGCTGATTTAGCTACTTTTGCAATGTGTCCCTAAACTTCATCTCCCTATCCACCAACACTCCCAAGTCCCTGGCCTCATCAATCTCCTGGAGTACAGTTCCACCAATGTGGTATATACTGCTGCTAATCTTTTCACCCCAAAATGCATAAACTTACATTTTGTCACATTAAATTGACATCCATTCTCCTTAGCCCAGAACTCCAATCTATCCAAGTCGTCCTGCAAGATTTTGACATCTTCTGCATTCACTATTGCCCTACCCAACTTTGCATCATCAGCGAACAAATGAACTGTTCCTCTTAGATCCTTCCCTATATCGTTAATGAACAAATTAAACAGCAGTGATCCAAGAACAGAACCTTGCAGCACACCACTAGTCACAGGCCGTCTTTTGGACTCAAGTCCTGAACAAACTACTCTTTGATATCTCTCCCTCAACCACCCACCTATCCATCTCACCAATCCTATATCCATTCCCATATGTTATAGTTTACAGATTAGAATTCCATATGGTATCCTGTCAAATGCCTTTGCCAGGTCCAGCAGTATCACTGTAAACCCATTACCCTTATCCAGTTCAGCCATCACCGTGTTATAAAACTTGAGCAAGTTACTGAGGCATGATCTACCCTTCACAAAGCCATGCTGTCCCCCATACAGTATCTCATTTTCATCAATCCATTCCTGTATTTTTCCCTTGACTACTTTCTCCAGAACCTTGACAACGACTCCTGATATGCTGATCGGTCGGTAATTTGCAACAGTAGTCTTGGATCCTCCTTTATGCAGTAGAACTACTTTCCCCTCTTTTCACACCTTCGGGACTAAACCAGATCCGAGACTCAGATTAAACAACATGGTCAAGGGCACTGATAATTCTTTAGCCACTTCACGCAAGACCCGTGCCGATATACCATCCAATCCCACAGAGGTATTCACATTAAGGTTCTGTAATAGACTATTCACCTCCACTTCATTCATCATAATTCCCGTATAAACTAATGGTTCCTTCATTTTTTCAATGTCGCCACCTGGATGATATACTTTTGCAAGTGCTCGCTCAGTAACTCCACTATATCGACTGATTTAGTGACCTCCTTACCATCGTCATTCCTTAAAATCATTTTACCGTGTACAGTTTTTTTTTGCAGCATATTGAAAGAACTGTTTGGAATTCTCTTTAGCTTGCATACTAGTTTCCTTTCATAATCCGCTTTTGCTTTTTTTACCACACTCATTATCCTTCTGGCCTGCACTTTATACCGTTCGTGTGCCTGCAGGTCACCTCTTTCTTTGAATTCCCTCCACAGTTGTTTCTTTTTTTGCAGCTCAAGCTTAATGGTGTTATTCATCCATTTAACCCCTACTTGTTTTACTATTCGGATCCTAGGTATACAATCAGCCATAACCTCCTGCAAATGCTCCTTGACCACTTCTCATGCTCTATCGACATCCAGCCCTTGCAGTTGTACATGCCATGGCACTGATCCAAGCAATCTCCTAAGCTTGTCATACTTGCCAGCACGGTAATTCCATATATACCCTGTCTTAATCGAAAATTCCACACCTTTAGCCACCTCCCAGGTCAAGACCTTATGATCACTCTCACCAATAGGTGGTAATATGGTCATATTTATTACAGTCAAATTCTCAGATGCTATTACCAGGTCAAGCACTCTCACACCCCTAGTATTTTCAATTACATGCTGTCTCAGATAGTTATCCCTTAATAATTGAATAAAATCCATTTCCTTCCTCACGTGTCCTCTCCTCCTTCCAATCAATGTTACCATAGTTGAAATCCCCCATAATAATTACCCTCCTTCCACTCATTTCATCAATTTATTTATGCATACTATCTCCACCATCTATTCCATCACCTGGTCTATAGCAGCACCCAACTGTATATTTTATTCTGCCAGTCTCAATCTCACACCAAATAGCCTCAAATGAGCTCTTTTCACTATCCTGTGATACAACTTCAATTCTCCTTGGCTGCAGTTCATCAGCTATCATCAATAACGCCCCCCCCATTTTATTCTCTCTGTCCCTCCTAAACACACTGTAACCTACACATTCTATCCCACTAACTATATCATCTTCCGTCAGCCATGTTTCACTAATGCCAATAACCTATGGCCAGGAAGAGCCAATCAAGGCCACAAATTCTTCCTTCTTGTTCCTAATACTCCTGGCATTAGTATACATGAAATGCAGTGATCCCTTTGTCCCACCCCTATCTTGATGCGTTATTCTAACTATCCCATTCCGGTTTTTTGTCCTTAGTACTGGCTCGGGTACATCATATACATTCTTACACTCAACTGTCACACTGATGTTCGCATATCCACTCCCTCCCCTCCTTGGTAGTTCTAGTTTCCCTGGTTCTGCATATCCATTTTCACTTCATTCAGCAACACTTTTTCCAGTCATCCATCAAATTCATTCCACACCACACCGTCTGCATAACCTGTGCATATGCATAACAGCAAAGGTCAACTAAAGTGATGTTCTATACGCTAACAGTCTTTTGTGAGTGAGATTCCCATAAAAATGCTGCAGTTATTTTTTTTTAATTTCTTTTATTATTAGATACATAATTTTAATTATTTTTCCTATCAGATGATGGTAGTTCTATTGTCATGATTACTAAGATTAGCTTCTATCAAGTGGTTTATCATTTGTCGTGCTTTTTTAATTTTTAAACATTGGATAAGTATATTATTATTGCACCCTCCATGGAGTCGGCAGACTCATCATGGGAGGTTCACCCAACTGAGAACATATTTATCATACTGAATCTTAAAATCATTAACACTAATTGCATTAACAACACATCTGGTAATGCATTCCATTCACTGACAATTCTCCATGTAAAAAATCTACTCCTCACATCTCTCTTCACTATATTCTTATATAACTTCCAGAGTCTCTCAATCTACTCTTTTTATAATCCAATCTGGATTAATCTAATAAAATCCTCTCACTAATTTCAATGTCTCTATCATATCATCTCTTTTCCTCCTATCCACCAAACTCTGCAATCCACATTTCTTCAAACTTTCCCCCATAGCTAGCATTCCAAAGCCTTGAGTTTTCGTAATATGATATAAAGTTTTCCTAATTTCCCAATATGAGTGTCTTAGTCACTCATCTTTGGATCCTCTCCAATGTTTCCACATCACACTGAAAACCAGGTGACCAAATTTGCACAATAGCATATATGGCATATGAAGAGCATTCATACCTACATATATGCTCTTCAGGATAATCCTGATAAGATCAATGCATTGAGATATTATTTTGATATAAGTTATTTTGTGAACATGGTAGTTTATCCTATATCTTTAAATGATGACAAATTGAATGTATCAGTTTAATCACATTATGGCTAGATTAGTTGTTATTGAAGTGATTTTGATAATTAAATACAGAAATTTTACTCTTCATGCCACTGTATTACACAACACCAATTCAATAAATAATAAATTATTAAAGAACACGTAAGTCCACAGTAATAACGTTTAATTAATAAATAAGGTACAGATATTTTATACTAAAACTAATAGTACATCTTCAGTGTTACAAACAGATAGGAATGGAATACAAGTAACGAATATTCGGTGGATCACCTATTAAAATACATTGTTGTCGCGAGCTAGGAAATGAAAGAAATTAATAAATAATTAATATTTAAGATGATTGTTTTTTTTCATGATTACATAAAATAAAAGTTTCCCAGATCTTCAAGAGAGAGAGAGAGAGAGAGACAATCATTTCGATTTAAATTCGGTCGGTGTAAAATAGCTTCACAACTTTCTTTAAAGAGGCATTCATATTTGAACCTGCATCTATGAAGGAGAATAACATTACCCATAATATCCAATGAGATAATAGCTTTATCTCATTGGATATTATGGGTAGTGTTAATACTGTGTTGTGCTAGACCAGACTTCTGAGGTTTGTTGTAATCAATATAATATTGATGTTCTTTAATTCTTTTTTCCACAGAACGGCCAGTTTGTCCAAAATAAGAAACATCGCCTTCACATGGTATTTGGTAAATGCCAGCCAAAGATAGAGATGACAGTTTATCTTTTGTAGAAGGCAATAAGGAAGATTCTACATATTGGGGTGATTTTAATACCAAAATTGGAAGCAGAAATGATCATCTGAACTCCATCGGTAAATTTGGATTTGGACAGAGGAATGAAAGAGGAGAAAGGCATTGAATTTGCAGAAGAAAATAACCTCTTTATTATGAAGCTTTTTCAAGAAGAAAATCAACCGTGAAAATGGACTTGGAGATGCCGAAATGGACAAACTTACAATGAAATAGACTTCATCCTCTTCAACAGAAGATATATAATAAATAATACTGAAGTGCTTAATAGATTTAACATAGGAGGTGACCACAGACTAGTAAGGGCAAAAGTATGGATCAACAAAAAATGGGAACGGAATAAGCGCATAAGAAAAAAGTCCAATTTAGTGAATCTACAAAACCTCTACCACAATAAAAGCTGTTATAGAGAATCACTCAAAAATGAACTAAAAAAGTTAAACACAGCTACTACCATCGATGATGCTAATGAAATATTAACAAAATCTATCTTGAATTGTGCACTAGAAATAGGAGGTGTAAAAAGGCACCAAGGAGAGGAAAAACCAAGACAAAACCTTAGATCTGATGAAGAAAAGAAGAGATATGAAAAGAGACTTGAATGACACCAATAAAATAGAATATACGGAAATTTGTAAAACTATACGTAAAAGGATGAAACATGAACTTAGATTGTATAATACTAGGAAAATTAAAGAAACAATAGTAATATGAAGGTCCTAAGACAAACATTATTATTTGGAACAAAGGAAATAGCTGCTGTAAAAGGAAAAAATGGTGAACTGATAAAAAATAGAGATGCAATAATCAAAAGAATTCAGGAATTTTATACTGAACTCTATGAAGATAAAGACTGGGACATCCAAGAATTATCTATGGATAACTCGAGTGAGGAAGAACATGATGCCCCTGAGATCTTACAAGGTGAAGTGGAAATGGCACTGTGGGGAATGAAGAATGGAAAGGCCCCAGGAGAAGATGGAATTATGGTAGACTTCTTAAAACTGGGAGGAAGCCCTGTCATCAAACAGTTGAGTAAACTCTTCAATAAATGCCTAAAACAGAGAAAAATTCCAAAAAATTGGAACAATTCACTTCTAATATTAATTTTTAAAAAGGGCAATAAGGAAGAAATTAAAAACTACAGACCTATAAGCCTACTCCCCACCATATATAAAGTTTTCACAAAATTTATAAATAATGGAATAAAATCTAAACTACAGGGAATGCAATCCTGTGAACAAGCTGGATTTAGGAAGAATTACAATACTTTGGACCATATTCACACATTAAGACAGTTCATTGAAAAATCAATTGAATACAATAAACCCTTATGTCTGGCCTATGAAAAAGCATTTGATTCAGTTAAAACATCTGCAACACTAAAAGCACTTGAAACCCAGGGAACTGAGAAACCATATATTGAAACACTAAAACATATTTACAATAATGCAACTTCTGTAATTAAATTATATAAAAACAATGAAAAGTTCACAATACAAAAAGGCATCCGGCAAGGCGACATCATATCTCCCAAATTATTTACAACTGCACTAGAGGAAGTCTTTAGAAGCCTTGATTGGGAAACAAAAGGAATAAACATAAATGGAGAAAGGCTGCATCATCTGAAATTTGCAGATGATATTGTCGTGATAGTAGATAATCTTGAAGATCTGGAAGAAAGGCTAAATATATAGACGGGGAGTTCTTCCAAAGTAGGTGCATAATTTATCCACAAAATTTGGGTCCCAACTGATGACCTCATCAAGTAATTTATTTAATTGTTTAATTTGTGAATTTATAGGATTATGCATGATCTCTTTGTAGGTAGAGGTGTCTTCTAAAAGACTGGATACTTATTCATGATTACAATAGCTTTTCCTTTATTGGCCTTAAAAAAAGATATGTTATTATCTCTTCTTAAGGAAGTCAGCCCTTTGATTTCAGCATTTGATAAATTGCATGGAGGTAATTTGCTTTTAAATAACGAAGTCGCAACTTCAAAACGAAGTTTATTAGCATCGTCACTAGAAAGTCAAGACAGATTGCATTCTATATTATGTAAAAAATCAAGATATGGAATTCGTGTAGGTATAACAGCAAAATCAAGGCCTTTTGCTAAAGCAGTGGTTTCGGCGTCGGATAAAGAGCAATCGGAAATGTTAATAATCCATTTATTAGTAGAAGTGATTTCAGAAGTTAAGTTTTTCTTTTGCTTGTGATCTAAAGAATTATATTTTTGCATAAGTCTGTGAAAATTTCTTTCGTAAGAACGGGTTAAAGATTGTTTTGATAAACAAAGAACAATATTTACTACTTCATCATTCAATTGATTCCACACATATATTCCAATCAACAAAATTTCTTCCTTATTGCCATCTACAAAAGATAAACTGTCATCTCTATCTTTGGCTGGTGTTTACCAAATACCATGTTATTATTATTATTATTAAACAAGACCTCATGGAGTCAAAGACTCATCTAGGAGGTCCTTTTATCCCACACACACATCTCATCATACCGTGTCTTAAACACATTCAAACTCCTTGCAGATACCACACTCTCAGGCAAGGCATTCCAATCACTCACAACTCTGCACGAAAAAAACCTGGCTCTCACTCCCCTACTCACACCCTCTTTATACAGTTTCCAGGGATGACCTCTGGTTCTCCCCTGATCTTCCAGTATTCTCTGTAGAACTTCTCCACCATTGATCCTATAACAACCCCTTACTAATTTGTAGGTCTCTATCATATCTCCCCTCTTCTTCCTGTACACCAGATTCTGCAAATTACATCTTCTCAATCTTTCCTCATACTTGACATTCCAGAGGTCAGAAACTACCTTAGTCAGTTGCCTTTGGACCCTTTCCAACATCTCTTCATCCTTCTGAAAACCAGGTGACCAAATCTGGGCACAATAATCCATGTGTGACCTAATCAAAGCCTTATACAAATGGAACAAGAATCTCCCTACTTCTACACATCAGCGTCCTCTGCATCATTTCCAAGTCTTTGTGTTGTCTTCACAATTTTGGCAATGTGTCCCCTAAATTTTAGATCCTTATCCACTATCACCCCCAGATCTCTTATTTCCTCTACTTCCAACAATATATTCTCACCAAGCATAAATTCTGCATCCCATCTTTGTTTTCCAAATTTTAAACCTTACATTTTGCAACATTGAACTCACATCCCCATTTGCTTGTCCAATCACTCAATTTATTCAAGTCTTCTTGCAAGGCCACAACATCTTCACTACTCTATGGTTCGTCCCAACTTTGCATCATCTGCAAACAACTGAATATCTCCATCCAAATCTTTGCCAATATACAAGTTAAATAGTAATGGCCCTAAAACAGACCCCTGAGGCACTCCACTAGTGACTTTCCTTTTCCTGGATATTGCACCCCCATACACAACTTGTTGATACCTATCAGATAGCCAGTCTCCAATCCAATGCACTAATCTAATATCCAACCCCATCTGCTCTAGTTTGACTGTCAACTTATCATGAGGTACTCTATCAAAAGCTTTTGCGAAATCCAAGTAGATTACTGTGTATCCTTCTCCTCTGTCCAAGGAAGCAGTCACTTTATTGTAATAAGTAAGTAGATTACTAAAACATGACCTCCCTTTAGCAAATCCATGCTGTCCATCAAAGATTATACCATTGTTGTCAACCCAACTCTGAATCCTAGTTCTCACAAGCTTCTCCAACAACTTAACCACAACATGTGAAGGCGATGTTTCTTATTTTGGACAAACTGGCCGTTCTGTGAAAAAAAGAATTAAAGAACATCAATATTATATTGATTACAACAAACCTCAGAAGTCTGGTCTAGCACAACACAGTATTAACACTACCCATAATATCCAATGAGATAAAGCTATTCTCCTTCATACATGCAGGTTCAAATATGAACGCCTCTTTAAAGAAAGTTGTGAAGCTATTTTACACCGACCGAATTTAAATTGAAATGATTGTCTCTCTCTCTTGAAGATCTGGGAGACTTTTATTTTATGTAATCATTAAAACAAAACAATTATCTTAAATATTAATTATTTATTAATCTCTTTCATTTCCTAGCTCGCGACAACAATGTATTTTAATAGGTGATCC
Source organism: Typopeltis vanoorti (assembly GCF_054136105.1). NCBI lineage: Eukaryota > Metazoa > Arthropoda > Arachnida > Uropygi > Thelyphonidae > Typopeltis > Typopeltis vanoorti. The sequence goes on along the minus strand of NC_143572.1, from coordinate 11,619,243 downwards.
ACCGAATATTCGTTACTTGTATTCCATTCCTATCTGTTTGTAACACTGAAGATGTACTATTAGTTTTAGTATAAAATATCTGTATCTTATTTATTAATTAAAAGTTATTACTGGGGACTTACGTGTTCTTTAGTAATTATACTATGCCACAGGTACCTCTAAAAATAAAAATAAATAATAAATTTATTTATTGTGTAATACCAGAAAAGCAAGATGAATACCATATTTGCCGGCGTATAAGATGCACTTTTTTTCCTTCGAAAATAGGTCTGAAAAACAGGGAGCATCTTATATGCCGATACTCATTTTTTTATTATTTTCATTTCTGGAAAGTTTCTCTGTTCTGAGTTATGCGATTTCTTTATTGCTTCCTTGTGGTGTGTGAGAGCATTCCAGTTACATAGAGCAGTGTTTCTCAAACTTCAGACATCCGCGTTCATGTGATTGGTGCAGTATTAACAAAAGCTCGTGCTACTAAATGACAAAGACAAACCGACAGTTGAGTTGAAATGCTAATTCTCTTCAACCGAATTCCTTGTATAATATCTGAAACACATTCACTATATATTTCTTCATTTTAACACGTTCATTCACCCCCTCCCACAGAAAATGCTTCAGTCATACTGCATTTTCTGTGGAAGGGGGAGACATGCGATTCATTAGCTAGTGCGATTTTTATCCCATTTGTCTCTAATTGCACTGTTTGTTGAGAAACATATTGCACAGCCTGCAGATGTCTCTGTACCTTATTCAGTGATACAATAGGAATGTTTTACGATCACGAACTTCACTGATACATTGAATTTTATTCTATGCGTTAATGATGCATAAGCGAAAATTGCGAGACCTTTCACGTACCCTGGGGGTACGTGTACCACACTTTGAGAAACACTGACATAGAGTTCAGTGGATGCGCATGTGCTTTCATCGACAATCACAGCTGTGTTCTGTTCGTTTAAACTTTCCAATTTTTGTCGCAGTTGTGAACGTGATAAATTTCTGCCGTTAAATTTTCTCTAAATTTCTTGGCAAATTATGGCTGAAAAATGCGGGTATTGTTACAATATTGTATACAAGCTACATGTGATTGCATATGCTAAAGAACATAGAAACAGGTCTGCAGAGAGGCATTTCGGACCACCCCCAACTGAGAAAATGATAAGAACTTGGCAGAATCAGGAAGAGGATTTAAAAAAAGCACCTCGCAGTAAACATAACCTATGAAGTGGAACTGCAAAATGGCCAGAACTTGAGGCAGAACTGAATACTTGAATTTTAGACCACAGAAAAGCGAGACTTTCAGTGTCTACAAATATGATTATTCATCAAGTGAAAGCAATAGCCACTAACAGAGGGATCGCCAACTTTACTGGATCAACATCATGGTGTTCAAGATTCATGAAGAGAAACCGGCTATGCATGCGGACTAAAACATAAATATATCACAAAAGATGCCAGCTGAATATGAAGAAAAAAATGATCGAATTTCGATTTGTCATTTACGCAAGGAAACGAGAAAATTTTGACCTTGCGCAAATAGGAAACATGGACGAGGTTCCACTGACTTTTAATGTGCCCTCAAACAAAACTGTAGATTCCAAGAGCACTAAGGTGTTACTATTAAAACTTCGTTGCACGAAAAAACTCACTACACGGTTGTTTTATCCTGCTGTGCTGATGGGACAAAATTTCTTCCACTAGTGATTTTTAAAAGGAAGACGTTACTCAAAGAAAAACTGCTTGAAGGAGTGTTTGTACATGTTCACGCAAAAGGCTGGATGGATGGAGGAGGAATGACATTATGGATAGATAAAATTTGGTCTAGGTGCCCTGGTGGACTGTTGAAAAACCTGCCCTGCTAGTATGGGATCAGTTTCGTTCTCACAGAACAGACGATGTTACGAATAAACTCAATTAATTGAAAACTCAGTTAGCTGTAATTCCAGGAGGTCTAACTAGTCAGCTTCAACCTTTAGATGTCTGTATTAATAAACCATTTAAGGGATTTATGAAGGAGAATGGAACAGCTGGATGCAGTCTTCAGATTTTGAGGTTATGCCATCAGGAAGAAGGAAGGGGCCTAGCATTTCGCAAGTTTGTGAGTGGGTCAAAGCTTCATGGGATGCTGTGAAAACTGAGACAGTGGTTAAATCATTTAAGAAGTGTGGAATTAGTAATGCACTAGATGGTACAGAGGACAATTTGTTGTATGAGGACTCAGATTCTGATTAGAAGAGGTTTCAAATGTCTCTTCATTTAGCTCTGGGTATGAATTTCTGAGTTTTGACAATTAAAAGGCGGGTACTCTTTCCTAGTTAGATTAGGTATTTGTTTAAAGTAGACCTACTTATTACTTTATATTTGAAATACTGTAAATTCATTATAATATTCAATGATAAAGTTTTTTTCCTAAAAAATGTGTACAAAAAAGGGGGTACATCCTATACACCAGTGTATCTTATATGCTGGCAAATAATGTAACTAACATCTATGTCTTTTGATAAGGCAAGTTTTATATCTACATAGGTAAGCAATGAAATAAAAATGCAACCTGTATGTTTTCATATTCTTGTGCTTTGTAGAATGAGAAATTTCACCTAGTTACATTTATTCAAACTTCATTCGTTATAATCCTTTCTTTTAGTGTTACATGGTGATCAGCATTCATTTTCGAAATTATGGATTTTACAACTGTGTTATAACTAACTCTTTTTATTATCCCGACTTTTCTATCTTCGTATCAAGATCATCATCTGGAGCATAAACAAATATACAAGAGAAGCTGAGTTACATTACAAACTGTAAGCTAGAGAAACAATGAGTTGATCACATGTTATTCTACTGGCATGACCTCTAGTGAAAAATAAATAAATAAATTATTTATAAATTACATCAAGCTAGATTTAATTTAAGATAACATGAATAAACATATTTCTTATAGATAGTTTTCTTTCAGTAACAATGATGTCCTATTTTTAGTATTACAATTGTTATTTTTGATTTAGGATCCTGGATTGACTACAGTCCTTTTATAGTTGTTCTTAGAGTGGAAGGTTCCGTGGGTCGAATATATGCCTTCCATATCTATGGGAATTTTTAGACCTTCATAATTGTTCAGATTGGGGTCGTCGATAATGATCTCACAGGCTTCCTTGAATTTGCATTCATACCATGTTTTGTTGTGATGTAGACAACTAGTGCTTTTCCAGTCAATTTTATGTAAGGTGTTCAGTTTTTTCTTTGTTTTTTTTTTTTCACTAGAGTTCATGCCAGTAGAATAACATGTGATCAAATCATTGTTTCTCTAGCTTATGGTTTGTAATGTAACTCAGCTTGTCTTGTATATTTGTGTATGCTCCAGAAGATGATCTTGATATGAAGATTGAAACGTCAGGATAATAAAAAGAGTTAGTTATAACACAGTTGTAAAATCCATAATTTCGAAAATGATTTCATTCATTATAATTAATATCATACTTGAAAAGAAAAAAAGTTGGTCTTTATTTCTGATGATAATTTCTATACTAGTTTCTTAGCAATACTAAGAAATTATTATTATTATTACACCCTCCATGGAGTCGGCAGACTCATCGTGGGAGGTTCATTCAACTGACAACATATTTATCATATACAACACACCAACAAAACTTCCTGAAATGGCAAAATCAAATCACATACCATCTATCCATTGAAAAGCTGCATCAATATAATAAGGCACCCCTCTCCACATAGCCATATCTCTAGGATAATCCAACTCCACAGCATGATCTGTTTCATCTACTTTCCAATACTGCCTACCACTGAAGAGATAGGTTTTCCCATTGTGACCCCATACTACAGCAGCATCTATCCTTTCCAGATCCTCAGGAAGGCCAAGATCAGTTAAAGGTCTTGGATAACCTGGTTCTGGAAGATTAGCATTGAATACCCAAAACTGCTTTCCTACAAAAATAAATAAATAAATAAATAATAAAAAATATATCTGTATATAAAAATACTACCAATATATATTTCACAAAGATTTAGGTATTGCTCACATGATTCTGCAGTCATCTTAAATATTATGAAAATCATAATTATTGATATTTGAGCAGTGATACTGATTTCATTTTAACATCACACAGGAATTACACTGATGATATATATAATGTGTTTAAATGATAATCAATGAAAGCTATTATTCATGCATGTGACCCAAGCTACTACACACTAAGTGACTGTTCATCATGGTTATTATTATTATCAGACCTCTTCAAAGAACTTATTGCAAGAGGTCCACATTCTCTCATGCAAAAAGATTATTGAACTATACCGTAAATCCATGCACAGTTCCTGCACTTACCACACTTTCAGACAATGAATTCCACTTATCAGTCACTCTCCATGCAAAGAACCTTCTTCTCATTCCCCTGTACATATCCTTCTTGTACAGCTTTATACCAGGTGAATTTGTCATCTGGTTGTAATATGTAAGCAGATTGCTAAAGTGTACCCTCCTCCCTCACAAACTTGTGCTGACCATAGTAGAAAATACTGCTATTATCAGCTCAAGAGGGATTGCCTCTCATTCTAACCTTGTCTCCCTCTACTCTATGAAAAATCCCCTCCACATTAATCTGGTAACAACCCCTCATATCTCAATCTTCTCCTTCTACTCACAGGGTTCTGCAAGTTGCATTCCCTCAATCGACCCTCGTATTCAACAATGTATGAAAATTCGGCCGCTAGAGGGATTCGTAGTTGTATGTGTGTGTTGAAAGCTCCTGATAAGATAAGTGTTATTTTAAGTTATCGTTGATAAAATTACTTGAATATTACTTGATTTTGTTTGACTTTCATATCTTAGTGCATCTGTTTGTGTGTTTTTGATGTTTCATTTTATAATTTGATAAAATACGTTAGAAGTAAGTATGGCTCCCGTATGAAGGAAAATGGCGGCCAGTAATGATGGTTCGCCATCTTTATTCAAGAACGGTAATATAAAGGAGATGATTCAGTGTACTATCTGCGAGATGTACGCTTTGCGGAGTGCGGTTGGAGTATGGTTAGATGATAATAAAGGAATGAATGTGTGTAGAAAATGTAGGGAGAATGAGGAATTAAAGTGTATTTCGGGTCGTGAGTGTGATATTTTTGTCAAACTTCAGAATGAAGAAAATAGTGATATGACAAGAAATGGTGAGGTTGTACCAGAGAACTGTGAGAGTGTGAATGATAGTATTAATTCAGAGCATATTAATGGTTTTACAGAGAATAAAAAAGATGAGATAGATGCAATGAGTGAGATCGCGTTTTTGAGTGGTGCGATACAAAGGGCAAAACAGCAGCTAGAGCGTATGAGCAAAAGTCAACTGAATGAACCAGCCAATAATAAAAAGTATGATAGGAAAAATAAGCGTATGAGTGTGAACATGAACAAAATGAAGGATAGAGTGCTGTATGGAGACTCGTTAGGACGAGGTGTATTAGTAGAGGATTTGACAAAATTGTACCAACCTGGTGCGACCATAAAGGATGTAACTGAGTCTATTAGAGAGCAAAAGGAAAGGGTGAAAGAAATGATTGTTTGGCAGGTATGAATGATTTGAAAGGAGATAAATGGAAATGATAGAGGACCTGAATGAATTGTTTGAGGTAGCAAAAGAAAAGAGTGAGAGAGTTAGAATGATTAGTCTTTTGCCACGGTATGACAGTGAAATGTTTAAAAGGAGGGCCATAATTGCAAATGACTTATGTATGACAAGTGGTGTGGAATTTGTGGACGTGTGGAGCGAGCTCGATGGGCAAAAAGATCTATATAAGATGGATGGCTTGCATTTGAATGGATATGGTATAAGGAGACTTGAAAAAGTGTTGCTGAATGTAGTGGATGTGCAAAATCAGGAAAACTAGACTTATTAAGGGGGGGGGGGGGGGTAGATATACAGACCTTAATAAGGCAGTTGAATGTATGAATGAGTATAATATGCCCGAGCGAATAGGGTTGGGGCTAATGGGGGTCTTAAATTCATGTACACTAATGCTAGGAGTATTAGGAACAAGAAGGAAGAATTTTTGGCCATGGTTGGCACTTCCAGACCACAGGTTATCGGTATTAGTGAATCATAATTGCTATATATATACACATAGCAATTATTTTATACTCAGAGGCAATTTACTGTATTTATCTCCCTTTTTTGTTTGGAAACACATGTTAGATTGTGATAAGATAGGAGTTCCTAAAATTCCACTCTATCACAATCCAACAGCGCCGTATTAGGACTTTGGTCTTGTGTTGCACGCTGCAATTACTTATACTAGCCCCACTGTTACACCGAATTGTGGTGTCTCACATTTGTAACAAACTTTGTTTGTGTGCTCTGAAGATGCTGGATATAATACCAGTGAAATATTAGCTTTTAAGTTATTAAATAGTTATTTTCTTATCAATCTGTGTTCGCATCAATACCGTTTAAATCCAATTCAACATGTGTGATGAACACATGAGCCTATCCACGCCTTTATAAAGTTTGTTCTATTAAAAATAAATCATATTTTTTGTTTACATGTACATCTAAATTCAATAAAATAGACATTTACAATGAAATATATTTTATTTATTTATTATTATTTTGATAAGGGGATATTTGGTAATAATGAAAATTTAAGAAGGGGTACACGGATGTCTGAAGTTTGAGAAACACTGATCTAGAGGTTCATAAGTAGTGCAGTCTCTGAGCAGAACATTCATTTTCTGATTATAATCACTGGAATTGAGGACAACAGTAGTCACCTTTGTCAGCTCTAGTAATAATTATGTTGTCTTTGCAGAGTTTACATAGTGCTTGGAGCTGGCTATTGGAGAGATTTCTTTTTTTGGCAGTGAAGAGTTAAGGTGCTAACTACATCGAGCCTGATGTTGTTCACAACATCAGGAGGGTGAGTTGCACATGCCATGCTCTAGATGCCACATGATTTCTAAACAAGGAACTTGCTGAAGTGCTATTGCAAAGTTGTGACCATGGCTAACCACATGAACAGTTTTTTCATCGAGTCTTTTTGATGACAGGTTAACAACAACTTGTAGTAACTGACTTTATAGCTGAGTAGAAGAAATGTAAAGATTATTACATTTTTAATGTGTTTATTTTTTATATTCTGAAATTCTTTACAGACAAATTTCACAGAAACATCCAACATAATACTCCAAAGTTTAGGGTTGAGAATAGAGGCGAGTTCAACTTGAAATGAGCTAATAGCTGTGTTAATAGTATATAATTTAGCATGAGTAGCAGCAATTTGTTCACAAAACAAAGTAAAACTGGCACATTTGTAGATGAGGAAGCTTTAGGAGAGTAAACTTTTGGTTTAAACTTAACACAGGTAGGTGTAATTCATGTAATTCCAATCACCCTACACCTTTTAAGGAAGGCCAGCCGATTAACATAGATTTAGAATCAGTGACAGATTTAAAGAATCAGCCTAATCTTAATAAACATGGTTGTATTAGATTTCCCAAGATTTGTGAAACTTTAATTCTTAGCTATCTCGCCCAACATCTAAGGCTAGCCAACAGCACCTATAGAGGGGCACCCCCTCGTATGACGAGTCTTCATTTAGTCCAATTTTTTCTTCCACTTCTTGTTTCTTGTGTGTGTTATTACAATTTTAACATTGTATTCCTGAAGATGTCTCTGTAACAGAGACAAAATATTGAAAAGGATTAAACCTGTTGTTTAATTAAACTGTATCACAAGTGTATACTTCAAATCTTGCTTGTTAAACATAACCCTTTAAAATATTAATCTAACAGTCAGTTTCAACACAACTTCTCTATTCATTAATGTCTGTCCCCCACAAAAGAAAATTCTGCCTTCTTCACCTTTAACATGCACTACAGCCATATTACTTGGCATGAAAAACCTACAAACAGACTGAAGACATTGCTTTGGGCTCTCCTCCCTCCCCGCCCTTTCATGGAACGCTTGGAAAAATTGCCTACATCACAATACATTCAATATGCCTATGTTACATTAAAAAATATCTATTTGGTCATGTGGATATGTCAGAATCTTTTTTTACCACACTTTAACAGCCAACATCCTAGGATCTGTTTTACCAATGCACAAAATAAAAAATAATAAATAAAAATAATGATTGGTTGCAAATTACTTGAGAAGAAATTATATTCTTGTTTAATCCTTTATCCAAATGTAAGCAAGCAAATATACTTCACATACACACTTTGTTTGCTTACACTTAGATACAGGATTAAGCAAGAATATAATTTGTCAAGTATACTTGTAACCAAAGTGAAAAAGCTTTCTACAGTAACTGTCTGCCCTGCATGCCTTGATATTCTAGTCATCTAGGTAAAAATTCCTATTTCTTTCTGTCTATGAAAAATCTACCCAATATTAGCAGGTATGTCCATCGTAACCCTCCCAGAAGCATGCTGTTATTAAAACTTGAGCAAAAAGAGGTGGAATCTGTTTGGAGTCAGATGAAATAAATCACAGCCACAAAATTAACAAAACTCTGCATTCTCCTGCCAGATGTAATCCTTGCCAAAACCTAGATCACACATGCATGCATACACATACACACACAAAATCAATGTTCTCAGAAAAAATATAATATATTCAAACTTTCTTCTTCTTCTTCTTCTAGCCTTATTTATTCACTAAAAGCTCCTTATCTCAATCCTTATTTCCTATATCATCCTAGTATCTACTCTATTCCATGCTCTTGTAAATTGACATATTTTAGTCCAAAAGGAAGAAAAATTAATATTTGACAGCATTAACATAGAAAATACATCCAGTATTCTATGCTAAAGCCACTCTAGGTTGTAGACCATGCTATTGATACAGATCAGATTCAGTAAGGGGGGAAAAAAAATCTCTACTTACAGTTATAAGTATAAACCTGAAAGACTTTTGGGAATCTGCCACAGCTCTGTAACAATCTTAATAAATACGACTTAGCAAAAATATTATTATTATTATTATCCAGGCCTCCATGGAGTCAAAAGACTCATCGTGGGAGGTTATTTTTAGGAAACACAAAGTTTATCATACCACTCCTTGAACCCATTGACTGTTCCCGCTCCAACCACTCTCTCAGGCAATGCATTCCATGGTTCAACCACCCTCCACGCAAAGAAACCACTCCTTACCCTCTTGCGCACAGCCTCCTTTTGTAACTTCCAGGGATGGCCCCTTGTCATTGCTCCTTCCTGCCATTCCACCAAGTGAAAGAACTCTCCAATGTCTACCCTGTAACTGCCTCTCAACAGTTTAAAAGTCTCGATCATATCACCTCTCCTTTTTCTATCCACCAACCTCTGCAGTCCACATTCCCTCAGTCAATCCTCATAACTCATATTGTACAGTCCGGTAACCATCTTTGTTATCCATCTCTGTATCCTTTCCACAGTCAATTTATCCCCTTCAAATCCTGGGGACCAAATCTGAGAACAATAGTCTAAGTGTAGTCCGATCAGGGTCTTATACAATGGAATGATAACTCTTTTATCTCTGCAGGTCAGCATCCTTCTCAGTGTTGCAGCAATCCTCTGAGTTACCCTCATCACCTTTGCAATATGCTCCCTGAATTTCAGTTTTCTATCAGTCATCACCCCCCAGATCTCGTCTCCCCTACGTCCTCCAGTACAGCTCCTCCAATCGAGACTGCATCCTCCCATTGATGGATCCCAAACCTCAAGACTTTACATTTTGCTGCAATGAACCGACACCCCCCCCCATTCATTTGCCCATCTGTCTAGTTTATTCAAATCCTCTTGCAGGGCTGCCACATCTGCACTCTTACTGATAACCCTTCCCAGCTTCACGTCATCCGCAAACAATTGAATGTCCCCTTGCAATCCATTGACAATATCATTGATATAAAGGTTGAACAATACAGGTCCCAGTACTGAGCCCTGTGGAACCCCACTTGTAACCTTCTGCTTCCTTGATATTGCCCCACCAATCAGTCAGCCAATGCTGAATCCATTGACATTTTAAACCCATGTGCTGCAACTTAAATATCAGCTTATTATGTGGCACCCTGTCAAACGTCTTTGCAAAATCCAAAAAAAATAACAGTATATGCCTTTCCCTCATCAACTGCTCTCATTACTTTATTATAAAAGGCAATCATATTACTGAAGCAAGAGCACCCCTTAACAAATCCGTGTTGATTCTCACAGATAACATTACCCTCATCTGCCCAACACTGTATATAGTCCCTCACTAATTTCTCCAAGACCTTAACAACTACTGATGACACACAAACAGGCCTATAATTAGACATTTCCAGTCTGCTACCGCCCTTATGCAGCTGAGCAATCAAGATCTGCTCATCGTGCCCCTAGAAAGTACCAGTTTGAGTTGTAGGATCAAACCATCTTGAACTAAATCTGTGTTTGCCTTTCCACTACCATTTGTTCTTACCATTTGACTAATTATTCCAAGATATTTTTTTCTACTTAAAACAAAAATATGACTTATAATTAGCATCTATGTATCCATACCAGGTTAGAATAACGGGATAAAATTACCTAGATTAGGGCTGTCTAAAACATGGCCCAAGGGCCAGATGCGGCCCACAGTGCAATTTTGTGTGGCCTGCCTGTGGGTTTAGATTTTCACGAGTGAAAAAATAAAATAACAATTCGAATCGAATGCATATTAGATATTTTAATTCTATCACTAATCAATAATCTTGATGTTGTCAATTTTATTTAGTGCTTTTACATCACTATGTACCCACATGTTTTTCAAATATTATATGTGTGAAAGAGGCGTTCTTACACTGTTTTGTTCCAACACGCATGCTCTAGGTACTCATGGGGAACATTAGTGTTGTCCATTTGTTCAGCTATCGAAGTTGTGTCGCTGATGCTCACCAAATAACTAGATATGCTTTAGTAATCTACTTCTACTTAATAAATTTTATTACAACTTATCATCAAAACAAGAAAAAGAAAAATTGAAGATGAAAAGCAAGTGTATCAAAGCCGATGGGAATCAGACTATTTGATTACAAACAACAAGAATAAAATTCAATGTCTTGTTTGCATGCAAGTTTTGTCAGTGCCTAAAGAGTATAATGTGAAATGACACTACACTACAATACACAGTAAAACATTTGAGATGTATAGTGGAGAATCAAGAAGCACTATTATTGCAGAACATTAGAAGAAATTATTATTATTATTATTATTATTTGACACTTCCAAGGAGTCCAAAGACTCATCGAGGGAGGGTAAGCTACTCTACAATTTTTGTCCGTGGATTGCAAGAGGATATTCGGTTGTTTGCAGATAATGCGAAGCTGGGAAGGGTTATTAGTAATAGTGCAGATGTGGGAGCCCTGAAAGATGATTTGAATAAGCTAGATAGATGGGCAAATGAATGGGGTGTCAGTTTAATACAGCAGAATGTAAGGTCTTGAGGTTGGGGACACATCGATGGGACGCTGTATACTCTATGGGAGGAGTTAAACTGGAGGAAGTAGGAGAGACAAGAGATCTGGGTTTGATGATTGATAGAAACCTGAAATTTAGGGGACATATTGCAAAGGTAGTGAAGGTAACACAGAAGATTGCTGCAATAATGAGAAGGATACTGACCTGCAGAGATAAAATGGTTATCATTCCATTGTATAAGACTCTGATCAGACCACACTTAGACTGTTCTTGGATCTGGTCCCCAGGATTTGAAGGGGATAAATTAACTGTGGAAAGGGTACAAAGGCGGATAACAAAGATGGTGTCGGGACTGTACAATGTTAGTTATGAGGATCGGATGAGGGAGTGTGGATTGCAGAGTTTGGTGGATAGAAGAAGGAGGGGTGATATGATTGAGATTTTTAAACTGTTGAGAGGTAGTTACAGGGTTGACACTGGGGAGTTTTTTTGCTTGGTTGAACAGCAGGAAGGAGTCATGACAAGGGGCCATCCCTAGAAGTTACAAAAGGAAACTGTGAGTAAGAGGGTGAGAAGTGGTTTCCTTGCATGGAGGGTGGTAGAACCATGGAATGCATTGCCTGATAGTGTGGTGAGAGCGAGAACAGTTAATGAGTTTAAGTAGTGGTATGATAGACTTTGTGTTTCCTAGGAGGGACCTCTCTTGATGAGTCTTGATAGAGTTGTGTTTCTTAGAAAGGACCTCCCATGACGAGTCTTTTGACTCCATGGAGGCCTGAATAATAATAATAATAACAATTTCCACCACCCGCAATCCACCAACTACACCAACGCCATCTATCACCCACCACTAGTATTTTCACAGGCAATCACAACATCCAAGCCCGTGGTGGGATTTGAACCCACAGCCTTTTGGCTGGAGAGCAGATATACTAACCACTCGGCCAACCAGGCCAGCAATTGGTGCATCAAATGAGTTATTTTGCAAAACATAGCACTAAACAAAGTTCAAGCCTTGCCACTTGCAGAGTAGCATTGGAGTTAGTGAAATCAAAAAAGCTTTTTAGTAATGGTGTGTTTGTGAAGAAATGTACAATTGAAATGACAAAACAATTTAATGAGCCCAAATTAGCTGAGAAGTTTGAGACAGTGGCATTATCTCAACAGACCATTGCAAGACGTGTACAACACGTGGATCAATATGTATCAAAAAAGCTGTGTGATTTAATAGCAAAATGTGAGTATTTTTCATTATGTGTGTGGATGAAAGCACTGATCAAGGAGAGGTAAGTCAATTTTTAATTTTTGTTCGAACAACAGAATATTGCCTACTTATATGGTCATTTGAATGGCTTTAAAAGTAAATTGAAGTTTATTAAATCAACACTGGCTAATAATATTTTAATTTTTTTTTCCAAATTGCAAAGAACATTTAGAAGAAATGAAGAATTTTAAGGAAATATCAGTACCTTTAGTATTCCCATGTAAAAATATATTAATGAAGAACTCCTCAATCATATATTTTTACATGGGAATACTTAAGGTACTGATATTTTCAAAGCAGTTCAAAACTCTGTTATGAACTATGGAGAATTCGATAAATGTTCCTGCATCATAACAGATGGAGCCAACGCTATGATGGGGACTGGAAGTGGCTTTTGCGGACTATTGAGCAGGGGCGAATTCTCCATGCTTGCTATGCTAGCTGTGCAAGCTCATTAATTGAGAAAGAAGTAAAATTTACATAACATATTTATTTGTTAATAAATGCATGCATTTATGAGCATTCGATTTAGGCTTTTATTTTTGTAGACAGAAGACATCTTAAACTTGCGCGGCAATAATTGAGCATTGTGTTGAGTATCGAAGGCCAATGCTTGCTTGTCTAGTCAAAGCTACCTTGGCTTGCTCAGTTGTAGGAGCTTCCAGGTCCTTGCTGCAACACTGTGATTTCATGCGTGCACATAGCCATTTCATCTCACTGTGTTGCTTAAACACAGGCCATACTCAGTCAACTTTGCTCTAGCCAGTGAGCTTCAGCCAGCCTTTACAAGTGTGCATGTTGCTTGTGAAAATTAAATTACAACCAACTTTTTATGATGATGTTATCGACCAGTTCAGAAGAACCGTGGGGTAGAATTTGTATTCAAGTAGCTAAATTGAAAAAGATAGAATATCATTTGTAAAATAAACATATTTGTATGATTAAATGTACATAAATTTCTAAATATATGGTTTTAAATGGTCAGTAATTCATTATTCCTCTAATCAGACTTCAATCACACCTCTCACTCCCTGAATGATAACAAGAGCAAGCCTGAATTTCAAGACCAGCATTCGCACCTGCTATTTGAGACAAAATAATTTTAACTGCCCTACAATGCATTCCATAATTCATCAAGAAGCACTCTGTGGAAAATTTCTATGTCAAGTTCAATGCCATGAAAGTAGCTGTAAAAATAACTAATATTATACGAGGAGGTAATAGATCTCTGATTCATCAAGTTTCGCGATTTCTTGAGCGAATTGGATGCTGCACATGACGATTTGCTCCTTCATTCTGATATTCGCTGGTTGAGTGCAGGAAAATGTCTGGAATGCTTTTTTGCTATTCAGAAAGAAATACCCATATTTCTTAAAAACAATGTGAAATCTGACACAACAGAACTTGAAAATCAAATGCAAGAGGCAATATTTTTATCAGATCATGCATTTATAACAGATACGACCAACAATTTGAATGAGTTGAACTTAGAACTGCAGTGCAAACAACAGAATATTGCCAACTTATATGGTCATATTGAATGGCTTTAAAAGTAAATTGAAGTTTTTTAAATCAACATTGGCTAATAATATTTTTTCTTTTTTTTTCTGAATTGCAAAGAACGTTTTGAAGAAATTAAGAATTTTGAGGAAATATCATTTTCAGTTCATGTAAAGTTATATTGAAATGATCATTGAGGATTTTGATAATCGATTTGGTGATTTTAAGAAAATTAAGAAATTAAAGAAGATATTTCAATTTTTAATACAACCCTTGACTGTCAGCATTGAAAATGTAAGATCTGACCATCAGTTGGAATTGTGCGATTTGCAATCAGACACTTTTTATACTAACAAAGTAAAAAATGAGAAGTTTTTTAAATTACTACCAATAGAGAATTACCCAAAATTGAGGAACTTTGGACTCAAGGTGAGCTCAATGCTCAGGAGCACATATCTTTGCAAAAGCACTTTTTCAATAATGACATTAAATCAAAGTACAGATGTTCATTTTCAGATAATTCTCTTGCAAATTTACTGCGATTGGCAACTACAAGCATTGAAATTGATATGGGTACTTTCGTAAACGAAGCCATACTATCGCTGACCTCTTGCCTAAAATGAAATGAACAATTATTGTTTCTTATCTACTGTTTCAATAAAAAATTTTATAATCACTATGACTTTTCTTTCTTATGAAATTTTCAAAGTGCTTGCTAAACCTAACTAACGATAGGACTTTCCAAGTAATTTAATATATTGGAAGTTTTTCCCCATTTGGTTAGATAGATACTAAGACAAGTGGTGGTGATGAGAGCTTGGTCCACCTTTACCACGAGTTGCCTCAGCCCTGAAGATACTTCAGGTGCAAACTTTGTTTGCTTACACGTGGATAAAGGATTAAACTAAATTTATTATAATTTAATATATGTACTGTATTTATTATTCTGGATGCAGCCATCAGATAAATCTTTTTTTTAATGCAGCCCTCAGATTACCTAAGGTTGGACAACCCTGACCTAGAATATGGTATAATAGTAAAGATTCAAAGCTCTAGATTGCCATCCAAGATCACATTCTTAAAGAAGATAATCAGAATGCAACAGTTGCACACATACTTAAGTTGCATGTGTTTAACTACTGATTACTCTATTACAATTTGGGCTACTAGTGTGCATTTGTGTGTACCTTGATAAAGCTAGTTTTATACAATCTAGCAAAATTTAGTTCTGTATAATTTTGAGTAAATAGTCATCAAATTAATGCTTTACTCAGTTTTTAAGTTTTAGCAACACAATTATGAAAACTCATAACTGTGTTACTAGTTTCTGAGCCCTGTTCTGATTCATGATATCCAGATATAAAAGGTGTGATTACAATAGATTAATATTGGATTTGTTAGGGCCATTTAAGATATTTCCAAATTATTAAACAATAAAAAAATATTTGTAACATATCATTTAAGCTGAAGTGTGTATATTTCAAAAAATTAATGAAATGTGTTGTACAACTAAATGATAAAAGGCATCCATAAAAGGTTGATAATTATTGTTATTATTATTATTTGACACCTCCAGGGAGTCCAAAGCCTCATTGAGGGAGGGCACCTGCTCCACAACACTGTCTCCGCCACTCAATCCACCAAATGACCGCAACTACCAACGCCATCTACCGCCGACCAGCACCACTAGTTTTTCCACAGATAATCACAAACATCCATGCACACGGTGGGATTCGAACCCACAGCCTTTTGGCTAGAGAGTGGATACGCTAACCATTCAGCCAGCCAGGCTGGCAAAAAAATAATGTTCAGTAACCTTTTCTTAAATTAAATGACAAGTTTTTTTGTTGTTGTATACAGTGTTGTTATTAGTAATATATAGCATGCAATCTCAGAAATGTATTAAATGCAGTATTATTTTAACAATATAAAATATCTAAACTTATGTGGTAATATTAATAAAAGAGGGAGATGTACAAAAGTATTTGCAATTGTTAAGTTGTGAATGAAGATATTTTATATGTTTTAATACTTCATTCACATTTAACATAATCCACTATGTCATAAGCAAGACTTATAAATATTATTTGTTGTTAGTCTCTTGCTTGTAATATATTATTCATATAAATGCTTTGAGTTTTGTTTGTTATTAATTAATTATTTAATCTTAGAATATGTAATAATAATGAAAATACTCTATATAAACATGTCATTCATTTTATTTAGTTTATTCTATAAAATTTATTATAAGAAACTGTATGTATGTAAATTTAAATGTATATTATATGAATTGTGATATATCTTTTATTTCTGTATGTAAGCCTGATTTTATGTAATTCTTCTGATTGGATTTGATTGGAGATCTGCTAAAGGAGAAATGGAGCTTGTTTTTAGTCAGTGCATGTTTAGAACGTGAAAAGGCAATGTATATGGAGAGAAGCCAGTAGATGTAAGCTGAACTGGTTAGAACCAGATTTTGGCAGGAAGAATGAATGTATTTAATTGGAAAACAAAAGTAAAGAGGGAGGAGAAGCAGTAAGGAGTGAAGTAACGGGTGGCAGAAAGGGTATTTGGAAATGCCGTAAATAGATTAAGAAAGGACCGGGAAATTAATAGGCAAATTCAGAATATTTCTACGGAATTCTAAAATTACGACGAATTCCAATTATTTTGAGGAAGAATAGTGCAAAGCTGAATTTAATGCATAGAAGAAAATAAGGAATAAGTGGATTACCTAAAACTAGTGCTTCAAGACTTGTGAAACTCTGTGTTTAATATTTCAGTTATTATAGTGAAGATTTCTTTTGAATAGTGTTACTTCAAAGTAATAGTTAACTACAGTTTTAAGTGTGCCTATAGTAAATCCAGTGTGTAAAAGGTGTAACCCGGTAAGAGCAGTCCTTATATTTCAGCGTAAAGAAATAAGAGTTAGCTCCGCCTGATATATCTTAACATTAACTGTGGCGTTCTACTAAAAATAGTCGAAGTATGGAGCTTTAAAGTGTTTCCCCCTTGAAATGATAACTGCCTCATAATTAAATTAAGTGTTTGTTGACTAAGAGAGAATTAGAGAATTCTACCTTAAGAATAATTACTGTAAAATTCTGGAACATTGAACTGTGTGAACCATTTTCAATTATTTGGAAGAATATAGAATTGACAGCTGAATGTTTGATGCCTAATGTATTATGTTTGTTATGAGTATTTGAATTAAGTAGATGAGAATTGAATTATCTCATTGAATAGAGACAAGTTGTGATAATAGTATTTAAGCGTTGGAGAATAAGATATAAATTTAACTTCAATCTTTAAACCAAACCGAGAGGCTACTAGTGTCTCAGAGATATTTTGAATATTGTTCAATTAGATTATCTTGCTTAGAAAATTATGCTTAAAAGTACGTGTTCTATAACCCTGTATTAAATGTTTATTTTATTGAATTCATTTGTTGTTTGCCTGATTTTTCTTCATTGCACCGCTCATAAAACTTATTCGAACCTTGCAGAAACCTTAAATGATAATATTAACCTCGGCCTGTATAAAGTGAGATTGCAAAAGTTAGTTGATGATTGATTCCTCTGTATTATATAGACTAATCTGAATATAGGGTGGCGCAGGATAATATAAATTTCCTTATATTCGGATCAGTATCAATCAGCATCTAACAAATTAAAAACAGACTTTAAAAGAACAGCAAGATGTAATCTATTTTGTGGACTTGAGTGTAGAAATTCATTAAAGACTTTATAACATCAAAGGAATATATTCACAGGTTAAAAAAACAACCTGATAAGTATCGCTGATGAAGAATTATGTTGCCACCCTTACACCATAATTACTAATGAAAAAACCTGCACACTTGTTGACAAAAGGAGGGTGAACTGTCAGCAAAGGACTCAGCCAACTGCAGATTGGTCATGATTTTATCTCTGAAGTCAGTCATAAAACAGACTTCACATCCATAAAATATGTAAAAGTTAAATTCCCAACATATCATGGGAAAATTGAGAGAATGTTCTGACTTGTTCAACCACTATCACAAAGAGAGTAATGTCTGTAGTGTTGAAATGTGGACCCATCCCTATATGCACTGATCCATATGGAAATCAGAACCTCCCATGAGAAAGATCATGGTCATATTATTTTCACAATAAGCAATGCCTTTCTCATGGTTCAAGACAAGGACTTCTAATTCTTGAACATTATTGTGAAAAGATATAGCATAAATTCACATCACAGTGACACATTATTTGATAATATCAGCTTGGCTGGTTTCATCAGCTAAGGGTTAGCTGATGAAACCAGCAATTTAGAGTAAATGCTACTGATAGCTGCTACAAAGTATTGTATTGTTACATGACAAGGCTCATTTTTCCATTCCCAATCCACAGTTTGGACTGCAGCAGAATATGTCAGTCATTATTGTCTGTGTTCTTAATATTCTCCATTCAATCCAGACCTTATGTATTTTTATGCCTGTTTGTTGTTGTTGGTTATTCATAACAGCGCTTCATAGTATAAACAACACCAAGAGAAAAATATATAATTAATTTATTGAACTTACTAATACTTCACTAAATTTCTACCTAATATCTTTAGAGCACAAATTACAATTGTAACAAGCATACAGCACTTGATTAAATAGTTTCAGAAACAATTCTAATTGTAACTGAAAAAAATAAATAAATAAATAAATAATTTCCTAACAAGGTGCACTCTAGGGGGCCAGATAACCATAAAGTTAATATGGAAAAGTCAGGATGTATTTGGTCTCAGAATGACTATGTCCCAGATCTTTAGAAAATTAATGCAACAATACTTGCTCATTATGATTCTTAAAATAATGTCTCAGACCTATAGCAATTTCTGTGTAGTAGAGATATCTTCTTCCATTTAATCCTGTGTGAAGGAAAATCCAAAGTAATGTCTGCCAATCTTGACTTGTCATGAAGATGATTGTGGTCTTTGAGTTTTGAAGTGGATATTAACCAATATCTACCAGTCTGTCCAAAGAAGGCTACACTACTTTTATTCATTCTCTTAAGGATGAAGATGATCTAGTTGCTCCTTAAGAGAATGAATAAAGGTGGTTAGCTGATAAAGGTAATTAGCTGATTGAGTGATTTGAAAGTGACATGGAGATTATTATTATTATTATTAACATCTGACCTCCATGTCAGATGTTAATAATAATAATAATAATCTCCATGTCACTTTCAAATCACTCAATCAGCTAATTACCTTTATCAGCTAACCACCTTTATTCATTCTCTTAAGGAGCAACTAGATCACACTATTGCACACAATGCTCATCCAACCATACCTTAAACCGATTCTTGTAAAGAATTGTAACTGTCTTTTCTGATATATACCCTGAATATAAGGGATGGGAACAGCTTGATGTAATCTTGTATGTTGGCTGTATTAATAACAGGGGTAAGAGATATATGCAGTATTTTATAAGGGTTAGAGCCAGGGCCGAGCCATGCGGTTGTGCAGATTGTGCACCGCACAAGGGCGCTTGAAGATAGGGGTGGCATTTCACCACGGGGAAATAATTTTAAAAAATATAAATTTTCTTATTTGATCACAAAAGAAATGAAGAAATTATGAAAGAATTAAACCAAGAACCAGTAATAGAAAAAATTAAAAAATATAAACATAAATGGATGGAACACGTTCAAAGAATGAAAACAGAAAGATTACCAAAACAAGCCTTAAAATACAAGCCATTAGGAAAAAGAAAACCAGGACGTCCTCTTAAACAATTCAAAGATGACTTCTAAGGCCGGAACAGGCTATGCTAGGCCTAAATCCTTGATATGCATGATGATGATGATGATGAAATTTTCTTATTCTTGAATTATATCGTTTGAAGTGAAACGTTATCAATATTACCACAGATTTTATTTCACAGAGTAAGCATCGACTCAGCAAAAATTTTAGAAATATTCTCGATTGTTTATTATATTTTTAATGGAAATTGTCAGTTTAAGACAGACTGTGAATTCATTCTTATGCTGTGCTTTGCCCAGTACTTTCGACAGGATGTAGCATAGAGGCAGCCTGCCTCACAGCGCTGCTTAATAAGGGTGCTCGTTCAGCCTTATTACGGCAACAAGATATTTTACAAAAATACAGCATTTAGTTAACAAATAAAAAGGCGCCATTTCCCATTGACAGTTAAATATCTGCTTATTATATTTTATTAATAAAAAAATTAGAGTCATACATACTAAAACCAAACATTTTAGAACCCACTTATTAGATACTTAAGGAAACAACCCATAAAATATCATATGATGTGAATTTATATAGTCCATATATAAATATATATCTATTAAATTATATTATGCATGAATTCTCCTACTCAAACTGCAGGTTTCTATCTCCCCAAATTTCACATTTGAGCGATATTTCGCTCCCTGCAATAAACAATACACTATCCCCAACAGCCATTATACTGCAGAAACTCTAAAACCAATTAGTTTTATCATGTCACTGGATAAGGTTCACAGACATCATTTGCAGACTAATATATATTTCTCAAAATATATTTCTCAACAAATAGTGCAATTACAGACAACTGGGAATATAAACACTAACTAATGAATGACATCTTCCCTCCAACAGAAACTACTATATACAGCAGGTGCAACATATGGTTTTGCTTGACACTACCCCGTCATGAACGTGTTAAAACTAAGAAATATATAGTGAATGCATTTCAGATATTATAGAAATCGGTTTAAAAGAATTGGCATTTCAATTCAATTGTCAGCTTGTTTTGTTTGGGTAGCTCGCTCTTTTGTTAATACTGCACCAATCATATGCACTTCTTAATAGTGGCTTTTTCTCTATTATACTGGCCTACAATCGCACACATTTTGCACTTCTCATTAGTAATTTGTCAAAGATTGTTCATTACGTATCTCAAGTCTTAAATTACTGGTAATTTTTGCTTGATATAATGGGAAAGAAGATGACTCTATTTGGATAGATAACTGACTGCACACAAGGAAACCGCTCTTGAGGACAGAAGAAGTGATGGAGAATAGAAGATTCTTGGTAAGTCATACCCATTTTCAGTTGTTGTTTTTTTTCTGAAAACTTTAGTTTCCGAAAATCCCCAGATATATCTCGCAGCGCAATTTTTTAGCTTTAATTTTGGGAAAAAAGTGCGAGTTATAGTCGAGTAAATATGGTAATTTTTTTAGCTTTCAAATTGTTGAGTATGGATCATTGGTTAAAGACTGGATTTATAAAATGCACAAAAGAGAGCAATATAGCAGATATAGAAATAAGCAATTTCACTCCTCTCATTGATGATAAATTATTTATATTAAGTAAAAATGATTAGTATCTTTATAAATTTTGTTCTATTAAAAATAAATCATGTTTTTTTTGTTTAAATGTACATCTATAACTGGTAATTAGTTTACGGAATTAACAACGCATATAAAGTATATTAATTAAAGGTAACTTTAATAAATAACTTCTATATTTTGGCAACGTCATGCTGCCGAAATAATACACTGCAGCAAGTTTAAATACCAAAGATTATTCAAGGAATCATCAGCAGCTCTAAAAAATGTTCCTAATCTCAACAAATTTGGGTGCATGAAACTACCCCAAATTTGGGAGACTTACATTTTGAGAACTTCAGCCCAACTGCCAAGACGACCAAATTAGCCCGCCAGAGGGCACCATTAGGACTTTAGGAACCATATTAGTTTCTTGCTTTCTTCCTCATTTGCTTTTGTTAGTGCCTGCGTGCACATACCATATCTTTATGTTCCTGAAGATGGCAGCGTGACATTGCCGAAATATAGAAGTTATTTATTAAAGTTACCTTTAATTAATATACTTTATATGCGTTGTTAATTCCGTAAACTAATTATCAGTTATGTATGACCAACGTATCAGCCTTGCTACCAGAAAAATGCATCTAAATTCAAATAAAACACAGTTACAATGAAATATATTTTTATTTATTTATTTATTGATTGATTATTATTATTATTATTATTTTGATAAGGGTATTTTGAAAAGGTACTTGGTAATAATGAAAATTAAAGAAGGGTACACAGATATCTGAAGTTTCAGAAACACTGATCTATCCAAAAATATATAGTCTGAAACATAGATGTACATTACGATGTTCATTTTCTTAAATTCTGCTTCGAATTTGAATTGACGAAATAGCATCTATCCAAACACGCACTTACATTTTTTTCGGAGTCATTTCAATTTTGAATGTGAAACATATTGAGCGTATTGTGTATTCTGTGTTTAAGTGACTTTGGACAATTTGACTTTGAATTTAATTCTGTACTTATTTTTAGATTTTTGATAGACAAATAAAATTTTAAAGAGAATAGTTTATAAATTATAAATATATTAATCAGCTGAGGGACCTTAGCTAAAAATCCTGTATATATGCGGGATAGACTATCGGCGCATCAGGCTGACGCGGCTCGGATTAAATTAATAAACATAGGTTATTTATGAGGTATAAAACCCTTTAGATGAGCTTTGTTTACACACATACTGCAATTGGCCCTTTCTTGATAATTTTTGGTGTATTTTTGTATCATTTCATTTTGTGCGTTACACTAACAGTGTTACTGTGCAGTTGCCTTTTGTTTTATAAAATATATTTATGGTTGTTTAGTAAATTTTTTGTGAATTTGGATTATTATTCATGTAAAGTAAGTACATCTATTATATTTTTGCTAAGTTTGAAAATCAGTTAAATTGTTTAATTTTAGTTAATTATCTTATTTTGAAAACAAAAGATTTTTATGTTATTTTGGGTAGACGTCTAGAAAATAAATAATTTTCAATAAGAGATTTATTTATATATTTGTTCTTGTTCTGGTTGGAAGACATTGGAGTTGGGGTCCTTTTACTGATTTCTTTAATAAATAATTTTAATATTCTAGAAATTTCTTAATTATTAAACAATTACCAGAATGTAAAAAATATTAAATAAATATCACTGAGAAATCAATCAGTGGCTAATATCTCTACATGTTAATTTTCAAAAATTACCTAAAATGTAAGCATATTTATTATTCAAAACATCTGAAAAATCAAATTCTGTAATTAAAAAAAAAATAGTCAGTCTTGGGCCATTCACCTTGAAAATAAGTCGGTTAAGGGGTTAAAAAATCAGTTGAAGGGAAAATTTCAGAAATTATTATTTATTTTGGTGGACAACTTTTAATGCTCTTCTTATTTTAAACTCTAACCAAGTGTGTTAACCCTTAGATGTCGGAAAAAAAGCCAAAGAAGTTATCTGGTGCATAAAACAGGAAAAGACAATTGCAGCGAGTACAACTGAAACATAAACTGGCAGGATCGCTGAATAAATTTTTAACTTCAGGACCACATAAAAAACGAAGAATAGAAAGTTCTGACGAAGCAAGTACTCTGTGTAGCTCTACTCCAGAAAAAGAGAGGACCCAAGGTAACTATGAAGAAACAAATGTTACATGCGAAAATGAAACTGGACTGTCTACAGAAGTTGCAGCAGAAGAAATATTGGATTCCGATTCAGAGAAACAGGAAACATCAAATTTTAATGTTAATGATCCAAGTACTTGGCCGAATCATATAACTACCAAAGTTAGTGATTGTTTAGTTGAGCATTGCCTTGCCCGCGTCAAGCAGTTAATAAAGAATGTCCCAAAGATGAATCTGGCCGCAAGTTTTCCGATTCATACTATTATCGAACTTTAGCAAATGGAGAAAAACTTTTACGAAGTTATTTAGTTTATTCAGAATCGCGAAATTCGGTTTTCTGTTATTATTGTAAAATATTTGGTAGTCAAAATTCCCAACTTACTAATGAATACGGTTGTAACGATTGGCAACATTTGAGTCATATACTAAAAATACACGAGACAAGTTCCGCGCACATTAAAAACTGTTCAAAATACAGCGAACTTAAAATGTTGTTGATTAAGAAATGCACTATTGATTGCACACAACAAAGATTATATGAAACTGAGAAAAAATATTGGCAATCTGTTATAGAACGGTTAATCTACATAATACAATATTTATCAAGACAGTGTATAGCTTTTAGAGGTCCTTCACAAAAACTTTTTGAAAATGATAACAGCAATTTTTTAAAGTTAGTAGAAACTGTCGCTAAATTTGATTCGATAATGGCAGAACACTTGCATCGCATCCAAACATCACAAAAAAGGAACATTGCTCATTATTTAGGTGATAAAATACAAAATGAAATCATCCGTATAATTTCTGAAGCTATAAAACAAAAAATTTTAGAAATGGTTAAAGAAGCGAAATATTATTCATTAATTCTTGACACTACTCCGGATATAAGCCACACAGAACAATTATCTATTGTTATTAGATTTCTTAATCAAAATAAAGATACAAATATAGCAGAAATTCATGAAATTCATGAACATTTTTGGGGTTTTCAATCTGTAGAAGATACCACTGGGCAAGGACTATTTCAATTTATAAAAAATTATTTAAAATTATTGAATATTAACATTTCGGATTTACGCGGCCAAGCTTATGATAACGGTTCAAATATGCGAGGCAAAGATAATGGACTGCAGAAAAAAATCCTTGAAATAAATTCAAGGGCTTTTTTTTATTCCGTGTGCTGCTTTTATATCCTGTGAAACTGTGAATTTTTTTGGGGTAATACAGGAATTATATAATTATTTTTCAATATCTGTGAAATGTTGAGCTATATTAAAAAAACATATTCGTGTTTTAAATTTGAAACCACTTTCTGCTACTAGGTGGGAAAGTAAAGTAGAAGCAATAAAGCCACTTAAAAATAATATCAAAAAAATTTACCAGGCTCTTTTTGATATTACAGAAGATGAAACTAAAGATATCGATTCTAGAGTTCAGGCAGACAACTTAATTTCAAAGATTTATTCGTTTAAATTTATTTGCTCTGTTCATGTTTGGTACGAAATCTTAAGTCTTGTAAATGTTGCAAGCAAAATAATGCAGAATACGACATTTGATATAGGAAAAATTACAGAAAATCTTGATTATGTTATACAAGAATTAAATACTCGCCGAACAGACCAATATTTTGAAAATATTATTAGAACTGCAAAAGAAGTAGCAAGCAATTTTAATATTGATCCTATTTTTACAGACATTCGCAAAAGAACAAAAACAAAAATGTTTGGTTACAAAGCATCAGATGAGACAATGCATGATCCTAAACAAAATTTTAAAATAAATTTTTTCTTCGTGATTTTAGACACGACAATAATTTCAGTCACGGAAAGATTCATACTCTTAAAACAACATAGCGAAGACTTTAAAGTTATAAGAGACGTTAGCAAATTAAAAGATTGGAGCGATGAAGATTTAATGAAACATTGTAAAGATTTGCACTTAAAACTGAGCGACAATCAAGATTCCGACAATAACGATATTGATGGTATCACTTTATTTGAGGAATTAAAAACTTTGCAATGTTTTATTAAAAAAGAGTCGGCCCCTCAGGATGTTTTAAATTATATATACGGAAATAAATTAACCAACACGTTTCCGAATACTGCGATTGTGATGCGTATTTATTTAACATTACCAATATCCGTAGCATCAGGGGAAAGAAGTTTTTCAAAACTGAAACTAATAAAAAATTATTTGCAGTCAACGATGTCTGGAGAGCGTCTAACAGATTTATCAATCATATCAATTGAAAATAATATTATGGATTCATTAGACATTAAAGATATTATTAAAAATTTTGTGGCGGCCAAAGCAAGACGGATAAATATGTAAAATAAATCTATATTTATACTAATTGTTATATAGTTATAAAGCATGAATCCAAATTATCTTCGTTATGTAATATTTCTTTTTTATATTAAAATAAAAGTAATTTTTGTTTATATATATATTCTGTTGTATTTATATATTAAGGAATAAACATTTTTGAAAATGTTTATTATTAAAAATTTCTTATTTATGAATTTCAGTGATTACAATGTTCTACTACTGTTAAATAAAATTTATTTTTATATATGCATATAAACTGTTTTGTACTTTTAACAAAATAAAATTTTTCACAGAAACTTATTTTATGGGGGCACTGAAAAACGTTTTGCACAAGGGCGCCTCCTACCCACGGCGCAGCACTGGTTACAGCCAATGGCTAAAAAAGTATTGTGAAAAGTACCTGAGTTCAGTTTCAAGGACTGTAATTTGAACATATAGTCCTGCCTTTGTTGTGTTTTGAGGATACCTATACTGTCAGCATGGTTGGTTGTGGTGTGATTGCTTAAGCAAATACCTTTCCATATGTGGGAGTATTCTAAAAATGGAAAAAGATAATACAGCCTGAACTTATCCAAATTAATTTTATGATTATCCAGCCCATAAAAGGATGCCTTGTTAGGACAATAGTTCTTTTTCAGTTACAATTTGAATTTTATACAACTATCTAGTTGAATGCTTTGTGCTGGTCACAATTGAAATCTGTGTTCTATGAAGATGCTGGATAGAAAACCAGCAAAATACTAGTAAATTTATTAAATTAATTGAATTTTTTTTCTTGATGTTGTTTATACCATGAAGAACTGATATCAACAATCCAGACCTTGATTCTGTCAAACTACTATTCAAAAGTGTTTTAAAAGACCATCAGGCCAAAATGTATTCTGGCTGTTCTTGTAATTAACTCATGCAGTGAAACATAATATTATGGAATGTTAGTCAATTCATTCTGTAGTTTCCTTTAAAAAACTTACCTGAAAAGAATACAATCTTAGTATCTGATGGACGTTCATATACAGCATCAATTTTATCTATATCTTCTGGAAGATTATACCAAAACCTGTCAATGGATACTGGATACTTCTTTTTCAAGCCTTTGCTATCTACTCGCCAAAAAAACTATAAAAGTATACATTTAATCAATTAATTGTGCATAGTTATATAAAATGCTTAATAGTATTTCATATAAAGATGCATTAAATAGAGAGGGGGGAACACTGTGATTGTTCTTTATTATATTCAGATTTTTTCAGAGAAAGAGAAAACAATGCATAAATCAAGTTACATATAGTACACACCATGCTGCAAGAAGTAATGGCATACCTCTGTTTTAGAATGAAACACAATGATTGCATATTCCTTTCATCACCTAAATGCTACATAATACAGATGACATTATTATTATTAACATCTGACCTCTATGGAGTCAGAGACATTGTGGGAGGTACACACTATTGCACACAGTGCTCATCCACCCATGCTTTAAACTGATTCAATGTCTACATTCACAATACATTTAGGTAATGCTCACCAACCACTCTCCATGCAGTGGACCTGCTCCTCACTATGACATATTTCTAGAGTCAAATGTACATCTTTATACGGTAAATGGCACATAACAAAGAACTTAGATTACAAAATAGATATTAACATAGGATGCTATATCAGTTGTGATCAGTTGTGACCTTGGTAAGACTGTATCACCAAAAATCCACTACAAGTAATGTTATCAGCTAATGGAAAGCTGAGGCTGTCACTTCAGCCAAGAAATTCACAGGAAGATTATGAATGCCAAAGTCCATTTTCTAATGTAAAAATGATGAAGCAAGAATTCCAAGCATCTGTAAGGGTTCAGAATGTAGTAGGACACTATATAAAGAGCAGCACAGTCTTCATATTTATGAAAAGACAGCTCAACATAAACCAAACATCAACTATTGTAATTGATTGCACATATTACATTAGTATAAAAAATGCCATAACTAGTCCATAATACTGGAAGCCTATGATGTGGAGAAATGAATCATGTTACAACCTTTTCCACTCAAAAGTGAATGGGAAACATCTGATGCCTGAGTTTATCATCCTGACTTTGAAGTCTGATGGCAGAAACTAAGGAGAGCAAGCACTCTCTGTTCAATACCACAGCAGAGGGTTTTTGTCCTCCTAGGTCTCTGCTGATGAGAACCAACAGTTCAAAACAGCTGTCAGGCCAGTGAAACCTAATTAATGCACTAAAAAGTGAGTGTACTGGAGAAAGTGTTGTTAGATGAAAGTATAGTGTGTGGAAGTACAGTGTGTGATGGGTGCCAGAGATCAGAAGAAAGAGATGAAGGGAAAAATCAAGAGAGTGGTACTGAAGAGACAGAAGTGCTTGGCAGTGGAAACAGTATTAGTGTAAGAGAGGAAGAGAGAACAGGAATACAAGAGGAATGGGGAAACGGGGGAAGCTCGGGTGGACAGGGACATAGAGAGAGAGAGAGTGAATGTTGAAAGTAGTAGTGAATGTATGTGTATGGAGAGTAGTATATTGCAATGTGGGTGGCAAAATTGAGACTGAGTGGATATATGTGGTAAGTGGTGATAAATGTGACTGGGCAAGGGCAGCTGTGGTGGGGAAATCACAACCAACCTGTGGCTTAGATAGGACTGGTTATAGATCTAAAAATGAACTGCTGTGTTTGTTTACAAATGCTAGAAGTATTAGAAATAAAGGGATGAAATGGTTACAGTGATTGAGTTTATTCACCCCAAATCATTGGAATAAGTGAAACGGTTGAATGAAGATGATATCATAATGGGAATAGAAATGGAAGGGTACAGTATTTTTCGCGAGGATAGAAAGAGCAGGAAAGGAGGGGGGAGTGTTGCTTATGATAATAGGGGAATTAAGTCCTCAATAATAGCACTGGCTATAAGGCAGTGTGGTATAATGTGGAAGTTGACAGGAAGACATATTTATAGGTAACAGAATGTGGAGGATGGTGATAAAGAAATGTATAAACAACTTGGATTAGTGAACGAAGGAAGCATAATTATTATGGGCAATTTTAATTATGGCAGTATAGATTGGAATGAAGAAATAGCATTTGGGAATAAGGAAAATTAATCTTTTTGAGTTCTTGAGAGATAACTATCTCAGGCAGCACATAAAGAAGGGCACGTGAGGATCAAGAGTTCTAGATCTCATCATTTCATCAGAGGATGTAATTGTTAGAGGGGTTTTTCACATTTTCCTCCAGTTGGTGAAAGTGATCATGAAGTAATCACCTGTGTTGTGGCTAGTCATATGTAGACTTTTGTGAGGAAAGGATATATGTGGAATTATAAGGCTGGTGATTATGACAAGCTTAGGAGACAGCTTGGAGCTATAACATGAAACGAGGTGTTGAGCGGTAAGGAAATAAATGCTGCATGGAAACTAACAAAGAAATATATAACAGCATCATTGTGCGAATGTATTCCAAAGGCCAAAAGGCTGAATAAGATAGGTGTAAAATGGATGAATGTGGAGCATAAGCATGAAATATGGGGAAAAAAAGTACTTTTGAGAAAGTACAAGATGAATAATGGTATTGTTGAGATTATATTTGGTCATTCAAACATATAATTAAAATGAAATATATATTGATCTTTAATTGACTATGATTTATAAACATCTAATGCCAACAAGTTTTGCCAATGGGGCTGTTTGGCTTCTTCAGGGCTTATAACGATAAGAGAAAAACTCAAAATGGCTAGTACAGAGAAAATGGAGTAACACTATTGTGTAAATTAAAAATAAAAACAGAACGCATAATATTACACACATGGAGCGTTTGTGTTAGTCACTGTAGTTTTGAGCAAAACTAAATTCTGGCAGACTGAGTGATCTTAAGGTTTTCCATATGTCAGCTATTATTTCTTGGTTTCTGTTAAAATTTTCTCCAGAACGAAGGACTACAATGGCTTCCTTGAAATTTCTACAACAGAATCTTCTTCTATATAAGGCATGGAGCTGCTATTCCAATCAGTGGTATGGTTAGTAATCACGAAATGATGGGCTAGACCTGAGTTGTCTGTTAGACACCCTGACATTCAGAAATAGAGAGGTTATGATTCCATTGTATAAGGCCTTGATTAGCATCATGTGGATTACTGTGCACAGATTTGGTTGCCGGGTTTTCATGGTGAAGAGGATGTTGGAAAGGGTCCAGAGAAGATTCACAAAGGTAGTCAGGTCTTTGGAATGTGGAATACAAGGACAGATTGAGAGAATGTAAGTTGCAGAGCCTCGTAAATAGGAGGAAGAAGGGGGGTGGGGGATATGATTGAGACATATAAGCTGGTTAAGGGTTGTTATCAGGTTGACATGGAAGTGATTTTTCATAGAACGGGAGAGGGGAGTAGAACAAGAGGCCATCACTGGAAACTGTATAAGGAGGGTGTGAACAAAGGAGTGAGGAGTAGGTTCTTTGCATGGAGGGTGGTTGGTGAGTGGAATGCATTGCCTGAGTGTGTTGTGGGTGTAGACACATTGAATCGGTTTAAGGCACGGTTGGATGAGCATCGTGTGCAATAGTGTGTACCTCCCACAATGAGTCTCTGACTCCATGGAGGTCAAATGTTAATAATAATAATAATAATAATAATAATAAAGTCACTATACAAATTCCTCATCATAGTTCATGTTTTTCTATGCCAAAAGTTTATTTTCATAAACTCATTTGAAACTTTAGGTTTCATTCATTTGGTGTGAATATGATGGATGTCAAACATTTATATCTGGCATTCTTTATTTATATTTAACGTCTTACCAAATTGAAGCCTTCTAGACTCTATAATTTTGTATTAAACTTAATATACCCCCCCCCTCAATAAATGTTTCTAATCACTAACATTGTTTTGACTCACCCCATAATACTACTGAAGAAAACAATTGCATATACCAGCTACTAGAACAGAACCTAATGAAAGTTCATCATAAAATTCTTGGACAATAAAGAGTAAATTACCTGTTTGACTCCTCATTGTTCTCTCCAAATTTGCATCATCTGCATATCTCCAGTTAAACATATCTCAAATATACAAGTTAAAGAATAATAACCACAAAATAATAACCCTTCAGCACACTACTAGTGATTTTCTCTTTCGGGATACTGTGCCACCATACACAATTTGTTGATACCTATCTGACTAGCCAATTGCCTATCCAATTAACTAATCTAATCCCATCTTTTACAATGTGGTTATAGTCACCAACTTGTCATGTGGCAGTCTAATAATAGAACTTCATGATATATCACCACATTTTGAAGGAGATGTTCCTTCAAAATGTGGTGATATATCATGAAGTTCTATTGCTTTATTGACATCAAGCTTACTTAATTCCTCATATACTTCTTGTTCACTCACCATAATCCTCTCCCATTTCCTCTACACTCAAGTTTCTCATGATGCACTTATGAAGATGAAATATCCTGATAAATTGAATATCTCAACTATATCCTCTGCAGTAGCAGAAGTTACCAATCTACTATTGTCATCCATTAGCATTATCTACTGTAATCATTCTTTCTTTTATTAGGCATATATATTGAAAGAACTCTAGAGCCTTTCTTGGTCTGATTCACCCGTCCCTTGTTCACTGATCGAATTTGCCAAAATATTTCTTTATCACTACCCTCCACATTCCTTGGCTTATAGCAACATCCAACTAAATACCTCTTCCAATCAATCTATGCCTCACACCATAATACCTCAAAAGCACCTTGTATGGACATAATTTCCCTGATATCATCAACAGTGCTCTCCCTCCCATCTTGTTCTTCCTATCCTCACAAAAAACACTGTATATCCCCTCCATTTCTATTCCTGTCAAGATATGATCTTCGTCCAGCCAGTTTCACTTATTCCAGCAATGTTTGAGTGAATAAACTTAATCAGTGCAATAATCCTGTCTCCCTTATTTCTGATGCTACTAGCATTCGTAAATAAACACTGCAGTTCCAACCAATACCACTACTCAGCTATGATTTCTTTACATCTGCCCATGCCTGCTCACTTCTATCACCACTTGCCTCATACATCTCCTCAGACTCAACTAACTACTACCTTTTCATCCCAGGGCATTGCATTCCTTTGCTGACCATCCTTATAAACATATTCACTATGCTCCTTGCTGCCTTCTATCTTTTGTCTAATATTCATTCCTCATCCCCTACTCTCATTTACAGATGACTCGCAGTCCATCACAAAATATTGTATTTCCTGCAGATCTATACCTTCTCATTTCTCTTGTTCAGTTTGTCCACAAACATGCCCTCCACATTTCTCCCTCCAACACATATACATACATACTGAACTCATGATAATGAGGTCCACCACCAAAAAATCTATGCCATTCACCACATTTGAAATTTTATTGAAATGCAAATAATATGTATGGAGATTCAATGATTTTTGGTGTGCAGGGGTGATGGTTGGCATAAATGACCTGAGAGGAAGTGTGAATCGAGCGGCAAGAAATATTAACATTAGAAACTATGCATCAAAAAGTGCGAGAGAGAAGATAGTGAATGCATTGCTCAGATATGATAATAATTATTATTATTATTATTATCTAATAGGCTTTGTATTCTTTGTAATTTCTTATACCAGAAATATATAGTTCCACAATTTTTTTCTACTTCTTTCTATCTTTTCTAACTTGTACATTAAGTTCTCCTGAATTAACTAAACTCTTATTTTCATTATCATTATTATTATTATGGGCACCAAAGATTTCGTACGATATTTTAAATAAAATTAATTTTGTCAGCAAAATACTGCAGTCTTCATCTATGTTAAGAACTATACTTGCACAGTATCTATCATACTTTGCTTTGAACTCATTTACAGTTGTGGCACCCAGAACAGACTCTGGCAACCTATTCCACTCATTCATTACTATGATAATGCAGAACTGAGGAGAAGAAAATCAATAATGAATGAGAATGTCAGCAAGAATGTGTTGAAAGAGAGGTCTTTGAATATATGGATGCTTGGGGCATATGCACAGATAGAAGAGAGCTGTGTGCAAGAGATGGACTGCATTTGAACATGAAAAGGCACAGGAATCTGGAGAGACTGTTGGTCTTTGAGCAAGTGACTGTGTTAGGGCAGAAAAACTAAAGTTGCCAGGGTGGATCATAGCAGGGGTAGCCTCTTGTGGAAATAGTCATTTAGAAGCAGGAGAGCACTGGCCATTTGTGCAATGTGTGCGATGCACACAGGCACCAGGATAGTAAAGGCACCAAAGATTTGGTATGATATTTTAAATAAAATTGATTTTGTCACCAAAATACTGCAGTCTTCATCTATGAATCTCCAACTTGCTTTAGATGCATTGAATGATCTAAATCAATTTTTAAATGATTATAGGTCTGATGAAACTTTCAAAGAAATTGTAGAAAGCTCAAAATTAATTGCAGCAAAATTTGACGCAGAATCTGTATTTTGTAGTAGAGTAGTAGACCACTAAGGCGACGTAAAAAGACAACATAATTTGATTACGAACATGAAAATGAAAATATAGTAGATCCTAAAATTTCATTCAAAGTATTTTTTTTCTCTGCATAATATATCAAACATTACAATCTTTGCAGGAAAGATTTACTTTATTAAAAGAACATATGAATTCATTTCAGTTTTTGTATTTGTTAAGTACTTCACAAAATAAAGAATATTTATTATTTTGTTGTAAAAAGTTACGACAAAAATTAACACACGAGAATTATTCAGACATTGACGTAGACAATTTATGTGAAGAAATTTTACACTGTCAACCATTTATTTCTAATTTTAAAAACTATACATATCAGATAATTCAGTATATTTATTCAAACGACTTAATCACAGTTTATCCAAACTTTCCAATTGCTCTTTGATTCTTTTGTCATTACCGGTATCTGTAGCATCTGTGGAATGGTCCTTTTCAAAACTTAAAATTATTAAAAACTACTTGCGCTCCATAATGGTACAAGACAGACTTTCAAATCTTGCCATTATATCAATATAATGGCAAGATTTGCCATTATTTTGGATCAACGATATATTTTGTTGAATCAGATATTTTGGATCAACTTGATATATTTTGTTGAATCAGATATTTTGGATCAACTTGATATATATGATATTATTCGAAAATTTTCATTCATGAAAACTAGAAAAGTTCAATTCACTAAGTGATTTTTCTTTCTGTTTAAATATTTATTTAACTATTTCTTTACCCAATAATGTTTAATATGTTCCTATTTTATATACTTGTAAGTTACTATTATTTATTAACTTTATTTTTTTCCAAATTATTTTTGTTGTTTTTGTACCCTTGTATGTTTATTGTTTTTAATACATTTTTTTTTTGTAATTTCTGCTTTTTGTTCAATAAACTTATAATTAATATATTTCGTATTTCATTTTAACTCACTGATATGTTTTTAGAAAGTGATTTTTTATTGGGGTGAGGGGTATAGGGGCCAACTAAAGGTTTGCACACAGGCGCCAGACACTACTGTCACACCCCTGTTTGGAGGATGGTATAGTATATTGCAGAGTCAAATGGAATTTGGAGGGAATAATTATAAGTGTAGAAATAGTGGCAATGCACTGCAGTGGCAAAATATCAAGATTATCAAAAATAAAGGAAGTGTTTTTTTTTTTAAGACAAGCCACACAAGAGGCTACACAGCCTCATCCAGAGCATGCTTTTACAAACATTCATGCCAACAGCAGAATTTAAATCCATGACCTGTTGATTGGAGAGAAGGTATGTTATTCACTAAGCTCACCAGGGAAGCAGGTGGCATTTACAGCCTCAGCCTGCCAGAAGATTATTTGAATCAGTGAAACATGGTTGACAGAAGATGGTGTCCTGACAGGAATACAAGTAGAAGAGTATAACATATTTCAACAAGATAGAAGTGCAAAGTGATGAGTTGAACGTATTCTCAGATTGGAGAATTTAGAAGGAAATAGTACTAATAGTTCTGAAAGTGTATGGTGTGAGGTGGAAATAGTCAGGACAGGATATTATATAGCCAGATGTTATTGGCTAGGGAACACAAAGAGTGATGGGCTGGAAATGTTTAGGCAGATCAGTCCAATGAGTAATCATTATGGAGGACAGCATACAGTACATTCTCTTACTACTGTATGCAAACAGCATACAGTAGTAAGAGAATGGAATTTCTGGAAATCTTAAGGGACAAATGTCTCAAGCAACATGTAGTAGGAGGAAACACAGGAATCAAAGTTTTGGATTTGGTCCTTGCATCAGAGGATCTGAATATAACTTAGATGTCAGTGTTAAAACAAAATGGTGGTAACAGTGTGGTATCGATACAAAATAAATAACGGAAAAAAACTCACGTAGAAAGATTATTTAATAGAATAATTTTTGCCTGTGTGTCACAGGCATCTTCAGTACATTAAGCTCAAAATTAAACACTAACTGACAATTCCAAAAAGCGCCACCTAAGTAGCTGGTGTAAGATAACTAAAAAGGTCAAGAACTTTCCTAAAAAAATAAAAATAAAAAAATAAAATTAAAATTAATACAATAAATAGTTAGGAAAGATTAGCTGATTTGTAAAGTACTATCTCCCATAAAGGGGATAGACGTAAGCCGTCGGATCTGTTTAAGTTAGGAGAATGAAGTAGAGTTTCACATGTTTCTTTATAAAGGCATTCCATTAGAAACTGACTTTTGTGAAGAACTCTTGTCTTTCTCCAATGAACTCTGTGTCTAGTGAAGATGGCATGTTCTGCAAGTCCAGACTTTTCAGGTTTAAAGTATTCAATATAAGATTGGTGTTCTTCTAGCCGAATAGAGGCAGATCTTCCCGTTTGTCCAAAATAAGATAATCCACAAGAGCACGGAATCTGGTAGACACCTGGATGATTAAGATATGGAAGCTTGTCCTTAGGAGAAGTGAGAAAGGTGGAGTTTTTTCTAAACGGTCGAAAGGCAACAAAAATATTCAGTGGTTTTAAAACTTTTGCTATACGTTCACTGATGCCTTGTACAAAAGGGATAGTAATGTGCATTATTTCTTCTGATGAACTTCAACAATTTCTCACTAAGTTAAACGCATTTCATCCTAGGATCAAGTTTACCCTAGAAGTAGAATCAAATAAGCAGTTGGCCTTTTTAGATCTTCTAATTCTTCGCCAACCAGATGGTAACCTACATTTCTCAGTTTATAGAAAGAAGACTCATACAGGCCATTATATCCATGCGGAATCTCATCACCATCCCAGTCAAAAGGCAGGAACTATTAAAACACTGGTTCATCGGACCCACTCCTTTTGTTCTACAGACGATCTTTTACAGAAAGAACTACAATATATAACTTCTTCCTTTCATTCTAATGGTTATAAGAATTGCTTCATTAAAAGAACTTGGAGTGTAGTTTTAATATGTCTTCCTCTTCAAACACAGAGGAAATAACGCGCATTACTATCCCTTATGTACAAGGCATCAGTGAACGTATAGCAAAAGTTTTAAAACCATTGAATATTTTTGTTGCTTTTCAACCGTTTAGAAAAATCTCCACCTTTCTCACTTCTCCTAAGGACAAGCTTCCACATCTTAATCATCCAGGTGTCTACCAGATTCCATGCTCTTGTGGATTATCTTATTTCGGACAAACGGGAAGATCTGCCTCTATTCGGCTAGAAGAACACCAATCTTATATTGAATACTTTAAACCTGAAAAGTCTGGACTTTCTGAACATGCCATCTTCACTAGACACAGAATTCATTGGAGAAAGACAAGAGTTCTTCACAAAAGTCAGTTTCTCATGGAATGCCTTTATAAAGAAACATGTGAAACTCTACTTCATTCTCCTAACTTAAACAGATCCGACGGGTTATGTCTATCCCCTTTATCGGGGATAGTACTTTACAAATCAGCTAATCTTTCCTAACTTTTTATTGTATTAATTTTTATTTTATTTTTTTTTTTTATTAGGAAAGTTATCGACCTTTTAGTTATCTTACACCAGCTACTTAGGTGGCGCTTTTTGCAATTGTCTGTTAGTGTTTAATTTTGAGCTTAGTTTACTGAAAATGCCTGTGACACACAGGCGAAAATTATACTATTAAATAATCTTTCTACGTGAGTTTTTTTCAGTTATTTATTTTGTATCGATATGTCTACTCATGGTTTACCTCTTTTAAAACTAACAGTGTGGTAAGTAACAGAAAGGAGAAAGAAATTTAGGTGAAATTACACCTCTGAATCAAAAAATTAGAATAATCAAAGAAAATGTGTTGAATGATTTGCAATTCTAATTTATTGCATAGAAAATAATTATTACCAAATATGAATTAGCATCATCTAAATCTACGTGCTTTCTAGATTATATAATCATGTAAACACATAAAAATGTAATATAAATTATAAGAAAACTGTTATTTGAAAAAATTCACAAAATTAGAATAATTTTTAACATGGTTCAAAATATTAGAACAACACAAAAATAGATGCGCAAAAATTATAGTCAAAGAGAAGCAACATGATAATTGGTATTTTGTTGCATCCCCCTTAGCTTTTATCACCATTCATAAATGGTTGGGCATATTATTTACTAGCAGGTCACATTATTTTTTATCAAAACACGCCCATATGGTCTACAGACTGCAAACAAGTTCATTTTTGTCTCTTGAGGCAAATTCTTGAAGACATTTCTTCATAATTCCCCACAAATTCTCAATGGGGTTTAAATCTGGTGAGTTTGCTGGTCAAGTAATTACATTGATTGGCCTTTATTTGTGCCATCTAGTAGTGGTCTCGGAAGTATGACAAGAAGTCGAATCTTACTGAAAAAAGAAATCACCATAACATAAATCTTCTGATGCCGGTGACATAAACTGCTCAGGTGCACTTTGCAATTGACTCTTTCGTACACAATACACAGCCTACCTGGACTCACTGCAGTCATACAAGCCCATACCATGACAGAGGTTGCAAATTTCACTGAACATTTCATGCATTCTTTATCAAATGCTGCTTACTTTTAAGATGTCAAATATGTATCCCTTGACCATGGGATGCACAAAACATACTTTCATTACTTAAAAGTACCTTTTTCCAGTCCTCTTGACTCCACAACAGTCTTTGCTTACACCACTTACTCTAGCTGCCTTTTGCTTGGAAGTCATAAGTGGCTTCATCTTAGGCACACGTATTTAAAACCCAATTTGTGAAGTCATCTCAACATTGTGATTTAGACATATTCACACATAGTTCTTTCCATCTGCTGCAAAAATACCTTACACTTCGGAAGCAGTTTTTATTCATATTATTCTTCAGTCTCCTCTCATCTTTTGATGTAGCTATTACTTTTTGACTGCTATTGCAGTGATTATTTTGAAAACTCTGATTATTAGAATATTGTCCATGCTTGCTTGAGAACATTTCAATTCCTTAGCTATAAACTACTGAGTTTATAGCTAAGGAATTGAAATAGCCTTCTTTGTGAAGAGACACCATACGAAACTTCTTAGCTTCCGATATGTTACTTGTTCAACCCATGCTTAGTAAATAATCAACTGAAATCCACATACAAACGATTCCTCACACACGAGTCAGTCCTGTAGCTACTGAAATATATGTTATTTCTATGTTCCTCTCAAAACCAATAGAAAAATTTAGAATATTCTAATATTTTGAACTATGTAAAAATTATTCTAATTTTGTGAATGTTCTCAAATAACAGTTTTCTTATAATTCATATTACATTTTTATGTGTTTAAATGGTTATATAATCTACATAGTACGTAGATTTAGATGATGCTAATTCATATTTGGTAATAATTATTTTCTATGCAATAAATTAAAATTGCAAATCATTCAACACATTTTCTTTGATTATTCTAATTTTTTGATTCAGAGGTGTATAAGGCAGGTGACTATAATAATCTTAGAAATCAGTTAGGGATAGAATTGCAAGGGAGAGATATCATCAGTGACTGGAAGAGAAATATTTATCAACAGCAGTGGCAAACTGCATTCCTCAAATAAAAAATATAACACAGTTTGGTGTAATGTGCATTACTAATGAATTCAAACAGAAACTGCAGATGAAAAAGAGATTATGAAAAAAGTATAGAGGGAAAGAGGTGAAGAGCAGTTTACATAAGAAGTGTTGTCCAAGTTGTATTGTCTAAGATAGGCCTCATGCAACTCCTTGGAGGTACACAGTACCATCGACAGGGTGTACATAGAGGCAGCCTGCCTCACAGCGCGGCTTAATAAGGGCACCTGTTCAGCCATAATTGCAGTAGGCGCCGTCGCTACGCTACCAATTCCTGTTAGCGTAGCAAGTGTGGAAAGAAGTTTTTCCAAGCTTAAACTGATTAAAAATTATTTGCAAACAGCAATGACTCAAGAGAGATTGGTTGGTCTAGCAACTATATCGATAGAGGCAGACATAGCTTATAATTTAAATTTACAAGAGCTCATAAACAGTTTTATTGTGTGATATCACTGTAGAGCAAACATTTAATTAATATTATTATATAATCGTTTTGCATTAATGTTTCTCTTGTAATAAAAACAAAATAGCAATTGGAGATTTTCTTATATTTTTGTCTTATAATCCACCAGGGGCAATATTTAATCGTTTGTCTCGGGGCATGATCAAATCTGGTGACGACCCTGGAGGTACATAATAATAATAATAATATATCATCAGTTATTACACGAAATGATAGTTATCTTATCTTTGTTTGAGTTGCTCCCTGCAGTCCAATGTTTTATATTAGTTCATAAATTTATCTATTTAGAAATAAATCTCCAGGGTCTATCTTAATTACTTACTTTTCCTTTAAAGACAAACACTTCCCTTCTGATTACAGAAACTGCATCAAAGGTTGTATTGCAAGTGTTAGGAGTTTCATCACTGTCAGGTGAAGGATCTGCAACAACAGGGTGATCTTTTGCTACGGTTTCAGTTGGATAAGGAT
This sequence comes from Typopeltis vanoorti, assembly GCF_054136105.1. NCBI lineage: Eukaryota > Metazoa > Arthropoda > Arachnida > Uropygi > Thelyphonidae > Typopeltis > Typopeltis vanoorti. The sequence continues at coordinate 11,579,283 of NC_143572.1, read as the reverse complement.
CAGGTGTAAAATTAATCGTTGGTAATAATGGCTGCTGATCTGTACCAGGAAATGGAGATTGTGTAGTTACATATGAAGTGGTGACAGAACCTGAAATTAAAACAAGTATTTAACTTCCTCTTTCTACATTAATAAGATTATTTCCTATTAATACCCCGTCCAAAAAGAAACCGAACTTTTAGAAAATAGAAGAAACTAGTGGAGCCACCTGTTGTATCATCTTGTTGTCGAAAGCAGCGACCTTCATTAGTGTTGTGTTAATGGTTTATGATGTTTGTTTCAGTAGAAGCCGAGTTATAGTGGCAAGAGTGACAGTGTGTTTTGATGAACGGTTGGAAAACGAGTTTTAAACAGAGAGCTGATTGACTTTTGTGTTAAACTTGGTAAAAGTTTTACGAAAAGCATCAAATGCTTCAAAAAGCATACGGTGATGAATGCTTATCTCGTACTCAAGTTTACGAGTGATTTAAGCGATTTCAAAATGTTCGCGAGACACTTCAGGACGACAAAAAGCTGGACCATCCAAAAACTGGACTGAGCGAAGTTAACATCCAAAATGTGCGTGCTTTCATCAAAGAAAACCCGAAATCGTCCGTGACATTGATTGAAGATGAATTTTGGATTCCAAAATCAACTGTGCACAACATTTTGACCAAGAGGTTGAGCATTGTAAATTGAATTCCGATTTGTTCCCCACAAGTTGACTGACGACCAAAAAATGTATCGAATTGAACACTGCAAGGACCTCATTAAAACCACTCGAAAGGATTCAAACTTCCTTGAAACGATCATTACTGGTGACGAAATGGTGTTTTGAGTATAAGCCCGAAATAAAGTGCCAGAGTGCTGAGTGGAGACCACCAGAAGAGGGACATCTGAAAAAAAAAAATTGCTTGGAGAAGTCAAAAGTAAAGACAATACTGATTTGTTTCTACAATTCCAAGGGCATTATCCACAAAGAATTCGTTCCGCCTGGCCAAACAGTCAATAGTGAGTTTATCTCGAAGTTTTGAAACAATTGATACCGAGAATTCGTCACGTACAGCATGAATATCGTGATGCAGGCAGCTGGTCACTTTTACACGATGATGCACCATCTCATCGTTCAAACATTGTGAGACAGTTTTTGAGCAAAAACCAAGTTTGTGTGTTGGATTACTTGTCATATTCACCTGATATAGCACCCTGTGACTTCTTTCTCTTCCCCCAACTTCATTTTCCAATGAAAGGAAAGCAATAAAGCAATTTTATATCCCAAAAAACCGATATAAAAAACTCATTTAACAAATTAATTGACTGTGCCAAACGCTGTATTGAAGCTGAGGGAGAGAAACTGGCAGCCACCACATTGAATAATTGCTACATGTAGAGACAGATAGTAAAATCTTAACTAAATACTAAACAAATACCACCCAATTATACAGAAAAAAAATCAATTCGAATAGTGCAAACTTAAAGACCAGTATTGTCATGAAATAAACACAATAATATCTTTGTGTTTTATAATAATATTTTTAGTTCAATAATATTTTTAGCGCCTCCCACTGCCTACATTTCATGCATGCACACACATTCCCATCTTGTATCTGCCACATTCTTAAACAATGTGATGCATGCATAGCAAGCTACAGAATCTACAAGTAGGTTACAAATAACGTAGTCTTTAAATAGGGGAGGGCTAAGGCTGTTACTGAAATTGGCAGCCACCACATTGAATAATTGCTACATGTAGAGACAGATAGTAAAATCTTAACTAAATACTAAACAAATACCACCCAATTATACAGAAAAATCATCAATTCGAATAGTGCAAACTTAAAGACCAGTATTGTCATGAAATAAACACAATAATATCTTTCCTTACTACTAATTATTATTATGTAACTCCTCCAGGGAGTCCAAAGACTCTTTTTTTTTTTTTAACAGCTCACATCACTTGTTGCATTTGTTCATGCACTAAATAAATAATAGGAAATTATGCACAGAATGGAATAAAAATAGAGAGAAAGAGAGAGAAGCAGGAGAAAGAAGAATGAGAAGCTATTTCTGGAAGTTGTATAAGAAGAACAAAGGAATGCAAGAGTGAGCAGATTGTATTACTAGAATATACTATGAATGTGAAGAGCATGAATGATTTTAAAATACAATATTAACAAATATGTTACTGATTGAACAAGTAATCTACTTTGAGTAGTATTTGTTTAGTATTTAGTTAAGATTTTACTATCTGTCTCTACATGTAGCAATTATTCAATGTGGTGGCTGCCAGTTTCAGTAACAGCCTTAGCCCTCCCCCATTTAAAGACTACGTTATTTGTAACCTACTTGAAGATTCTGTAGCTTGCTATGCATGCATCACATTGTTTAAGAATGTGGCAGATACAAGATGGGAATGTGTGTGCATGCATGAAATGTAGGCAGTGGGAGGCGCTAGGAGACACGAATGTCTCAATCTCAGGGATTTAGTGGCAGCAGAGATAGTGCTTCAAAAATGGGTGATTTTCAGTTTGTGGATGCAGTAGCATGTTGGAGGATGGAGAGAATGTTAAAGACATTCTCTTCACATAGATTTAGCATTGGGTAGTTTAGCAGATGGAGAAGGTTTGTCTGATGGCCATGATTGCACGTGTGAATGACAATTGAAAGCAGAATGTGTGGAGAGAGAGGGAGAGAGAGAGAGAGAAACAGAACTGCTGAGAAAGGAGAAGGAAGGAAGGAATGAAGAATGAGTTTAGAAGGGTGAATGAAGATCTTGGGAGGAATAGAGAGGTTGGCTAGTGTGAGAGGAATGAGAGTAGGTGTAAGAGAACAGCATCAGAGAGCAAGGGAGAGAGGAAGGCAAGAGAATGGGAAAGACAGTGGAAAAGAGGAAATTGCTGAAGAACAACAGTGTGGAAGAAAGGGATAGAGATGTGAGAGAGAGGAAGGAGAGCAGGAGAGAGAGAGAGAGAGAGAGAGGGGGGAGATTGCAAGCCGTAAGAGTCAGGGATGCCAGTGAGAGAATGATGAATGAATCTATTCAGAGTATCATGTATGGGAATTCAATGATTCAGGGTATGCAGAGTAGAGTGCCAGAGCAGTGCTTGCTTGCAGTGGTGGATTACCCATTAAGGCAATGAGGCACATGCCTAGGGGCCTCAAGCTTCGGGGGTGCCCCCAAGCCAAGACATTTTTCTATAGTGTTTTAAAATAGATTAATGTTTTCAGTAAACATCATAAAAATCTTGATTATTTTAAGAGAAAATTTTTTCAAAACAATTATTACGTTTTAATACATATTTTGAACAGCGCGCACTATCTACGCTTTAAATAATGCCACAATACCAATGTCGGCGCTAGTTGACAAGCTTCGTATTTTGTATTTTGAACAGCGTGCACTATCTACGCTTTAAATTAAACCGCAGCGCACGGCACTGTTGACAGCTTTGAGGTCACGAAAACTGATTGCATTGCTGAGATAGGAAGTTTCGCCTGGTTTCTCCTTAACTTCATTTGTTATTGAATCGTTTAAGAGTGAGGTGTTTAAAAAATAACTTTTTAGTGTGACTTTTCATGTTTTCATTATTTGAGTGTAGTGCAAGTAAAAAAAACTTTGTAAAATTGTAAAAAAAAAAAAAAAACTGATAAAAAATTTTTAAAAAAAATAAAAATAAAAATAAAGTTTTATTATTTATCATCCTTTAACCCTTTAACAGGCAGAAAAATACAGAAGTTCAAAACATTCAAAAGTACAAAATTTCATTTATTTGCCACCTAACTTTTATTTATTTTTTTATTCTTTTTTTTTTATTTTTTGGGGCCCCCAAATATAATTTGCCTAGGGACCCCAACTATCCTTAATCCACCACTGAGTGCTTGCCTGGTGGAATGATAGAGAGTGTGGCAATGAAGAGGGGTGAAAATGTGGAGGAGATGATAGTAATAGTTGAGACGAATGACCTGAAAGGTAGCTTGAGATTGATGTTAGATGGAATGCAGCAGAAATGTGTCCAAGGAAAGATAGTAGCATGTTGTCCTAGTATGATAATGTGGAGTGGAGGAGAAGGACAGTGATGAAAAATGAGATGATAGTGAAAATGTGCAGGAAAAGGGGGTACGTGGAGTATGTTTGAGGACAGAAGGGAGCTGTATGCAAGAGATGGATTGTATTTGAATGTAGAAGAGCAAAAGCATATGGAGACTGATAAGCAAGTGAGTGTGTCAGAACAGGGAAACTAGACAGTTGGAATGTTGCAGGGATGCCATTCCAACTGGAATGGGACATGTGGGGACAGTGGCTTGAGAAATAATGGGGTGTACGCAGAGCCAGGTGGAGTATGAGGGGAGTAATAATAACTATAAGAAGGCTGGCTTTTCTGTATACAAATGATAAGAGCATTAGGAATAAAGAGAATGAGTTTGTGATATTGATTGACTTAGTCTCTCTCTCTAAAAGTTGTTGGTCTCTCTCTCTCTCTCTCTCCCTCTCTCTATCTAAAAGTTGTTGGTATCAATTTATTCATTCTCATGGCAAAAGCAGATACATGTCAATGTCCAGACCAGAAAGCTAATCCAGGGTCTCATCTGTCACCTCGTGGATGTCCTGGAGGCTACCACCATGAAATTGGCACCTTGGGCAGTCATTCACAATATGAGTCATCATATGGGCCATAGGGGAACCGTCACAATAAGGATGATCTGATAGTCTCCATTTATACAGTAGGTAGCCACATCTGCCCTGGTTGGTTCTGATCCTGTTGATAGATGACCAAATCTTCCTAGGAAGGGCAAAACTAAGCTGTGGAGCACAACGATTCTCAACAAGGAAACCATTTGTTGGAAGATTGTTGGACCAGTGTTCTCTCCACATGTCAGGTGTTGATGGTAAGGCAGCTGAGGAGAGTTCGTCCATGGACCAGAAAGGGTTTCGTGATTTTAGGCGAATACTAGGTGGATTTATGGGAGTCTGGTGCAGGAGCAGGAGAGGGTTGCTCGTTACTTTATTAAATACTTTAATCAAGGCTTGTCTTCTCCGTATATTTGGTGGAGCAATGTTAGATAGCACAGGCAGCCAAGGGAAAGGAGGTGCTTCTCGGTGTCCCACTAATTGTGCACATGGTAGAGTTTAGCTGGGTGTCTATAATGTTAGTGTGGGCACTTCTTTCCCAGACAGGGGCACACTATTCTGCTGTAGAGCATGTGAGGGCTAGTGCAGATGACCTTAAGACATCAGCACCACAACCCCAGATTGTTCCAGCAAGCCATGAGATCATATTATTTATCGCTTTAACATTGTTGGACAGGTTGGTGATGTGCCTTTTATAGGTTAGGCTTCTGTCCAGGCTCACTCCAAGGTATTTCGGGTGAGGCTTATGTTCTACCATTTTGTCACAGAAAGAGAAGTTGAGGTGTCAATTTTCCTCAACTTCAGGTACCACTACTTGAAGCCAAATCCAAAAAAACTGTATCCACAGCATTCCACCTGAACAACGCAGAGGCAAATCGACACCTCAACCTCTCTTTCCGTGACAAAATGGTAGAACATGAGCTTCAGCCTCATCAATGAAAGTTTGTTAACTGAGGAGGATGTTGTAACAGGGATAGAAATCGAAGCTTACAGCATACTTCAGTAGGATAGGGAAGGTAAATGTAGTAGTGAAGTGTTACTCATAATAAGAGATGAATTGTGAGCTCTCAGGGTGGAGAATCTCAGGGGAAATCACACTAATGGCTATGAGAGTATATGGTGTGAAATGGATGTTTATAGGACAAGATATTTATTATTATTATTATTATGATCATTACGTACACCTCCAGGGAGTCCAAAGACTCATCAAGGGAGGGAGGGACCTACTCAACAACTCTCTGTCTTCACCACTTAATTCATCAACTACAATGAACCGCAACTACCATCATCATTTACACCAATGCTATCTACCACCCACAACTACTATTATTTCACAGACAATCACAAACATCCAAGCCCACAGCGGGATTCAAGCCCGCAGCCTTTTGACTGGAGAGTGAATATGCTAACCACTCTGCCAAACAGGCTGGCAAAAAATTACATAACACCTCCAGGGAGTCCAAGGACTCATCTAGGGAGGGCATCTGCTCTACAACTCTCCATCTCCACTAACCACAACTACCTTCATCTACACCAGCACTATCTACCACCACCACCACTATTTTCACAGAAATCACAAACATCCATGCCCACAACTGGATTCGAACTCGCAGCCTTTTGACTGGAGAGCAGATATGCTAACCACTCAGCCAACCAGGCCGGCTTTTAGTGGGATGTTGCTAGAGACCAGGAAATGTTTAGGCAAATTAGTTTGGCAAGTGCAAGCAGACAATCATTATGGGGGACTTCGACTATAATGATATAAACTGGGCAGAGGAGACAGCATGCAGTAATAAAGGAAGTGAATTTTTGGATCTCTTGAGGGACTGTCTTAAACAGCATTCTTTCAAAAACAGGTATGGATGGAAAAGATATTAGGCTAATAACTAATCTTTACTGGGAACAGACTGCATCTTTGAGAATAAATGGAGAGAGAGACCTCAGAAGAATTCTCAGTTCAGAAAAGTGTGAAACAAGGTTGTGTCTTGTCTCAATTCTCTTTAATCTACACAGAAGATTTAATAAAATTAGTAACCTCAAAGGAATCACTGTAGGGGGACAGAAATATTAATAACCTAAGATATGCAATTGACACGGTTCTTCTAGCTGAAAATAAATATGCACTCAACATATAGATGAAACCCTTAAGTAGAGCGAACCATATGACCTCAGTTTCAACTTTAAAAAGACAAACATCATGATAATTTCAAGAGAAAAGAAAATACCAAAAATATACATTGATATAAAAGGAAATAAACTAGAACAAGTGCAAACATACATATACCTCAGACACTTGATCACAGAGAATGGAAGGACAGAAGATAAAATTAGAAGGAGGATTGAAATTGCAAGGTAAACTTTCAATAATATGAAAAATCCACTGACATCTAGGGAATTAAATCTGAAAACAAGACTAAGAATCTCCACATCTTACATATGGTCCACGTTATTAAATGGCATTATTATAAAGGACATCTTACATGTGAGGCAGATCAAAGACGCTGAGGGAAGAGTATTATGGAGGGATGTGGACATAAGAAACAGATGGAGAATATACTTTGAGGGACTTTTGAACGAGGAAAATGCAAGAACTCACAGAGAAGATGGGCAGCCTTCTGATGGGATGGTGCAGAACATCAGTAGAGTGGAAGTGACGGAGGCCATGAAGAGGATGAGGAATGGAAAATCGGTGGGTCCCGACAGACCCACCGATGTTGTATGCATCGGTGGGTCTCGGTGTTGTATGCACAGAATTCCAGTGGAGGCATGGAAGGCACCGGGGGAAGAGGGAATTGACCTGTTGTGGGACCTGTTCATGAAAGTTTGCCAACAGGAAAATATACCCGAGGAATGGAGGGAGAGTACTCTTGTTTCCATCTACAAGGGTAAAGGGGATGCACAAGAGTGTAAAAATTATAGAGGAATAAAGTTGATGTCCCACACAATGAAAATCCTAGAAAGGATTCTTGATGGAAGATTGAGGGGAAGGAGATGGAGATTGCAAAGGAACAATTTGGCTTCGTGCCTGGTAGATCAACAACAGATGCTATCTTTGGGTTATGGCAGATGATGGAAAAGTTTCAAGAGAAACAATGAGAGCTACATCTGGCATTTATTGATCTGGAGAAAGCATACAATAGAGTGCAAAGGCAAGGTCTGGAGGTGTCTGAGGGAGAAGAAGGTTCCGGAGAAATATGTCAGGTTGGTGCGGGAGATGTACAGAAATGTGAAGACAAGTGTTCGGACCTGTCTGGGACAGATAGAAAGTTTTCAAGTAAGAGTTGGCTTGCATCAAGGGTCAGCATTAAGTCCGTTTCTGTTTAACATTGTGATGGAGGAGGTGAGGGAAGATGCGCCTTGGACAATGTTGTATGCAGATGACATCTTGCTGTGTGCAGATTCAAGAGAAGAAGCGGGAACTAAACTGGAAAGATGGAGAAAAGTACTGGAAGAGAGAGGTATGAGTCTTACTTCTGCTCAGTCTCATACCTCTCTCTTCCAGTACTTTTATATGAGTATATGTGTTGCACAGTGGGTGGTTGCCAGGAGACAGATCTGGAGCTGGAAGGAAATGTCATCAGGAAGGTGAGGGACTTTAGATACTTAGGTTCAACAGTGGAAGAAGATGGAGGAGCTGAGAAGGAAGTGGGATTTAGGATACAGGCAGGTTGAAGTAACTGGAGGGAGATGGCTGGAGTGTTATGCGATAAGAGGGTGCCGATCAATCTGAAAGGCAAAATCTATAGGACAGTAGTGAGGCCAGCTATTACATATACTATAGAAACTGTGGCCCTGAGGAAAAATAACATCAGCATGATGGAAGTAGCAGAGATGAGAATGCTTAGGTGGATGTGCGGTATGACCAGAAAGGATCGTCTGAGAAATGACTATGTGAAGGGAACAGTGAAAGTTACGAACTTAGGAGCGATGATACAGGAGGCAAGGTTGAGATGGTTTGGTCATGTGATGAGGAGGGAGGACGAATGTGTGGGAAGAAGGGTCATACAGATGGATGTGCAAGGAAGGAGGAAGCATGGGCAGCCAAAGAAGAGATGGAGGGAGCTGGTAGAAGAGGACTTGAGGATGAAGAACTTGGATGTGGTGACAGCCCAAGACAAGAGGATGTGGAGGAGACTCATCATCAAACAGTGACCCCACTTAAGTGGGAGAAGCTGCAGAAGAAGAAGTAGAGACATGAACACTTTCCAATCTGAGTGTGAAAAAACTGGAGGCCTTTGAAATGTGGATGCTGCAAAGAATTATGAGAATATCATGGAAAGACAAAGAGACAACCAAAGAGGTTGTCTTTTTGTCTTTCCATGAGATGATAGACTCTAGACCAGTGGTGGCCGGTGAAAATTTTAAGTAAAGGTGCTGCATATATATATATATATATATATATAAAAAAAAAAAATTTTTTTTCCTAATCAGAAACGAATTTATTAATAAATAAATTTGCATATTTAAAAATATTTCATCCTCACCATGAACAAACACCAATAATAAAAGTTTCGTATCAATAGCAATGACAAGCAGAAACGAATATCGGCATTAGATTGCAGTGCATTTGTTTCGTGTAACGATAATTAAAAAAATATAATTCTTTTCATATTTTCAACGGTGACACTCATCATAATTCAGCCCTGTATCTATAATAAATAAATAATTATATATTATTTTAACAAAATAAAATAAGATTTACAAAAAATAGTTCACCACGCATACGCACCAATAATAAACGTTTCATATCTCACAGAAATAACGCGCGCAATAATAATAATAATAATGACGTAACGTGCAATGAGAAGTGCAAACGAATATCGGCATTAGATCGCAGTGCATTTGTTTCATAACCTAAAGCGTTAATAGAACAATTCCAATTATTAACTATTCAATCAATATCAAAACATAAGCTGTAACCTTTAACATGTTGTATTGCATTTATATAATGTTGTAAGCATTTTTATTATTTATAAACACAAACAAAATTTATTTTTTTCATTTTTTCCTTGGGGGTGCTGCAGTGTCGCAGTGTTTATGTACGGGCTGCCACTGCTCTAGACGATGGTTTTGTTTTCACCTACACATCTAGAGATGGTAGGTGAAAACAAAAGCCTGATAAAAGAAATTAAAAGAGAAAATTCAGCTATTTCAGACATAATTCTCAGACACAATTGCCTACAAAGGACACTTTGTAGGCAATTGTGTGGATGAAAAACAGGCAAGAATGGATCTATCTCTCATACAAGGATGTGGCAGAGAGGCACAAAATAGGACATGGTGGAAACACATGGTAGTCAATCTACTGGAGGGAGAGGATACCTGACAGACATAGTGGAGGGAACACAAGGACTGAGAGTTCTGAATTTGGTCATAGCATCAGAAGATCTGACTGTGACTGAGATGGCATACTTGAAATTCCCCCCCCCCCCCATTGGTGAGAATGACCATGTAGAACTACATGTACGTAGTCACTTTCACCAATGGGAGTGACTATATAGTTTGGAGGATGAATACGCATGGGGAGATATCAAAACAGAAGGAAGTTATGTGGAATTATAAAGCAGGTGACTATCAAAGACCTAGAAACCAGCTTGCAGCAGTGTGATGGATGAAAGAATTTGAAGGAAGAGGGATCATTAGTGAATGGGAGATACTTAAGAAAAAATTGTTGACAGCAATGACAGATTGTATACCTCAAGTAAAGAAGGTAAAGCAAACTGGAGTCAAATGGATAACAAAAGGGAAAAAAAAAGGGAGAATTGCTGAAGAAAAAGCGATTATAGAAGGCATATAAAGTGAGAGGTGCAGAACAATTGTATGAAGAATATAACGCTCAGGCTAGGAAAGAGACTAGTATTGTAAGGAGAGAAAAATTAGAATATGAAAGTAAATTAAAGATACCAAGAAATTATATACTTGGTTTAATCCTTTATCCAAGTATAAGCAATCAAGTTTGCACTTGAACTATTTTCAGGACTGGAACAACTCGTATAAAGAAGCTAATGACTTCATATCACTTGCCTTAGTATCTCATAATAGAAAGCAGATCTTCTTGTGGACATGTATAATGCTATGCATTATGGAAAGAGTCACTATCCAGACCTCAATATTCGACCTTTATTGAGGTCTCATCAGTGGGAGCCAGACCCAGAGGTGATAGTTGTGGTTGAAGTAATGCAGAAGTCATATTTTCATATATTTTCGTACATGAAAATATGACGTATGCATTACTGGAGGTATCAAACTATAGGCCTTTGTGCAGAAGGGGCACCTTTCCATAAGATATGAGAGGCTCTGCTTGGGGTTAGGTCTTTGCCTGTCTCTGAGTGGGGCCCACTGCTGAGATTATGGCTCTGCTCAGTGGTGGGGGTGAGCCTGCCATTGGGCAGAATCACTGCTGAGGGTTCCCTTTCTGTGACAGGGCGGGCCTGTCACTGAGTGGCACCGCTGAGTAAAATGATCCCTCGGGTTGCTCACAATTGCTGAGTTTAGAGTGATCTGGTGGATTGCATGAGTTTTTGGATACTCACTTATATAGTGAAATCGGTCTGGGTAGACCCTTTCCATAATGCATAGCATTATACATGTCCTCAAGGAGATATGCTTTGCATTATAGGATAGTAAGGCAAGTGATGTGAAGTCATTAGTTTCTTTACACGAGTTGCACCAGTCCTGAAAATAGTTCAAGCACAAACTTGTTTGCTTACATTTGGATAAAGGATTAAACCGAGTATATAATTTCTTGGTATCTTTAATTTATAGTATAACCAAGTGGACAAACTTCCAACAACTAGAATATGAAATTAGACTGGCACTGCAATCCAAGGAGAATTCCAAGGAGTTTTTTCACTATGTGGTGAGTAGGAGGAAAAATGATAGTGGACAGATTATCTTGCAGGATAGAGATGGGAATTGGGTGACCAAAGCAGATAGCATAGTTCAGCTATTTGATCACTTTATTAGAGTATTCCATCCTGGTACTACAGGCTTTCTTTCTAAAAGGATAATGAGTGATAAAGTGTTAGAAGTGAATGAAAACAGCCAAGTTAATGTGCCATTAACTTGGCTGTTTTGAGAAATCTTATAATGGGACAGATTCCTAGAAAATGGAAGGAGGATAAGATAGTACAATTACATAAGGATGGAGGTATCAAACTATAGGCCAGTTTGTATTTCTTCTGTAGTTGTTAAGCTTTTGGAGAAATTGGAAAGAACTCATTTACAGAATTGGGCAGATAAGGGCAATATTATTTATGGATTTGTTAAAGGGCACTCTTGTTTTAGTAATCTGGTTACTTTTACAGCAGAGTAACAAGAGCAATGGATGAGAGTAAGGCATACTCTGTCATTTATTTTGGATTTTTCCAAGGAATTTGAGAGGATGCACCATGACAAGTTGATTTTTAAGCATCATATGGGTTTGGATATTAGGTTAGTGGACTGGATTGGTGATTGGCTCTCTGAGGGGAGCAGTATCAGGGAGTAGAAAAATTACAAGTGGAGTTCCAAGGAGTTCAGTACTGGGACCATTACTGTTCTATCTTTATGTCAATGCTTATAAACTGATGAAAATAATGTCAATGATGAAAATAACTCAGCCGGCCTGCCTGGCTGGCTGGCTGAGTGGTTAGCGTATCCGCTCTCCAGCCAAAAGGCTGCAGGTTCGAATCCCACCGGCCATGGGCATGGATGTTTGTGATTGTCTGTGGAAATACCAGTGGTGGTATTTGGCAGTAGATGGCGTTGGTGTAACTACAGTCAGTTGGCAGATTGAGTGGTGGAGACGAAGCTGTAGAGCAAGTGCCCTCCCTCGATGAGTCTTGTGTCAAATAATAATAATAATAATATTGTCAAAGGACTACAGGGAGATAATCAGTTGTTTGCGGATGATGTGAAGATTGGGAGGATTATTAGTAATAGTGCTGATGTTTTGGATCTTCAAGAAGATTTGAATAGGAAAGATGGGTAAAGGCATGGGAATGTTAGTTTGGGGATCCACAGAAGGGATGCTTAATACTCACTTGATGGAGTTCTACTGGAAGAAGTGGAAGAAGCAAGAGATCTTGGGGTGATTGTGGATAGAGATTTAAAGTTATTGCAAAGGTTGTGAAGACATCTCAGCGAATTGCAGCAATGTTGAGGAGAATGTCGAACACAAAAGATAAAAGTATACTGGTCCCATTGCATAAAGCTTTGATCAGATCTGGTCGGTAGGATTTGAAAGGGATAACGTAACTTTGGAGAGGGTACAGAGATGGATAACAAAAATGATGTCAGGAGTGTACAATGTTGATTATGAGGATAGACTGAGAGCATGAAGACTTTGTGTTCACTAGTTGTGACCTCCTGCGATGAGTCTTGACTCCATGGGAGTCAGGAAAATAATAACAATAAAATATGGAAACCAATTTAAAGATCGCTTTCATATTTCTCTCCTTCACTATCAAACTCTGCAATTGACATTTACTCATAATCAAGATCCTAGATGTTAAAGATCCTATATCCTAGATGTCAACTTAGTTACTTATCTCTGGACTCCTCTGCAGAGTTTACTCATCACTGCAGAAACCAGGTAATCTGTATATACCACAACAGTTCATGTGTAGTCTAATCAATCCATTGTACAGTGGTATAGTACTACTATGTTCTTATCTCTCTTTGTCAATGTTCTCCTTATCACAGCTGCAATACACTGTTGATCCTCACAACTCATGAAAGAGACCTCAGGTCTCTTTCATGAGTTGTGAGGATCAATCTTGGAGCACAATTCTCCAAGATTGTGAGGATCAATCCTGGAGCACAATTCTCCAGCAGTACAGTGTACAACATCATCATGAGAAGCCCTTACTGCCATACATACAAAGCTCATTAAGCATCTTAAATACATTCATTGTTTCTGCTCACCACTCTCTTAGGTAATGTAATCCACTCACTAACCACTTTCTGTATGCTAAAAGCATGCTTCTTATTCTCCTGTTCACAGAATCAAATAGATTATATTATGAAAAGAAATAGATATAAATCCAGTAAAATCATGCAAAAGTTACCCTGGAACTGATGTAGACAGTTACCACAATTTGGTTTTATTGAAATGTAGTGTAGTTTAAAATTCAAAAAGTTGTAAGAATCAAGGAAAAGGCTCAAATGGAACATGGATAACCTGAAGATACATGATAACCATAGAATCTGTCAGTAGAAGACTGATAAAAGCATTAAAATGGGAGAAAGCAGAAAGATAAACACAGAAGGAAAGAAATTTAAGGATACAATCATCAAAGCAGCCAATTACTTCAGAAGAGTAAAAGAACAGGTCAATAAAAAAAAAGCCTTGGATCAACCAAGATATTCTAAACCTAATAAATGAAAGAAGAAAATACAAAGCCTCTCTATATGAAGAAAGTAAGGCAAAATATAAACTAAAAATATGATAAATAGAAAATGCAAAGAAGCAAAAGAATAATGATATATAGAGAAGTGCAAAGAAATAGGATTTAACCAAGACTGGGAGAATCAATAAAGCATATAACATTACAAAAGTAATGAGCCAGCAGAACAAAACAAGAAGCACAGTAAAAATAAATATGGGAGCATTCTTATAGATAAGTAAGAAATTTCTGAAAGATGGAAAGAGTACCTAGAAGAACTCTATAAAGAAAAAGAGCTAGACAATGAAGCTATAGAAGATGAAACAAGAAATGCAGAAGAAATAAGCTCAAACATAAAGGTGAATGTGAATGGGTGCTACACGAACTGCCTTCTAACAAGGCAGCAGAAGTTGATAACATTCCATCAGAGTTAATAAAATATTAAGGAAATATAACTAATGCAACCTGGATCACTGTTCTTCTTCTGGCTCATTCCTTTCATAATGTTATATGCTTTATCGATTCCCCCAATCTTGGTTAAATATTTTATGATCAGGGGAGTACTTATTTAATTTCAACAAAATCAGATTTCTCTGGTGCAAAAATTAATGATATTAGTCACGCTATCCAGATGCAAAAAGGTAAGGAAAAAGAATTACCGTATTTGCCAGCATATAAGATGCACTTTTTTCCTTTGAAAATAGGTTTGAAAAACAGGGTGCATCTTATACGCAGATACTCAGTTTTTTTTTATTATTTTCATTTTTGGAAATTTTCTGTGTCCCGAGTTACACTATTTCTTTATTGTTTCCTTGTGGTGTGTGTGTGAGAGCATTCCAGTTATGTAGAGCAGTGTTTCTCAAACTTCAGACATCCGTGTTCATATGATTGGTGCAGTATTAACAAAAGATCGTGCTACTAAATGACAAAGACAAGCCGACAGTTAAGTTAAAATGCTAATTCTCTTCAACTGAATTCTTTATATAATATCGGAAACACATTCACTATATATTTCTTCATTTTAACACGTTCACTCAAACAAAACCATATGTTACACTGGCAACATATGGTTTTGCTTGAGTCATACAGCATTTTCTGTGGGAGGGGGGACATGCGATTCATAAGTTAGTGCCGTTTTTATCCCAGTTGTCTGTAATTGCACTGTTTGTTGAGAAACATATTGCACAGCCTGCAGATGTCTCTGTACCTTATTCAGTGATACAATAGGAATGTTTTACGATCTTGAACTTCACGGATACATTGAATTTTATTCTATGAGTTAATGATGCATAACCAAAAATTGCCACGGACCCCCTGAAGACCTTTCACGTACCCCCCGGGGGTACGTGCACCACACTTTGAGAAACACTGGCGTAAAGTTCAGTGGATGCGCATGTGCTGTCATCGACAATCACAGCTGTGTTCTGTTCTAAACTTTCCAATTGTTGTTGCAGTTGTGAACGGTGATAAATTTCTGCTGTTAAATTTTCTCTAAATTTCTTGGCAAATTATGGCTGAAAAATGTCGGCATTGTTACAATATTGTATACAAGCTACGTGTGATTGCGTATGCTAAAGAACATGGAAACAGGGCTGCAGAGAGGCATTTCAGATCACCGTCAACTGAGAAAATGATAAGAACTTGGCAGAATCAGGAAGGGGATTTAAAAAAAGCAACTCACAGTAAACATAACCTACGAAGTGGAACTGCAAAATGGCCAGAACTTGAGGCAGAACTGAATACTTGGATTTTAGACCACAGAAAAGCAGGACTTTCAGTGTCTACAAAAATGATTATTCATCAAGCGAAAGCGATAGCCACTAACAGAGGGATCGCCAACTTTACTGGATCAATATCATGGTGTTCAAGATTCATGAAGAGAAACCAGCTATGTATGCAGACTAAAACAAAAATATCACAAAACATACCAGCTGAATATGAAGAAAAAACGATCGAATTTCATCGAGTCGTCATTAACGCAAGGAAATGAGAATATTTTGAACTTGCGCAAATAGGAAACATGGACGAGGTTCCACTGACTTTTGATGTGCCCTCAGACAAAACTGTAGATTCCAATGGCACTAAAAGTGTTACTATTAAAACTTCAGGGCACAAAAAAACTCACTACACAGTTGTTTTATCCTGCTGTGCTGATGGGACAAAATTGCCCACACTATTGATTTTTAAAAGGAAGACACTACCCAAAGAAAAACTGCTTAAAGGAGTGTTTGTACATGTTCACGCAAAAGGCTAGATGGATGGAGGAGGAATGAAGTTATGGATAGATAAAATTTGGTCTAGGCACCCTGGTGGACTGTTGAAAAGGCCTGCCATGCTAGTATGGGATCAATTTCGTTCTCACAGCACAGATAATGTTACAAATAAACTCAAGGAATTGAAAACTCAGCTATATTTCCAGGAGGTCTAACTAGTCAGCTTCAACCTTTAGATGTCTGTATTAATAAACCATTTAAGGGATTTATGAAGGAGAATGGAACAGCTGGATTTCTATCTTCAGATTTTTAGGTTATGCCGTCAGGAATAAGGAAGAGGCCTAGCATTTCGCAAGTTTGTGAGTCGGTCAAAACTTCATGGGATGCTGTGAAAACTGAGACAGTGGTTAAATAATTTAAGAAGTGTGGAATTAGTAATGCACTGGATAGTACAGAGGACAATTTGTTGTATGAGAACTCAAATTCTGATTTAGAAGAAGTTTCAAGAGTCTCTTCATTTAGCTCTGGAGATGAATTTCTGGGTTTTGACGATTAAAAGGTGGGAACTCTTTCCTAGTTAGATTAGGTATTTGTTGAAAGTAGACCCACTTATTACTTTATATTTGAAATACTGTAAATTCATTATAATATTCAGTGATAAAGTTTTTTTTCCTAAAAAATGTGTACGAAAAAGGGGGTGTCCTATACGCCAGTGCGTCTTATACGCAGGTAAATATGGTAACTGTGTTGGTTGGCACTAATGATCTAAGAGGCAAGATGTATTCTATAAGGGAGGATGTAAAGGAGTTGTTAGACAAAGTAGAAATGGAGAGTGAGGGGGTGAAGATTGTAAGTTTTCCTGCCACGCTATGATAGAGGTGAACTGAGTAAGGAATTGATAGCCAACGAATCAATACTAGGGTTGTGCAGAAACAATGATGAAATTTGTGGATCTGTTGTCTGTGTTTGATGAAAGGATTTGTATAATAGTGATGGACTACATCTAAATGGTTTGTGTTAGGTGTCTAGAGAGAGCTTTGTTCACCGAAGTTTGAGGGATGATCTGAAAGACATGAATCAGCAAATTAGTACAATGATTGCAGGCTGAGTGATTATTATGGGGAGACTTCAACTATGGAGATATAGACTGGAAGGAAGAAAGATCACATGACAGAAAGGAAATGGAATTTATACACCAACTAAAAGATAATTGCTTGAGGCAGTACGTGATGGAGGGAACTCGGGGTGTGAGAGTAACCTAGTCATAGGATCGGAAGAACTATTGTTACACCCTAATAACTTAAGAATGTGAAAATTTCAGTTATCATGATGTAACAAGAGAAGAAATAAAATCCCTGTATAGATAACTAAGTAAGCAAGCTTGTTCCTAAGCAGATATCGTTTAGGGCCTTTGAAAATAACGAATACAAAAAATAAAAGGAAAGAAAAACATGCTTGCATCCAAGTGAAAAATATAGCTGAAATTGTTTGTTGAACTTAATAAAAAAAAGGAAGGGAATTTTATTACAGTTGTGATATGATAAAATATGGTTAAGTAAAGCAAAGAAGATTAGTCTTAGGATTTTGTATGTGAGAGGCTAGTTTTTACACTTCAAATAAGAGATTAAAGATTTGAATTAATTCTTAGAAAATTTTGGAAAGGGGATTAATTTAGTATAGATGACATAGAGGTCAGCTAAAAACTAAAACTAAAGCTCAAGGTCATAATTCCTGAATTGAGACTTCGTCACATGTCAGTCATGTGCACATAGACTGCATGATGTTTTGGCAGAAAAACACCACTCTAATTGGTCAGTGAAATCGACTCCAGTAAGGTGGAAAGAAAAGAAATTGAAGAAGGTGCCAGTAGGGATCATCGTATAAAAGGGTTAGGAACCCCCCCCACACACACACACACACAAGGCTTTTTTCCTCAGAGTTTTCAAGTCTTCGTATAGGTCTCACGCAGTTTTCCTGAGTGACTGGTTAGGAGTTTTCTCCATCCAACACAATAAGAAAACAAAGTGTGCAGGATTTTGATTCCGTGTTCCTATTGTAAGAAATGAGGGACGCCGTTTAGTTACAAAGAGAGAAGATAATGTCAGTGTGTTTCATCATCCAGTGATCGTAACGAGAGAAAGAAAATTCTATAAAGAAGTCAGTGCTCACGTGGTGAATTTCACAGCCATTGAATAGATGATCCTATGTATATCCTTGATTGAAGAATGTAAGGTAATAATTTTGAAAGCCCATCTTAGTGCAAAAAGAACTTAGGAGTGATAAGTTATAGAAGAGTTCATCCTAGGAAGGTAAAATATCTGAAAAGGGTAGAGACCAGTGTAGAAGACCCAAGTCAAAAGGTACTGTAAAATCTCGTGTCAATTCAAATCATATGTAACTGTAGTCATTGTTCAATTACTGAACAGTTGAAAGGATTAATGAGAATTATACTAGGATTTTAATACATGTCAAACTAGAATAAAAATGAGCTTGTTACTATTAATTAATACAAATTCATGTGCCTAGAGATTTATGCGAGTACATTGTATTTTAATTAAAAGAGTTTTAAAGGTCAAAAGTGTGTATTAGCTCAGCGAAAGGATAATTTTAATACATATTGTCTTAGTGAGAAAATTAGAGTAACTGATTATATATGTCCTAGAAAATACAGAATTATAGCGTGATCAAACCAGTAAGGGATTAGACAAAGGATCAACTAGTTCTAGGATTATACATGTTTGTATGTATAGAATCTGTTATGGCAATATGATCACAATTCTCATGTAGGATCTTAACCTAATACTTGTGTTTAGCTAGTGAAAATTTGTATTATATATTCTTAGTATTGAATTGAGTTTTATTTGATAAAGAATGAATTGTACCATGTTTAAGAGTTCAATAAAGTTTTGTTCATTGAAAATACAGTTGTCTGAGATTGCCGCTCAATGCACCACTTGTAACAACATACGAACCTAATCACGTGGGGGGGGGGGGATTTTGTTAAGTTACGAGATAAAGGTCATGACTGCATATTAGTTTCACACTCAGACATATTTTGGTAATTGCTCTTTGTTTTTGAATTTTATATCTTAAACTAAATGTCCTGAAAGGCGCAGTATAAAATAAATATTTAGGGACACGTAGGGAAGAAGAAGCTTGAATCTTTGTATTTCGGTGATATCTCGTATATAGATAAGATTTGGATAAAGTAGAGTTTCACATGTAAGGATAGTTGAAAGCCTATTAATCGTAAATTGGGACACAACACTATCCATAACCAAGATGACCAAATTGCCTCTGACTTGCAAAATTGACCATGCAGTCTCAGTGGTGCACTCAGGATTTAATCTTGGGGGGGGGACCCGAGTTGAGTAGACAATTTACGAATACAAACTACACATTGCATACGACCTATGACTGAGCATCTGCAGTGACCAAGTGACCACCAATATATGATAAGTAGTATAGAAATAGAAGACACGACACAACATAAATAAAAAAATGAATTTTAATTAGGAAAAGATTTTTGGAAAATTTTCTAGTGTTTATTTTCTTTTCTTTTGGGTGTGCCACTGTGCAGTCTTGACTTGGGAGATTGTAAAATATAAGGAATATTCTGTCAGGAAGGAGTATATGTGGAACTACAAGGCAGATGATTATGACCAACTTAGGTGGAAGAGTGAATCTGTGCCATGGCATAAAACCCTGTAAGGGATGTTAGTAGTGCATGGGAGATATTTAAGAGGTATCTGGAGGAAGCAATATTAAATTATATGCCTAAGGTAAGGAGGGCTAATCAGGCAGGAGTTAGATGGACAAGTAATATCATTAAGCATGAGCTGCAAAAGAAAAAAATGCTGTGGAGGGTATATAAGGAGAAAGGTGACGAGCAAACTCATGAACAGTACAAAGGTCAGGCAAGAAAGATGACTGTACAGTAAGGAAGGCAAAATCAGATTATAAGAAAAGTTTAGCCAAGCAGGCCAAAGGAAATCACAAAGAGTTCTTTCGTTACATAGCAGGTAACAGGAAGAATGACTATGGTAACAAGGTGGCAGAAGCAGATAAAACAGTTGAATTATTGAGTGAACATTATGCAAGGGTATATCATTCAAGTGATATACCCTTGCATAATGTATATCATTCAAATTCATCCACCTCTGTTTCCCCACAGACTGACGGGGAAACAGAAGTGGATGAATTTGAAGTTCTTAGGATATTTCAGAATCTCAATGTAAATACAGCTGTGAGATTAAATGGGATATCAGCTTGGGTTTGATGAGAATGTCCATGGGAACTGGGTCCATGGAACCTTTTACTAAGTTCTTTAATTTAAGTCTCAGCTCTGGTAGAGTTCCAAGGAAGTGGAAAGAGGACAAAATAATTCCCTTGCATGAGGGAGTTCCAAGACTGCAGTAGCAAATTATAGATCAATCAGTATCTCCATATCTCAGGTAAAACTACTGGAAAAATTAGTGAAAAAGAGAATTCAAAAATTCTGGGTGATAAGAATATGATACTGTATAAGGGGCTTTGTTAAGGGTTGGTCAGTCATGCCTTAGTAATTTACTAACTTTTTATAATAGAGTGACAGCTGAGATGGATAAAGGAAATTGCTACATGATGATTCTACTGAATTTTGCAGAGGCATCTGACAGAACACCACATCAAATTCTGTTACACAAATTAGAACAAATGGGGATGGATATGGCATGGGTTATGTGGATAAGAGGGTGGCTGCTGAACTGATATCAAAAAAAGTGTTATATGGAGGAGCAGAATCCAGGTGAAAGCAGGTAACTAGTGGTGTGCCACAAGGTTCAGTGCTAGGACCACTACTGTTTAATTGGTACATAAATGATATAGGAAATAACCTGAAAGGAAATAGTCAAGTGTTTGCTGATGATGCAAAATTAAGTAGAGTAGTAGTTAATTACGGCAATGTGGAAAGCTTGCATGATGATTTAAATAGGCTTCGGTATGGGTAAAAAGATAATGGGTATCAGCTTAATATGGAGAAATGTAAAGTTATGCATTTTGGGACAAACAGATTACAAGTTGAATACCACATTAATGCAACTGTACTACATGTAATAGATGAAGCTAGAGATTTAGATGTGGTGATAGAAAGAGATTTAAAGTTTAGAAGACATATTGCTAAGGTAGCTCATAAGATTACTTGGCTGTTCGTTGTTGAATCCACTAACAAGTGTGTTCCTCAAGAAGGAAGTTATTATTCCTATTTATAAGACCTTGATATGTCACATTTGGATTACTGTATTCAATTTTGGTGTCCTGGATTTCTTGGAAATGAGGAAGTGGTGGAAAAGATTCAGAGGCGAGCGACCAAGAATAGTAAGTGGTCTGTGAAATGTTCCCTATGAGGATAGAATGAAGATGTGTAGATTTCAGAAGTTGGTTGACAGGAGAAAAAAGAGGGGATATGATAGAAACGTTTAAGTTGCAGAATTGCATAGTTTTTTTTATAGGATTATTGCAGGGGAAATGCTACAGCACATCCTTGGAAGTTGAATAAAGGTGTCGTTAATATGGGGTTTGAAGATTAGATTTTCTGCTGGAAAGTTGTGAATGAGTGGAACGGGTAGCCAGAGCCAATTGTGAGTACTTGCATGTTAATGAGTTCAAGGAGAGGAGCAATAACTTGTGTGGATAGTTTGGATGTCATCTGCAATGAGTCTTCGGACTCCATGGTGGTGCCCACAATAATAATAATAATAATATACATGAAACTTAAAGCGAATAAAAGTTGAGCAGCTCTCAGATATGAACTGTAGACTAAAATATACAAAGATTATTGAAGAAAAAATGAAAGAGTTTGAGAACAGGAACCAAATCTTGGAGATTCAGTGGCAAGCCTTTAAGAAAATCCTGATTGATTCAGCCGGAGAGGCATGTGGTGAGATTATCTGCAAAAATAGAAAAATCAGACCTCCATGGTGGACACAGGAAGTTAAAGAGGCAGTGAAGGAAAAGAAGAAAGTATATCAAAATTTCACAGCAAATAAGTCAGCTTGTGCTCTTAGAGAATACAGAGACAAATGTAAGAAAGCGAAACACTGTGTAAAACTAGCTAAACAAAAGTCATGGGAGGACTTTGGCAAGAACATAGAAAATAAATATCAAGAAGGTGGTAAGATATTCTGGAGGTTGTTGAAGAAGCTTAGAAATGGAGGAAAGAGTGCTGTAAAAGAGTTAGAGATGATAAAGGTGACACGAAAAAACGGGAGATACAGATATCCTTGAAGTATGGAGTAATTACTTCAACAAATTGCTAAATGAAACAAGCAGTGACAGCACAGTGGTAAAAAACACTCAACACGCATACAGTCAGGAATACATATCCATATTTGAAGTAGAAAAAGGCATCAAAGGCTTGAAATGTGGAAAGGCAGCAGGAGTAGATGATATTCGACCAGAAATGATGAAGTATGGTGGTATAAAAGTCTTACAGTAGCTGCATAGTTCAAAAAAGCCTGGACAGAGAGACAAATTAACGATGATTGGAGTAGAGCACTAATAATACCCATATATAAAATGAGAAATAAAACTGAATGTGAGAATTACAGAGGTATTTCATTACTGAGTGTTCCTGGTAAGATATATGCAAGTATACTTCAGAAACGACTGAGAAGGATTGAGGAAGAGAATCTTGGTGAAGAACAAGCTGCATTCAGAGTAAATAGAGGCTGTCGGGATCAGATCTTCACTTTATGACAAATAGTTGAGCAATCATGCGAACAGGGGTGCTTAAGGATCAAAGCTGTAAAACTGAGAGGAGACCTCCACATAGCCTTTAAAGGAATGCGGAGAACCGACCAGGGCTTCTGACCTAATGTCCAATACTCACCTTCTCATGGTGCACCCTGTTGGGTACCTACCTGGATACTGAACAAACGAGGATGGGCTGGCAATTTGGGATTTAGCCGGACCAAATTGCATTCCTATTGGTTAAACCAAAATACAAAATGATGGTACAAAATGACAAAATTTCATGCCGGCTGGGACGTTGCCCGGTTAAACAAGCCCCCGTTGTTTTCGCCAGGAAACCAGGGCGAACAGCGAAAAGTCAGCTACCAGAACAAATCTGAAACACACCCCAACACAACATCACCAGAGTTAAAGATCAGTACTATCAACATCAGAAGACTGAATGGCAAAGAAATGGAGCTGTGTAGGAATTAGATAAGCACCAGATCGACATAATAGGGATGACTGAAACAAAAAAGACAAAAACTGGTGAGATCGTTCTGAGCAATAAATACAAAATGTCATAATCAGGCAATGGCAATCAAGGAAAAGAAGGAATAGCGATAGCATTCAAAACAAACTACGAGGCTCATCTTCTTGAATGGCAGGCAGTGTCAAGTAGAGTGATTTGGGCAAATATCAGAATGGGGAACTGGAAAATGAGACTTATTTGTCCCTATGGTCCCACAGAAGGTTCCACTAAGGTAGAAGTGGAGGAATTTTTTGAGGCTCTAGAGAAAGCTAATGACACAATGAAAAAAGGAAAAGTTCATTCTTGTTGGGGGATCTAAATAGAGTAGGAAGTGATTGTCAGACATACAAAATGTTTTGGGAAAATTTGGAGAAAAGAGCAAAGCAAATAATAATGGAAAATACTTGTTGGATTTCTACTCAAGACATGGACTGGTTATTACTAACACCATGTTCCAACATAAAAATGTGCACAAATTCACGTGGAGAGAAGATGCTAGGAATAAAAAAAGTCTCATTGACTATGTTACTGTTGATAGTGATGTTTTCTCCCTGGTGCAGGACACCAGAGTGTACAGAGGATTTGAAATTGGAAGTGATCACTATTTAGTCTTGAGCAGGATAACACTGAATTTCATATTGAAAAGAATGACATGTAAGAAAGTTTTAAAGCGAATAAAAATTGAGCAGCTCTCAGATGTGAACTGTAGACTAAAATACACAAAGATTATTGAAGGAAAAATGAAAGAGTTTGAGAACAGGAATCAAACCTTGGAGATTCAGTGGCAAGCCTTGAAGAAAACCCTGATTGATTCAGCTAGAGAGGCATGTGGTGAAGTTGTCTGCAAGGAGAAAAATTAGAACTCCCTGGTGGACACAGGAAGTTAAAGAGGCAGTGAAGGAAAAGAAGAAAGCATATCAAAAGTTCCTGGCAAATAAGTTAGCTTGTGCTCTTAGAGAATACAGAGACAAATGTAAGAAAGCTAAACAGTGTGTAAAACTAGCTAAACAGTGTGTAAAACTAGCTAAACAGAAGTCATGGGAGGACTTTGGCAAGAACATAGAAAATAAATATCAAGAAGGTGACAAAATATTCTTGAGGTTGTTGAAGCTTAGGAATGGAGGAAAGAGTGCTGTAAAAGGAGTTAGAGATGATAAATGTGACAGGAAAATAGGAGAAAAAGATATCCTTGAAGTATGGAGTAATTACTTTTAAAATTTGCTAAATGAAAAAAGCAGTGATGACAGCACACTGATAAAAAACACTGACCAGGCATGCAGTCGGGAATACTTTTATACATATCCATACTTGAAGTAGAAAAAAGCATCAAAGGCTTGAAATGTGGAAAGGCAACAGGAGTAGATGATATTCGAACAGAAATGCTGAAGTATGGTGGTATAAAAGTCTTACAGTGGCTGCACTGCATAGTTTACAATGCCTGGACAGAGTAACGAATTCCAGACGATTGGAGTAGAGCTCTCATAGTACCCGTATATATAAAGGGAAATAACATTGAATGTGAGAATTACAGAGGTATATCCCTACTGAGTGTTCCTGGTAAGATATATGCAAGTATACTTGAGAAACGGTTGAGAAGAATTGTGGAAGAAAAGCTTGGTGAAGAACAAGCTGGATTCAGGTCAAATAGAGGCTGTCGGGATCAGATCTTCACTTTACGACAAATAGTGGAGAAATCATGGGAATATAACAAAGATCTGTATTTAAGTTTTGTCGATTTGGAAAAGGCATATGACAAGGTGCCAAGAGAGAAGCTATTCAATACACTACAGTTATATGGTGTCAATGGGGCATTATATCAAGCAATACTTAGTCTTTCTTTGAGTTGTAAGTCAACAGTTAGAATTGAAGGAAGTACAGGAAGATGGTTTAATGTTAAATCTGGTGTGAGACAAGGATGTACGTTATCTGCTCTGTCATTCATTATCTATATGGATCACATTATGAAGGAAAGTGGTATTAAACATGATATCAAAATTGGAGATGTTAATGTCAGTGCTTTGCTTTCTGCGGACGATGTTATACTTCTAAATAAATCCGTTACAAGTCTGCAAGATTATCTGACTAAATTGAATAACTGTTGTAATAGATATGGTACTTAAGGGGTGCTTAAGGGTCAGGGGTGCTTAAGGGTCAAAGCTGTATAACTGAGAGGAGACCTCCACATAGCCTTTAAAGGAATGCGGAGAACCGACCAGGGCTTCTGACCTAATGTCCAATCCTCACCTTCTCGTGGTGCACCCTGTTGGGTATCTACTTTGATACTGAACGAACGAGGATGGGCTGGCAATTTGGGATTTAGCTGACCAAATTGTATTCTTATTGGTTAAACCAAAATAAAAAATGATGGTACAACATGACAAAATTTCATGCCGGCTGGGGCGTCGCCCGGTTAAACAAGGCCCCCGTTGTTTTCGCCAGGGAACCAGGGCGAACAGCGAAAAGTCAGCTACTGGAACAAATCTGAAAACAAACCCCAACTCAACATCACCAGAGTTAAAGATCGGTACTATCAACATAAGAAGCCTGAATGGTAAAGAAATGGAGCTAGCTGAGGAATTAGATAAGTACCAGATCGACATAATAGGGGTGACTGAAACAAAAAAGACCAAAACTGGTGAGATCTTTCTGAGCAATAAATACAAAATGTTATATTCAGGCAATGACAATCAAGGAAAAGAAGGAGTAGCCATAGTATTCAACACAAAATACGAGGCTAATCTTCTTGAATGGCAGTCAGTCTCAAGTAGAGTAATGTGGGCAAATATGAGAATGGGGAACTGGACAATGAGACTTATTTGTGCCTATGGTCCCACAGAAGGTTCTACTAAGGTAGAAGTGGAGGAATTTTTTGAGGCTTTAGAAAAAGCAACTGACACAATGAAAAAGGAAAAGTTGGTCCTTGTTGGGGATCTAAATAGTAGAGTAGGAAAGGATTGTGAGATATACAAAAATATTTTGGGAAAATTTGGAGAAAAGAGCAAAGCTAATAATAATGGCAAATATCTGTTGGATTTCTGCTCAGGACATGGACTGGTTATTACTAACACCATGTTCCAACATAAAAATGTGCACAAATTCACATGGAGAGAAGAGGCTAGGAATAAGAAAAGTCTCATTGACTATGTTATTGTTGATAGTGATGTTTTCTCCCTGGTGCAGGACACCAGAGTGTACAGAGGATTTGAAATTGGAAGTGATCACTATTTAGTCTTGAGCAGGATAAAATTGAATTTCATATTGAAAAGAATAACATGTAAGAAAGTTTTAAAGCGAATAAAAGTTGAGCAGCTCTCAGATGTGAACTGTAGACTAAAATACAGAAATATTATTGAAAAGAAAATGAAAGAGTTTGAGAACAGGAATCAAACCTTGGAGATTCAGTGGCAAACTCTGAAGGAAACATTGATTGATTCTGCCAGAGAGGCATGTGGTGAGGTTGTGTGCAAGGATAAAAAAATCAGAACTCCCTGGTGGACACAGGAAGTTAAAGAGGCAGTGAAGGAAAAGAAGAAAGCATATCAAAAGTTCCTGGCAAATAAGTCAGCTTTTACTCTTACAGAATACAGAGACAAATGTAAGAAAGCTAAACAGTGTGTAAAACTAGCTAAACAAAAGTCATGGGAGGACTTTGGCAAGAATATAGAAAATAAATATCAAGAAGGTGGCAAAATATTCTGGAGGTTGTTGAAGAAGCTTAGGAATGGAGGAAAGAGTGCTGTAAAATGAATTAGAGATGATAAAGGTGAAATGAAAACAGGAGAAAAAGATATCCTTGAAGTATGGAGTAATTACTTTGAAAAACTGCTAAATGAAACAAGCAGTGATGACAGCACTGTGGTAAAAAACCCTGACCAGGCATGCAGTCAGGAATACATATCCTTACTTGAAGTAGGAAAAAGCCATCACAACTGACACAATGAAAAAGGAAAAGTTGGTCCTTGTTGGGGATCTAAATAGTAGAGTAGGAAAGGATTGTGAGATATACAAAAATATTTTGGGAAAATTTGGAGAAAAGAGCAAAGCTAATAATAATGGCAAATATCTGTTGGATTTCTGCTCAGGACATGGACTGGTTATTACTAACACCATGTTCCAACATAAAAATGTGCACAAATTCACATGGAGAGAAGAGGCTAGGAATAAGAAAAGTCTCATTGACTATGTTATTGTTGATAGTGATGTTTTCTCCCTGGTGCAGGACACCAGAGTGTACAGAGGATTTGAAATTGGAAGTGATCACTATTTAGTCTTGAGCAGGATAAAATTGAATTTCATATTGAAAAGAATAACATGTAAGAAAGTTTTAAAGCGAATAAAAGTTGAGCAGCTCTCAGATGTGAACTGTAGACTAAAATACAGAAATATTATTGAAAAGAAAATGAAAGAGTTTGAGAACAGGAATCAAACCTTGGAGATTCAGTGGCAAACTCTGAAGGAAACATTGATTGATTCTGCCAGAGAGGCATGTGGTGAGGTTGTGTGCAAGGATAAAAAAATCAGAACTCCCTGGTGGACACAGGAAGTTAAAGAGGCAGTGAAGGAAAAGAAGAAAGCATATCAAAAGTTCCTGGCAAATAAGTCAGCTTTTACTCTTACAGAATACAGAGACAAATGTAAGAAAGCTAAACAGTGTGTAAAACTAGCTAAACAAAAGTCATGGGAGGACTTTGGCAAGAATATAGAAAATAAATATCAAGAAGGTGGCAAAATATTCTGGAGGTTGTTGAAGAAGCTTAGGAATGGAGGAAAGAGTGCTGTAAAATGAATTAGAGATGATAAAGGTGAAATGAAAACAGGAGAAAAAGATATCCTTGAAGTATGGAGTAATTACTTTGAAAAACTGCTAAATGAAACAAGCAGTGATGACAGCACTGTGGTAAAAAACCCTGACCAGGCATGCAGTCAGGAATACATATCCTTACTTGAAGTAGGAAAAAGCCATCAAAGGCTTGAAATGTGGAAAGGCAGCAGAAGTAGATGATATTCGACCAGAAATGCTGAAGTATGGTGGTATAAGAGACTTACAGTGGCTGCACTGCATAGTTCAGAAAGCCTGGACAGAGGGACGAATTCCCGATGATTGGAGTAGAGCTCTCATAGTACCCATATATAAAAAGGGAAATAAAACTGAATGTGAGAATTACAGAGGTATTTCCCTACTGAGTGTTCCTGGCAAGATCTATGCAAGTATACTTGAGAAACGGTTGAGAAGAATTGTGGAAGAAAAGCTTGGTGAAGAACAAGCTGGATTCAGGCCAAATAGAGGCTGTCAGGATCAGATCTTCACTTTACGACAAATAGTCGAGAAAGCATGGGAATATAACAAAGATCTGTATTTAAGTTTTGTCGATTTGGAAAAGGCATATGACAAGGTGCCAAGAGAGAAGCTATTCAATACGCTGCAGTTATATGGTGTCAATGGGGCATTATATCAAGCAATACGTAGTCTTTATTTGAGTTGTGAGTCAGCAGTTAGAATTGAAGGAAGTACAGGAAGATGGTTTAATGTTAAATCTGGTGTGAGACAAGGATGTACATTATCCCCTCTGTTATTCATTATCTATATGGATCACATTATGAAGGAATGTGGTATTAAACCTGATATCAAAATTGGAGATGTTAATGTCAGCTCTTTGCTTTATGCGGATGATGTTATACTTCTAAATAAATCCGCTACAAATCTGCAAGATTCTCTGACTAAATTGAATAGCTGTTGTAATAGATATGGTATGAAGGTCAGCAATAAAAAGACAAAGACAATGAAAATAGGCAGAATCATTGAAAATGTCAACTGTGTTGTGAATGGAGAACCTGTGGAACAAGTAAAACATTTCAGCTACTTAGGCACAATTTTTACTGAAGATGGTAAACTAAATATAGAAATAGACAACAGAATCAGCAAAGCTGGTATCGTGGGAAGTTAATTGAATAAATTCATATGGAATAAGAAAGAAATTAGTCGGAACACTAAATTAGCTGTATACAAGACAGTGTTCAAACCAATTTTAACTTATGGATCTGAGAGCTGGGTCAGAAGTAAAACACTTGACCAAAGACTAGAGACTGCAGATATGAGAGTCCTGAGAAAGATTAGAGGCGTGAATAGATGGCATCAATGGCAATATCATATTAAAAATGAGGATATTAGGAAAGAACTTGACATTGTCAGCATCCAGGAATGCGTTAGCAGAGCTAATCTCAGATGGTATGGTCACTTAAATAGAATGGGAGAGGAAAGATTAGCAAAACAAGTGTTCTCTGCCAGGTTGGCAGGAAAACGACCCAGAGGAAGACCAAGATATAGGTGGATTGATACAGTACAAAGTGCCTTAGACGATAGAAATATAAGATCTGATAATGTTGGAGTCTTGACAAGTAACAGACTGATTTGGAGGAAAATTGTAGATAGGAAGTTAGTAATGATGTAGTTTTTTCATCTAGTACTGTCATATCCTGTACACCCCTTGAGGGTACATGGCAGGAATTTGATGATGATGATGATGATGATAGATATGGTATGAAGGTCAGCAATAAAAAGACAAAGACAATGAAAATAGGCAGAATCATTGAAAATGTCAACTGTGTTGTGAATGGAGAACCTGTGGAACAAGAAAAACATTTCAGCTACTTAGGCACGATTTTTAGTGAAGATGGTAAATTAAATATGGAAATAGACAACAGAATGAACAAAACTGGTATGGTAGGAAATCAGTTGAATAAATTCATATGGAATAAGAGAGAAATTAGTTGGAACACTAAATTAGCTGTATACAAGACAGTGTTCAAACCAGTTTTAACTTATGGATCTGAAAGCTGGGTCAGAAGTAAACCACTTGACCAAAGACTAGAGACCGCAGATATGAGATTCCTGAGAAAGATTAGAGGCGTGAACAGATGGCATCAATGGCAATATCATATTAAAAACGAGAATATTAGGAAAGAACTTGACATTGTCGGCATCCAGGAATGCATTAGCAGAGCTAATCTCAGGTGGTATGGTCACTTAAACAGAATGGGTGAGGAAAGATTAGCAAAACAAGTGTTCTCTGTCAAGTTCGCAGGAAAATGGCCAGAGGAAGACCAAGATATAGGCGGTATAAAGTGCTTTATACAATAGAAATATAAGATCTGGTAATGTTGGAGTCTTGACAAGTAACAGACTGATTTTTAGGAAAATTGTAGATAGAAAGTTAGTAATGATGTAAATTTTTCATGTAGTACTATCATATCCTGTACACCCCTTGAGGGTAAGAGGCAGGAATTTGATGATGATGATGATGATGGGAATATAACAAAGATCTGTATTTAAGTTTTGTCGATCTGGAAAAGGCATATGACAAGGTGCCAAGAGAGAAGCTATTCAATATGCTACAGTTATATGGTGTCAATGGGGCATTATATCAAGCAATACTCAGTCTATATTTGAGTTGTAAGTCAGCAGTTAGAATTGAAGGAAGTACAGGAAGATGGTTTAATGTTAAATCTAGTGTGAGACAAGGATGTACATTATCCCCTCTGTTATTCATCATCTATATGGATCACATTATGAAGGAAAGTAGTATTAAACATGATTTCAGAATTGGAGATGCTAATGTCAGCTCTTTGCTTTATGCAGACGATGTTATACTTCTAAATAAATCCGCTACAAGTCTGCTAGATTCCCTGATTAAATTGAATAACTGTTGTAATAGATATGGTATGAAGGTCAGCATTAAAAAGACAAAGACAATGAAAATAGATAGAATTGTTGAAAATGTCAACTGTGTTGTGAACGGGGAACAAGTAAAACATTTCAGCTACTTGGGCATGATTTTTAGAGAAGATGGTAAATTAAATAAGAAATAGACAACAGAATCAACAAAGCTGGTATGGTAGGAACTCAACTGAATATATTCATATGGAATAAGAGAGAAATTAGTCAGAACACTAAATTTGCTGTATACAAGACAGTGTTCAAACCAGTTTTAACTTATGGATCTGAGAGCTGGGTCAGAAATAAACCACTTGACCAAAGACTAGAGACCGCAGATATGAGAGTCCTGAGAAAGAATAGAGGAGTGAATGGATGGCATCAATGGCAATATCATATTAAAAACGAGGCTATTAGAAAGAAGTTGACATTGTCAGCATCCAGGAATGTGTTAGCAGAGCTAATCTCAGGTGGTATGGTCACTTAAACAGAATGGGCGAGGAAAGATTAGCAAAACAAGTGTTCTCTGCCAAGTTGGCAGGAAAACAATCCAGAGGAAGACGAAGATATAGGGGGATTGATATGGTACAAAGTGCCTTAGATGATAGAAATATAAGATCTGATAATGTTGGAGTCTTGACAAGTAACAGACTGATTTGGAGGAAAATTGTAGATAGAAAGTTAGTAATGATGTAAATTTTTCATGTAGTACTATCATATCCTGTACACCCCTTGAGGATAAATGTCACAAATTTGATGATGATGATGATGATGATGATATATATGCAACTGGTGAATACAGAATACAGAGACAAATGTAAGAAAGCTAAACACTGTGTAAAACTAGCTAAACAAAAGTTATGGGAAGACTTCGGCAAGAACATAGAAAATAAATATCAGGAAGGTGGCAAGATATTCTGGAGGTTATTGAAAAAGCTCAGAAATGGAGGAAACAGTACTTGCTGTAAAAGGAAATTGAGATGATAAAGGTGACATGAAAACTGGAGAAAAATATATCCTTGATGTCTGAAGCAATTACTTCAAAAAATTGCTAAATGAAACAAGTAGTGACAGCTCTAGGTAAAAAACACTCAACAGGCATACAATCAGGAATACTTATCCATACTTAAAGTAGAAAAAGCCATCAAAAGCCTGAAATGTGAAAGACAGCTGGAGTAGATGATATTCGGAATGCTCAAGTATGGAGATATAAAAGTCTTACAGTGGTGCACTGCATAGTTCAAAAAGCCTGAATAGAGGAATATATTCCAAATGATTGGAGTAGAGTTCTCATAGTACCCATATATAAAACGGAAATAAAACTTAATATGAGAATATGTTCTTAATATGAGAATTACAGAAGTATTTCCCACTTGGGTGTTCCTGGGAAGATTTATGCAAGTATACTTGAGAAACCATTGAAAAGAATTGTGGAATGGAGGCTTGGTGAAGAACAAGCTGGATTCAGGCCAAATAGCGGCTGTCAGGATCAGATTTTCACTTTACAACAAATAGTTGAGAAATTATGAGAATATAACAAAGATATTTGTATTTGTCGATCTGGGAAAGTTTTGCAGATCTGGAAAATGCATATGACAAGGTGCCAAGAGATAAGCTATTCAAAATGCTACAGTTATATGGTGTCAATGAGGCATTATATGAAGCAATACTTAGTCTTTATTTAAGCTGTAAGTGAGCAGTTAAAATTGAAGGAAGTACAGGCAGATAATTTAATGTTAAATCTGGTGTCAAACAAGGATGTACATTATCCCCCTCTGTTATTCGTTATCAATATGGATCACATTATGGAGGACAGTGGTATTAAACCTGATATCAGAATGATTATTATTATTATTCAGGCCTCCATGGAGTCAAAAGACTCATCATGGGAGGTCCTTTCTAAGAAACATGAGTCTATCAAGACTTATCGAGGGAGGTCCCTCCTAGGAAACACAAAGTCTATCATACCACTCCTTAAACTCATTGACCGTTCTTGCTCTCACCACTCTATCAGGCAATGCATTCCATGGTTCTACCACCCTCCATGCAAGGAAACCACTTCTCACGCTCTTACTCACAGTTTTCTTTCGTAACTTCCAGGGATGGCCCCTTGTCATCACTCCTTCCTGCTGTTCAACCAAGCGAAAGAACTCAATAGTGTCTACCCTGTAACCACCTCTCAACAGTTTAAAAGTCTCAATCATATCACCCCTCCTTCTTCTATCCACCAAACTCTGCAGTCTACACTCCCTCAGCCGATCCTCATAACTAACATTGTACAGTCCCGACACCATCTTTGTTATCCACCTTTGTACCCTTTCCACAGTTAATTTATCCCCTTCAAATCCTGGGGACCAGATCTGAGAACAATAGCCTAAGTGTGGTCTGATCAGAGTCTTATACAATGGAATGATAACCATTTTATCTCTGCAGGTCAGTATCCTTCTCATTATTGCAGCAATCTTCTGTGTTACCTTCACTACCTTTGCAATATGTCCCCTAAATTTCAGGTTTCTATCAATCATTAAATCCAGATCTCTTGTCTCTCCTACTTCCTCCAGTTTAACTCTTCCCATAGCGTATGCAGCGTCCCATCGATGTGTCCCCAACCTCAAGACCTTACATTCTGCTGTATTAAACTGACACCCCATTCATTTGCCCATCAATCTATCTTATTCA
This sequence comes from Typopeltis vanoorti, assembly GCF_054136105.1. Lineage (NCBI taxonomy): Eukaryota > Metazoa > Arthropoda > Arachnida > Uropygi > Thelyphonidae > Typopeltis > Typopeltis vanoorti. The sequence goes on along the minus strand of NC_143572.1, from coordinate 11,545,466 downwards.
AATCATCTTTCAGGGCTCCCACATCTGCACTATTACTAATAACCCTTCCCAGCTTTGCATCATTCACAAACAACCGAATATCCCCTTGTAATCCATGGACAATGTCACTGATATAAAGGTTAAACAATATAGGTCCCAGTACTGAGCCCTGTGGAACCCCACTTGTAACCTTCTGCCTCTTTGATATTGCTCCACCATACACAACTCTCTGACTGGAGATGTTAATCTCAGCTCTTTACTTTATGTGGATGATATTATGCTTCTAAATAAATCCAGTACAAGTCTGCAAGATTTCCTGAATAAATTGAATAACTATTGTAATAGATCTGGCATGAAAGTCAGCAAGAACAAGACAAAGACAACGAAAATAGGCAGAAGCACTGAAAATATCATCTGCATTGTGAATGGAGAAGAACATTTCAGCTATTTATTCACATAGTAAAGATGGTAAAATAAATATGGAAATAGACAACAGAATGAACAAAGCTGGTAATGTAGGAAGTCACCTGAATAAATTTATATGGAATAAGAGAGAAAGTAGTCAAAACACTAAATTAAATTATACAAGACAGTGTTCAACCAATTTTGACTTATGGATCTGAGAGCTGGGTTAGAAATAAAACACTTGACCAAAGACTAGAGACCACAGATATGAGAGTTCTGAGACACATTAAATTGGCAAGTATTATCCTTTGTCCATACTGCTATTTTATTATTATTATTATACTGCTATTTTATTATTATTATTATTTGACATCTCCAGGTAGTCCATAGACTCATCGAGGGAGGTCACCTGCTCTGCAGCTCTGTCTCCACCAACTGACTGCAACTACACCAACGCCATCTACCACCGACCACCACCACTGGTATTTCCACAATCACAAACATCCATGCCCACAGCGGGATTCAAACCTGCAGCCTTCTGGCTGGAGAGCGGATACACTAACCACTTGGTGAACCAGGATGGTGTTATTAGGTGATCTTGCAGGATCTCTATATCATCTTCATTGACTATCATTCTTCCCAGTTTCATGTCATTAGCAAAACTGGATATCATCATCATCATCAAATTTCTGCCATGTACCCTCAATGGGTGTACAGGATATGATAGTACTACATGAAAAAAAATTACATCATTACTAACTTCCTATCTACAATTTTCCTCCAAATCAGTTTGTTACTTGTCAAGACTCCAACATTATCAGATCTTATATTTCGATCGTCTAAGGCACTTTGTACCATATCAATCCACCTATATCTTGGTCTTCCTCTGGGTCGTTTTGCTGCCAACCTAGCAGAGAACACTTGTTTTGCTAATCTTTCCTCGCCCATTCTCTTTAAGTGACCATATCACCTGAGATTAGCTCTGCTAACGCATTCCTGGATGCTGACAATGTCAAATTCTTTCCTAATATCCTCGTTTTTAATATGATATTGCTATTGATGCCATCTGTTCATGCCTATAATCTTTCTCAGAACTCTCATATCTGCAGTCTCTAGTCTTTGGTCAAGTGTTTTACTTCTGACCCAGCTCTCAGATCCATAAGTTAAAACTGGTTTGAACACTGTCTTGTATACAGCTAAGTTAGTGTTCCGACTAATTTCTCTCTTATTCCATATGAATTTATTCAATTGACTTCCCACCATACCAGCTTTGCTGATTCTGTTGTCTATTTCCATATTTAATTTACCATCTTCACTAAAAATCGTGCCTAAGTAGCCGAAATGTTTTACTTGTTCCACAGGTTCTCCATTCACCACACAGTTGACATTTTTGATTCTGCCAATTTTCATTGTCTTTGTCTTTTTATTGCTGACCTTCATACCATATCTATTACAACAGCTATTCAATTTAGTCAGAGAATCTTGCAGACTTGTAGCGGATTTATTTAGAAGTATAACATCATCTGCATAAATCAAAGAGCTGACATTAACATCTCCAATTTTGATATCAGGTTTAATACCACATTCCTTCATAATGTGATCCATATAGATAATGAATAACAGAGGGGATAATGTACATCCTTGTCTCACACCAGATTTAACATTAAACCATCTTCCTGTACTCCCTTCAATTCTAACTGCTGACTTACAACTCAAATAAAGACTGAGTATTGCTTGATATAATGCCCCATTCACACCATATAACTGCAGCGTATTGAATAGCTTCTCTCTTGGCACCTTGTCATATGCCTTTTCCAGATCGACAAAACTTAAATACAGATCTTTGTTATATTCCCATGCTTTCTCGACTATCTGTAGTAAAGTGAAAATCTGATCCTGAAAGCCTCTATTTGGCCTGAATCCAGCTTGTTCTTCACCAAGCTTTTCTTCCACAATTCTTCTCAACCATTTCTCAAGTATACTTGCATAGATCTTGCCATGAACACTCAGAAGGGAAATACCTCTGCAATTCTCACATTCAGTTTTATTTCCCTTTTTATATATGAGTACTATGAGAGCTCTACTCCAATCATTGGGAATTCGTCCCTCTGTCCAGGCTTTCTGAACTATGCAGTGCAGCCACTGTAAGTCTCTTATACCACCATACTTCAGCATTTCTGGTCGAATATCATCTACTTCTGCTGCCTTTCCACATTTCAAGCCTTTGATGGCTTTTTCCTACTTCAAGTAAGGATATGTATTCCTGACTGCATGCCTGGTCAGGGTTTTTTACCACAGTGCTGTCATCACTGCTTGTTTCATTTAGCAGTTTTTCAAAGTAATTACTCCATACTTCAAGGATATCTTTTTCTCCCGTTTTCATGTCACCTTTATCATCTCTAACTCCTTTTACAGCACTCTTTCCTCCATTCCTAAGCTTCTTCAACAACCTCCAGAATATTTTGCCACCTTCTTGATATTTATTTTCTATATTCTTGCCAAAGTCCTCCCATGACTTCTGTTTAGCTAGTTTTACACAGTGTTTAGCATTCTTGCATTTGTCTCTATATTCTCTAAGAGCACAAGGTGACTTATTTGACAGGAACTTTTGATATGCTTTCTTGTTTTCCTTCACTGTCTCTTTAACTTCCTGTGTCCACCAGGAAGTTCTGATTTTTTTAACCTTGCAGACAACCTCACCACATGCCTCTCTGGCAGAATCAATCAATGTTTTCTTCAGAGTTTGCCACTGAATCTCCAAGGTTTGATTCCTGTTCTCAAACTCTTTCATTTTCTTTTCAATAATCTTTCTGTATTTTAGTCTACAGTTCACATCTGAGAGCTGCTCAACTTTTATTCGCTTTAAAACTTTCTTACATGTCATTCTTTTCAATATGAAATTCAATTTTATCCTGCTCAAGACTAAATAGTGATCACTTCCAATTTCAAATCCTCTGTACACTCTGGTGTCCTGCACCAGAGAGAAAACATCACTATCAACAATAACATAGTCAATGAGACTTTGTTTATTCCTAGCATCTTCTCTCCATGTGAATTTGTGCACATTTTTATTTTGGAACATGGTGTTAGTAATAACCAGTCCATGTCCTGAGCAGAAATCCAACAGATATTTGCCATTATTATTAGCTTTGCTCTTTTCTCAAAATTTTCCCAAAATACTTTTGTATGTCTCACAATCATTTCCTACTCTGCTATTTAGATCCCCAACAAGGACCAACTTTTCCTTTTTCATTGTGTCAGTTGCTTTTTTTCTAAAGCCTCAAAAAATTTCTCCACTTCTACCTTAGTAGAACCTTCTGTGGGACCATAGGCACAAATATGTCTCATGGTCCAGTTCCCCATTCTCATATTTGCCCACATTACTCTACTTGAGACTGACTGCCATTCAAGAAGATTAGCCTCGTATTTTGTGTTGAATACTATGGCTACTCCTTCTTTTCCTTGATTGTCATTACCTGAATATAACATTTTGTATTTATTGCTCAGAAAGATCTCACCAGTTTTGGTCTTTTTTGTTTCAGTCACCCCTATTATGTCGATCTGGTAGTTATCTAATTCCTCAGCTAGCTCCATTTCTTTGCCATTCAGGCTTCTTACATTGATAGTACCAATCTTTAACTCTAGTGATGTTGAGTTGGGGTTTGTTTTCAGATTTGTTCCAGTAGCTGACTTTTCGCTGTTTGCCCTGGTTCCCTGGCGAAAACAACGGGGGCCTTGTTTAACCGGGTGACACCCCAGCCGGCATGAAATTTTGTCATGTTGTACCATCATTTTTTATTTTGGTTTAACCAATAAGAATACAATTTGGTCGGCTAATTCCCAAATTGCCAGCCCATCCTCATTCTTTCAGTATCCAATTAGATACCCAACAGGGTGCACCACGAGAAGGTGAGGATTAGAACATTAGGTCAGAAGCCCTGGTCGGTTCCCTGCATTCCTTTAAAGGCTATGTGGAGGTCTCCTCTCAGTTATATAGCTTTGACCCTTAAGCACCCCTACTGGATATTTCCTCTTACTAAAACTGGATATTTCCTCTTAAATCCTATGTATGCCACTGATGTACAAATTAAATAGTGGCAGCCTGAATGTAGAGTCCTTCAGCACAACACTATTTTTATCATGGTGAAATACATATATGCATGTATACAGCAGATGTTGATAATTCCATAAAAAGTGAGTAGGAGTAGTAAGTTGCTGGAAGAAATGGGTCATTGACTGTAAATAATTTAACACGAGGTATTTTAAGTATTGTCTCCCATAGTCCAAAATTCATCAGCACCTGATAGGTTTTGGGACTATGTAGGGAACAGGGTATAGTAGTAATAAAAATAATTAAAGTATGCTACCTGATTTATCACCAAGTAACCAATAACATACTTGGAGTGATAACTTCAAAAATGCAAAGTTAGTGTTTATGACTTCATAAGAAGTGTTTTATGAGTGATAACATAAGAAAGTTAGTGTTTATGACTTCTTATGAAGTCATAATACCTGTTCAGGAAGCTACATTATACTAAAAACTTACCATATAGCTTCCTAATCCCTTCTATGTCATCTTCTGGCAAGTGGAAGTCATCTGTTAATGCTTGATAGTATGGAAACATAAGTGACTCTACAACAGATGAATGAGAGAGACCAAGGGAATGGCCAAATTCATGAGCAGCCACAGCAAATAAATTTACCCCTAGAACAGAAATATTAATTACAATGATAATTAAAGTTAATTCTTTCACAATAAATTTCATTTAATAAAACTTTGCCCATTAATATTCAGATTTCAGTTTTCTGGTGCAAATTGAGAATAACACTACCACTTTAAAATTATTAAAAGAAAAATTTAGTATTGAGGTTCAGGGAAATTAAATATCTATGTGTAACTAAACTTATATAGTGTAAACACTTGTATTCTGTGTTTTTCTACCAACTAGCATCAAAGTGCCATATTTTCCCATCACTGACATATATTTCAATATCTGGCAAAAGTCCAGAGGTCAGATTCATAATTTAATACGTGTAGGTTAAGTGTGAGAAAACTGTGAGCCCTGCTCTAGAGGCAAAGCATAGAACTTTTTTTTAAGCCATTTTCAGCTTCCAATAATTAGGGTGGTATGTTTTACACTAGGCAAGAAAATAATATGCCTAAAGAGTAACTATTCAGTTAAACTACATTACTTTTGGAACAAATGAATTAAGGGGAAAAAATCACTGTTTTAGTTATCACAAGCTCTGATTAGGTTGATTCCTGAAAATTGAAAATAACATCTACAACTACACTGGACACTATAATTGTAGATGCTATTTTCAATTTCAGTATTTAAGTGCACTTTATTAAAGAAAGAAAGAAAACATAGAGCATAAATTAGTCCAAGAAAATAATACCAAAAAAACGAAGAGATGCTAGGTCATTTTCTAAACTTAACTACACACTAATTTAACTAATTTCCTGTCTTCAAAAGTTTTTAAGGTGAAGCAGTTAAGCTCCAGATACATAGCAATAACAAGACATTACAATGGAACTCTGAGGGACCTGAAAAAAAATTTTTTTTTTTTGGGGGGGGGCTTCATTTTAATTATATACCATGGAGCCATAAAGTAGACTTTATGCTGTTGTCAAAACTATGCAACAGTACTTGGATTTTTTAGCTATTTATTCTATTGCTATCACTTTCCCCATCTGCATTTATTATTATTAGACACCTCAAGGGAGTCCAAAGACTCATCGAGAGAGGGCATCTGCTCTACAACTCCTGTCTCCACCACTCAATCCACCACATGACCCCAACTACACCAACGGCATCTACCACTGACTACCACCACTAGTATTTCCAAAGACAATCACAAACATCCATGCCCATGGCGAGATTCGAGCCCGCAGCCTTTTGGCTGGAGAGCAGATACACTAACCACTTGGCCAGCCAGGCTGGCTACCAACTAGCATCAAAGTTCCATATATTCCCATCACTGACATATATTTCAATATCTGGCAAAAGTCCAGAGGTCAGATTCCTAATTTAATACATGTAGGTTAAGTGTGAGAAAACTGTGGATTTATTAAAATTACTCTTCCATTTACCAATCATATGAAACAAAAACTCCTAAGGGTTCTGCAAATTCAGAAAAAAAAAAAAGAGAGAAAATAAGGAGTGACATACAGTGGTGTAGCTAGAGCTTTTGCTGCCCAGGGCAGTCCCTGAGTTTGCCACCCTCTCAATACACATCAAAAATATTACAAAAAGTCAAAATGACGTATAGGGAAATAAATGAAAACACTGTTTATTTTTGAAGTAAAACTTTAATTCTAACATTCTAAAATGTTATATTTCTTACTTTTCTGTTAGCAAAATCGTCGATGACATTGGCAAAGTCTATTTCATAGTAATGTAGGTAATTCCTAATCAATTTTAATTTAGAAAAACTCCTCTCACAACTAGCAACACTTACAGCAATTGTGAGGAAAATTCACAGTAGTATTACAATATATATAGTAGAAGGGTCTACTAACTGAAAGTTGAAAAAAGATTGATGTGTGCAAGAGAAAATGAGGCATACAGAGAGAGAAACAGATTTTTTGCATGGCAAGTAGTAAAAACATCACACTCATTGCCTGAAAGAATAGTGAGAGTAAAGTCTGATCTCTTCATTCTCACTCTGTTATCTAAAGAGGATCTCCTATGATGGGTCATGATTCCATGGAGATTGAATTCCTCAACAGCTTAATAGGCCACTCAGATATAATTGTGCCATCACTAGGTTTCTCCATTGCCTCTCTCATGGGCCATCTGGTGTGAAGTGTTCATCCAGCTCTTTCGTCTTTCATTACCACATCATCCTGTTCAGGATCTTCCAGTGGATCTTTTCTTGTCAATTTTAAATACTTGTTTTAGTTGTTTTGATTAACTGCTCATCTGCTACCTAAACGTGACCAAACCACTACATTCTCTTACCCACCCCCCCTACAAACTTTTCAAAAACCAATACTCACCTATAGTTTTATTAATATTTTATACTACTAAAATTAAATGTTCTTAAAGTTTTTTGATAGTACACAATTATAAACTAAAAGTAAAATAGTACACAATTATAAACTAAAAGTAAAATAGTACACAATATAATAATAATAATAATAATAATAATAATAATAATAATAATAATAATAATAATAATAATAATAATAATAAAAATAAACAATAATATTAAGAATTAATTAGGCTCCCTTAACAAATTGTTTCGTGTCCCCCCTGGCGGGCAAGCTCCAATGTTTAAAAACCACTGTTATGAATAATGGCACATCAGGTCTTTGAAAAAGGGATTATAGTTCCTTTTATAAAGTCCAGTATTTTAATTGTAAGATGGTCCAAAATTTTTTCTCAGTTCTTTTCTTTTAAATATGAAACAAACGTACTGAAAAAAATACTACTGTGAGAAAATTACTACTGCAACTATACATTATCAGTGTTAGGCACGGACAAGCAGGGTTTTTTTTTCCCCGAAACTCGGGTTTTTCGTACAGTAAACTCAAGAAAATCGACGTGGAACCCAACAAAACATATCCTGTTAGGGTTAGGTATGGCTAGGCTGACCATATTTCCTTGAGACAAAAACGGGACACTGGGATGACAAAAAGGGACAGGGGTTATGTAATATTCTGTATTCATTAAAAGGTAAGACGATTAAAAAACGTTTTTACTCTGCCCAATATGTTTGGTGATAAAACATTAGTAATTATTGCTTCTGATTTGGTACATGCTGAAGAAAATTTTGGTTCATAAATTTTATTGATCAATGTCGACAAGCAGTCATTTGCGCAAAAACTTAAGCCGTGACGTACAGTATGATAAGCAACAAGAGTTTCACTCGCTACAATTTTATCGCTTTCACTATTACGTCTCACCATAAACGAGCTGATGTTTTTAACTGAAGCCAAAGTCTTTTCAGCATCCTTATGTTTCTGGCTACACAGATGTTGGCTGATGTCGCTTCTGCCTCCATGATCAACGGAAAAATGGACATTACAATGTTGGCAAACCACTTTTGTTCCGTCACTATACAGCTTGTCCAGCGTAATAAATTTCAATTCTTTCTTGGGATCATCATTAAAACTGCAGTTTCGTCTCTTTGACATTGCAAGGATAGACTTAAAGCTTTATTTTTTAAAGCGTTGGTTGGTCGATTGCTAGAGCCTCTGCTACTAATGGCTCAGTTAAGTAAGTTTGAGCGCCGTTAGTAATTGGAAGGGGCCAAACGTTCGATGCCGTTGGCACACTCACCCTCGATGAGCCTTTGGACTTCCTGGAGGTGTCAAATAATAATAATAATAATAATAATATGAAATTTAAACCACCGGCATTGAATAACAAAGTCACCGGTTAGCATACAAAACAACATACAGACAAAACAAAAGCTACAGCAGCACATACACTAAGTGTTGCCAAAATGTATTTATTATTTTCTCTGAATAAATCACCGCAGATATCGATATTTAGTATCGAACAACGACTCCATGGTTATACAAATTACTGGTATCTATGAAGTCGATACACGATTATAAGTTATGAATAATAATTTATAATCGACCAATATTAAAGTATATTTATAGGTTTTATTAAAAACTGGACAAAATTGGCATTTTATTAAAACGCCGGGACGGCCGGAAAATATGAAAAAAAAAAAAAAAAACTGTACTGTCCCGTTCAAAACGGTACGTATGGTCAGCCTAGGTATGGCAGCACTTGTTTGTCCTTCTCTTCATCGGCGCCACCTGTAATTAGTGATAGACATGGGCCAACTATCTCTGACTGGCTACCAGTGGAGTTTGAACTGCCCACTCAGTCACTAAGAAGTTAGATAGGGTGTAAAGGCCTCGCCTACTCTCTATAAGGAAATAAAAGGCGTTAGCTGATTTTGATAACTTAAAGAGAGTTTTCTTTGGATTTTCTTGATAATATTCTAGATTTCAGCAGTTGTAAGATTGAGAAATATCTACGACTGGTCTACTCAATTTTCTCTTCTATCTCATGATGCATATCACTATAGCTGTTATTGTTAAGTTAGATATTAGTAAACTGTGGGTGAGGGGAAGTTCTCCATGGATAGCCAATCAGAGATAACTGGCCTAAGACTGTCATTAATTATAAACAACATCTGGTGAATAGAATTTCATTTCTACTGTTTAAATTCGTTTTCATCTTTCTTTTTAATGGTCCATGTTTTACGTCCTTATAATAAAGTTGATTTAGACAGAGCATCATATAGTTTGATACTAGCAGCAACGTAAAGAGGGTATGAAGTAACTATGGCAAGTGTCTAACTTCTGCCCCCGCCAACCCAAAAATGACAAAAATGTTATATGTTTTTCGTCCCAAATCTAGTTGTGCCCGTGGCGGGCGCCTCTTTTGCCATGCCTGCATTCGGCACTGGATACTAGAATGTTTTTGTGCCAGGGATGGCTTAAATATATTATTTATTATGCCGTTTACTTTAAGGTCTATATCTTTTCGCCCTCATATGATAAGTCGTATCCCAGTATTTGTTCTAACATTTTATTACCTATCACTACACTACTTCTTATTGTATCTCTTTTTTGAAAGTCATTATTATTGTTTTTTACTTTTGATATTCTCACATTATATTGTTCTGAAATTTCATTTAATAATTTTAATTGGTGAGAGCCATAGCCAGCTATCTCTGAATGGCTAAAGTGGAGACTAAACTGCCCAATCACTCTCTCCAAAGCTTGATAGGGTTAAAAGGCCTCGCTTACTCCCTGTAAGGGAATAAAAGGCGTGATTTGATTTTTTTTCTATTTGATTTTACTGTATACTGATCTGTATCTGTGTTCATCAGATCTGAACATCATACTGAATACTACATCAGATGTTCTGATGATCTGATATATATACATACATACATATGCCTGCTCTCCAGCCAAAAGGCGGCGGGTTCGAATCCCACCGTCGACATGAGTGTTTGTGATTGTCTGTGAAAAACTACTGCTGGTGATCGGCGGTAGATGGCGTTGGTGCAGATGGCGAAGGTAGTTGCCGTTCGTTGTGATTGGTGAATTGAGAAAGAGAGTTGTAGTGTAGGTGACCTCCCTCGATGAGTCTTTTGACTCCCTGGAGGTGTCAGGTAATAATAATAATAATAATATATATATATATATATATATATATATATATATATATATATATATATATATATATATATATGGCCAGTGGTGTAGCTAGAGCTGTTGCCGCCGGGGGCGGTCCCTGAGTTTGTCGCCCCTCTCAATACACACCAAAAATATTACAAAAAATCAAAACGATGTAGAGGGAAATAAATTAAAACAATATGTTTATTTTTTTAAGTAAAATTTTAATTTCAACATTCTAAAATGTTATTTTTCTTGCTTTTCTGTTAGCAAAATCGTCGATGACATTGGCGAAGTCCATTTCATAATAATGTAGGTAATTCTTAATCTCTTTTATTAGAAAAACTCCTCTCACAACTAGCAACACTTACAGCAATTGTGAGGAAAATTTGCAGTAGTATTACAATATTTGGAAATGAGTTCTTGAGACTGTATTTTAGAATTAACTCAAAAGTTCATAAAGGTTCAAAATGCCACCCGGGGCGGACTTCTCCCTCCGTTCCTCCCTAGCTAAGTGGTAGAGAGAGCTTTCATAGAGTGCAGACGTGTTTTCTGGTGCTCCCTATTGTTAGTAATCCGCGCGACCCTTGCCCCGACCCCCAAGCTGCAGGCCGCAGAGGAAGACCGAAGATCAACCGTAGCTTCGCAGGCTAATGCGAAGGTTAGAAGGAACTGTAAGTACCTCTTGGTTTCAACCATTTCGTGATATGAATAGCATAATGAATAGAAATAACAATTTTGAACCTAAAGTAGATAGTGAACAAGAAAATCGGTCTGAAGGCTTTAACTCGCAGGACCTATTAAAATCTTTAAATTTACCACCCGAAATAGACTAGTCTAAAACTGTTATTCTTAAATGTGACGCAAAATGCGGTCCTTACACCGAGGAGGACATAATTAAAAGCCTTACGGAAAACAAAGTTAAAGGAAGTGATGTGTGGCATTTAGGTCATCTAAAATACAATTATGTTTTTCTATTGTCGTTCAAACAACTGACCGTTAAAGAACGATTTGCCAGCATGGGGAACATCCAAGTGAGGAATGGCACCTCTGAAATTATTAATATAAATGCATGTAGAAAATTAGAAATTTTAATACACTGGATGCCACCCCACATACCAAATCACTTGGTTGCTCTCCACTTTGAAAGATTCGGAAAAATAGAATTTTTGGAAAATATATCAACAATTAAGAATGATGACTGGTCTCATGTCCTAAGCAACAAAAAAAAATTAGTCATAGAACTCAACGAAGGTGCAAAAATTGACGACATCCCATATACTATAAGAGTGAAAAAGGTTATGGGAATAGTCGTGGTCCCAGGAAGACCGCCATCCTGCTTCCGCTGTAAAAAAATCGGACATCTACGCAGACACTGCAATGAGCCGAAATGTGAAAAGTGCAACCGCATAGGTCATACAGCAGATCAATGCAAGGGTAGCACGTACGCTTCCATACTGAGGCAAAACGAGGAGTCCCCAGACATAGAAGGCGGAGAAGAGGATGTGCAAGACACAGATGGGCATAACAAAGGTAAAGAAGAAAATAGGGAGAATAACAAAGGAAGCAACAACTCATCAACTGACAAGGAAGAAAAAAAAACTTCACGTTACAAAACGACAACAAAACCACTGTTCCAGAAATGTCTATATCAGACGATAAGAGGGGGGAAGGTAGAGAAAGTGAAATTCCAGAAAGTCGCCCTGAGCCATTACCGAGGGAAGAGATTAGTGGAAAGAACTGTACAGGTGACAAGCAGGAAATCTCAAATGAGTCACTAATAACCTGTAATCCGAAATCCCAAGGGCAAACAAGTAGCAAGTCGCCAGCAACACAAAACGTAGCTCCTAAAACACAGCGAAGAACAAAAATTAAGGTCACGCCAAATACCACCAGAGCCAGAAGCAAAACATAAAACTACCCGAATAATTGTAACAGAACAAATCAGAACCAAAATGAAGTTAATGAGCCTAAATTGTAACGGGATAAATACCAAAGAATGCCAAAACCTGCTGATCAATGAAATTCACAAAAAATTGCCAGACATCGTAATGCTGCAGGAAACAAGAATTCACGCGCCAGAGCCAATAATACGACTAGAAAAAAGACTAGCCCATCACTACATCCTAATCAGTGAACCTGCCAGCAGTAGTTCTAGCGGTGGAGTAGCTATCCTTATCAAAAAGGCACCACACATGCAACTGCTGTCCCACGAAGTCTCTGTCAGGCACAGGACCCTAGAAGTTGACATACATCTCGACAATCAAATAATAACCTTAATGAATGTGTACGGTCCAACAAAACGTAAAGAAAAAACAACATTTTGGCAGATAATCAAAGAAAATCTGCAACAGAAGAACATAACAGTAATTGCAGGTGACATGAATTTCGTGGAACAGGCCTTCATTGATCAGGAGAAAGTGTCACAAGCGCCACAGAAAGGACACATCAAGACCTTTGTAGATTGCGGGCTAACAGATGCCTTCAGATTCTTGCATCCAAAAAAAAAGGAGTTCACACATTTCGCTCCTGGGAACGCCTCAAGAATCGACAGGGTTTACATGTCCCAATACAGAGGCTTCACTGCGAGCAGTGTTGAACATATCCCTGTAACTTTCAGCGACCACTACATGGTAATAGCAGAATTTCAACCCCCTCACAAGGAAAAAAGAACAAAATTCGTCAACAGAAATTTCCCACTGTATAAATTTAATCAGAACTTAACGAAAGATGAAGAATTCAACAAAGAAGTACAAAATATAATATCAGACGTAGAAATAATAGTCAATCCAATAATAGCCTGGGAAACTTTCAAAAGAAAAATTAAAAACGCAGCCATAAAAATTAGCACTAAAAGAAAACACCAGCAAAACCAAGAAAGAGAGACAGATCTAAAGAAACTATGCAGCCTGTACTACATGGATCGGACCAAACCAGAAGTTAAACAAGAAATAAATCTAATTAGAGAAAAAATTAAGGCGCAACAGCTTCAGGAAATAGAAGGAGCATGGCTCCGCTCCCGGTTAAGAACCATAGAAAATGATGAGGGCAAAACATCCACAGCTTGGATTTTCGAAAAAAGGAATTATGAAAGAAAGAGAATAGAATGTTTACACTACGATGGGAAAATCATTCAAGAAGATGCGGAACTACTGCATGCTATTCACGAATACTTCGCAACACTGTTTTCGGAAAAACAAAGCGAGGAACGTGACAGAAACAAATTCCTCCCCTTCATACCTAAGATAACCCAGAAAGAGGCGGAAGAATTTGACATCCCGATAACAGCAGCAGAATTCAGACAAACAGTAAGGCATTTACCAGACAAGAAATCCCCAGGAGAAGACGGGCTTACAAACGAATTTTACAAGCACTACTTCCAAAAATTCGAGCATTTATTTATGAGAATGACCCAAGAAATATACCAAACACAAATAAAACCAGACAGATTCAGCACAGGGTACATCACACTTATCCCGAAAACTTCAGACACAGAAAAATTAAAAGACATAAAGCAATGGAGAGGAATAACACTTTTAAACACCGATTACAAGATCATCTCAAAAATCCTATCCAATAGAATTCAGAAGTACCTACAGAAATTAATATCTCCCGCACAGACGTGCAATTAAGGGCAGAAATATAGCAGACACAATTACTCATTTAAGATCAGTATACGAGTACTACAGTCTGACTAACAAACCCTGTGTCCTACTAGGCTTGGATATAGAAAAGGCGTTTGATACCATAAGCCACGTATATATATTCAAAGTTGTAGAGGAAATGGGATTTGGCCCAAAATTTAGGAACTGGCTGCAAACTTTCTACGAGAATGCAGAAAGTCAAGTAATCGTGAACAGGAAGCTATCCGCATCTTTTAAAATGAAATGCTCAGTGAGACAAGGAGACCCCCTCTCTATGGCCCTCTTCGTCCTTGCACTAGAACCAGTCATCAGAGCGATCAACTCCAACAAAGAAATCAAGGGAACAAACATTCACGGGGAGAGCCAAGCAAAAATATTGGCATATGCTGACGACATCACATTAACCCTAGAGACGGAAACATCCATTGAAGAGTCAATGAAATTACTAGACGCCTTTGCAAGAGCTTCTGCCCTGAAAGTAAACCTAAATAAATCTCATTGCATGCTAATAGGAAAATGGGAAAAGAACCCTGAGATTCCTCAAGGCATAAGAACTCAGGAATACTTACCTGTTCTGGGAGTTAAAATAGGCGGCCCAGAAACGTATGAAAAACAGTGGAAAGAACTCCACGCAGCTGTTGTGTGGAAAATAAATACTATGCGCCCAAGACAACTATCTGTAAGAGGAAAAGCGCGAATATGCAATATATATTTATCCTCTCGCATCTGGTACAAAGTGAACAACATCCCGTACCATGGGCAATGGGCAGACAAGATCCACAGGCTGTGCGCCACCTACATCTGGGGCTCTCGGTACGAACCGATGAGGAGAACAACACTCTTTCACGAATTAGAAGCAGGAGGTCTAGGTCTAATTAATATCCACTTAAAAACAGTTATCAACAGAGCGAAGACGGCAGAAACAGCAAACATCAAGTCATACCACGGATATGCAATAGCATTCCTACAGAAATGCCTTCCACACAGAATAATCAGCACAATGCAAGAGATTCACGAAAGAGTTCCCAGAATGTTTACAGAGATGGCGGAGGGATACGTATTTGTAACAGAGCGCATCAACACTGAAACCTTAATAAGTCAAAAAACAAAAGCAACATACTACAAACTAAGCAGAACAACCATTCCCATACCACAACATAGAGAATTAAGAAGAGGACAAATCACACTCAGCCCGGTATTAAACAATATCTTCAAGCTCCCAATACATCCAAAGTATAAAACCTTCTTCTTTAAAGTACACCATGCCTGCCTACCAACCAAGATGTGGATAGTGGCAAAAGGTATACCCCTTGAAGGGCATGCAACATGCCAGTTTTGCCAGGAACCGGAGACACTATACCACCTAATGTTATATTGCAAGGAAGCAGAAGTAACTTGGAAAGCCGTTAAAAGATGGCTTCCAGAAATCAAAGTAATCAATGAAGAAATGTTATTCTGGCTAAAAGGAAAACATATAAACAGGGTGCAAACAATTGTTCTAATCCTAACGATGTACGCAATTTGGGCTCACAGATGCGACCAAGCGTATGGAAGGGAAGACAGTCCCGGAACAATATCGAAATTACATCACTACATCCAGGAGGAGATTACCAATTCGGTCCAGTCCAGAAGAATGACTACAGAAGAATGGACACACTTAACCTCCAACCTTACATCAGACGAACCCTCCAACCAACAACAGAACGACACCTTCATCACTCCTCGTGGAAATGGGGCAAATCGGAAGTAAATTCGGAAGGATACTAACTCTCCACCTCCACCAGAGGAAACAGCACCTGAGTCACTTGGAACAGATCTCCTACCGCAGAAAAAAAAAGTGCTCTCCTACTTCATTGCATGCGAATGTTATTTCGCTGTACAGATGTATATATGATTTATCTTGTAGAATATATAGATTGTTAAATATATAATAAGTGTGATATATAATTATATATATGGTATGTAAATAGAATTAACTGTATATTTAAAAAAAAGCTGAATTATACCTTAATTGATGTAATAGAGAAAATAATGTGTCTGTAACTAACAGATGAGATTCCCTGTTTATAAGCAAATGAAGTTAAGGCATTTTAAGAGAACAGTAATGTAACAACTACATTATAACATGATGATATAATATAAAATGAAACTTCGATTGAAATAATGGTATAACAAATGTATATATTGTATATAGAATTCATTATGATGTAAATAATTGCAAAAGTGTATAATAAAGTTGTTTAAACTGAAAAAAAAAAAAAAAAAAAAGTCTCTGTATACGGCGCTAAATCGGCCCAAGAGAGAGCGCCGTGAGTTCGATTCTAGTCGCGAACTAGAGGAATTATTACCAATCCTTTTTTGACTGGTTCCCGCATTAGTCGATCTCTAGCACGGCCAAGCGGGTTTTTTTTGTTTTTTTTCTATTCCTGAAACTCAGAGTTTTTGTCCTCCCGTAAACTCAAGAAAATCGACAGTAGAATCCACAATATTTTCAGAAAGTAAACATAGTGTTAGGATTAGGAACCACAAGATGGCGACACTCGTCACTCTTCACCGGACGCTATGTATAGTCAGCAGATAGTCTTGTATAGTAATGTATAGATAATCCTGGGCCAGCTATCTCTCATTGGCCACCGGTAAAGATTGAACTTCTCTCTCTCTCTCTCTCTCTCTCTCTCTCTCTCTCTCTCTCTCTCTCTCTCTCTCTCTCTCTCTCTCTCTCTCTCTCTCTCGCTCTCTCTCTCTCTCTATATATACACACACACACACACACAGCGGTATATGTTAAAGATACCAAGCTATTTTAAATATAAACCTGTTTTTTTTACTCCATTTCCCAAGTAAGCAAACAGACAAGTCAGTCAAGTTTTCACCTGCAAGTGTTGCAAGTCTAGCTGACCCTGCACGTAGTGCAAGTCCAAGGCAACTCGTGGTAAAGGTAAAATAAGCTCTGGTCACTGTTCTTAATATTTACCCTTAATGCTAAGCACATCTCCTGGAGGGGATGTATGATGCTATGTATTAAAGGCAAATGCCACTACCCAGACCGGTTTCGACCTTTATTGAGGTCTCGTCAGTGGAAGCTATTAAGAATAGTGATCAGAGCTTATTCTACCTTTACCACGAGTTGCCTTGGACTTTCATTACGTGCAGGGTCAGCTAGACCTGCAACACCTGCAGGCGCAAACTTGACTGATTTGTCTGTTTGCTTACTTGGGAAATGGAGTAAAAAAAACCAGGTTTATATTTAAAATAGCTTGGTATCTTGGTATCTTTATATATTATACCCAAGGTAAAAACTTTCTACATCTATCTCTCATCCTGAGATTTTTATTTAATAAGGTCAAAGCACCTTATGGTAACTTGTGTTGGTAAAATATTTATAAGCTGTGTATTACTTAAAACTTAGTATTTCTTAGCCTGGTTCCCAATGACGAGACCTCAATAAAGGTCGAAACCGGTCTGGGTAGTGGCCCCTTGCCTTTAATACATAGTATCATACATCTCCTCCAGGAGATGAACTTTGCATTAAGGGTAAATATTAAGAATAGTGATCAGAGCTTATTCTGCCTTTACCATGAGTTGCCTTGGAGGTCAACTAGACTTGCAACACTTGCAGGCGCAAACTTGACTGACTTTTCTGTTTGCAAAACCAGGTTTATATTTAAAACAGCTTGGTATCTTTAACATATATTATACCCAAGGTAAAAAACTTTCTACATACCCGTATATATATATATATATGAAAGTGAAAAACAATCACAAACATCCATAGGCGGGATTCGAACCCACAGCCTCTTGGCTCTGCAGAGCGGATACGCTACCCACACAGCCAATTTTTTTTTTTTTTTTTTCAGTTTAAACAACTTTATTATAAACTTTTGCAATTATTTACATCATAATGAATTCTATATACAATATATACATTTGTTATACCATTATTTCAATCGAAGTTTCATTTTATATTATATCATCATGTTATAATGTAGTTGTTACATTACTGTTCTCTTAAAATGCCTTAACTTCATTTGCTTATAAACAGGGAATCTCATCTGTTAGTTACAGACACATTATTTTCTCTATTACATCAATTAAGGTATAATTCAGCTTTTTTTTTTTAAATATACAGTTAATTCTATTTACATACCATATATATAATTATATATCACACTTATTATATATTTAACAATCTATATATTCTACAAGATAAATCATATATACATCTGTACAGCGAAATAATATTCGCATGCAATGAAGTAGGAGAGCACTTTTTTTTCCTGCGGTAGGAGATCTGTTCCAAGTGACTCAGGTGCTGTTTCCTCTGGTGGAGGTGGAGAGTTAGTATCCTTCCGAATTTACTTCCGATTTGCCCCATTTCCACTAGGAGTGATGAAGGTGTCGTTCTGTTGTTGGTTGGAGGGTTCGTCGGATGTAAGGTTGGAGGTTAAGTGTGTCCATTCTTCTGTAGTCATTCTTCTGGACTGGACCGAATTGGTGATCTCCTCCTGGATGTAGTGATGTAATTTCGATATTGTTCCGGGACTGTCTTCCCTTCCATACGCTTGGTCGCATCTGTGAGCCCAAATTGCGTACATCGTTAGGATTAGAACAATTGTTTGCACCCTGTTTATATGTTTTCCTTTTAGCCAGAATAACATTTCTTCATTGATTACTTTGATTTCTGGAAGCCATCTTTTAACGGCTTTCCAAGTTACTTCTGCTTCCTTGCAATATAACATTAGGTGGTATAGTGTCTCCGGTTCCTGGCAAAACTGGCATGTTGCATGCCCTTCAAGGGGTATACCTTTAGCCACTATCCACATCTTGGTTGGTAGGCAGGCATGGTGTACTTTAAAGAAGAAGGTTTTATACTTTGGATGTATTGGGAGCTTGAAGATATTGTTTAATACCGGGCTGAGTGTGATTTGTCCTCTTCTTAATTCTCTATGTTGTGGTATGGGAATGGTTGTTCTGCTTAGTTTGTAGTATGTTGCTTTTGTTTTTTGACTTATTAAGGTTTCAGTGTTGATGCGCTCTGTTACAAATACGTATCCCTCCGCCATCTCTGTAAACATTCTGGGAACTCTTTCGTGAATCTCTTGCATTGTGCTGATTATTCTGTGTGGAAGGCATTTCTGTAGGAATGCTATTGCATATCCGTGGTATGACTTGATGTTTGCTGTTTCTGCCGTCTTCGCTCTGTTGATAACTGTTTTTAAGTGGATATTAATTAGACCTAGACCTCCTGCTTCTAATTCGTGAAAGAGTGTTGTTCTCCTCATCGGTTCGTACCGAGAGCCCCAGATGTAGGTGGCGCACAGCCTGTGGATCTTGTCTGCCCATTGCCCATGGTACGGGATGTTGTTCACTTTGTACCAGATGCGAGAGGAAAAAATATATATTGCATATTCGCGCTTTTCCTCTTACAGATAGTTGTCTTGGGCGCATAGTATTTATTTTCCACGCAACAGCTGCGTGGAGTTCTTTCCACCGTTTTTCATACGTTTCTGGGCCGCCTGGGCACCCACACAGCCAATCAGACCTTCCCGAAAAGTTTTATTCACTTTTCTTTAATCAAGCAAAACACACAAACCAGTTTCAGATTTATAAAAATGAAAAGAAAGGTGCGCTATTTAATCCTATTTACATACAGTCCTGCAGTGCTCGTAATAATTTATTTTATTAATTTTTTTTGGGGGGGGGAGGTTGGAATTTTAATAACAAAATTAACTTACCATCATCATCGATTGCTGTCTGGGCAGCCATCCATTTCTCCTCAGCATCGAAATGAGCATCTCCACCTATTCCTTCGCCCGGAAAAAATGCGTGGGCAAGGACGGAACCTTCTCCATCAAATGGATAACCATCACCATGTGAACCTCTTGGAAACGAGACAACGATGTCCGCATCATTACTCCTTATTTCTCTAAAAGTGAGTTTGGACGCCTCACTCCACACTCTGAATGCTTTGGAAAGTTGGTCCAAAATCATCGTAGAATTCGAATCTGCCGCCATCTCCTTGACACTAACGAGGTTAAAGAACATTTCATTTAAAGATAGAACTAATTATCTTTAAGTGAAGATAAAGGCACGTTATTTTTTATTACACTTCTGAGATAGCTTTCAATTTTATGACTTTGATTTTTGCTTTTTTTTTTTTTTAGTTAAAGTCATTTAAGCAGATTGTATAGCTCTATTTTTACTACATACGTATACATTACAGCTTTATAAGTTTATTTTACTACAGCAGCGGTTCTTGTTAGGGAGGATGGATGCAAGAAAAGGATGGATGCACCAGAAAGGATGCAAGAAAAGGAAAAAGTGTTTAGCTGCGAGTGTGTGGGGTGGGGGTTATGTATGTATGTTTTTTTTTTTTTAAGACCCTTCTCATTGTCTTTCAGCTGTGTATTCAGATTTTATCTCTCAGTGCAATCCAAAGTGCTTACAAACAGGACCGACTCCACCGACGGTGCAACACGTGCATTTGCACGGGACAACAAGTTATTTGGGGCGGAAAAATTGGCCTAAACTATACGAAAAATAAATCATAAAAAGGTAATTTATTCGTTCTGTGGTGAAACCAGACTTCAGGATGTCGTTAGTTAAATTTTTACATAATAAAACTTCATTAAAAATTTATTAAAAGAGTTCTTTTAGGGGGAAGGCGGCAAAATATGCTATTGCATGGGGCGACAAAATTCCTAGTGTCGGTACTGCTTACCAAGAACAAGTCCAGGATTTAGTATTTTCTGACATGGTACTAACTTTGTGTGTGTGTGTGTGTGTGTGTGTGTGTGTGTGTGTGTGTGTGTGTGTGTGTGTGTGTGTGTGTGTGTGTGTGTGTGTGTGTGTGTGTGTGTGTGTGTGTGTGTGTGTGTGTGTGTGTGTGTGTGTGTGTGTGTGTGTGTGTGTGTGTGTGTGTGTGTGTGTGTGTGCGTGCGTGCGTGCGTGTGTGTGGAATTTCAGAATTTAATCCCACAGACGCCTAAATGAAAGATTGTGTGGAATTTCAGAATTTAATCCCACAGACGAGACGCCTAAATGAAAGAAAGCATGCATAAAACTCTCCGTGGTATAACAAAGAATCCGCTGGAGCATTTGGCTACCGATTTTAACAATTAATTATTTTATTAATTTTTATTAAATTGAAAAGAATTTATTTATGATTTAGCAAATTGTCATTATTTCTTTAAAAAATACAAAACATAAAACATAATTTGACTATATGCGTAGAGTTTTTATAAGTTTTAGGTAGTACTTCAGAAAATTGTGGTTTAGCGAAAGAGATCTGCTAAGCTTAATTTTTTTTCCTTTCGTTACATACTACTGCATTTGTATATACATACTTAGCATCTTAAAAATATGGATTAAAGGAGTTTTTGTTTGACTTAAGAAATTGGCTCATAATAATATGTTATTAATTTTGATATTGGATCGTTACTGGTTGGACTGTTGTTAGGATATATGCCAACCCTAGGCAAGAGCTATTTTGCCGCCCCTAAATTCAAGAAAATATGAAAAGGAAAAAAAAAAAAATCCAATTTTTGCTGCTCTCCAAACTTTCTGCTACTGGGCATTGCTTCAGTTGCGTAGTGGATCACAAGGGGGCCCTGATTACTGGGACAAAACATGAGGACAGAATCGCAGAAAATTTGCCTGAAAGAGTGTGATCATAAATCTAACATGTTAATGGCTTTTTTACCGGTTACTTACTTGAAAGTAATCGGTAAAAAGAGTGTCAGATAAAGGCTCACATACATTGGTTTTATCTGTAAGTAGTCCTCTTCTCTACAGCCAATATCTAAACACCATGTTATGTTTTTCAATGATATTAAGTTTACTTACTTCATTTCGACGGTTCGGTTCATGCTCTATGGTGAAGCTAATATATTATGGAATATATACTTTGTCAGTGCTAAAAGCTGAAGAGTTTCTAAGTGAAACATTTCTTTTATATATATATACAGTATATCAAAGAATTTAATATAAAGGATTTAAATATAAAGGGCGTTACAGAGGTTGCTAATCAATATTGGGATGCTCCGGGTATTAATCTGCAGGAGTGTTGATCTTAACTTGAATGACAGGCCTTACTTCTTACTGGAGTACAACAAAAACAACACTTGGCAGAACTGCCACCGTTAAGCAGACGAGAAAGAGGGGCGCCTTGGAGATCGCAACGCTAATAATAAAGGCGCGAAGGAACAAGCTATGCCAAGAACCAAAGAGTTGGACACATCATGGCCACTTGAAGATATTCTGATATTAGTGAGGAGGCAATGTCGATCACAAGTGAAAAAAGGCCAGTGTTATCACCACCCAACTATTCACCAACTCAGGTCATCTTTGCTCATTCAAGTTTATGCACTAGTCTGACTCAGAAATTATTTTCTACTACAAAATGTTCTGTAATGGTAGAATGATCACGAGCTAGTGATGATACAGTAATTGAAATAGAATCACTTGAATAAATGACACAGACGATGAAAACAGATAGTGTATCTTCTGATAGTCTTCGTCACGGTGCTACATTAATTCCATATAATAATTTGTCCGTTCTAACCACTGTGGAATTTTTCGCTACTCAATCTCATCTTATATAATCAATATGATGTAGAGAGTCAAACATTAGTTCCTTGTTCTATACTACCTGAGTTTATCACATCTACTCAGATTATTCATGGTACAGTACCAGACTCGACCTTATAGAAAAACCTCCTATTTCGCCTTTTGTTGATCCTTCACATCAATATAGTAGTAGTAGTAGTTCTATGATAATGTATAAGGATATATCTGGGCAGCCTGCGAACACTTGTAATTGTTCGCAGGCAGCGCAGTAATCACCAGTAACAAGGATAGCAACCTCAACTACGAGGTTTGAATTTCGCCTAGGAGGAGATGCACGATTTAATTCACCATCCTTGGAAGTCCTTGTAACAACATCGGTGTAAGATCTACTACAGATGTTACACCACCAAATCCAGCCTGAGTCATCATATGAATCTGCACGAGAATATGAGATATGAGTCTTTGTGTTCAAATATCTGATCAGGATATTTCTTCTGCTAATTTGCACTTCGAGACAATGCCTCCAGGATTCAAACTGCCATTTCCTTCATCTTCTGGATTAGATTTCAATCCAGCTGAAGAAATTAGGAAACAGTAATCATACGATATATCCAAAGGGCTTTTGGAAGAAATTTGCACTAGCCATCCATTGAGTATTGACAGTATTAAGACAGTGGTGAGGATTACCAGAGGTAGCTATAAGCGCTTTGTCGATGAATGAGTTCAAAGATAAGTATGACATGAATTATGCAAATGAAGAATGCTGTTTAGTGAACTGTTAGTGGCCCTCCCACGATAAGTCTAAAGAGTCCATAGTTGTAAATAATACGTGATTATATTTATTAAATGGCCTGGTTGGCCGAGTGGTTAGCGTATCCGGTCTCTAACCAACAGGCTGCAGGTCGGAATCACGTCATGGATGTGTCTGATTGTTTTTAGGTGGTAGATGAATTTCATCACTAGGTGTGAAACCACTGCTATCGGAGGCTTTAAGTAGCATGAAAAAAGTTTCATGTTTGTTTGGAAATCCTACTCCAGTAGAGTTTACAAACCAGATAAAAATTGAATAAAAAAATGCAAAACAGTATAAAAATTAATAATAATAGAAAAAGTCCTCAGCCCACCGCGGTACTAATGTACTATATAGGTTTACAGCCTTTCATGAGTGGGAGTTACATTATATATATATATATATATATATTAAATGGGAAAGGAAATAAGAAGGCAACAGATATAAGGTTTTACTAAGCCTAGAACCCGGAGTAAAAGAACTGTATACGAAAAAAGTTTTTAAAAAATCAAACGTTCGACAGTTAAATAGGAATATGCATAGTAATTACTACAGTTATAATATTCATTATATGTTTCCTTCCTTCGTTCCTTCCTGCAGAGATTTACATTTAATAATTTCCGGTTCACTCCCTTCGTAAACACTTCATAGTTCATCAGGTACTTCATTATCACCATCCGCCACACGTGCAGCAGAGTATCAGCAGGCGGAAATGTATGACGAAATGTTTAAACTAATAAATAAAGTCGTCTTTGGAAAGTTGCCTACTGCAGATGCGGTTTGGGTAGGCATATGGTCAAGGGAAAGAAAGGTTCATTACAATGGTTTTGAAATAAGTATGGGACGTTTCACTCTGTCTAGTAGCCATCCGGAGTGTAAAATATTTGTTTTTTCTATGACAGAAATGAATACATGTTTCGTAGATGGTGTCAGAAATCTCCACTTAAATCATTTTAAATTTAACTCTAAGAAAAGCTGCCGTGCTTGGACGATGTACTGCTGTGAAATATAAACAGCACTTTTTGCATGCTTTCTTTGCAAATCAGAAGGGCTGAATGTAGGGTCGGCTTATTAGAGGAAGCAGAACAGGCTAAGCTTCTCGCACATAATAATTCATTTATTATATCAATATTTTTAAAACAGTGCTGTATATATATATATATATATATATGTATAATTATTTTCAACTTTATTTCCTAAATTGTGCTTTATGTTAATATATTTTAATTATCTTTATTTATTTCTCATTATGTATAATTCCGAATATTTAATTATGTATAACTGCTGGCTCTCAACAAGAGCAAATTCAGCTCAGTGTTCAAAAATTAACATTCGGTTAATTCATTCAATTAATTTAATTCGGTTAATCAAACATGAAACTGGAATTTTCTGAGTAGGGATTTCGGACTTGAAATGCTCTAAGCGCATTGTTTGGAAGCGAGTAAATGTATAATATCTTTTGTATGTAGTAGAAAAGTTCTTGAAAATTAAAAAAAGAAACTCATTTCCAGTCCTGGCACTATTACTTGAAAAAAAGATCGTCGCGTTCTGGGAAGGATTCGAACCCAAGTCTTTCCAACCAAAGGGCACCGACGATAGAGATGAAGGATTTTACGCTTGGGAACTCAGAGTTTTCATCTCTTGAAGAAAGGTAAACCATGATGAGCATACGCAATTAACAGACATAATCAACTGGAAGAATGACAGGACATGCTCCCTTCGACTGGAAAAGACATGGATTTTATTTTCGCATAACGAGAGGCATCTTCATATGGACTTTTTCAAATGAAAGTTAAGTAGCGGGGTGCTTAAGGGTCAAAGCTGTATAACTGAGAGGAGACCTCCACATAGCCTTTAAAGGAATGCGGAGAACCGACCAGGGCTTCTGACCTAATGTCCAATCCTCACCTTCTCGTGGTGCACCCTGTCGGGTATCTACTTTGATACTGAACGAACGAGGATGGGCTGGCAATTTGGGATTTAGCCGACCAAATTGTATTCTTATTGGTTAAACCAAAATAAAAAATGATGGTACAACATGACAAAATTTCATGCCGGCTGGGGCGTCGCCCGGTTAAACAAGGTCCACGTTGTTTTCGCCAGGGAACCAGGGCGAACAGCGAAAAGTCAGCTACTGGAACAAATCTGAAAACAAACCCCAACTCAACATCACCAGAGTTAAAGATCGGTACTATCAACGTAAGAAGCCTGAATGGCAAAGAAATGGAGCTAGCTGAGGAATTAGATAACTACCAGATCGACATAATAGGGGTGACTGAAACAAAAAAGACCAAAACTGGTGAGATCTTTCTAAGCAATAAATACAAAATGTTATATTCAGGCAATGACAATCAAGGAAAAGAAGGAGTAGCCATAGTATTCAACACAAAATACGAGGCTAATCTTCTTGAATGGCAGTCAGTCTCAAGTAGAGTAATGTGAGCAAATATGAGAATGGGGAAATGGACAATAAGACTTATTTGTGCCTATGGTCCCACAGAAGGTTCTACTAAGGTAGAAGTGGAGGAATTTTTTGAAGCTCTAGAAAAAGCAACTGACACAATGAAAAAGGAAAAGATGGTCCTTGTTGGGGATCTAAATAGCAGAGTAGGAAATGATTGCGAGACATAGAAAAATATTTTGGGAAAATTTGGAGAAAAGAGCAAAGCTAATAATAATGGCAAATATCTGTTGGATTTCTGCTCAGGACATGGACTGGCTATTATTAACACCATGTTCCAACATAAAAATGTGCACAAATTCACATGGAGAGAAGAGGCTAGGAATAAGAAAAGTCTCATTGACTATGTTATTGTTAATAGTGATGTCTTCTCCCTGGTGCAGGACACCAGAGTGTACAGAGGATTTGAAATTGGAAGTGATCACTATTTAGTCTTAGCAGGATAAAACTGAATTTCATATTGAAAAGAATAACATGTAAGAAAGTTTTAAAGCGAATAAAAGTTGAGCAGCTCTCAGATGTGAACTGTAGACTAAAATACAGAAAGATTATTGAAAAGAAAATGAAAGAGTTTGAGAACAGGAATCAAACCTTGGAGATTCAGTGGTGAGGTTGTGTGCAAGGATAAAAAAATCAGAACTCCCTGGTGGACACAGGAAGTTAAAGAAGCAGTGAAGGAAAAGAAGAAAGCATATCAAAAGTTCCTGGCAAATAAGTCAGCTTTTACTCTTACAGAATACAGAGACAAATGTAAGAAAGCTAAACAGTATGTAAAACTAGCTAAACAGAAGTCATGGGAGGACTTTGGCAAGAATATAGAAAATAAATATCAAGAAGGTGGCAAAATATTCTTAAGGTTGTTGAAGAAGCTTAGGAATGGAGGAAAGAGTGATGTAAAAGGAGTTAGAGATGATAAAGGTGACATGAAAACAGGTGAAAAAGATATCCTTGAACTATGGAGTAATTACTTTGAAAAACTGCTAAATGAAACAAGCAGTGATGACAGCATAGTGGTAAAAAACACTGACCAGGCATGCAGTCGGGAATACTTTTATACATATCCATACTTGAAGTAGAAAAATCCATCAAAGGCTTGAAATGTGGAAAGGCAGCAGGAGTAGATGATATTCGACCAGAAATGCTGAAGTATGGTGGTATAAAAGTCTTACAGTGGCTGCACTGCATAGTTCAGAAAGCCTGGACAGAGGGACGAATTCCCGATGATTGGAGTAGAGCTCTCATAGTACCCATATATAAAAAGGGAAATAAAACTGAATGTGAGAATTACAGAGGTATTTCCCTACTGAGTGTTCCTGGTAAGATCTATGCCAGTAGACTTGAGAAACGGTTGAGAAGAATTGTGGAAAAAAAGCTTGTTGAAGAACAAGCTGGATTTATGCCAAACAGAGGCTGTCAGGATCAGATCTTCACTTTACGACAAATAGTCGAGAAAGCATGGGAATATAACAAAGATCTGTATTTAAGTTTTGTCGATTTGGAAAAGGCATATGACAAGGTGCCAAGAGAGAAGCTATTCAATACACTACAGTTATATGGTGTCAATGGGGCATTATATCAAGCAATACTTAGTCTTTATTTGAGTTGTAAGTCAACAGTTAGAATTGAAGGAAGTACAGGAAGATGGTTTAATGTGAAATCTGGTGTGAGACAAGGATGTACATTATCCCCTCTGTTATTCATTATCTATATGGATCACATTATGAAGGAAAGTGGTATTAAACCTGATATCAAAATTGGAGATGTTAATGTCAGCTCTTTGCTTTATGCGGACAATGTTATACTTCTAAATAAATCCGCTACAAGTCTGCAAGATTCTCTGACTAAATTGAATAGCTGTTGTAATAGATATGGTATGAAGGTCAGCAATAAAAAGACAAAGACAATGAAAATATGCAGAATCATTGAAAATTTCAACTGTGTTGTGAATGGAGAACCTGTGGAACAAGTAAAACATTTCAGCTACTTAGGCCCAATTTTTGCTGAAGATGGTAAATTAAATATAGAAATAGACAACAGAATCAGCAAAGCTGGTATGGTGGGAAGTCAATTGAATAAATTCATATGGAATAAGAAAGAAATTAGTCGGAACACTAAATTAGCTGTATACAAGACAGTGTTCAAACCAGTTTTAACTTATGGATCTGAGAGCTGGGTCAGAAGTAAAACACTTGACCAAAGACTAGAGACCGCAGATATGAGAGTCCTGAGAAAGATTAGAGGCGTGAACAGATGGCATCAATGGCAATATCATATTAAAAATTAGGATATTAGGAAAGAACTTGACATTGTCAGCATCCCGGAATGCATTAGTAGAGCTAATCTCAGGTGGTATCGTCACTTAAATAGAATGGGAGAGGAAAGATTAGCAAAACAAGTGTTCTCTGCCAGGTTGGCAGGAAAACGACCCAGAGGAAGACCAAGATATAGGTGGATTGATATGGTACAAAGTGCCTTAGACGATAGAAATATAAGATCTGATAATGTTGGAGTCTTGACAAGTAACAGACTGATTTGGAGGAAAATTGTAGATAGGAAGTTAGTAATGATGTAATTTTTTCATGTAGTACTGTCATATCCTGTACACCCCCTTGAGGGTACATAGCAGGAATTTGATGATGATGATGATGATGATGAAGTTAAGTAGCAGATCTAATGCGAAGGTAACAGAAACTTCTGAAAATTACGGTTTTTCGTCCAGCAAAGCAGGCAAATCGCCCAGAGAATATACGCAATTAACAGATAAAAATGCTTGTAGTGGGTGGTGGATAATTTTGTGTAGGCATCGGATTGTGACTACTCGGGATGAGTTTTTGCATTTCTTTTCCATGGTGTGTATCCTGTTAAAATCATTTACTACCTTACATATCTCTATTGCAGCGTTTCCTCTTGTGCTAACATTGTAAATCGTTAATAAACATCTCCATGGAGTGCAAAAACTCATCCCGGGGGGGGATCACTCATTATAAATTTAAGAAGGGTATTGTTAGCAAGGGAGTGAAGAGTAGATTTTTTCATGGCAAGCATAGTAATACCTACGAAGCCTTGTGGTAATGCTCTGATTCAGTAATGTTAAAACACCAGAAGAGGGGCATCCGAAAAAAAGTCGCTTGGAGAAGTCAAAAGTAAAGACAATGGTGATTTGTTTTTAAGATTCCAAGGGCATTATCAGAATTAGTTCCGCCTGGCCAAACGGTCAATAGTGAGTTTTATCTCGAAGTTTTGAAGCGATTGATAGCGAGAATTCGTCGCATACGGTATGAATATCGTGACGACAGACCGTTCGTCAAAACACACTGTCACTCTTGGCACTATAACTCGGCTTCTAATGAAACAAATGTCATAAACAGTTGAAACAACACTAATGAAGGTTGCCGCTTTCGACAACAAAAAGATACAACAGCTGGCGCCACCAGTTTCTCCTATTATCGAAAAGTTCTGTTTCTTTTTGGACATATTGTGTAGTCTTGATGTTCTTCAATTCTAATCAATGCTTAACGACAAGTCTGTCCAAAATAACAAAGATGGCATGAGCAGGGTACTTGATAGACACCTGGTAAGGAAAGAAGTGGTAATGCATCCTTTAAATCGTAGAAAGGAAGACAGTTTCCGAGCTGTTTTGAAGGAAGTGCACAAATTGAATTTTTGAAGAATCCTTGCTATTTGTTCCGAGATTCCTTTAAGGTAGGTTATTGAAATTCTTTTAATATCAGATTTCTTTAGAACTAGACTAAACTTCTTCATTCCAGCAAGTTCAAATTCAATCGTCTTTTCCTAGAAACATGTGAAACTCGACAAAATCGTCCAAATCTGAACTGATCACACCGCATGTCATTATCAAAGTTTTGGGAAGTGATCACCATTAACTGTTCATAATTTTATTTTTTAATCTACGCAACTTTTTACAATTGTTCCTTTGAACGTAATGGTGTAATATCATGTACTTCAGCTGCATCCGAGACACAATTAATATTCACATGAATTATGACTCATTATCGTGATTCATCTTTTGAATGTAGTTAACGGTCTGTCTCCCTGACGAAGTCCACATAACGTTGGATGAAATATGTTGTAGTTTTTAAAATCCTATAGTTTTTAAAATAATAATTTTTATAAAAAGATGTAGATAAATTTGGTAGTGAATATTTCATGAAGTTTTAGATATTATAGGGCAACTGTTCTCTTTCAGTTAGTATTACAGCCTACGCAACTAAGGCAATGCGACTATTTGCTTATTTTTATTTGATGAGCGAAAAACCGAGTTTCACGCGGGGGGGGATCACTTATATACGAGACTGGTAACTCGCCGGCGGTTGAAAACCAGTTGTAAACTTTTTTTTTTTTTCTCGTCTTTTCTTTCACCTTTCCGCACACCCCCGCGCTGTCCACAAAATTGTTCGAGCCCGGTTCCGTTAGTGCTCCTGTGCGCAGCCAACATTCGCGTGTTTATCAGTAGAGAGTGAGTTGTTTAGCTGTGAGATTTAACATGCAGTGGAGAGATAGCAGTATGGATAGACATTCTAAGAGATAGTAAAGAGCGCAATGGCTCAATACTTGTGCACGACAGGGAAGAAGCAAGGCTTCCCAGGTCGTAAACCAGCGAAATCCTTGTACATTCATTGGGACATTGAATGTGAGAACTCTCCTACAAATTGGAAAATTTGAAGAGAGAAATGAATAAATTAAAAATAGCCATATTGGGAATTAGTGAAATGAGATGGAATGGAACTGGAGACTTTTGGAATGGTGATTACAGAATCATTTATTCAGGTGACGAGACAGCAAAAAATGGAGTCGCGGTGGTTCTCAATAAGGAGTGGAGAAGAAGAGTAATCAACTCAGTAAAATGTAGTAGCAGATTGATAATGGTAAAACTAGAAGCAAAACCAACAAACATTATAATAATACAAGCTTATATGCCTACTAGCGACCACAGTGATGATGAAGTTGAGAGAGTACAGGTAGATATTGAGAATCTAATGAAACTCACCAAAAAGGAAGATAATCTTATTGTCATGGGTGATTGGAATGCAATCATTGGTGAAGGCAAGCATGGTAGAGAGGTGGGAAAGTATGGACTTGGATGCCGAAATGAAAGAGGAGATAGACTTTTAGAGTTCTGCCACCAATTCAATCTGATCATTTCTAATACCTAGTATGAGGTACCAAAAAGAAGAAGGTATACTTGGAAAATGCTAGGGGATATAGGAAGGTACCAAATAGATTATATTATGACAATAAATAGATTTTTAAATCAAGTTGACAGTGACCACAATTTGGTTTTATTGAAATGCAATCTGAAATTTAAAAAGCTGTCACAACCAAAGAAAAGGCCCAAATGGAACATAAATAACCTGAAAACAGAGGAAAACCGTGGAAACTAAACGGCAAACTGATGAAAGCATTAAAACTGGAGAGAGGGGAAAGGATAAAGTTAAAGGAAAAATGGGCTCACTTGAAGAATACAATCATCAAGGTTGCCAATTACTGCATAGGATTAAGGAACAAGCAAATAAAAAAGCAATGGATCACCCAGAACATTCTAGATCTCATAGATGAAAAAAATATATATAAAACCTCCCTAAATGAAGAAAGCAAAGCAAATATAAACATATAAAAAATATGATAAACAGAAAGCGTGAAGAAGCAAAAGAACAATAGTATACAGAGAAATGTAAAGAAACAGAAGATCTAACAAAAACTGGGAGAATCGAAAAACTTATAACATTATAAAAGGAATAAGCCAGCAAAACAAGAAAAGAAGTACAATTATCAAAAGTAAACAGAGGAACATACTTATAGATAAGGAAGAAATTTCGGAAAGATGGGAGGAGTATTTAGAAAATCTATAGAGTGGAAAAGATCTAGACGCCAAGGCTGTAGAAGATGAAAAAATACTTGATATGGAAGAAATTGCAATGTCCAACTATATTAAAAGATGAATTTGAATGGGCACTAAATGAATTGTCGGCCAATAAGGCACCAGGCGTTGATAACATCCCCTCAGAATTAATAAAATATTCAGGAAACATAATTAAGTCATATATATATATATGAAACGGGGATCATTCCCAAAGATTTTACACAATGCTCTATCAGATCAATTCCTGAAGTAAATAATGCAAACAAGTGTGAAAGTCATCGAACAATAAGCTTAATAGCACATGCTTCAAAAATAAGGAAGTGCAGTATACTAAAAATTATACAAAAAAGACTAACAAAGAAGGCTGAAGAGTATATTGCAATGACCAGTTTGGATTCAGGAAACCGCAGAGGACAAGGGAAGCAATCCTGGCTCTAAGAACAGTTATCGAAAGAAGATTTGAGAAGAATCAAAATACGCTGATAGTCTTTCTCGACTTGGAGAAAGCCTTCCATAGTATTGACTGGAACCAAATGTTTCACCTCCTAAAAACAATAAAGGTAGACTGGAGATATATAGAAGGCTCATATTTAATCTTTACAAGCACCAAGAAGCCCTAATAGTAATAAAACAAAAATTACAATAGCAAGAATACGTAGAGGTGTAAGACAGGGGTGCTCTCTTTCACTCATACTGTTTAATCTCTACATTGAAGATACAATAAATAAATTGAAAGCGCTAATAGAAACAGGAATTAAGATAAATGGAATTGATATTAACTGGCTACGGTTTGCGGATGATATAGCAGTTATAGCTGATAATGAAGACAAACTGAAATCCACCCTGACAGAGATGGAAGAAATTGTCACACAGTACAGCCGAAAAATTAATTATAAGAAAACAAAATTATTAATTACAAGTAAAGCAAATCCAATGAAAATAAATCTGGAAATAAATAATAACCCAATACAACAGGAATCCTCTTTTAAATATCTTAGAAGTCTTTTCACAGAAGATGAAAGAAACCAATCCGATATTAAAGCACGAATAATCTTGGCATTGCATTACAGTATATGGTTGTGAGGCCTGGACGCCAACAAAACAAGACATCAAAAAGTTTGAGGCATTTGAACTTTGGTGCTGGTGAAAGATGATGAAAATTAGTTGGAAAAAGTAATGAAGTATATAAGAGCAAAGTATATAAGCTTTTGTTGGCCTGGACGCCAACAAAACAAGACATCAAAAACTTTGAGGCATTTGAACTTTGGTGCTGGTGAAAGATGATGAAAATTAGTTGGAAAAAGTAATGAAGAAGTTCTAAATATAGTTCACGAAGAGCGGTCACTAATGAACCACATCAATAAGAGAAGAAAAGCCTAATTGGACACCATCGGAGGCATGGGGGGACTGATTACAGAAATAATGGAGGGGACGGTTCTTGAAATTCTTGGTCTGCCTCGTGGCTTCTTTCCTTAAAAAAGCCAAGACTCAGACCAAGAATTTCATATGTAAATAATATATTGATGCTAACCAGCGCCAAGAGTTATGAAGAGATAAAAAGGAAGTCACAAGACAGGATGTTATGATGTGCTGCTATAGCTAACCAATCTTCGGATGGATGCACCAAAGAAGAAGAAGGAGAGATTATGAGAACCGTGTAGATATAACAACACTTCACAAGTCTGGAATGGAATGCAGCCATCTGTTATTTTCAACACTAAAAGCACTCGGGAATCAGTAAGATGTTTGTGTATCGGACTATTAACTGTTATAACGATACAGGAAATGTATCTGATCGCCAAAGAACAGGTCGCCACGCTGCTTAGGACGCAACAGCTTGTGAGGGTTGTGAAGGCACGCCTCCGGCGTAATCCTGTGAAAAAGCGATGTTGCGAAAGATGAACGCTTCGCACAGAATGATATCACGTACACTAACTGATGACTTGGAGGTGAAAGCCTATCGTCGTTCTACTGAGACACTTCCTAACACCACAACTTATGCAGCAGAGGGCGATAAAATCAAAGGTACTTCACCGGCAGTATGCGAACAACAGACACAGAGATATCCTCTTCACAGATAAGAAGATTTTCACCATTGAAAAGTTGTCTAACCGCCAAAACGATCGGGTATATGCCCCGGGTGGTCGCACAGCACGTGCCGTATATCCAGTTGCATTTCTGCGAGAAAGGGATCAAAACCTCCGCCAAAGTGTATCAAAACATCATGCTGGAACCTGTGGTGCCGCCCCTGAACAACACTTTGTTTTACGGTAGGCAGTGGAACTTCCAACAGCATTCAGGACTGCACAACTTACTGGTGTGTAGCCCTGAATGCTGTTGTGTGGTACTCCTGAATGTGGTTGTGTGGTAGTCCTGAATGCTGCTGTGTGGCACATTGTTGGAGGCGAATGTGCCCGACCACATATCACAATCTGATTGGCCGTCTAGGTGTCCCGATCTGAATCCGTTGGAGCTTGAGAGAGTAGCCCGCAAGAAACATCCCCAGAATCGCCAGTCTGAAGGTGGATTCGGAGTGAGCAGTGGCCGTTTCCGTTGATGTTGTGTCTGCCGCTATCGAAATGTAGCCTCACGGACTTCGGCCGTGAGTGAAGGCAAAAGCGAAACATTTCGAGCATTGAACACTCCTATATGCACGTTTTTCATGTGGAAATGCTGAAAGCTGTAAATGATTTACTGATAGATTAAAGCTTTATGTGTTGTTCAAGTTGTAACAGTATTTATGCAACATAATGTAAAAATGTCAATCGATTTCGGATTATTATAAAATTTTAATTTTATAATAAAATTAATTCTATGATAAAATAAAATTTTATTTTTTTATAAAATAAAAACTAGAGGAGTCAATCTTCTTATGAAAATATCGATTATTTCGATTATTTCTTATTCGGCTTCAAAATACCATTGAATTTCCCCTTAAATATAATTTAAACTAAACCATTATTTTTAAACGAGTTATTACGGTTTTACTAAATTTTGCTCTACATCTGGAATGTTTCATCTTCTTTCTTGATCTAACCATAGGCTGCTGTGATTTCATTTATCAGAATTCTTCTCAAAATTCCCAGTGCAAAAATTAGAAAAAATACTTATTAGTATTGAAAGGGGGAAAAAAAGTTTCCTGTTTTTCTTTAAGTATCAATGAAATTGAAAATATGAACATTAAATGTAATAAACAGATGCTAAACATTTATAAATTCTTAAATAAAAGAGCCAATAGGCTTCACTTCGGCGATGTAACATTATTTAAATGAAGGGGATATTAAATCCCACATTATTTCAATGCAAAAGCGAAAAGAACTTATATGCTTTGCTATACGAGTTGCCAAAAAAAGGTGCAGCCATAAATTACTTAAATAAAAGAGCCAATAGGCAATGACAACTCGTATAGCAAAGTATATAAGTTCTTTTCGCTATAACCTTGGTATTACCTGGTCTACCCATTCACTGATGAGACCTCAATAAGGGTCGAAACCGGTCTGGGTAGTGACCTTCCACCATAATGTATAACATCATACATCTCCTAGGAGATCTGTTTTACATTATGGGTAATACTAAGAATAGTGATCAGAACTTTACCCACCTTTGCAACGAGTTGCCCTAGTTTTGGACTATGTGCTTCAGCTTACGCCACAATCTGCTGAAATTTTCATAGTTTACTATATTCGGCATGAAACCCTTTGATTCCGATCTTTGAGTTTCTTATTCGGCTTTGAAATAATGTGGGATTTAATATCCCCTTCATTTAAATAATTTATAAATATTTAAATATTTCAAATTTCCCTGTTTATGAATAACGTAGATATACAAAACAGTACTACTGTGCTCGATTTATTGATGAATTTTGAAGAATTTCAAGAACCAGCAGAGATCTTACAAAATGAAACAGAAACTAGCGTTAAAATATGCTAAATTAACTACAACTTGCGGTTTCTACAATGACGTCACTGATCTGCTTCAAGCACACAGCGAAGTCAGAAATGAAAACCTTAAAATGGCAAATTGTGAAGAGGAAGAAGATTTAACAGCTGAAACACCCTATTCGTTCCTTCATTCTCAATCGGCTAGGCGAAGCTTTTCAACAATTTAAAAAAAAAAGTTGAGATTTTCGCGTCACAAAATTCAATTTTCGAGCGCACTATAAAAGTTACTACTTAGAAAACTTTTATGCATGCTATCGTGAAATGTGTAAAAAAAAAGTTTAAATTTTCATTTCTTTGGAAAATAAATCATCGTTTATGCATGGCTATTGTTTGGTCGACCTTTAACATTACTAGTCAAATTTCATTGATGATAAAGTAACCCTTGTTTTAAACATTACGTCTATGGGAAATAAATTCCCGCTTTACGAGCGCATTCTAGTAACTAGTAAAGTACTCGTAAAGTACCTGCATTTCATTAACGTCACAAAAAAAAAATACATAAAGAATATAAGAATATATATATAAGAATATATATATATATATATATTATTCTTTATGTATTTTTTTTGTGCGTGTCGTTAGCTTCGTTATCTTTAAAGAGAAAGAGAAAGATATTTCTCACCTCTGAAAGTCACACGCCTCGCTTCTTAATATTGTATGTTTATACAACACATTAGGAATAACAATTGCAATAACATTTGGAGGAAACCATTCCCAAATGCAGTTTTGATAGACATGAGAAGGATGTTACATGAATACAAAAAAACTTGAATGCCGAAATCCACCAAATCCGGCTACCAAATTTCAGTAATTTTCGATATGAAAAGAAGCAGTTAAGTCTTTTACTTACAATCTGAACTTCATAATCTAACTGAACAGTTCTGATATTTTACCCAGAATGAATCTTGCTTATACCAAGTTATACCAATAACATAATCAACTGAGGCATTATAAAAAAAAATCAGAAAAAATCAGAGTTAGAAAAAAAATCTGCTGAATGAAATATTATTCATTTAAAAGTTTATTATTATTATTATTATTATTATTATTATTATTATTATTATTATTTGTTTTGTTTTTAGAGGAAGCAGTGGGTTACCACTATCCATACACGGCACTAAAGTGCTGTAGGTTGATTACCCAACCTCTCGTATATGGGCTCAATATTAAAAATAAAATAAAATAAGGTTTTATTTTGCTTTAGCCAGGAACAAAGTTAAAGTGAAATACCTACAAACTGAGAACACAAATTAAGAATTACAATATTTTAAGGGGTCGACTGTATATATTGAAGAAAGAAAAACTACTCGTGGAATGTATATGACGTTAATGTCTAGTTTCACCACTAAGAGAAGTAATAATCACAAACTGTTATTATTTATAAGAAACTTATATCATATTCATATGTTATATCAATTAACAGGCGTGGGAAAATATTGCATACATAATATTAACTGCTTGTTTGGTGTCAGCATGGCTCAATAAGAATACAGAATCTGTCTTGTAAAAAATATTATAATTCAATGGTGAAAAACAATATCATCATGAGGAAAGGCTTCCGGTTATTTTTAAACCTGCTAAATGATTACAGATATTTCCAAATACATTCATAATATGATAAAGTTTTGCATTTCAGTTCGAACAGCTATTTAATTGAGAAGAACACACTCATTGGGAATTGCCCTGCAGATAAATCTTCAATCAGCAATCAGTTTTTCATAAACCTTCTGCAGATGAACCATGTAGTATTTTCCTGACGACTTCCCTCACTCAAGGAGGTTGTGATGGAGTCCCGGACACCCTACACCACAGCCCAACTGAGTGAGGAAAGCAGACAGAACTGCCTGATGGTTGAGTCGACTTCTCTTCATCGTCATTAGGTTTCGGACACTCTGGCGAAACCATTGCCAAAATGTGACATTTCCAGTTCAAATTTTCATCCAGTAAATCATGTGAGAGATTCACTTAATATACTACGCTTATGAAACTGATTAAAAATTAACTAATATAAATTAAATAATTATATTTACAATATGGTATTTCATATGTTAAAAATAAGAGATTACAGAATTATATAAAAATGCAGATATATTACAATAAATTACTTACACAACTAACACTTACTAAGCATTATACAAATTAAATACAAGGCAATAACCAGTTTAGGAATAAAATTAACAATTTAAAATGTTCTATTTAATATTCATGTTTTAATTTATTAAATCATCAAATGAAAACATCCAAAATATTTTTATTACTACAAAGGAACCACAGCAAGCTACGAAAAAGACTTCAAATTTCATCTCACCAAGAGCTACATTTCGATCACGTGTGATTTTCTAATTAGTCTCTTATGACTTTTTCTTCCCGCAAAACATGTAAACCTGGCCAGAAGAATACACGCAATTAACAGACATAACACACTGGCCTTCAGCTATAATTCAAAACAATCGAACCCACTCTCTTACCACATAATTCTCAAAGCAATGTGAAAATGCTTACTCAACGTTCCACATCTCCTGCATCTGGAAGGTGAGAAGCTACTTAAGTCCAGACTTTTGCCATGGTCTAATCAGCCTCGATTATTACTCATCGACTTTTCTTCCGACCAAGTTACGCCCCCTTGTTGCCCTTGGAACCAGTGTCCAGTTACCGGCTTACCTGCTCTCCCCACCCCCTTCCACCAGATATCGCGTGGTGCCCATACTGTGCACGTGCGGAAACGTTATCCCACTTCCGTTCTTATTATGTGCTAATTAGAAACGAAACAGGAAACTTGGTGAATACATCACAGAAAAACGGATGTGATAACATGAAAGAATATGACTGACGCATGTAGTACCTCCGCACTGATAATGCTGTTTTAATTGGACAGATCTCAGTGGTTTAAGAGAGGGATTTTAAGATGAAAGTAATGTGTGTATGTGTATGTGTGTGTATGAATTATTAATGTTTAAATAACCATAAAAATGAAAATAGAAATATTTTTATTTTTGTTACTGTAGGAATTTGGATTACATAGCTTGCGCTGTTCAAAAATAAAAATGCAAGCTTCGTTTACAATCCAATAAGAAATATAAAAAAAGCAATTTGGCATGAAAATATCAGCAACTCTGCCGAATATAGGGAGGATATTCTGGAGAGAGAGAGAGAGAGAAACAAGCGAGTGAGCAAGATGATAATGATCATCATCACCATTACGGATGCATTCATCGCGATTAACATCATTCTTGTCCACATACATATTCTTCATGGAGTTGAGATGCAATGCAGATTATTCAAAAGTAACTTCATTTCGAATTTTTCCATGCCACCGATTAGATTCTTTTGGTTTATCTATTCCATTCGTCATATTAACACTGTGCTCTGGCTAGTGAGATTTTATTGAAATTTGATATTCGGGATCTTTCCTAAAATTTGCAAACGCGATTTCAGTTTTGGTATCAATCACTTTATTTCAGTGAGGAAATTTATGAAAACAATTTGAAACGATAAAAATCGTATAAATTAAAATAAACAAACTGTCTTCTTATATAAGTCAAAAATGGCTTAGGATTCAGTTGGTGTGCTAATAAATGAGGTCACTATATATATATATATATATATAATAGCTATTTTCTTTGTTTGCTCAATTGGTGTTTAAATATTTGACTCTATTGAAAGCGACGTACTCTTAAGTCCGTCTTCAACAATTAAATAATAATAAATAAAAAAAATAAAAAAAAACAGGCAAGTCACCATACCCACATGCACTGTCGGATAACAAATTAACCTCACCGCTTCGTATCCTCTAATGCACTGTGTTCTTCAAGTCTGTTCAGTGAAACCGTGCAGTTTCGCGAAACTTGTAGGGGTTCCCTTACACTCGTACAGATATATTTATAATTTGTTGTAGTTACTGAAAAAACTTGCAGTGAATGGGGAAAATACTAATTTTATTCAATTAACTTATTTGTAGAGAGTTGTTACTTTATTATTTGTAACATTATGTGTCATATGTTTTCTCGAGTAAAATATTTTGCAGCCTCATTTTCAGAATTCCTTTCCGATAATTTTTTATGAAAATTTTCATATGAGTTCCGCGGTCTCAAAAAAAGAAAAAAAAATTAAGGCACACTACTGTCATTTAATATTGGATACAGATATGGGCATTAGTACAATCCATATTTAATTTTGTTAACTCTGTGCTTGGGATCATAAGTATAATTTACATAACCTCTCACCATACCTTCAATATTTTTTTTTTTCTCGTCTCTACACTAGCCCCATGAAATCCACCTTTACTCAGCTGATATGATGATTTTATCATTTAATCCATTTTAATTTATCCATTATTTAATCCATTTGCCGGCCTGGTTAGCCGAGTGGATAGCGTATCCGCTCTCCAGTCAAAAGGCTGCGGGTTCGAATACCGCTGTGGGCATGGATGTTTGTGATTGTTTGTGGAAATACCAGTGGTGGTCGGCAGTAGATGGCGTTGGTGTAGTTGCGGTCAGTTGGTGATTGAATGTGGAGATGGAGTTGAAGAGCAGGTGCCCTCCCGCGATGAGTCCTTGGACTCCCTGGAAGTGTCAAATAATAATAATTAATTGTATCGTTGAAATTCCTCATCAGAATGATGTTAGTAATTTCGTTCGTTTCTGATCTTTTCCACTATGGGACTAAAGAAAAAACGAAAGAAAGACGAACCTAAAGATAATTCGTCTGAATTCAATGAGGTGCATATTGTATATATGTACCTCATTTACAATACCACTGCAGGATACTTATCAGCCAAGTAGTGGGTTTTGTGTGATGTATGTGTTATGTATAATGTAATAAATCCGGCTATTATTAATAGTTACCGGCTATTAATTGCCAGCCTGGTTGGCCGAGTGGTTAGCGTATCCACTCTCCAGTCAAAAGGTTGAGAGTTCGAATCCAGGCATAGATGTTTGTGATTGTCTGTGAAAGTACTAGTGGCGGTAGATGGCGTTGTTGTTAGATGAAGGTTAGTGGAGTAGTGAGACAAAGAACTATAGAGTAGATGTCCTCCCTCGATGAGTCCAAAGACTCATCGAGGGAGGACATCTACTCCACAGGAGGTATGATATAATAATAATTATTATTATTAATACAAACCAAATAACGAGATTAAAGTAAATAATTTACGAGAATTAATCGCATGAACCGGTAATTATTAATAATTCTAGAGGACTCTGGTAAATGTAATAAAAACATGTTTTATAAAAAATATTTTACTTAATAGCAGAAAAAATAGGAGATAAATACCTTATTATATGATTAAAATATTATCCGGTTAAAAACAAATTACAGTACTTATTTTTGCAGGAAAGACCCCTGTGACACTTGGAATTACAAAGGATTTCTGACTTTTTTTTACATTTGCAGCGATTTGAGTTGCAATGGGCTGTACAATTGCAATATTGGAAACCTTGAATACCTAAATTAGAATTCTTGCGGGCACAATCTCTTAGACTTATCTCAATATCAGGAACTTCATTAAATGAAATAAAAGTTTCCTTACAAACGGTAAATTCGTTCCTCGAATAGAGTTGGTTTAAAATACCATATTTTGTACCTAATTTATATATGTTTCATTCTCAATAGAATTATAACAGCTATAATATTCAGGTTGTCGGTCTTAGCCCTATCTACGTCTGGAATTCTTATCCGAACATTTTCTCGTACATTTGCAATTGGAAATTTAGTCATTGAAAGCCGTAACATTTTTTCAGCTTGCTTTTAAGCGACTGCTTAGCAGAGTTTCGAGATTCTTGAATTTTTTCCTATGATTTCATTGACTGCAGAAGAAGTACTTTCCTTACTTTTTTCATTATTTTCTAATTCAACATTAGTTATATTTTGTTATCTTCCTTGTCAATCCTTCCTGTTTCAGAAGAATGTTGTTTTCCTTCGATTTGGCTAACACTCTTGTTGTTTTGTTTTTTTTTTGTTTTGTTTTTGGATCTCCAACAGATAAGTCTTCACTCCCCTTCCACATTGTCACCGTTCTCTGTCCTAATACCGCTTTCCCTGTCTGAGATTATCTTCTGACATTCAACATCATTATCAGTTTGATATTTTAATATCATCTCATGATCGTCTTCACTCGTGATTTCTGACAAGGTATCGACTCGTAAGTATGTTTTCAAACCTACCTTTTTTAGCTTTACAGCCAAACATAGCTTCATAGGGACTGCGATCTATTCCAGAGTGATGTGCTCTGTTTTTCATAAATTGAGTAAATTTTATCCCTTCCGACCATTTTGTTGTTTTATTTGTTTCAAGACATGTGGATAACATTTTTTCAATGTCTTGGTTTGCTCTTTCAACCGAGCCTGATTGACTTTGCCGTGGTTTTCCATGAACTTAAGCACATTTCACAAACTTCTTCAATAATTTTATTCGCGAATTCCCGGCCATTGTCACTTTGCAAGATGCATGGGGCTCCAAATATTGTGAATACATCCAATAGATGATATGCAACTTCTTCAGCTAGTTTTTGTTTTAAAAGCTCTAAGTTGGACAAATTTCGTAAGATGGTCTTGATAAACCATTATAAATTTATAATCGTCATCAGATTGTGACTGCATATCAATTAAATCAATCTGACATCTAGAATTAAATTTGCTGCTTTTAAATGGTTTAACAAAGCCCTTTTTTTTTTTTTTTGGAATGCTCAATTTCTTTTGGCAGGGTTCACAAAGATTCAAATATATCATAACAATTTCAACTGATGTTCTTATACTTCTCTTTAAGCTCTTTCATCATTCTGTTTCGTCCTCCATGGCCGATGGCAATATGAGTGTCATGCATTAACTGAAAATTTTCCTCCAAGAAAGTATAATACATAATCGGCTCTCTTTCATTTTTAACAGGCACGACGAGTTTTTCAACTGTTCCAATTTTTACAATGTCATATCTTGATAATCTTCGGGTGTTTTGCCGGAAACCTTCTCTTTGTTCTTTTTGACTTTCGCTAAAAACGAATAATACTCTTCTCTTGTGAATAACTGATTTATTTTTCCCCTTTTTCGATCTCAACATATTAACTTGGTCGTTAAATCGTGTTCTCATTATTTCTAAATCTCCCATTTATGCTTACGGGTACGTAAAATAAATGAAAATGTGGAGAAATGGACGCACTTACTAGCGACTGACGTAAATAAGAAAAAAGCAACCTCTTCCATTAACGTAGTAATCAGTACTAAGCTTCTTCTATGGCAGGAGATGAAGCCGGAAGTCGCGTGTAATTTTCTCTGAAAACCATACGCAGAATTTCATAATGAAATTCTGCGTATTCAGCCAATCGATAGAGCGGGCTCACAAAATTATGAACACGTGCCCAGCTGACAATTAACGAACTTGTCAATTATGGTTATCTACCTAAAAAAAAAAAAAAAAGCCATTATGAAGAAGTATCTGTAACGCTTCTTCTTTTAGCGCTTTCAACAAAAAAAAATAAATAAATAAATAAAAAGAAAAACGTGTTACGTGAAATTGCACGAGTTTTCACTTAACGCATAATTAGATTAATTGCTCACAATGTTCAATGTGAGCAATTACAATGAACATCAAAAAAAACAATAGAAATAAATTTCCAATGCCGGGAGTCGCGTGGTACTTCCCAACCCTCCCCCAAACTTAGCGTATTGAAAATTATTGCATGTACCATCAATAGTTGGGAAGTATTAATAATTGCCGATTCATGTGATTAATTGTCGTAAATTATTTACTTTAACTTTGTTATTTAGTTTGAATTAATAATAGCCGGTAATTATTAATATAAACCGGTTAATTACTTGGACCGTAACATATATAGCGTGGGAGGGGTAAAATCTGAACCACGAAAGAATGTAAACCTACATTCTTATATATACTAGGGAGATCCGATCCCCCCCCCCCGACGCCTACGGCGCCCAATCCCCCGAGTTCCGAACTGGTAGGCCGGTTCTCCTTGAATTCTGATGACTCAAATTTTGAAGACTCGACACTCAGGGTAGCCCCTGAGTTTCAAAACGTTTCAAATAACTTGACAAAAAACGTGACACAAAAACGTTACAGAAAAAGGCTTATAATTTTATATTATAGGGTAGATATATATGTGTGTATGATGTCGAATCGATTATGTACCCCTAGGAAAGTTTGTTTAAATTAATCCTTAAATTAAGCAAAAATAACTTATTCTCCATGAGATGTTTGCCCATAACAAAACCAACCAATGAAGATGTAAATGATTATCTGTTAGTTTTGTATTTTTTTATAATCAAATTAAAAATAGATTGAACTTAACCTTCGAACTAGTTTTGGTCATTATTTCAAAATATAACTCTGAACTCATCATTCCATGAAACAAACAAAATCAATAGTTCGGTCTTCCATTTGCTTAACAACGAAACCATTAAATACAGTTGCAAAGTAGGCTTATTAATAAAAAGTCTAATAATAAAGACTAGAACTTAAGTCGATAAGGATTGATACAATGCTAAAAAAACTTAGCACTCTTCATGAAATGTACTTATCCTATAGAAATAGCTTAAATAAATTTACTTCTTCTTCCATAGAAAATCAGAGAGAATGCATATCCTTTTTTAAGAAGCGTTTCAGTCTTTTAATGAAGAGGATGGGAATGGAAACCGAACTTGAAGCACAAAGGGTTCACTGTTCTGAAAAGAAAGTAAATGCGACTGTCTCTCTCTTTAGACAATGAACGAGTATCTACTTTGC
Source organism: Typopeltis vanoorti (assembly GCF_054136105.1). Taxonomy (NCBI): domain Eukaryota; kingdom Metazoa; phylum Arthropoda; class Arachnida; order Uropygi; family Thelyphonidae; genus Typopeltis; species Typopeltis vanoorti. The sequence continues at coordinate 11,500,914 of NC_143572.1, read as the reverse complement.
TTAGCATATCATACGCTATATTATCAATTTACCATGTACGCATGACCTTTCAACCATTACGTAATTCTACACAGATATTTGCATTTCTACGTCGAATTAATGCTGTAATTCAATCTTTTTAAATGTCGTCTTAAAAACACGAGCTCCGAACCATAATATTATCCGAAGACACTTGATAGGCTTTTACCAAAACCGCAGACTATAAGACTTAGACAAAGCAGAGTGCTCGAGAGTACTCCAAATGACAGAGACCACCCCGACGCACTAAGCAGGTTGTTATCTTTCATCTGTGCATCATAATCACTTTTTATTTTAACTTCAAATGCTGTTTTTGTTCAGTGTTTGATGCACGTGATATTCGGAATTTTTCTATAGCATTTTCTCTTCTCTTCACTGAGGAAAAACTAGAAAGAAAAAGCGAAGTAAAATATTTTTACTTTTTTCTCCCTTTACAAACACAGAATTTGTGTAGAAGGTTCAAAAGTAAATGTTAAAAAAAAAGAAAAAATTATCCTACAAAAGCTGGTCCATTCAGAAAACTTTTAGTTAATAAGCTGTTTTCTTTTTTTTTTTTTTTTTTGTATTATATATATATATGTATATATATATTACATTTATCAGCACAGAATCTTGAACTTAGTTCAGAAATACTAAAACAAAAAATAAGCAGAAAAAAAAAAAGTTTGATGCACAAACCTACTAATGTATATCAAACTATTTTTTTTTTTTTCTTGTGTACAGGCTTAAGTGCTGTGAGGACATTATGTTGGAGGTTTAATGGATTTTTTACAACACTCAAAAATAATTAAAACAGAATTTAATACTTCCTATATTTCGTCCTAGTCACTAGGACATCTACGGGGATTACAAAAACAATTAATGTAACATGCACACAAAAATTTACAATACTAAGCCCAACCACGTGGGTGACACTAAAGTCCTATCTAGGTGGAGCGCCCTCTAAGGGCGGTAGTAGGTAGCCTGGAATGTAAGGTGAGACCTCTGGTGATGAGTGTTTCCCAAATCTTCGGAAGCTTAATGCAACCGTATTTATTAAGATTTGGTTGGTTTCTGAGAGCTGCTGCTGCTTCTAAGAAAAGTCTCTCTTTCTTGAATTTGCTGTGGTGGAGCATGGTGGTTTTCTTCCATGATACTCTGTGGGTGGTGTCCAAAACATGGTCAGCCAAGCCTGAATGGCCATAGTTGTGTTTAACGATGTACGACTTGTGTTCCTCCAGGCGGATGGATGCTGATCTGCCTGTCTGCCTAAAGTACGCAAGCTTACAGGAACAGGGTACTTTGTCAACTCCAGGCAGAGAGAGAGAGGAGGGAGCTGATCTTTCGTAGAACGGATAAGGGTAGCAAGTTTGCGGTAGGGCTTATATGCTGTGTGTAGGTTATACTTTTTTAGTATCTTGGCTATTTTTTCCGAAGTACCACGGATGTAGGGTATGATGATGGCATTTTTAAAATCTTGTTGACGAGAGGGACGGGGAATGGGAGAGGAATTGATTATTTTTTTGATACTGTGTTCGCTGTAGCCATTGGAGAGGAAAGTTCTGTGTATGTGGTTAAGCTCAGTAGTGAGGGCGGTTCCACTGGAACAAAGATTGTGGGCTCTCTTGGTAAGAGTTTTAATGATGCCATATTGTTGCGAGGGGTGGTGGTGGGAGAGTTTGTGAATGTATCTGCCTGTGTGTGTGGGTTTTCTGTATACAGTGAAGGCAAGTGTATCATTAGGCAGGCGTGTGACTAAGGTGTCTAGGAAGGGTAAACAATTGTTCTTTCCTTTTCCATAGTAAACTGGATTCTTGGACGTAGGCTATTGAGATGACTGAGGAAGGAGTCTAACGTGTCTGGGCCATGAGGCCAAATAGAGAACACATCATCTACATATCTTAGCCAGATAGAAGGTTTGAGTGGGGCTGAGTCTATGGCTCGTTTTTCAAAGTCTTCCATATAGAAATTGGCAAGGGGGGGTGAGGAACCCATGCAGGTTCCCTCTATCTGCTTGTAGATTTTGTTCTTCCAAGAGAAATACCCAGAGTTGATGGCAAAGGAAAAGAGATTTAAGATGTCAGAGGGAAAAACGTTTTCTAAGAGAGATAAAGTGTCAGTTAAGGGAATATTGGTAAACAAAGACGAGATATCAAAGCTTACTAATATGTCTGTATTATTCAAGGTTAAATTTTCTGTGAGGGCTTTAAAGTGGGTCGAGTTTTTTATATAGGAAGCGGAATTTCCGGTGAGGGGGGACAGAGAGTTGGCCAGCTGTTTAGACAGTCTGTAACAAGGTGCATTGGTGGCATCTACTATAGGTCTGAGTGGGGAATTGGGTTTGTGGATTTTTGGTAAACCGTATATTCGGGGGAGACGGGAGCGGAAAGGTTTAAGTTTTTTCGTGACGTCAGGGGGCCAGGAGGTTACTTTTTTAAGTAAGATTTTTAATTTCTTAACTTGTGATTTTGTGGAGTCGTGTTCTAGCGGGATGTCGGTAGCGCGATCGCGGAGGATAATGTTCATTTTACGATTGTATTCGCTGGTATTAAGAACGACTGTGGCATTACCCTTATCCGCTCTGGTGATGACGATACTTTTTTCTTTGCGTAGTTTCAGGAGAGCCATGCGTTGGGCATACGATAAGTTACTTTTTGGAGGCGAAGAGTGAGCGAGGATGTTGGCTACGTCGAGTCTGATGGTGTTGGCTACCTCCGACGGTAAGTGACCGATTGCCCAGACACGTTATACTCCTTCCTCAGTCATCTCAATAGCCTACATCCAAGAATCCAGTTTACTATGGAAAAGGAAAGAACAATTGTTTACCCTTCCTAGACACCTTAGTCACACGCCTGCCTAATGATACACTTGCCTTTACTGTATACAGAAAACCCACACACACAGGCAGATACATTCACAAACTCTCCCACCACCACCCCTCGCAACAATATGGCATCATTAAAACTCTTACCAAGAGAGCCCACAATCTTTGTTCCAGTGGAACCGCCCTCACTACTGAGCTTAACCACATACACAGAACTTTCCTCTCCAATGGCTACAGCGAACACAGTATCAAAAAAATAATCAATTCCTCTCCCATTCCCCGTCCCTCTCGTCAACAAGATTTTAAAAATGCCATCATCATACCCTACATCCGTGGTACTTCGGAAAAAATAGCCAAGATACTAAAAAAGTATAACCTACACACAGCATATAAGCCCTACCACAAACTTGCTACCCTTATCCGTTCTACGAAAGATCAGCTCCCTCCTCTCTCTCTGCCTGGAGTTGACAAAGTAACCTGTTCCTGTAAGCTTGCGTACTTTGGACAGACAGGCAGATCAGCATCCATCCGCCTGGAGGAACACAAGTCGTACATCGTTAAACACAACTATGGCCATTCAGGCTTGGCTGACCATGTTTTGGACACCACCCACAGAGTATCATGGAAGAAAACCACCATGCTCCACCACAGCAAATTCAAGAAAGAGAGACTTTTCTTAGAAGCAGCAGCAGCTCTCAGAAACCAACCAAATCTTAATAAATACGGTTGCATTAAGCTTCCGAAGATTTGGGAAACACTCATCACCAGAGGTCCCACCTTACATTCCAGGCTACCTACTACCGCCCTTAGAGGGCGCTCCACCTAGATAGGACTTTAGTGTCACCCACGTGGTTGGGCTTAGTATTGTAAGTTTTTGTGTGCATGTTACATTAATTGTTTTTGTAATCCCCGTAGATGTCCTAGTGACTAGGACGAAATATAGGAAGTATTAAATTCTATTTTAATTCTTTTTGAGTGTTGTAAAAAATCCATTAAACCTCCAGCATAATATATCAAACTATTTTTTCTACTTAAAAATGTTAATAATATACCTTATTATATTATTAAAATTTTTATTTTCATGGAGTTCTGTGATTCATCGCTGGAGGCCCATGCTTGTTCATTCTTCGTTTTATGAGAGGAATAACTCGACTTATCAGGAGGGGGGGGGAATCCTTTTATGATGAAAGGGTACCTCACTTTTAGTTGTAAAAGGTCCTTGTAAAGATCACTCATGTCACAATGAGATTTGAATCTGAGTTTTTTTTCTTTTTTTTCCGAACCAAAGACAGCGCGTCTCATTATTCTTCCCACTGCGTCATTAGCGCAAAAACTGGCGAGTTTGCTTCTACCATTCAATAATAAATTCAATTTCCATTAATAAAATATTAAAACAATCTTTTTTTTTTTTTTGTCCATTTGCTTTATTTACTTCTTTGAAAAGTAAGCTCTGCAACTTAAAGTCAGTCGAACAGTTTGCACAACATCAAGAAGAAGAAAAAAAAGTACATTTGTAACGTACTGAACTCAGTGTGGTGTTCAGTTACTCTATTTTTCTCCGCCACTCCCCACGTCCACCAAATGAAACTCGCCTGTAATCTGCGCTTTCTCACCATAATTATATAGTATTGCTTTGAACTCAGGGAACACCCCTTTTAGCTTCTGGAGTTCGATACTTGGGAAGATCTGATGATGAATATCAAAATGGTGTATATAAATAAATAGTTCTAAAAAATAAATAAATAAGCATTCCTTAAAAGTATCCGTAACTTTCGAAGTCCTTCCTGCCTATGCAAAGTATGAGATCACTTAAATGAGTTTCACAAAAGGTGTAAGCGACTATTTGATTCATTTTGTTCTGTTGTCCTTTGCAATTTATACTGGGACTTTGACTCGATAGATTTTATTGAATTTTGCTATTTGTAATCCTTATCATCCCAATTATTGTTTCGATCGGATCATTTACAGGGGCACAAAGGGGAAAAACCTGTCGAAATTATACTGCTGCAATAATCCTTTACTGACTAGATGAAATTTAATAAAATTTGGAGTTTAATTTAGGTTACATGACGATTCTGTGAATGCATTTCAATTTAAGAGGACCATTTCAATAGTACAATAAAAGATGATTATAGTGATGAAAGGCAGTTAATCATAAAGCGATACAGACTAATTGACTTCTGTCACTTAACAGCTTCCAGTAATCTATTTATTTATTTTTAGAAAACTTTAATAATTACAGGCAACCAACTGCAAATAATAATTAAGAACAGATGGCAAAAAAACGTCAAACCTTAACGAATTATGATCTTATTTCTACTACTTTCATGAAGCTTAATTACAACAAAGTGCTATTTATCTATCCACAAGTTCAGCATAAGTAGACTTAAGTATTTTGAACCGGACCAAGAAAAGATGTTTCAAAGATGAATATGCCACCGCAATATAGAGATAGGCAGCGAGTGAGTTAAAGCACTTGTCAAGGCCATTTACTCACCCACACAAACAGCTGCAAAGAGGTGAATGGCCAGCAAATAAAGGCTGTCTCAGTGGAATCAGTCAATTTCCCAGACGGTCGTCGAGCTTTCCATCATTTGAATAGGCATGTTTCTGTCTGATTCAGATTACCAGAGCAGTTGGTAATGACGACATTGAATATTTATTACCAGAAGCACATCTGTTGTCTGATATCGAAAAACTCTCTCTCTCTCTCGTGTGTGTGTGTGTGTAGAAAACTATATATGATGAGCATTCTCACATACAAAACATTAAAAATTTAATAAAATAGTCCAGTGAATTGTCAAAAAGTTGATGGACAGTAGGAAAATTCAATTATATTTGACTAAATAACTGTGGGGTGATTTTGTTCTGTGCAGACTGAAAAAGATAAGTGGAAAAAATATTAACTGAAGATGACCTTGAATGTGGACCGTAAATGGATGATGTCTTACTACTTCTCTCCTCAAAGAGTGTCAATACACGAGTAGAAGAAAGACATACAAAACATTATCTGCATTTTTTTTTTTAATAATGAAACCTGTGGTGCGATCAAAATTAAAAGAAACACACGTATTAACCACAGTGAAAATTATTTAACTGTAAATATTTCATCCTAAGTATCTTAGGACATCATCAGTACAGTAGTTTAAAACAATAATAGGAACAACATACAGTTAGGGCGCATGATTACAATAGAATCTCATTAAACGTGCGTAACGTGTTACAGAAGTAAAAAAAAAAAAAAAAAAATTATTTAACACAATTTTGTATGACAATTTCCCATACTTTAGGAATAGTAAGAACGTCGTTGCGGTTTAAGTTTGGTCTGTGTAGTAGGGCTTCAGAACTCTCTTTGTATAAACGTTCATGTTTATATAAAGATCTATGTAAAAGTTTAGACTTTTCCCAATGGATCCTATGGTTTGGATTTTCAATTCCGTGTTGAGAAGGCCAGATTTCTGCGGTTTAAAAAGACGAATGTGGTCTTGATGTTCCCAGATGCGTTTCTGAACAGACCTACCTGTCTGTTCAAAGTAAGACAATTTGCATGAGCATGGAATCTCATAAACGCCAGGCAACATCAAAGGTGAGAGTTTGTCCTTAGGAGAAGGTAACAAGTTGTAAATTTGGTTGATAGATTTGTAAGTAATGGCAAAATTGTATTTCTTCATAATTGTAGAAAGACGTTCGGAGATGCCTTTGACGTAAGGTATGGGAATCCTATGGACTTCTTCCTGTCTGGTTTGATGTATGGGGAAGTGACTGATGATTTTTTTGAGTTGTTTTAGGATTATATCCATTTAGGATGGCTGTATTTTTGATTACTTCTAATTCCTGGTTTAAAGATTCTTCAGAGGAGCAGAATTTGTGTGCTCTGGAAACTAGTGATTTAATAATGCCAGATTTCTGAGATGGATGATGAGCGGAAGAATTGTGAATAATGTAGCCACCTGAGAATGTAGGCTTGTGAAAGACAGACGTGGCGATGGAACCGTCTTTTCTTTGGATGTGTAAATCCAAAAAGGGGATACCCTGTGGAGATTCTTTTTCTAACGTAAAAAAAAAAAAAAAAAAAAAAAAAAAAAAAGAAGAAGAAGAAGACGGTTCCATCGCCACGTCTGTCTTTCGCAAGCCTACATTCTCAGGTCGCTACATTCACAATTTTTCCGCTCATCATCCATCTCAGAAATCTGGCATTATTAAATCGCTAGTTTCCAGAGCACATAAATTCTGCTCCTCTGAAGAATCTTTAAACCAGGAATTAGAAGTAATCAAAAATACAGCCATCCTAAATGGATATAATCCTAAAACAACTCAAAAAAATCATCAGTCACTTCCCCATACATCAAACCAGACAGGAAGAAGTCCATAGGATTCCCATACCTTACGTCAAAGGCATCTCCGAACGTCTTTCTACAATTATGAAGAAATACAATTTTGCCATTACTTACAAACCTATCAACCAAATTTACAACTTGTTACCTTCTCCTAAGGACAAACTCTCACCTTTGATGTTGCCTGGCGTTTATGAGATTCCATGCTCATGCAAATTGTCTTACTTTGAACAGACAGGTAGGTCTGTTCAGAAACGCATCTCGGAACATCAAGACCACATTCGTCTTTTTAAACCGCAGAAATCGCCTCTCTCAACACAGAATTGAAAATCCAAACCATAGGATCCATTGGGAAAAGTCTAAACTTTTACATAGATCTTTATATAAACATGAACGTTTATACAAAGAGAGTTCTGAAGCCCTACTACACAGACTAAACTTAAACCGCAACGACGTTCTTACTATTCCTAAAGTATGGGAAATTGTCATACAAAATTGTGTTAAATAATTTTTTTTTTTTTTTTTTTTACTTCCGTAGCACGTTACGCACGTTTAATGAGATTCTATTGTAATCATGCGCCCTAACTGTATGTTGTTCCTATTATTGTTTTAAACTACTGTACTGATGATGTCCTAAGATACTTAGGATGAAATATTTACAATTAAATAATTTTCACTACGTGTGTTTCTTTTAATTATTATCTGTATTGCAAATCCCACCTCAGATGAACAATGCCCATGAACGTATTTCGAAAAACTTGTTGTTACATGCCATCCACTCATTTTCGACTCTTGGTGATCTTGTGAACAAAGGCCTTCCATCTCGTTCGGCCTCTTGTCTTCCTTTCAGCAGTTGTAAGTTCAGGTTGCTAAGTTCTTTTATTTTGTCCATCCAACTCTTTTGAGGTCTTTCTCTCCTTCTCATACCTGCAACATAACTGCTTTTTCCAATGCTTCAGATATTAGCTTAATATGCCCAAGTACATTAACTTCTATTCAGCGATCATCGCCTCAAAGGAGCATTCTGTCTTTATACTTTCTTATTGGTCAGTCTTGCAGTCCATGAGATTCTTAATAGTCTCCTCCATGCCCATAATTCAAATGAATCATTTCGCTTTCTTTTTAGTCAATCAGCTTTCACATCCATACATCACTAGTGGAAATACCCTTGCTTTGAAAATTTTAATAACTTTGTGGGCTTACTAACACCTCTATCTTTCATAATTTTTGTCTGGTTTAGCATAGCTTTTTCCCCCATGGCTATCCTTGGAGAAAATTAACAGAGCGAAAACATTGAACATCTTTGCAATAGAGAGTGAAGCAATAATTCCTTCTTTTTTTAAAAAAAAAAAACTTTTCGCACTGAGAATTGCGCAAAAATTTAAGGAAATAATTCTGCACCTTCTTCTGGTCTGGTATGTTTCCGCAATTAAGATTTAATTGTTTGAATCGAAAGTATTGAAATCTTTTAGACTCTAAAGGATTACTTTAGGAAAGTTACTCTAAACCCAGAAAAGCATCATTAATATGGTCCAGTAATTAATATGGTCGATTTGGCTGCCTCTTAATTCTGAATTTCCGTTCATTCCCGATGTTCTGTGAGGACCTAGCCAGACTTATAATCATTTCTCACCTGTGTGAAAATTCATGACATTTAGCTTTTTGCATGTTGTGAAAACACTTCTAAGATTTCTTGTGATTACTCGATATATATTCTGTAGGGTCGGTAAGAAAAAAGTAATCAGCTTTGTTAAAGAGCATCGGCTCCTTAGTTCGGTATTTTTGGCATTCCCGATAGACTCGTTTTCTTCAGCACGTTACCAACTGTGAACCTTTGAAATGCTTGACTGCTATACAATAACACGCGCAGGTTTTTCACCAAATGACATTCAAGTGTCTTTCTACCCCCCCCCCCTCCGAAACGATGTGAACTCTTTCCGTATACTTTCGTTTTCGACATATAAATGCTAACTGCCGATCACCTTTATAGACGACAAAATTTATGCATATTGTAGTCGCAATTTCTTTCAACTGGACAAGTGTTACCACTTTTACTAGCATGGTGTATCTCTCAACCTCGTCAATTTTCTTCTCTTCTCCAATTCGACAAGATAATTCAGTAATTTTGACAAGAAACTTCCCATGTACAGGTAATCCTCGTATAACGCGGATGTTAGGTTCCACAGAAATGCCGCGTTATATAAATCGCGTTATGCGAGACTCAGCTCACATAGAAAAAATAGGATTATGTTCCGAAATATACACTTTTAATTATATAAGCAACAATGACATATCCAACAAAAATATTTTTTTATTTAATTCAGGTAATTCATTTAAGTTAAGAAAACATATAAACTATGAAACAAATACATAGTTTAAACTTATAAAAATTACAAATTGTACGTAAACTTCATTGCACATAATACATAAATGTTTCAGGCAAAATGAAATAAGCTGCATATTTTAATCATCATCACTGTTCTTTATTTACGAGTGTCCAGACGACGTCATCACTTGAAATCTCTTGGACATCATTTGTATAATTCTCATTGCATACTTCGGCTGGTTTAGTTATCAAGAAGTCAGTAATAAGACCTTGCTTACCACTATGCTGCAATTTTTTTATTAAGTTCATAATATGGAGCTAAACAAATATCCAGTTGTCTCGTGAATTTTCCGGAGCGCTCCATTGAGGGATCATTATCCATAAAATAACTTCCTAACTTTCTTGCCAAGTCCAATCCTTCTGCTCATTTTTGTAAACTGAATTCGGTAAAGGATTCATCACAATCAGAATCTTCGGTAGAACTTTCCCCGCCATTTGGTTCCGTCATTTATTAATTGTACCAGTTCCTCCTCATTTAAATCTATTTTCCCATCAATTAATTCACTAATTTCGTTTTCAACCATATCGCAAAAGCCCTTAAGTGGCCATTACTATAATTTTTTTTTTTTTTTTTTTACATAAAAAGCATTACATATTGTATGTAACTCACCAGAAAATAAAGGGCTCAGCTTGAGATTAACACACTTATGGTGTTTAATGCGCTCTCCTGGCAGAAAACGAAGACAATTTTCAAAATAAACACTTGATACGGTAAACAATTGACGTACATGCGTGCTAAAGAGTATTTCCCTTAATATAAATTCGCTACTTATAACTATATGCGCGATACGGGCAGACGCAAATTTAACGAAGATAAAATTTGATTTTCAAGTCGCGCGATAACAAATATATGAAAAAATGAAGGGTTACTACAATTTGTAGACCGCGTTATATCGGAACTGCGTTGTATAAGAACCGCGTTGAACAAGGGTTACTACAATTTGTAGATGCGTTATATCGAAACCGCGTTGTATAAGTACCGCGTTATACGAGGGTTACCTGTATTTAGTTTTTTTTTTTTTCATGTATTTTCCCCTGTAATTTATTATTATTTTTTTTTACTTTGCCTGAGGGTCATAAAAACGCAGAGAACGAAACACAGATGGTAACATAATGAATGCATCAATAAGTCACTTGGTTATGATCTCACTGAAAGATTAAGTGGCTTTAAAGCTCCCAAAAAATAACAGACTATCTTAAATTAAGATAAATGCGACACCAGACATGTTTTATCTATGACAGAGTTTTCTAAATTGTGGGCTTTAGTTCCTAGAGAATGATTATTTAATACTGAACGCGGAATGACCTTGTTTTTGAAAAATTTTGATTTTGGAAACAGGAACGACCTCCGAGAGTAACTAACCTAAAACAAAAGGGGGGGGGAAGCGAACACCAGGCAACTGCGCAATCTCCTCTGAAAACTAAACCGATACAAATTTGGCCACAAACACATCGGATTCATAAAATCACTTCAAATTGCATAAAATCACTGATTTTACACAATTTGAAGTTGCAGAAGTTGCACCCGTTGCAGAAGGTCATTCCACATATCCCCCCGCCCTCCAAATGAACATTTCTTATATTATTATTATTTGATACCTCCAGGGAGTCCAAAGACTCATCGAGGGAGGACTCATCTACACCTCTGTCTCCACCACTCAATCCACCAACTGACCGCAACTACACCAACGCCATCTACTGCCAACCACACCACTGGTATTTCCACAGACAAACTCAAACATTCATGCCCACTGCGGGATTAGAATCAGCAGCCTTTCGGCTGGAGAGCGGATATGCTAACCACTCGGCCAGCCAGACCTAATACTGAATACTTTCTTCGCAAGTTCGCATTGCAGTGTGCAAGTGTTTCTAAAAGTAATAGGCCTGACCTCTGACAGAGTCAGATTCAACCAAATACAACAAGCTCCTGTTAAATAAATTCAAGAAATTACAGCTGACCAAACGATTATTCTCATAATTATCTTATTAGTATTATTGCTAAATATAAATGAAATAAATGAATGAAAATATCCAGTTAGTACATAACTTGGAAAATCATCTTCTTTAATCCAGTGGCGTAGCTAGGGGGGGGGGGGGGGGTCCGCCCCGGGCGGCACTTTGAACCTTACCCTGTATGTCGTTTTGACTTTTTATTGTATTGAGAGGGACGACAAACTCACGGACCGTCCAGGGCGACAAAAGCTCTAACAAAGTCACTGCTTTAATCGTATGTATTACAGCTAGATATTGACACGATATACTATTTGTAGTGTCACGATTTTGCCTCGGTACTACGGATCTTTAATGGCCTCTTAGCCTTATTTGCTCTGGCTGTAATTCAAAACAACAACACCCATTAATCTTAACCCTCCGGAGCTCGCAGCTGATCTGACAGATACATGCAAAATGTTTAATATAAATATTTTACACAATTCAGTGTATAGCTTGGAAGTCATGAGTAGCTGTGCATTCATATGTTACATATTCCGCATTGTTTTTTGCTGTCAGTTTGGTTTAACACATGTTATATAAAAGTTTGTGATATTTGACAGTAAATTGTATCTGACAGATACCGCGACCTCCGATGTCAGTAGAGTATGGTTTAGTTTTTTTGTTTTTTTTCATGTATTGAAATATGTATTATTGAAATAGAGAGCCAAAGGCTTATTTTTTTCATACATGATCACTAAGGATAGTGATGTGGAACTTACTCCACCTTTACTACGAGTTGCCCATAGGGTTGCTTATGCTTGCATACGCCGAAACTTTTAGTTTCTATATATTCGGCACGACAACTCTTGTAGTTTCTATATATTCGGCTATGAAATAATGTTGGATTCAATATCCGCTTAATTTTTACCATCATTATTTTACCATCAATATTCTAACAGACAGCTTGGTTTTGGCCGAGTGGTTAGCATACTCTCCCCCAAATCAACAAGCTGCGGTTAGAATCCCGCCGTAGGCATGAATGTCGGGGATTGTCATTAGATTGGAGGGCATCTCCTGGTGTGAAACCACTGCTCTGCTCATGAGGCCTGAAATTACTTGTTCCTTGAGCAAGTTTCGTGAGCAGCGTTGCCAGATAGTGTAAAAAAGAAATAAAAATACACAAAATCAATTAAGGATTTTTAAAAATGTTAGCTTACCGACAGTATTAATTGTACTATAAAAGAAAAAAGACTCAAGGTCCAATTGGTTGATATCATCTGCTAGCTGTGAAGTATTTTGCTTCATGCATAGGAAAATATTAGCCAATAATTTGTGATGCCTTCCATTTGAGTCATACTAGCATTAGAAATTCTGATACGACACTATATTATTATTAGTGACAACTCCAAGGATTCATCGTGGGAGGGCACACTACTTCACTACGACTCACCGCTATTCTAAGAAAAAAGAAGAAAAAAAAAGCGAGTGAAGCCTATTCTTCTGATAGCTCAGCTCTCTCTCTCTCTACCACCTACTTGCCTACTTACACCCTCGGTGTATACATACACCGAGGGTGATCTGAAAAGTTCTCGGGAAAAAACGAATTTATAATTTAAAAATTATTTTTATTTTTCAACATAATCTTCCTTAAGACTAATACATTTTCATTTCCAGCGCCATTATCCCGTCTCCCTGTAATGGTTCTCAGCAAGATCTGCAAAATACCCCTCTACAGCTGCAATCACCTCTTGATTCGAAGAAAAACGCTGACCAGCGAAAAATAGTTTTAGTTTTGGCATGAGATAGAAGTCAGAGGGAGCCAAATCTGGGGAATAGGGTGGATGTTCCAACAATTCATAGTGCAGATTCCTTAATTTTCCCATTGCTAAACACCTTTATGGGCAGGTGCATTGTGCTGATGAAAGATGATTTTTTTCTTCTGCAAACCGGTTCTTTTCTCACGCATTTTCTCGTCTAGTCTGGTTAAAAGTTCGGAATAATATTCCCCAGTTATTGTTTTACCCTTTTCAAGATAATTAACAAACAATTTGCCTTCAGCATCCCAAAACACCGATGCCATGACCTTTCCTGCTGATGGAACCGACTTTGTTCTTCTTTGGCGCTAAACAACCGGCTTCTGTCCACTGTTTTGACTGCTGTTTGGATTCTGGTGTGTAATGGTGAATCCAAGTCTCATCCACAGTAATAAATCGACGCACAAAATCAGTTTTATTCTTGTTAAAACGCTCCAAGCACTGTTCAGAGATTTTTATGCGAGTGCGTTTTTGATCTGCTGTGAGCAAGCGCGGAACCCATCTTGCGCAAAGCTTTTTCATATGCAATTCTTCATGCAAAATATATCCTACACGTTCTTTTGAAATGCCTATAGTCTCAGCAATTTCAGGCACTTTGACTCGCCGGTCATGCAATACCATATCATGCACTTGATCAATGATTTCTGGTGCTGTTACACTTTTTCGTGCTGTTACACTTGTTACAGCCCTTAATCATCCTAATGATCACGAGGATCATTAGGATGATTAAGGGCTGGTACGGCCACGTTTAAACTTGGTAGCCCATTTCTTAATTGTCAAAAACAAAGGAAAAGAGTGTCCATAAACTTTTATGAACTTCGAATGAATTTCTTTTGACATTAAACCTTCTTTTACAAAGAATTTTATAATCGTACGATACTCAATTTTACCCATTGCAAGGGTTACAGACAACAATTTGGCTTCTCACAGCTGTATAAAACAAACTACTTGATAGAATGACTTGAAATTTCATATGGATCCTTATGACAGATGTACCAACTTAGAATAAAAAAATGTCATGCCGATAGTGTTGCCATCTATGGTCTATGCCAAGAATCATTCAGACCACCTTCGTACATACTTTATATATATTAAATATCTTATATGACTACTATATATCCGAGTGATAAAATAGAAAAAAAAACTATTTATTTCTAAAAGGCACTACTAGTTTCTTCTTTCTAGAAGACTTCATCGGGTGTATTACGTAGAACTGAAAAAAAAATCAGAAATACATAAAAAAATGTGATTCGAGTACGTCTACCATACACTTAAATTATCAACGGATTGCTAACATTTGAATGAATTCTTGGACTGGATGTAGTCTTGCGAACGTCATAGCTGAATAGCAGAGAAGTGACAATCAGAAAGGTTGTAGCTGAGGTTTACATTAAGGTTTAGTTAAGGTGAACAGGACTCAGTGCAACTTCTGTTGATTTCAAGATTTTTCTTTCAAGTTCATCATGGCATTTATATATGATTTCAGATCTATCCCAGTTTACTGAGTGCGTATTGAATTGATCGTCGACGGGGTCAGAAGAATTAGAAACATGACTGAATAAAGCTGAGGCCTGGTTCTATCGTAGGTGATATCTCTGAGATGTCCTTCAATACAATGCTCAATTGATTTCTCAATTTGTCCATAATACGGGGAATTGCAGCCACACCAAAGACGGTAAAAACCTGGATAATTTAAATTGTTGTTTTGGTTTTACCGGGCAAAGCCAGGATCGAAGCTTCTTGGGGGGGGGGGTGAATAAAGTATGGATCTTTTATTTCTAGAAAATTTCTGTCAACTTGTGAGAAATGACGCTGATATACGAAATAGTCATCTAACCTTTCACATCATTACTCTCTCTGATACAGTTTGGAGGTGGATTAAACAAGAATTTAGAAATAGTCTTACGATAACCATTCTGAAAAATCGATAAAAAGCAACTTTAATTCTTTGGCGATCTCTTTTTCTTTTCGTGGCTGATGAGAGTCGGCGCACAGGTTGCCAAAGTGGAAATAATACCAAGCTTTTGAGGTAGGTAATGATGAGGAGCATGAAGATATCTGTTGATATGTGTAGGTTTTCTTTATATACAGAACTCCACAAATATGACATATGCTTGTCCACTCTCCCATGACGAGAGCAGGATAGACTGAGAAGTGGAGAAAATATTTTTATTTAATCAAAAAGTAACTTTGACATATCGAATACCCAACTGCAGTTCACCCCATCGATGTTCAATAGGACCGAGATCAGGGCTCTGTGGAGGCCAGTCAAGTGTAGTGACATTCATGTCAACAAACTGCGCAGTATCAGCAGCAGTCTTATGACACGTTGCATTGTCTTGTTGAAATAGGCAATAGTCAGTTCCGTAGAAACACCACAAAGTAGGAAGTATTCAGATACCTCTCGGAGTTCAATATTCGTGGACCACAAACAGAGGTCAGAGGCCAAACAAGAAAAAACAGCACCATACTATCACATCGCCACCTCAGAATTTCATAGTTTAAGTTATGTACTCTGGTAAGAGATGTTCTCCGAGCATCCGCCACACTCACACCCGTCCATCTGCTGGGCAAGAGTGTGGCGTGATTTGTCGCTCCATAACAGTTTTCCAAGCTTCCATCTCACTGTACATGCTCTTTGCACCACTGAAGAAGGCGCTGCATGTTGGTTCGGTTAATGTCGGGCTTGCATGTTACGGTCCTACCATGGAAACCCATGTTGTGAGTCTCTGTTCTAAATGTTTTTGTGCAGATTCATTTTCCAATCGATGCCTGGAGCTCCGCATTCAAAGTGTCGGCCGACGAATGGCGGTTTTAACATATTATTCTTCGTAGTACCTAAGGTCACGTTCGGTGAGTGTGGCGGGTCATCCTGCTGGTAGCACTTGCAATTGACTCCCTGCTCTTCTATCTCAGTCTGGTATCGCTGATTGTCGCAGCTATTTCACACGGACACAGTTGCACTGACTTGGGAGTATCGTATTCCTCCAATTTATAACGGCTACAAGCGCGTGATTCGTTACACGGCACAATGCACCTTGCCCATGGGGGGGGGGGGGGTCCGTTGACTTCTTTCCATGCCGTGTATATAGAGGCAGCATAGGACTAATTACCTTATCTTAAAAGTAAGGTTCCAAAACCCAAGAATACTTGCTTATCATGGGTCTTAAGAGTCTATAATTATCGGGAATTATTATTGTTATTAGGTCAGATTATTAACGTGTTTGACTGTTTTTTTTTTTTGTTGTTGTTGTTGTTGTTTTGTTTTCAACAATGATTAAAATGCAAATGATTTTTTCGAACTTCGAATATATTCTAAGACTAGATATCATAATGATGAGTTAACAATGTGCTATAACATTTTTTTTTTGAAAATTTGAAGGAAAAAAAACTAAATAATAAAAAATAAAAACGAATACTAAATTCAGAAAATCTGTGGAACAAATAAAAGGACGCTGAAAAAAAAAAAAAAAAAAGACGAGAAACTCAACTAAAATTTTACAAAGTAATGGGCACTCCCCCTCTGTTATATGGTTCAGAAACATGGACTGTTAAAAAGAAAGATGAAAACAAAATACAAACTGCAGAGATGAAATTTTTAAGAGCAATTAAAGGATGCAGAAATTTGGACGATATAAGAAATGAAGACATTAAAAAAAAAACTAGATATTTATAGCATAAATGAAAAGATCAAGGAATATAGAGAAAAATGGAAAGAACATCTATTTAGGATGGAAAGATATTGGTTATCAAAAGAGGTGGATAGATATAGAAAGAGGGAGAGAGAGAGAGAGAGAGAGAGAGAGAGAGAGAGAGAGACCAGCGCCAAAATGGAAAGACCAGTGAAGCCGGAACAGATAAAGGCTTAATCCTTAAAGAGAAGGAGGAGAAGAAGAAGAAATATAAATAGTAAAGCTGCCTACTAATACATCTTACTTTGTGAACCCCCTGGTAACTGAAATCTTTTTCTTGACTTTACTCAACTGCACAAGCACACTCACTTATTTCCCCCCCCCCACACACACACACATATTCGTTTCATTTGAGACAACATAAGGATGTGGCAGAATGTTTTATAACCGCGCATTCTGTGTTTAGCAGTGATTCAGGCTACCACAATACTTCCAAACGTTCTGAGTTTAAATCACAACTCACCAAATTTTTGTGTGAATTACGGAAGAAAGGAAATATTATAAATAAATAAATCCCCTGGTGTCTTTTATTCCTCAAAGTGAGTAGGCGGAGCTTCTTTAGCACAAACTTTATTTTTTATTCATTTATTTTTTTTAAGACAGGTATATATACTGTCCACATATGCTATAAACGTATCGATCTTTCCAAAGAAAGAATTTGAACTTTTCTCTCTACATCTAGAAAAAGACCAACAAAAATTCCAATGCAATGACATTTATATTTATTATATTTCTTTTTATTTTTATTTCCTTGAAGCCTATCTCAGATTCTCTCAAGACCCTCCAGAAGTTGATAAACACTAACCTAAAGTACGAATGGCCTTTGATTTAGCAATGATGGTAGGTCAACGGCTGAGCTAATGACGAGAAAGATCATAGTTTAATTGTTTAGTAGCATAGTGGCATCAACATCTCATCCTATCCCATCCAAACACACGCATTTGTGGTTCATTCATTTAAAAGCTAATGACCTATTTTGCCTACACCGTGAACTTGCTTTCCGTGAACTTGAGTCCTTGAACTATTACTGCAGAATAAATATGACATGAAGCCAGTTCGATAAGGCATTACAGTTTATGTTTCTATATCTTTTTAAAGATGTATTACAGGTTAATCAAAATATTTAATGATCAGAATTATTATCGAACTTGTTCAATTTCAATTTACTCACATTAGGTAAATTTAATGAGAGAAAAGTGTGCTGAAAAGTGGTCATTTGTCGTTAACTTTCTTCAGTGCTATCAATTTGATAACTGTGCAAGGAGAAAAGAAGAGGGCATGCAATAGTTTGAGATTACTTAAACAAACATTTTGCATAGATGCCTCATCTATCACTGTGCTGTAAATTCGTTTACCTGCAAGACTATTAAACAATATAAGCAATTTTACGCTATGGGGGTATGGCTTAAAGATATTTTGATCTGTAGGTTACCTCATATGTCAAATAATTAAATAAATCATTTTATTATAACGCAAATAACTAAATTTTATTACTGGTGCCTGTGTAGCCCATTGAAATTGGGTTTTGCTTCCATAGCGCTAGATCGGCCAAGGGTAGACCGTTATAGGCTCGATTCTAGTCACCAAGTGAAAGAACCTTTTCTGGTCATTTTTTTCAGCGGGTTCTCGAGTTAGTCTATCTTTGGCACTGATTAGTATGGTTTTTCATCCCTTATGGAGGCTCAGGCAAAAAAAGCAACTCAAAAATATAGACCGCAAAACCGTGGCTATTTCAAACATAATACAGTATACAATTGTTAGGATTTATGACCACGATATGACGGCACTTTGCCGTAACATATTTTCTGAAAGCCTTCATTCGCTTCTAGCCTCGATCTCAGCTGTTTGTGACGGCTGAAGGCTAAAGCCTCAAGGGTAAACTTGCTGACAACGATCTTCAAAAAAAAAAAAAAAAAAAAAAAGTCAGGTTCAAGAAGCACCACCTACTTTCTTTGGAAGTAAATGGCATTAAAGAATTTATTTTATTCTTATTTTTTTTTTTTATTACTTTGCTATCGGACGACTGTCAAATAAAGTCTACTGAATTCAGTTTTCCACTGATTAGCAACAGAATTTACGGTCACAATCTTTTGGTTATTTACTGTTCTTTATGTACACTAAATCACGCTCTTGGAAATTAACCTTGCCTATACTATCCATGTGACGCATTTTATGTGTTTCATATGATGAAAAACATACTATCGATTCATTTTGAATCCTGATGCTTATCAGACCACAGCTGAATACAAATAAAACCGATTATTGATTTATGTTGATTTCAAGTCTAGATCATAGGTGGCCAACAGCAGGGCCGCATGCGGCCCGTAATCTGATTTGTGCGGCCCGCGGCAGGATAAAAACTATATTAAATTATATGTATTATCAATTTAGCTATTAGTTTCGACCGCAGATTTTCTGATTGATATACTAGTTATATTCATTATTTCTGATGACGGAAATAATTTGTATCCTCAACACGGATCACCCTTCAGGATTTGTTACGAATATCGTCATCATCGTAGAAAATCGACTTTGATGAACTTGTTGCCGCCCATGAACGCCCACAGTGTTCTCATTAAGTTGTATTACATGTAAATAAATAAATAAATAAATAAAAACAGAAACATGTAATTAAATTTAATTTAATAACTTATATTTAAATCAATCAAATATTTTATATTGTTCTCCCAGTAGTAAAATGATTTAAAAAATATCGTAATTCAATACATATAACTATTGCCTTGAAAAAATGCAGAGTTTAATTTTTATTGAAGTTAGTGTGCGGCGAGTGACGTTACCACTCATCATATATTGGCCCTCGTATAGAATGAAGTTGGCCACGCCTGGTCTAGATATTATAACATACAACTATTTAAACATCATAGAAATAATGTTATATGGAAGTTTTAAAGGCAACATTTTTAAATGCTAAGTTTTCTGTAATTTTTTAAACTGGCACGTAGTATCTGAGAGGAAAGTCTGAAGCTTTGTGAGATACGCTAACGATGGGATAATAATAATAATAATATTATTATTATGATCTCAGAGAGAGTATGATCTCAGGGAGAGCTGAAAGAGAGCTTACAAATAAAAATGTTTCTGTAATCATCTCTACAAAAATCTCTTCTCTTCTCTCTTTCGTGTTATTTTTTCCTCTCAGTTTGAGAAACTCTGGTTATTTAACTGCGAACGCCACATGGTGTTCAATGTGATTTCTTATGGTGGCTGTCCATTATTCAGCCAAGTAGATCATGATATACTAACTGATCACGTCACTTTACATTAGTGTGAAGATTTGAAGAGGGAGAAGAAAGTGAAAGAAAGAAGAAGAAAAAAAAATCACTTTTACCTCCAGGTTAAGTCAGTTTTGGGCCATTTTTGTCCCTGCAATGCGTATCTCTTCGTTCTTTTTGAAAAAGCGATTACATCTGGCATTCCGCATCGCTTTTTACGCATGAGTTTTAATGTTGGTTCGTCGATTAATCCAGTCACTGGAATATTGGCAAACTTTTGCATGGCTCGAACGGCCTTCTGAAGTTGTTTCTCTGTGCGAAGATTTTCAGTCTCTAAGTCAGACGTCGGCAGATACCCGTATTTGGTCAGAAAGTCCTGAAAAAAGGAAGTAAAAAAATTAGATTTGAAAAGGAAAAGATAATAAATTATTCATTATTTCAAGCAACCTTTCATCTTGAGAAATTTTAATAGAGTCTATAAAACAGAGCTTTGAATGAACTACATTCTCTTAATTCTTAGAGAATTTTGAATTATAATTATTTTAAAAAAATGTAGATACAGCTGGTTCTTTCTTTGATCATCATAATAAATAAATATGCAGTAATGCTTTGTAATCTAACACAAAAACAGCTGTGAGTATTCTAATTAATAAGTAATGTATTTGCCGCTCTCTTTCTCTCTCTCCATTTTCCAACTTTGCAATGGTTTGGTTTTCAAAACTTACGCTCACTTTTCATATGACTTAAAATATAAATCATATTGTTCTTTTAACTTTTTTATGATTTAAAAAAAAATTAAGTAGTAGCAAATGGGTAGGCATGTATTTATTTAATGTTTAAAATTTTAAATTTATTTACTTTAAGGTTTAATATATTATTTTTAATTCATTTCATATATATATATATATATATATAGTTTTATGAAAAAATTGAAAAATTTTTTTCTTTTATAATGTCACCTGAAGAAGGCTGTTACAGGCCGAAACTAGTAGTGTGTTTATATTAAAACCTTTTTAATTAAATCTCGGTTCTAGTCATTCAATATTTTTTATAAAACTATATATATATATATATTATTTTAATTCATTTTTATTTATTGTCGTTATTTATTTTATTTTATTTTACTTTATTAATGATGACCTAGGCAACGGTCATCATTCTCTGGATTACATTGACTTATTAGCCATGACTGGTCCCCCACAACATGTAAATGTTCCACCTAGAGAATTCAATAGTTATGCATCGTGTTTGGATCATGCATTCGTTGAGACACAAAGTAAAAATAAAATTTAGGCAGCAGTGTTAAATCAACCAATCACAGATCACTTTCCAATAGCCATCTAAATCCATTTTCACTCAACATCCACAGGCACAAAAGATGACAGCGTCTGGTATACCCTAGAATACACTACAGCGTACTAAAACATAAATTAGGTAAGATTTCCTGGGAACAGATAACATTTTGAACCAATAGAATAAGCAGCTGTAAATACTCCAAGGAGGCGGGCTAAAACTAGCGAAGCATTGGATAACGCGTGACATAAAACACCGCATGGAACTCAAAGATAAGATGTATAAAAAAGCACACAAAAAAAATCCTTAAAATGAATTCTACGAGCATAGCTTCCGACATTATAGAATCAGGTAAATTATAAACTGAAAGAAGCAAAGAACGATTATGACCGTAATGCATTTTTTTTTTTAAATGCGAAAATGATGCTAAAAAAAACAATGAAAATAATATACTCTGTAAAAATATCCAAGAACCAATACTCGTACTTCCGAAGCTTACCGATACTGGAAATCATATAGCTCTAAATAGAGAAAGAACTTTAGCGAATAATTTAATAATTATTTCGTAGAAGCCAATGAAAATCTTGTAAATAGCGCTGATACCTCCATTAGTAATCATTATGCTAGATTTACGGATTCACCTTCGTTTTGGATTAAAAACATAATAACATGAAAACTAAAAAATCTAGAACTTATTAACCCATCTAGCCTGACCTCTTGTGGTAAAAAAATAAGTAATAAATAAATAAAAATAAATTCATTACTATAATAAAAAATTGAAGTAAAATAAATAAATAATAATTAATTATTATTTATTAATATCATTATTAATATTAATTAATATATCAGTATTAGTAAGGTTAGTGATATTAATATATTAATGACCTTGCTAACGTCTTGGTACTTTACGTTAATGTTCAATCATAGGTTATGACTTATGGTTATTGTTTTAGCCTAAAGTCCTTAAAAAACAGTACTTGGTTCTCCTGTTAACTTTTCTTTATTGAAATCACTTCTACTTTCAAGTAACCATTAGCCAATATGATTTTTCATTATTTTTGTTTGTATATATTAGTGTTAACTGTAGTATCGTACTTTAGGCAATGTGAAGAAGTTTGTTGTGAGGGTTGTATATGAAGAGGTATTATTCATAAGATTACTTAGCACTAAAGTTGTTTGGTTGTTTTATGTCTCACAGGCCTCTTTAAATTTTCTTTCTTATCAGGTTCTTGTGTATAATGCAAGAGTCGTGTGCTTTTCCAATCAATCTATGGAAAGTCGGCAGAATATGATTGGAAAGGCCTCCCATGGTGGATGAGGCCGATATGGTGTTTTGTGTTCTTTTCTTCTGACATTTACTCTGCTCCCAGTTTCACCAATGTATGGAAAGTTACATACACAGTATGCTTGTTGTAATGAGATTGAATTTTAACAGGACAGCCCTTTGAATAAAAATAACAAACGTGTTTATAGTTTTTGACCGCTAGAGTGTGTTGTAATCGCAGGTGGAACTTTCAAGTTGAGTGACGCAGCAATTTTCTTGTGGCAACTGTTGAAATAAGAGTGTGAGTGGAGCATGCCAGAGGTTGTGTTGTGGAGCAAAGAGCTGTGATAAAATTTTACTGTAAATTAAGAAAAACTGCTACGGAAGTGTACCAAGACCTAAAAAAAAAAAAGTTTAAGGCGATGACTGTCTGAGCTGTGCACAGTGTTCAGCTGTCCCTGGAGGATAAACCACGCTGTGGACGGCCAGTTTTTGCACGGACAAATGAAAATGTGTTGAAAGCTAGGCTACTCAGTGTATAGCTTGGTGTCAGTAAGGGAACAGCCAGATTAATCTTAGAAAGAACTTTGCACAAGAGGAAGGTTTCTTCGAGGTTTGTGTCGTACACGTTGACACACGAACAGAGAGATCACCGGGTTGCATGTCATCCATGCAATTGAAAACGCAACTGCACAGAATGGAATGGCATGGAATGTCTTCACCCCCATCAGAAGAAAGTCAGGTTGCAAAAATCACGTGTCAAGATAATGGTCATTGTTTTTTCGACGCTGCTGGAATTATCCATCGTGAGTTTGTTCCTGAGGGCACCACAGTGAATGGTGTCAGGAAAGAACTGTTCCAAAACAACAATTGGCTTTTGTTGCGCGACAACGCGCCCATGCGCTTTGCGCTGCCTGTGAAGCAGTTTCTGGTTTCGAAGTCGACCTGTGTGATCGAACATCCCCCTATTCGCTAGATTTGACTCCCGCAGACTTTCTCCAATTCCCAAAAATGAAGTGTATCTTTAAAGAGGAGCGCTTCAGTGACATTGAGGACAACCAACGCGGTGTGACCCAAACACTGAAATAGTGTTCCGTTCATGACTTAAACCGTGCCTTCGAACGCCTGTACAACAAATATAAACGTTGTGTAGAGTTGGAGGGAGATTATTTTGAATCTGTGTAATTGACAATTTCAAATATAGTTCTTGTTTTGATACTCCTGATAATAATAAGAATAGTAATTGTTGTTGTTGTTCTTGTTATCCTAGACATGAGAGGGAAGGGAAGGAGGAGGTCCAATTAAAGAACCCATTAGTATATTGTATTACTAAAAGAAATGAGAGTTCAATATACTTTTCCCGTATTTGTAAGAATGAAATTAAAAATTCTTCGATCCCACACACGATAGTATAAATATCAACATTTTGCAACGAATGTCAATTATATTGATTACGTTTTTTGGTTTCTATTTTTAACTTACAGCACTTTTCCCAAAAGAGTTTAAGAAATTTCGCTGTGATAATATCAGCTCATAAAAAGGGATGCAAAATATCTTAAAAAATATACAACGATCGTCTTTCTCTCTAAAATATTAGATCACTTACTAAAATTGGGTTCATTTTTTTTTAGAAAAACAGCTTCTTTTCCAATAACCAACTTGGATTTGGACACAAAGTAAGTACCGAGTTCGCACTGCTGAACTTCACCAACTTAATTTATTATAGCAAGACCCACATAAACTAACTTTTTGAAAGATTATGACACAGTATCCCGTGATATTTCATTTTAAAAAATGGGGACTATAGCAATCAGACGTTGAACTTGACTGGTTCTATGTCATTTAACGTCCAGATCACAAACAGTAAAAGTAAACAAAGCTATAGCAATTTCCTTCAGCTAAATTACTGTGTTTCCAAAAGTCTCTGCTTTACCAGCAGAGAACTTTGTAATTTACATCAACAACTTCTGTGACCAAGACCTATGCAGGTCAGTTAAAATGACGCTTGCATCCTCCACACTGAGCCGCCCGAAGATAGACTTCAGTTTAAGTCTAGTCGCCGACCGGAGGAACATTTTCTAAGCCTATCTTCGACCGGTTCCCGAGTTAGTTGATCCCTGACAAAGGGATCAACTAACTCGGCTTTTTCTCCCTTAAACTCAAAAAAATCGACCATAGATTGCACACTATTTCAGACATTAAAAATGTTGTATTAGGGTTATGGACCATGAGATGACGACACTTTTTCAGCCATGCCAGCCTGATTGGCCGAGTGGTTAGTGTACACGCTCTCCAGCCAAGAGGCTGTGGGTTCGAATCCCGCATAGGCATGGATGTTTGTGATTGTCTTCTCCCAATATGGACTAGGTCACCATGGGAGTAGTAGACCCAAAACCTCCCGCAATGGGAGAGGCTTTCACTCTGCAGTGGGTAGAAAAATAGGCTGTTAATTTTATATATATATGAACAAGATCTTGTTTCAATTGGTTGCATAATCGCAATTTACTGCACCCCTATAAGAATTTTTATTTTCCTCCTTAAATGTAAGAATTACTGTTGAACAATGAAAAAATAAATAAATAGAGACCCCTTAATGGGATTCATTATAGTCATTGTTTGATCAGTGTTAGTTGGCTTCGGTCGAATAATCTATTAATTATTATTATTATTACTTGACGCCTCCAAGGAGTGCAAAGACTCATCAGGGGAGGGGCACCTACTCTACAACTCTCGTCTCCGCCACTTAATCCACCAAATATAGAGAATTGCCACTACCATGAACTACATCCAGTCAAACATGGCATGTATTTTTTTTTTCTTTCGGTAACATCTTGAAGACACTAATCTAGAATAAATTTTTTTCCCTACATTAATATGGTTTTAAAGGGGTTTTCATGCGTATTTCAAAAATATGTTTTGCGTATAAACCACTCACAGAAAACTGTTGCGCAGCTGACGAAATGCATAAAATAGTTATATCTACCACTTATTTGCATCATCATAAGATTGAGCTTCATATGGCATTATCATATGCTATATAGTACCAGTATATTAAATTAAACATAATTTCAAAGACATTTTTATGCAGATTTCAGAAATGTTGCATATACGTTGTGCTCAAAGCTGCTGCACAAGCTTCAAATGCATAAAAACGACTAATAATGTTCACATAAACGTGCAAGAAACTAATTTTATTCTTTACGTCCATGTATCATATTGGATCAAAAATGTCTTCGTGAATTAATATTAATTACTGAAAACAGTCTGATTCTAAAAATATAATTATCAATACATGAAAAAATTAACATAAAAAATAGAAATTACTCGTACAGAATAATGGGCTTGCTTTATCGAAAAACTTCCATGTTGCTTACTCGTCAACTCCACTTTCTTTCTTCTTTTTTTTTTTTTTTTCTGCATACTCTTAGTTGTTTTGCTTTTTTTTTTTTTCTCGCTAGCAAATAGAGATTTTTTCTCCTCGAAACTCAGATTTTTAATGCAATGACTCAGAAAAATCGACCGTATAGTACAGCAAACAAATACACATTACTGTGCATTATTACATTTTGGTCTTTTCGAAAGTTTATTGTATTTTTTTTTTCCTTAAAAGTAGAAAACTGGGAGCATAAAATTATTACTAAAAAATAAATAAAATTTCCAAAGTTTCTAGCTTTGGAAAGTTACTTTTTTATTTTATTTTGAATCTCTGTTTCAAGATTAGAGATGTAAAATTTTGAAAAGCAGATTAAATTTTAAGAAGTTTAAAAAATTGATTCTTCGAGAAACTGTCAGACTTGTAAACTGTCTATTAAAAAGTTTAAAAAAATATTTTAAAAAATAAAATAAATAAAGGTAATGGTGTCGGATGAAAATTTAAGCTTCTCTATACGCTTTCAAAAATAATAATGAATCTTGGTAGATGTTCAACTGTCTACCACTGGCACTTGCATTCACGTGGCGAGCTGTTCTCCTCTTACAACAGTTTCCTGAGTAGCAAACCTCCCACGTGGAAATGACTTCGAACAGACACAAGTTGATATATAGTTACAACTGCTGATCTTGTTAATCCGGGAGTGACAGGAACGTCCGTGAAACTCCGTGTTTGACCTCCATACATGACCCTTCTATTTGAGATACAGAGTAGTTGGCGAAAGGCCTGCTTTCGTGTACATAGAAAGGCTACCTTCCGTTTACAGCTGGGAAACTGAACAAGAATTGCAGAAGATAAGTTAAAGCTGCTGTTTTCTAGTTTGAATAAGTAAAACAATAAAGGAACGATCTGAAGGAAACAATCGGTAGCAGCTAATCATTGCCATTATAGCTAATCATACGCATTGAGAAAAGTAATAGCGATTATAAGAAAAATTCATCTTAAACTTCTTCGAAATAGTTATTACTGTATTAGTTAGTACGTTATTTAGAAAGTACACTAAAAAAAAAACAATATTTAAAATAAGTTTCATGTTATACTAAAACCATTTACAAGTGGATGACTATAATTTTCGAGAAAGCTAAATATCATTCCTGTATAGCAAATACCATAAAAACATGTCCTATGTAAAAAAAAATAAGCCCCAAGTACTAAATAAAACTGATGGTTGGCTATTTTGACATTTTTTATCGATGATACTGCATTTTGCTGCTATTGTCGTATTGCTCGAATTTCCAAAGAAAACTAAAATGAAATTGTAGCTCCGATTTCTCAGTGCTTGGCTCATCTTCTTACATATAAGATGTTTTGTTATTTTTTGTTTTTTGATATATCACTTTTTTTTTAGATGAAATAGACAAATTTAGAGAAATAGCAGGTCGAAATTAGTTCAGTGGTACAACTATAGAGATCTCTGACGAAAAAAAAAACTGTACAGTTTGACTCTCTCTTGCTCTCTCTTTTTTTTATTTTTTTTTTATTTTAAAGTTCTGTAGTTATTCCATGAATTGAGTATTTGAAATTTTTGATGCTGTGTCTTATTGAATATCTCCCTCGAATAAAAGTGGATAAATAATATTTGGCTTGGAACCGAAATTACAGCAAGTCAAATTTTGAGTCGTTGTATCCCCTAATGATTCTTGTAAAAAGAGCCACTGCCGTGATTCTTAATTACGGAAATTATATTTAGTGAATGATTGATTCCGCACAGAAGAGGTCACTAGACCTTTAACAAAACAGTCGTCGAGAGAGGGCAAGCGGTTGAGAGAGAAGGAATCTATGAACAAGTTTCTTGTAAATTTCCAGATTGTACTTTTGGGAAAAGCAACTGGGTCAGTACATTTGGAGTTGGACCGTGAATGCTATCAGTGACTGTTCTAGTTTACATAATAATTCGTGGAAAGCAGAGGAATGGTGATGGCCAGCTCAGTGGAGCAAAGTCCATGAAAGCACTTATAAAAAAAAAGCATAATGCAGAAACAGAATGCCTGTGAGAAAGGGGTCACCTATATGCAAATTGCCTTCTTCTGTATACAGTCGAGAATTCTTAGAGAGATTTTAGGTGCACTGCAATAATGTAAGAACAGTATTCCGATGTCAGTTGGATTTACGATTTACAGTGTTGGAAGTTGAGCAAGAGAGAAGTACTGTTTTGATCGAAAAATCCAATTTTTTAGAGGCTGAGAAGAATGTGGATGTAGATATTTATGTCACGATAAGCTGGATTTGAAAGTCAGCCCAAAAAGGGAAACTTATCTTGAAAGGAAATCGGAACATTATCAAAAGTAAGAGTGAGAGTGGAAGGAAAATAGACTCATTCATGTTAATAATAAGACAGGACTATGTTTAATGGCATTGAAATTTACTAAGTTGTCTTCACCCCACTCGAGAATGGTGAGCGATCAGTAGTGTCTAAGACATTAGTTATATTAGTTATAAAAGATGCCGAAGCTCCAGTCATTGGAGTACTACAAATGAAAAGAAGTGGAGAATACCCTTACATAAGATAACAGAATACTATTGTTGAAACCTATGAAGGAATCTGAGGTTAGAGAGAAAAGGTCATTGGAAAGAATATAGAACCCACGGTTACTCCAGTATTGATAAAGAAATCTGGTGAGAGGAAGGAATTTGTAATGACACTTAAGGCAAGATCAGGGAGTAATATAATCACAAACAGCAAGAGGAGACCACGAGATGGTAGCTCCTCGAGATTTCGATGTTAGACAGGATTAAAACATGGAAATATCAATAGCGACCAAAGAGTTTCTCCAGATCTTCAAATCGCTTATGCACAAAGGTGGATAAGGTAATGAGAAATATGTTTTTTAGAGAACTAATGTCTTAAAGAGAATGGTCGAATCCATATTGGTGATCACTAATTAACTGATGGATCTATAGGTACCGAAGAAGCTGGTTGTTGTGACCTTCCCATCACTTTCGAGAGTACTGAGGTGAGAACATGTGAAAATAGTTTGATAGTTGATTTTTATTTTCCCCCTTTTTAGGGACAGGCCGGATAAAGGCTTGCTTCCACGTTGATGGGAGATGCCAGATGAATATGGCCTCTTATATTGTCGATAGGATGGGTATTAATTCCAGAGTACAAATTTTGAACACAAAGGGAAGGATATCATCTGGACGAGGAGACTTACTAGTAAACACCAGTGAGGATTTTTCATGGCCATCTAGCGAAATATCAGAGAAAGCATTCGGTGAGCAGTTTATGGTATTGTAAGATGTGATTTGCCTTGATCGTCAAAAGCAAGAGCTGGAGGAAAAGACTTTTACCAGTGGTTAACCTTATTTTTAGGTGATTTACCATGGTTATATCAGGATATGTGTGTATGTGGGGGGGGGGGGGAGAAGTAGAAACAAGAAAGGGCAGACGTTATGTCCAACAACCTTAGTGAGAGAATAGTAGAGTTGACCGCTAGTTCTGCAGGAAGCAACTTATTGCCTTTGATTCTAACGAAATCTGCTTTGGATTTGTTGATTTTTTTTTCTTACATTTGTTTCGGACTATAGTGTAGGCTGAGTGAGAAGCTAGAGTTTTTGACTTGAATTGAATATATACTGTATTTTACAAAGGCTTGGTTAGAGGTCAGGGGTTTGCAGTGGAACGGGGAACGAAGTCCCTAATACCAGTGAGGAATTATTTTGGTTGTTTGGGTCACAGTATGTGTTTAGATCAGGAGAGCAGAAACAGTAATCTAACCACAGAAAAGAGGCGTAGAAATCCCAGAAGTAGAAATGAGTCAATCTCAGTCTCCTAGTATAGGCTAGAAGTAATCGATCTGCAGAAAAGAGGACGTGGATAATATTATGGTCGGTGCTTCCAGGAGGAGGGTAGACATCTGCAGTGTATTTGAAGGGTGAGATGAAGACACGGCCCAGAGTGTTGATAGAATGATGAGAATCGCCTGGCATTCTAGTGGGTATGTTAACTATTTGTGCTATGACTAATAGCAAAGATTCGGCTTCTTTTCTCTGGATTGATCCGTGAAATTAGAGAAGAGGGGGGCAGTTTGTGTTATAGACCGTGACGTCTCCAAGGAAAATAATCTCAGATTTTGGAAAATTAGATTGTATGAAATCAACTTTTAGATAAACAGACAAAGAGAGCAGCATGGTTGTCGAGAGAGAGCGATAAAGGCAACAAATCTTGAGCCAGAGCAGATCGAAAAGCTTTTGATAGCCTTGGGCAAGGAATGACTTATTTGACAAAGCACACGTCATTTCCTTTTACATAAGTATCATGCAAGATAGTTGGGATAGTTGAGCTGGACTATAGTTATGTATGAGGGAAAGGTCATTTGGGATTCGATTAAGAAGAAACAGATCCGATTTTGAATGCTTGCAAGTGGTGCATATCTATCATTAATGTTTGCACTGATGGTCTGGATATTGGTGTACTGATTGATGCCCTGGATGTGGACGTATTTTTTAACAGATGAAATTGTTGTGCTATTTTGATTTGGGTTATATATTTTATTTTTTTACTTTTTTTTTACATTTACAGTGACACTAATATTTGTTTGTTTATCTTTCATGGTTTGGTTGGTGCAGGAAACTTAAAGAATACGGGTATGCAGCTGAGGTGAGGGATTTGTTCACATAGCTTCTACATATGGTGTCCAGATTCCAACCTAAGTGAGGACTTGCACGATGCTATGCTCAGACTCCCTCGGGAATAACCTGGAGGAGTAAGCGGCAGCAGGATTATTTGCTGGATGATTGGCAAACTTCCACCAGATGCATTACTGCTATACACTCAAGTGGAGGAAGTACTAGCTCCCCAATTCATTAATAAAGCAGTGTATTGAGCATCTTCAGTTAGGTGATTACTAGCACTGCATGCCAGAAGAAATGGAGACAGAAACCAAACACCCTAGAAGACGAAATAATTCAGTGGCCATTTTATCCCTCCAAAAAGCTGGGCGGAGGTGTGTTTCACCGTTCGATGAAAGATATCTACTACCTAAGGAATCAGGTGGCATTTCCTCCAACATGAATAAAACACGCAGAAAAATAAGTTGAGATAAGATCATGGCAAGACTGTTAAACGACATTTTTATTATTTAGCATTAGCCGGTATCCTAATCACCAGCTGTCAAACTCAGCGACTTCCGAAATGCTAATTAGTCATAATGAAGAGGAGGCCTATAAGGGAGCCCATTTTAGGCCATAAACAGATGAAGTGAATAATCAGTGCCGGCTCTAGGGATCCTGGTACCCCAATGCAATTTTAAATTGAGCGCCCCTTACTCTTTTTTTAAAAAATGTAGTTAAAATTTAAAGTAAAAAATCAACAACACACATATTTTGATATAAAATTGTGTACTTTGAAATATATATATATATATATTAATAACACAACAAAATTAAATTAAATTCAAAATTAAATTAAATTCATCCCTTCCAATTTGTTTTGAACTGCTTTGTGAACAGTCAACATGTGACACCATGTACAAGTGACAGCATCGTTTCTATAAGACCTGTATTGTCTTGTAATACTCTGAGGTATTTTTAATCGGGGATTTAATTCCTCCCTTATCAAAAAGTAATTAAATTCTTCCCCCCCCCCCTTCGACCAGACATTTTGTTTGAAAACTATTTAACTTAGCTTTCTGTTTTTTAGTCAATTTCCATGTCTCTGATCCAAATAATAATATTGCCTTAAAACTGCCATTGAATATCTTTATTTTGGTTTTATTATGATATTTGAATGATTTCTATATATTATTTAGATGTAGATACTGAATCTTCTAAATGTGGAACTTTTCTCATAATCCAATCAATGACTGTTAAACAGTAAACCAGACATTACTACACAACCCTGTCACTGGTCATTATTTCAAACCATTCTGATATTGTCTACTATGCAATAACGTAACTTTTACCTCCTTTACACATTTCTTTTATTATTCTCCGATATTTGTCACGTATATAGTATATTGTACATTAATTTATTCGAAAATTAACGCCATATTATGGTGAAATGTATATTTTATACAGCCACTTCACTTCATTGGTGGTTATTAATGTCATAGCAAGTTATTTTAAAGCAGGCCACATCTTCCCACAGTTGTAATATAAATAGTGAAAATGAATTCAGTACTTTAAATGTCCGACGCAAGTAAATCACGTAGGACCGTAGAAAAACATGAATCAGTATTCAAATACAGTACTCTACCTTACCACTTCATATCATAACAGAAGCCAATGCCACCATGACGCAGGTCGCTCAATATGAAACCACAGCTATCAGCATTTTATTTGCTTATGTTTCCATTACTAGGTGTCATTCGAAATACGTGACGTCATTTTACTGAAAGTGCGTCAACAAGAAAAAGCGCACCCATGTGTGTGTATGTGTGTGTTCCCATTTTAATGAAGATAATTCTGTCTGAATTTCATTATATGTGAAGGACGTGATGTTTGGAATGAAGGTTTCCGATATCAGAAATGCGAACAGTCAGGTTATTTAGATTGAACTATGAAGTAGCTCAGGCCATAAAGTATCTTGTAAAATGCATCTGTTTAGGTTCCATATGTGCATAGTAAATATTTAATACGATATAATAAAGAAGTAAGAAAATAGTAGTTTTATACTGCATTATGACAAAGTTAGTCAATAATATTTTCAGATTCGAAATCAAGGCTGTCCAGCTGGTGGCCGGGGTGTGAATTAATGTATCACCACCGTAAAAAATATTCATTGTCAGATGCGTTATACATTTTATTCATAATTTTAAATAATCTTTTAAATAATCATAATTTTAAATAATCAACGCATATTATGGTCGTATCTCAGATTCTTTGACATTTCAAAAAATATAACGTTCGCAACGTTATGTATTTTTTATTATTTATATATTTTTATTATATTATTTTTTATTATAGTTTTTATATATATTTTTCGCAACGTTATATTCAGTCGTTAGGCGGAGAGTGAATCAGTGTTTTGCTGGTATTCGGGTATTTGCATTCGAAAAACGTAGCAATTCGAATAAGCAGACGACAACAAATAGCTATTCGTTATATGGTCAGATCTGTGAATTCACGGTTAGCGATAAGTTATATTTGTAAAATGTATTATTAAATACATTATACATTGCACTGAGTGAACGATGTTTGTGGACCTCTTGCTACGAGTCTCTGGCTTCTATGGAGATACGTGGAGGTGGGCGGTAGATGGCGTTGATGGAGATGATTCATAGTAGAGGTCTGGTGTAGTGGTTGAAACAGTTGTAGATGCCCTCCCACGATGAGTCTTCGGACTCCTTGGAGGTATCAGGAATAATAATAATAATAATAATAATAATAATAATAATAATAATAATAATAATAATAATAATAATAATAATAATACCCATTAACAACAACAACAATAATGATTGAGGATACATAACTTGAACAGATACTACGAATCGTAACAAACATCGACGTGGACATAAACGAACACATAGCCAGCAGCTTCTTCTAGCAATATAAGTATGTTTTAAAAAATTTATTAAATAAATTTATTTAAAAAATCATTGTGCATACCTATTAATTTGTAGCAAATTTTATTTTTTCATAACTATCCATGAACTGCTCTTATTATTTATGGATATTGCATTAGATAATTAGAGAGAGAGAGAGAGAGAGAGAGAGAGAAAGAGAGAGAGAGAGAGAGAGAGAGAGAGAGAGAGAAAGTCCCTTCATCCACTTAATAAATAATATTTAGCCCTTTGAAGGAAAGTGCTCTTCTAAATCGTATAATTCAATGACCCAAATTTAATAACGTTTTACTGAATATTATAAATGCCATTTTGTCTGTTTTGAAAAAAAAAAAAAAAAAAAAAAATCTCTCAACATCCTCATTATTCAAAGGTAGAAAATTAACGAAGTAAGATAACGATTTAGCTACGTGAAATGTAACGTTTCTCACACTTCGTCATTAATCATTTCATATTAGTATAAACGCGTTATAAAATAGAGCATACCTGCAGATTAAAAATTTTAAATTCCCTCGACGACCTGAGAAATATCGATATTAGCGAATGGTGAGTAACGAAGAGCTTTTGGTATATATAATGGGGTTTCCCATCGTGAAATTCTATTTTTTCATAGGTATTATTTCTGAGAAAATTCTCTTTTTTATTTTTTTTATTATTTTTTCATTCTTTAAAAGTAAGCTAATCTATAAAATACATGAAGTTTTTAATTTGATGTACCACCTGCCTGAATATCGTTTAAATGTCACACCAAAATGAAAACTGTTGGCAAAATATTAAAATTCATCATTCTTTTATAGCGAAATATTTGAAATCTAAAATTGAAACTTAAATTTTGATTTCAGGTTTCAAATATTCGGTTTTAAAAAACGATGGATTTTAATATCATTTTAGTTCATCGGCTTTACGTCGCTTCAATAAATAAAACACTGTGTTTGTCCTATTGTGGTTGTATTGCAATAAACGCCAACAAAACTTTGAAAAAGTGTTCAACATTAGAAGTTGTGTTATGTCTCATTTCTTTCATTTTTGTTTATTATATTATGAACTGAAAAATAATTTGTTGCCACACTGAAATTTAGCCCAAATTTCTCTGGCTCTAGCAGGAATTCCCTAACGGGATCGATCCTGAACCCCCTTGGAGTCGATCGACTTGAAAGAGAGATCGATATATGCGGAGTCAGATGGGAGATGATGGGCAAGTCATTTTATAATATAATCACTATTATTGCGTGACACCTCCAAGGACTCATCACAGGAGGGCACTCCACTCTACTTCGCCACACACATCTCTCCGTCTCTCCTATTACTTAATTCTCCACCTACACACAACGACACTGCTACCATCAACGCCATCTACTGCCTATCATCACTACCAATACAACAATATTTTTTATTGTAAATTGTGTGTTCTTATGGCCGATTTGCATGTACGCGGGATGAAAAACTTGAGTTTCAGAGAGTAAAAACCTTGCTACCCTCCTTAGGAAATCAGCGAACTCACCTTCAATTGAAAAAGCCCATATAAAGATTCCTCTCGTCAGGATGAGAGCCGAACCCAAATAATAATAATAATAATAATAAACATATCATATATAATATAAAAATGCAACCCAGGGCACTAGTCTGGTAAATTGGTCTCGTAAATAAATCAGGCACAGTTATCCCACTAAAATAAAACATGTAACGTCCGCGATTTTTTTGCGAGTCTAACATAAGAATCACCCATAAGCTAAACATTTGTTACTCACTTACTTATGCATTATAATTGTTTTATATATTTAATAAATAAATAAATAATATTTTTTTTCTTATAGTAAATCAACCCATTAAAGTTAAAATGTATATATTTTTGGATGGGGGAAGGCACTAAGAGAGAGAAATGCTTTTAGTGAAGAGGTCGGCAGCAAAAAGATTGATAAACCTACTTTAGAGTAAATCGTATATATATATATATATATATAATTTTTATATATATATATCTTGATAAGGCACTGCTCGCTGTCTCTTGTAAGCAATGTTTCTCATGTGTTCTTCCATACTTTATTCAATAGATTTGTCCGTCTGGCCAAAATAAGGAATATCACAATCACACCATATTTTGTACACACCAGGATATTTAAGATGATGATGACATGGTTTTGGGTAGCTTATTAAGGAGTGGATTTTTGGAAGTGGAGTGAACAAAGTTCTGATATTGTATTTTTTTAGAACCTTGGCTAATTTTTGTGAAATTTAACTTATGTAAGGAATAGATATATTGCCTTTAAATGTATTTATTTCTTCTGTGTGATGACTAGGAGGATTAAGAAGGAATTTTTCAATAATTCTTTCAGAATATTCATTAAGTAGGAAAGTAGTTTTGAGATAGTTTATTTCTATATATATATAGGAAAAACAGATCATATCCTCCCTCTTGGAATAAAATAAATAAATAAGCAAAAAATGCAGTAGACACTTTCTGGAGTCAATAGTCATAATATTTTTTTCAGAATCCGTGAAACTTTAATATATATATATAAGTTTCAATAATAATAATAATAATAATAATATAAACATAATAATACTTTGAAATAATACATGGGTTAAACCCGTTTTTCAAAATATCATTAAACAGATAACTTGGTGATGAAAATACTTTATGGTTTTACAAAATAAGGGGGGGGGGCGTAGATCAACATTTTTCAAGTAGAGAGGCCTACCCTTTTCTCTACAATATGGTTCCGATCCCTTTTCTGCTGTATCGATTATCATTGCCACATACTCAAAATTGACAATGAGGATCGACACAGGTAGATAGATTCCTTTGGTGATCAGCTTTGCTCTTTGTTTAAGTCATGTAGTATGAAAAAAGTGGGAAGATGGATAATTAACAACATAACGACGACACTTCACTTATAATAATAATAATAATAATAATTTTTTTTCCTTTTAACATTTTATTATTTCTCAGATAAATTACATACATTATATGAACACAATTATGCATAACAAATACTTTCTCGTACATAGTTTTTTAAATAATAATAATAACAATAACTGTTTACAACGTATATTATTATAATATTCATTTTGATGATTATTACAGATGTTTCTTTGCAGTTTTACACTATATATACAATATCAATGGATATAATCACTCTATATACAATATCAATGGATACTCTATATTGCATACTTTTGTTACAGTTATTACATGCATTACATACATTTGATTACATACATTACATACATTTGATTACATAATGATACTTACATTACATACATTTGTTTATATGTAATACATACATTACATACATTGGTTTACGTGTGATACGTACGTTACATGCATTTGGTTACATATGATACATCTTGGATGAGAACTAATTTCTCTGCTTTCATCCTCGAACCAATATATTCATTGGGTTTTTTTTTGCTGTGTTGGGAAGCTACAAAATCTATGATTGAGAAATTTGCGCGCGCGCACACACGCACATACACACGCGCACACACGCACACACACACACACACATAATAACTTGGAATGTATTGATATCTGGGATGTAGAAGTTTCTCGTGGCCTTTTCGTAGTGATTATTGTATTTATATGTGATATAATTAGTTGTCTGAGGTCTTGTTATACGGCATGTATTTCTGACTGTCCTGTAGTTGGCATCGAAATAATGTTTTAGCAAAGCTGCATAGTGACATAAATGTTTTGCTGTAAGTATTTTGTGTTCTGACATTGCAATGTATATAAAGGTCGTTCTTTTCTCTTTGTTCCCAAAAGATCAGTTTTATCATTTTGTATTGTAGCGACATTAATCTATTTAATTTATAGGGTGTACAGAAAGCATACGTTGTTATAGCGTATCTTAGTATATTTTGGCATAGTACTTTGTATATTAGTGTTTTTAGGCGTATGGGAACTATGTCTTTTAACCTGTAGAGTTTGCCAGTTATTGTTCGGAGTTTGTTGTGTAGATGTTTATGTGTCTATTCCAGTTCATAATCTGCATCGAAGTAAATTCCAAGGTATCGTATTGTTTCAACCTGTGTGATTGTAGTGGTTTTGCTGTTCTGTGTGTTTTTTATGTTGGAAAGTGGGTGTTGGATGGTTATATATTTGTCATGAACTGGTCGAGTCAGTGATTTTCTGAATATCATTAATTTTGTCTTTTCTGAGTTTAGGTGTATGGAGTTTTTCGTGAGCCAGTCTATGATCAGATTTATGTCATGTTGCATATTTGTTTGGGCTATGCTTGCGTTATTATGGATGAATATTATTTCTGTATTGTCTGCGTATTGGAATATCTTACCTTTGAGTTGTAGTTGATTAATATCGTGCGTGTAAATGTTGAATAGAGTTGGGGAGAGTACAGCTCCCTGTGGTACTCCACAGGTTACTGGTAGCTCTCTGCTTCGGTTTGACCTAATACGTGTGATATGCTTTCTATTTTGAAGGTAGCTTGTAAACCACCTGTGCAGAGGCCCGTCTATTCCAACGTGCCTCAACTTTTCTAACAAGGTTTGATGTGTGAGTGTATCGAATGCTTTAGTTAGATCAATAAAGACTACCATGGCAATTTTGTTTTTGTCTAAGGCGGTATTAATTACGTCTGTAAAATCTTCCAAGAGAGATGTTGTTCCCTTATTTTTCTGAAAACCATATTGTGTTTTGGGGACAATATGAAAGGTCTCTGTGTATGCTGTGAGTTTCTTCAGTATGATCCGCTCCATAATTTGATAATTGGTAATGTTGCTATGGATCTAATTGCTGATTAAATTTCTTTTTCCATGTTTGTATATGGGTGTGATTATGGCGGTCTTTAGCATACTTGGTATCTGTCCTGTTTTAGATATTTTATTAATTTTAGTAGGATAGGACTTACTAATTGCATGTTGCTTTAGGTCTTATACCATTAATTCCTGGGCCTTTGTTTGGCTTGATTTGATGTATTGCAGAGAGAAGTTCTGTTTCTTTTATGGTTGGGAACATAATTGTCTGTTTTGATTGTGGTCCAAGTGGAGGGTCTCGTTTTGTGAAAAGTATTTTCACAAATCCAAGAACTGCACAGAAAAATATTTCTGTGCAGTTCTTGGATGGAGTCTGCAAAGTATTGGTTAAAGTCATTTGCTAGTTGTTGGATAGGTTTTGCGTCTTTCATGAAGCTATGTTTTATGGTTTCGGAGGCGGTGGTGTTGGGAACACAATCTAGCATCTCATTGATTTGCAATGGGTTTGTCTCTAATAGCTTTTTTTGCATTTCTGATTTGTGTTGTAAGGCGATTCCTTGTTATCTTATATTCAGTTTTTAAAGCTGTTATTTGGATATCGCTTTAATTCTTTCCATAAAGCGTCCTTTCTGTGTATTTCTAGGATTAAATTTTGTGTTATCCAAGGATTTTGTGTTGTTTTTGAACGAATTCTGACCTTCTTTGTAGCTTTCTTATATATTTCCTCCAGTGTGAGTTTAATGTTGTTGTATAAGATATCTGCTGAATCTGATGCCAGGTGTTCCCAATCTGTTTTTCTTATTTCGTGGTTGACTATTTCTTCGTCTATTATTATTTTCTGTCGCTTTTCTTCTGTGGGACATTGCATGGATATTGTCTTAGTGTGCAGGTTTAGAGCCGTGAAGTAATGATCTGCTACTTTGCACTTTATGACTGATGCAGTGTAACTGTTTGGTGGTGCTCGGACGTTTATATGATCTAGGCAGGAAGTAGTGATAGTATTTCCGAATATTTCTTCTCTAGCACATGATGTTATTGTTGGTGTTAGATTACACACGGATAGGGTGTCTAGGTATTGTACAGTGTTGTTCTGGTTTTCGTTTGTAATATTTATGTTTATGTCGCCAATTATCATTAGGTGTTCGGTTGAGCATATTTCTTGGCTTGAAAGCCAGCAATTGAGTTCGTGCAAGAATTTTATCACGTTTAGGTTTGGTGGCCTGTAAATAGCATTTAGTATTATGGGATACTGTCTATTGGTGGTATTAGTGATTTCGAGGCAAAGGGTTTCAGCATGCTCAAACTGATAGGCCGTTTCTTTTGCTATTAATTTTTGTTTGATAAATATTAATATTCCACCCCCTCTTTTTGTTTGGTAGCATGATCTATGTTGTTGGAAGCCTGGAATTTGAAAAGCAGTCGCTTCGTCATTAGTTATGGATACTTCTGTTAGAATCAATATATCAATAATATCAGTGTAATTCCTCAGATAAGCCTGTAACAATAACCAATGTTTTCGGATGCTTCTGATGTTAATATGCAAGATTGAGAGACCTCTCGCTTATACTGCAATTCGAAAGTACAATTACTGATGTATTCTGGTGTAATTACATCTATCTGATGGTTCATATTCATTTTTGTTGTGTTGAGATCTTCTTATTGAACTAAGTTGGAGTCTTTTGTTTCACTCTAGCAACTTATCTATATCTTCCGAGGTATAGACTTTGACGTCTGTGACTTTCTCAAGAATATTTTGCCGTCTTTGATCCATAAAAATTTATACTTTTTTTCTGTTTTTTATTTTCTTGCTTGGTTCAAAAGATTCTGATTGAAAGGTGTCAAATACTCAGAAAGAAAGATTGGGATATTGTCTTGCGATGCATTTAAATCCTTGACTACTGTTTTTTTCAGTCTGCTGGCTTTTATGAGATTGTCTGTTGTAGCCTTGCTTGTCAGACGGATTATTACTGGTGCGGGTCGTGGCAAGCCTTGTTTTTTTTCTTCCTGGGAATTCGATTTATGGTCTGAATATCATTATGCTGTAGGGGGGAAGTCAATTGCATGGCCTAACTTTAAAACTACGTCGCTGAGATTTTCTGTGGATTCAGTTTCTGGAAGACAGTTTATGACAAGGTCTTCATTATGTTGTTGTTGGTATTGTATTGTATTGTTCGTATTGTACTACAAACTTCGTATTGTAGTTTCAGGGAATTAAATTCTTGACGGAGTTCCGATGTGTCTTTTATCAATTTGTGCTGCCTGTCAGTTAGTGCGTTAATGCTGGTTTTAATGTCTTTTACCGTTTGTAAGACTTCTTTGACTTTTGAATTATTAAATTTAACAAACTCTTCATATTCGCTAATTTTTTTTGTTATTTCTTTATTCTGTTTATCAAATAGTTCTTGGACAAGATCTACCATAATAATAATAATAATAATAATAATAATAATAATAATAATAATAATAATAATAATAATAATAATAAAACCTTTTTTTTAGAATTGACCAAAGTCATGGTCAGTTCCGATTAATGTTAAATTCGAATGGTGTGAAAATATTAACCTTTGTATAACTCCAGCTAAA
Source organism: Typopeltis vanoorti (assembly GCF_054136105.1). NCBI lineage: Eukaryota > Metazoa > Arthropoda > Arachnida > Uropygi > Thelyphonidae > Typopeltis > Typopeltis vanoorti. The sequence goes on along the minus strand of NC_143572.1, from coordinate 11,459,914 downwards.
AAACGGCAAGACACATTCGAATCCTACCAAACTTCTATTCGTTTTTTCCCCATGTGTGAAGCCTAGGCACTAAGCCAGATCGTACAACTTCTTTATTTGCCCATTAACTGATTTAAATGACTTTAAGTTTTAATAATGAACGCAAACGGTTTTAAAATATAGCTTGACTATTCCTAAATGTTGATTTTAACTTTTAAAAATTATGTACTACCTTGAGACAAAGAAAGTAACAAAGAAAGTTTGACATTAACAAAAGAAAAAAAAGTATCATATATGTTGAGTCTCTCGTAAAAAGCACTTTGGAAACTCACAGGATACTAAATCAATTGTAGCCTCCCAAATCAGTGAAAATGGACTACTGGCAATACAATTTCTCAGAAACGACCTACTTCCTTTCTTTCTTTCTTTGCCACTTAGCTTCGATAATAATCTCTCTCATTCAGTTGTCCCAATGTGGCTCCATCACTGCTTGTGTTCTTTGACTAGACTGGAGTAATGACGACAAATCAAGGCGTCTCTATTCAGAGTCGGAATAGAAGAAAAGGTCAACTGTTCGTATTCTCTGTAACTATTAGCAATACATGGAGTTAAACTTCTTTACTTCCCCTCGTTAATCAGTAGAGATAGATGCTCGAGGACAAAGAAGAGGGCCAACTTAATCGCCTCTTAAACTTTTGAGTAGCGGGTACTTATTTAATTTGATTCTATATCTCATTATGCAGCTATCACAAATCACTGTGGCCTCTGTCTACAAATGAATCTTTCCACCTCCACAGAAATAAAATTTACTTCTAGAATAACAAGGCATTAATAAATAAATACGACATATGTCGTGTTACTTTATAATGGAAGAAAGAAAAGTGGGTTATAGTTTCTCGCAACTAGAAAACACTGCCTGTCTTTCTTACCGAATAAATAAAAAATTCTTCAAACTTAACGCACTTACATTTTCTTAAATGGTCCCTTTCCCCCGGTGAAGATATGAGGTTTGCTCAGAGTATTTAAAGATATCATAAATAAGTACATCTGACATTTTACTCTTTATTGTTCAACAGTTAGTGTGCTAAAATGAAAAAGAAAAAAAATTTTTTTTTTCACTTCGAAAAAATGTTTATTGTGTAAGTTGGAGTCAAACGCGAAACGTTTCTTCGGCTCATCTACAAGCAGAATTTGTTATTACGTAAATTACGTCGTATCGCTCCGGAAAAACTGTTTAATTGTGCAAATCACTTTTTTTAAGGCGGCTCATCTTCTCCAAACCTTCAGCTTTTACAAAGTTAGTAAAATGATATTATTCGTTTTACTAACTCTGTAAAAAAAAAAAAAAAAAAAAAAGCCGGCCATAACCATAATAGATGCTCGAAAAAATCTAAATTAATTCAATACTTTTAAATAAGGATTCCAGTATCATCATTTGACCTGATCTTTTATTTTTATTCAGTTCCAGCAATGTAGTGATAGTATTTAAAGATATTAACAGCTGTTTTGCTTGACACGAAATATATGAATTCAAAAACCATAAAGGTGGAATTGAAGTTATTGAAAATCAGTGATTATGATTATTTATTTATTTATTTTTGAATAAACATGTGAATGTGTTTGGACTTCAATTTTTCTCTTCCCTTGTGATCCAGCACGAAATGTTTTCCGTTTCATTTTTATTAATGCTTTCATTCATTCACTGATTTCACATTTCATGATCCCATGTCTATCGCAGAAGTGGTTCATGAGTCACTACTGCTATATACGTGAGACACAACACGTGTTCCGTAATTTGTGAGGGTGAATGAAGTGGTAATTGACTTGTTTTAATGGGTTTGCCATAAAAACAGTGATCATGAAGTGGTCACGTGATTTTAGACAATAATGTCTTAGCTAACACATGAATTCACCATAGTTCTTTTGACTCTTGATATTTCGAGCAGAGCACGAGTTCCTGACTACTCTTATTACAAGAATCATTAGGGCCAAAATTCATCCTGCTTGAATTCCGCTTCCAAAGTTGGATATTGTCGGCCCTCCACTTCTGTTCGACAGAAGCATTCAACAGAATATGTCTTGTCAAAATTCCTCTCTCTCTCTCTCTCTCTCTCTCTCTCTCTCTCTCTCTCTCTCTCTCTCTCTCTTCCACAACTACCTTAATCAACTGATTTCGACCAAATCGTACAGAATTGGGCTATACTTGTTTCTTATGTTGTTTAAGGTTGTTTCATGATTTCAGAATAATTGGAAGTACGGTAAAAAAAATAATAAAATAAAATAAAAAAGGAGGGGCGGGAAGAAAGGAAAAAGAAAAAAAAGGTGGCGAAGTATTGTTACAGATTGTATCGTTTAAATAATTTTGATCAGTTATTCTTCGATTGTTCTACCTACTTCAACTTTAAAAATAAATGATATCTCATAAAAATAAAAAAATAAAATTCGCTGTAAAAGAGTGTGTGTCAGATACTGATAAAGCAAGAGTAGCTACAGTTTAGAAGCCATTACCTGGCTGAAATTATTGCAAAGAATGTATACTCCGTCCTTAAATTCGAGTTATATAATACTAATGGCAGCAACAGTAGTATTTGAAAATATTTTCAGCAAAGTAGCTGCTTTCAGTGAACTGCCTGATATCTTCGGGATCGATCTATCACTCTCTTATATATGGATTTTCATCTGGCACCCAGATGAAGTTTATTGCTAAAGTCGCTAAAGTTTCGTGGTAACTTTTCACATCCAGTTATAACTGAGGTGGTGTTAACGGGTATCTCCATAGAGTCGAAAGACTCATCGCGGGAGGCCCAGAAACATCATTCACAATATACTATTATACCTCCCACAATGTAATCAAATTCACCATGCGAATAAGAAACTAGCCATTATTAACACAGTGCCTATATCTCTCCTTAAATTGATTCACTGGCGAAGAACTGACAACCACCTCAGGTAACCAATTTCATGCATTCACCACGCTTGTAGAAAAAAATTTAGATCTCACATTCTTGCTAACTGAAACTTTACTTAACTTCCAATGACGACCTCTGGTTCTGGTGGGATTCAAACCAGCAATCTGTTGGTTGAAGAGCAGACAGGTAAACTGACAACTGAACAAATCAGGTTGACTTTATTAGCATTTATTATGATTTTTAAGAAATATAATTCCTTCATATAGGCTAGTATGCTGCAAGCTAGGAAAGTGACGAGCATGATAAAGAAAGAAAAGGTGTAGTGTGAGAGAAAATTAGCTGGTCAGGCCAAGGTTAATTCAAGAGAATTCTTCCGTTTATGGCTAGCAAGAGGAAGAATAATTATGGCAGGTTGACAGAGGTGAATAGCCATGGCAGCAGTGACTCTTGCAAAGGATATAGTGGAATTATTGAATGAGCACTTTATCAGCATATATCATACTGCTGTAAATGATGCCGTGCAATATATAGAAGGGGCAAGTATTAGGAGAATTAGAAATGAAAGAATCAGAAGAGTATTAGATGTTTATTGGGTTAGATGTTAATAAGACTGCGGGAATGGATGACACATCACCATGTATTCTTAAGGAATGTGCACGACAGTTAGCTATGCCCTTGACCTGGTTATATAATGAAAGTCTTGCAGTAGGCAAGACTACTAAGAAGTGGAAAGGAGACAAATATTACCATTCCACAAGCATGGTTCTAGGACAGAAGTTTTTAATTATAGACCAAGCTGTATAACTGCAGTTGTAATCAAAGTATTGGAGAGGTTAGGAATAGAATAAAAGATTAGGTTAATGGACATAGTATTCTTTATGATGGTCAACATGGATTTATAAAGGGTAGGTTTTGTTTTACCAATTTACTTGCATTTTATGATAAAGTAACAAGTGTGTTAGCTAAGGAAGAATCATATACATTGGTACATTGGTATCGTTCAGTGAGCCAATCGCCAATCCATCTAACCAATATACTATCTATTTACATCCTCTGCAGCTTGTACAGATAGTATATTGGTTATTGGCTCTCTGGACGATACCAGCAAGTAATATATGATGGAGCAGTGTCTTAAAAAAGAAAGGTAACCAGTGAAGTGCCCTGTGATTCTGTTCTTGGGCCTCTGCTGTTTAATTTGTTTGTGAATGATATTTCATGTGACTGGGGATCTTTAGTTGTTTTCTGATGATACAAAGTTGGGAAGAATTATAAGTTACCCTGCTGATGTTAATTCTCTTCAAGAAGATCTGAGTAGACTTTTGACTTGGACAAAGGTTGTGGTTTTAATATTAATAAGTGCAAGATGTTTTATTCTGAAGTGCAGAAATATAAGGCTCTGTACTATATTGACAGCGCTGTACTGCAGGAAGCGGATGAGATTCGGGATTTTGGAGTGATGGTTGACAGTAGAGTGAAGTTTAGAGGGCATATTGCAAGTGTTGCAAAGATTATGATAAGAAGTACACAAGCATGTAGGAATAAGGAGATATGTTGTATCACCATATAAAGCACTTGCCAGGCTACATTTGATTGTGCTCAGATTTGCTCGGCTGGTTTTCAATGTGATGCAAAACATTGAGAGGGTCCAGAGAGGAGCGACTAAGAAAATATTAGGACTCTGGAATGCTGGCTATGGTGGATAGAGATTGAAGAAACGTGGATTACAGAGTTTGGTGGATATGAGGAAAAGAGGTGGTATGATAGAGACGTTTGAGTTAGTGAGAGGATTTTATCAAATTAATCTAGAGGGGGATTATAAAGGAGTAGAAGACAAGAGGGAAAGAAACAGTGGTCATCCATGGAAGTTGTGTATGATTGTGGTGAAGAAGAGCGTGAGGAGTATATTTTTACATGAAGAATTTTCAGTGAATGAAACGCATTATTGGAATGTGCTGTTAATGGATTGTTAAGGGAGTGTTAAGGATTTTAATATTCACTATGATAAATATGTTGCCAGTTGGATGAACCTCCCACGATGAGCCTGCCGACTTCATGGAGGGCAGTGGCGTACCCAGAGAGGGCCCAAGGGGCCCTTCCCCACAAAGAAAAAGGGAAAAAACACTAGAAAATTTTTCAAAAATATTTTCCTAATTAAAATTCATTATTTTTATTTATGTTGTGTCGTGTCTTCTATTTCTATACTACTTATGAATTAGCGATCATTGCAGATGCTCAGTCATAGGTCGTATGCGATGCGTAGTGTGTATTCTCAGATCGTCTACTCAACTCGCCCCCCCCACTAAGATTAAATCCTGAGTGCGCTATTGATGGAGGATATAATAATAATAAATAATAACAATAATGCAATTCATTAATATAATACATAATTGATATAAATCATTATATAGTATATAATTCATGTATTTATAATTGTATTTTTTAAGAAATATAATTTAGATTTTTTAAATACGATTCATATAATTCTATTCATCAGGGATAGTGGCAGGATTATGCAACAAGAAACTGATGAGTCTAGAGATCTTGGAATTATGGTAGATAGGAATTTTTAATTCAGGGCGCATGGAAAAAATTACAAATACAACTCAGAGGATAATTTCGATGTTGTGAAACGAACATTGACATGTAAGGATAAGAAAGTCGTTTTTACCTCTTTACGTGGTCTCGATACGACCGCAGCTGCACTACTGTGAACAGATTTGGTCTCCTGGGTTCGGAGGGAATAAAGAAGCTGTGGAAAGTGCAAAGAACAGTTACAAAGATTATATCGAAATTATGGAATGTAAATTATGAGGACATAACTGAGATTATGTGGACTGCAGACATTCGCAAACAGGAGAAAGAGGGGTTCTATAATAGAGAGCTATAAAGTTCTGAAGAGGCCTTATCAACTGATGAAACTTTTCGTTCTATAGAAGGTGGGGGAGAGAGAGAGAGAGAGAGAGAGAGAGAGAGAACACTGGGGCATCAAAAAAGTTAAGTTTGTTCGCAGTTAGGAAAGGAGTAAGAACTAGATTTTTCTCTCACAAAGTAGTGAGTGCATGGAACTGTTTGCCTGTTGAAGTGGGGGAGTGCATCTAGTGTGAATGATTTTAAGAGACTCCATAACAGCTAGTGTGGGTGATATATGGCCTCCCTCGATGAGTCCTTGACTCCCTGTGGGTCTGATATAATAATTTTTTTTTCAATCACATTTTATTATTCATGTATAATATTTACAATATATATACATGCACACATATGTGCGTACAGATACGTACACGTATATAATAATTTAAATAATAATAATTATTATTGATTATTATTAATTATTAATGAATTAGTAGTATTTATGACTTACATGAAAATGAATAAGTATATAATGGTTTTGTGAAGGTTAGATCTTGCCTTAGCAATTTACTCACTTTCTATAATGAAGTAACAATGGAGTTGGATAAAGGAAATCCTTTCTCAGTGATCCTGCTGTATTTTGCAAAGGCATTTGACAAGATTCCACATGGAACTCTGTTGCATAAATGAGTATGGATCCGAGGCTAGTGATTTGGATTAGAGGGGTGGCTAGTGGATAGATATCAAAGAGTGGTTTATGGTGGAGCGGAGTCCAGTAGAACGTAGGTGACTAGTGGTGTGCCTCAGGGCTCAGTGCTTGGTAATCTATTGTATAATTTGTACATCAATGATATTGGGAATAGTTTGAAAGGAGATATCCACTTGTTTGCTGATGATGCAAAACTGGGAAGAGTGATAGTTAATTCAGATGATGTGGATGTCTTACAGGATGACTTAAATAGGCCTGTGGTTTGGGCTAAACTAAATGGCTGCCAGTTTAATGTGGCCAAGTGTAAGGTTATGCACTTCGGAAGGATGAGATCACATGCTGTTTACTATATTGATGGAACTGAATTGCAGGAGGTTGATGAGGTTAGGGACTTGGGAGTTATTGTGGACAGAGAGCTTAAGTTTCGAGGGCATATTGCAAAGGTTGCCAAAACTTCACATCAGATTACATGGTTATTGAGGAACACACTGACAAGCAGGAATAAGGAAGTGATTGTCCCACTTTCTAAATCATTAATAAGACCTCATTTGGACTATTGTGCACAGATCTGGTCACCTGGATTTCTTGGTGATGTGGAAATGGTGGAGAGGATTCAGAGGCTGGTTACGAAAATTATTGCAGGCCTGTAGGATGTTTCATACGAAGATAGATTGAAGGTCTGTGGCTTCTAAAACTTAGTTGATAGATGTATGAGAGGAGATATGATAGAGGTATATAAATTATTAAAAGGGTTTTATAGGATTGATACTGATAATCCTTTTAAGACCAGTGAAGGAAGGGAGAGAACGAGGGATCATCCCTGGAGATTGTGTAAGAGTGTGGTTAACAAGGGTGTTAGGACTAGATTTTTTGCTTGGAGGGTTGTAAATGGATGGAGTGCATTGCCAGAGGTGGTCGTGAATGCTTCATCTGTGAATGAGTTTAAGGGGAAGTATAACAGGTATTGTGTGAATAACGGTTAGTATGTCAATGTTGGGTCTCCCGCGATGAGTGTTTTGACTCCATGGAGGCATCTTACATAATAATAATAATAATAATAATAATAATAATAATAATTATTATTATTATTATTATTATTATTATTATTATTATTATTATTATTATTATTATTATTATTATTATTATTATTATTATTATTATTATTATTATTATACTACTATTTATTTATTTATTATTTTTTTGCATGTGGCTATTAGGCATTCTTATTGCCGCATGTTGAGTACAGAGCCACAAGGTGCTTTTTAGGGCAGCATATAAAGTTAGGTTCTTATTAAATAATAATAATAATAATAAGCTACAGATTGATCCTAACAGTATCTGATTTCCCACTCATATCTGATTTTTAATTTTTTTGAATTTCTTGTTGCATTTTATTTATTTATTTTATTTTATATTTTATTTATTTATATTTTTATGCACTCAAATTTATTATCATTACTGATCATGTCAGTTTTCTAGTAGTTTGCTTTGATGTAAGCAAATATAGTGGGGTATATATTGCCGAAACGAATTACCACGCACACTCAACTCACTCTTCGAAATGAACACAGCTTAGCTATAAATAACTTTCACTTTTTTTTTTTCTTTCTTGCGGACACTTTCTTTGTTTTGTCTTCTTTGCTTAAGACAGACAGTTGCGGTGGGTATTTCAAAATACAGTAGCGATGCCCTCAAAACATACTATACAGTAGATTTCCGAGAAGCGAATGTAGCTCGTATTATAAATGAGCTTAACGAAGTATAGCTTTTACTGTAAAAATAAAAAATAAAAAAAAAGTATAATGAAATACTTTAATTTGCTTTACCCAATCATTCTGTGTAATTTTTTTCTAATTTTTCCCAACTGGAACGTGGATGAAATGAAATAAAAAAAAAACATTTTTTTTTCATAATATTAATATATTTTCATCCATATACGTTGTATTTATAAAATACTATAATTTTTACATCGTTAATAAGAGTTTTTAAGTACGTTGTTTCATCTTACGCCTTATAGAAAAAGCATATATTAGTTGATTCAAGATTAAAAAATATATAATTTACAAGAGATTTTCAGAGAAAATTACTCTGAATGTCATTCTCGGCATTTATATTTTCATATCCTACGTTTGTGTTGTCGTGTCCTCTGAAGCCCTTTTCAAAATTCTGAACCTCCTGTGGTAGACAAATTATAAACGTTAAATAATAGGCGGTTTAATTTCGAGTTTATAGTATAGTAACTTCTCAATCTTTCGCTAGCCGTAAATAATGGGTCACTTGTCATGGATTGAAAGTCTGCAGCTTAAAAATAGTACTGCAAACGTAAAACAAAATTGTTTAGTATTAGTAAGCACTCTCCTGAAGGACAACTCGAATATTTCTCTCGCCCCTAGATTTCGATGACACAAAAGTTAAAGTAGAAGCACAACAGCGATAATAACAACCACTGCGATTTCGGTTTAATGACCACAAGCGACCTTTTTTCTTTTTTTTTTCTGAGTGCGTTATTTGGAACTCTTCACAAAGACACTTCACTTATGTCAAGGTCCAAAAGTAGATTTGTGTCAGTGAGGGCACTAACCGACCTTGAAGTTTAACTAGCATGAATTATTTGATTCCTCTTTTATCGCCAGCACATTCTATTGTTTCGGTATTAGAAAGTCTAAGCTAAAAATAAATACAAAAGTCTTAATTTAAAGAGTAAGGATATAAACGGGATAAATTCCTCATTTATCAATAAATATTCAAATTCTTCAAAAGCATAAAAAAATTCTTGTTTCTTTCTATCACGGCACAATATATATATATATATATATATATATATATATATATACATATATATATATATATATATATATATATATATATATATATATATACATATATATATATATATATATATATATATATATATATATATATATATATTGTGCCGTGATAGAAATAATCCCTCTTTCACACACACATGCACGCAGTATTGAAGTTTAATGTAGAATAAACTTCAAACTAGAATCGTAATTGATAGTAAACTTATCGTTTAAAATAACGAATGCGACATCTTTACTTTATTTAAAAAACTTTAATACCTAAATGATTATTCTTTCAAAAAATAATTTGAAAGAATACTACTCCAATTTTTAATAAAAATTACATCTATCTGAGCTAAACATATCAGCTGGAGAAAAACGTAGAACAAACTGTTTGGTATTAGTAAGCACTTTCTTGAAGGACAACTTGAATATTTCTTTCAACCCTAGGTTTCGATGACACAAAAGTTAAACTACTCCAATTTTTAACTTACCATGTAACCTCTTTGGTGAGAAAGCTTGCACTAATATTGTATCAAGGCTGACTCGAATTAATATGTTTAACGACTTGTAATTTATAGCACTTAATTTGCACAATATAGTTTGGAAATCGAGGTTTCAGATTTCATTTCTGATTCTGCCAAAATAAATATATAAGAACCATAAAATAACTGAAATATCTATTTAACGATGTTTGCATAGCCCTATGGTAGCTTCCCTGACGATGAGTGAGCAGAGCAGGTTCCGACTCTTCTCCTAGGCTTTTTATTTATTTATTTATTTTTCCTTCAACTGATATGTTTGGCTCAGGTAGATGTAGTTTTTTTTTTTTTCTTTTGAAAGAAACTCGGGTTCTCAAATCGAAATGAGAAAAATCGACCATCAAGTACACAAGATTATACATGTATAACAAGAGTTAGAAATTATGGCGTTAGAAATCATAATTTTTAAATTATTATTAGATTATGTCATTTAAGTTGGACGTCACCCTCCCCCTCCACACACACGGGAAAACCGTCACGGAATGTGGGAAGCTTCCCTAGGACAGACTAGTGGGATAACTCATCTGTCTCCTTCGCTTCCTCCTCATTGTGACTCTTTTACAGTCAGTAGCTTTTGAACTCGATGTGTTTTACAAAATATGACACTTCAGTTCTTTATTTTTCTACGGTATGAAAGAAATGAAAAAATAATAAATATCAGTCTTTAAAACTAAAATTATTTTTTAAAAAAAATAGCCATTGCGTAATTTAGATTTATTTAGATAACATTGGCAATCTGACATTTCACTAAAGCTTGAATTATTTGCTATGAGGAAAATAAAATGATACATGTACTTTGTAGAGCTGAGAAAGAGAGATCCAATTCATAACTGTTCTATTGAAGGTAAGAATAATCTCATCAATCTTTTCTTGTATAAACTTGTGAGACGCTTACAGTGTTTTCTTTGTTAATGAATAAGTGGTTTAACTTTACTCCTCAGCATTTTCCCTGTAATCACTTCACTTTATCATGTATTTAAAGTTTTATTTACGAGCCTTCTTAATGATATCCACGAAGCGTTGCAATTACTGGTCAACTAAATATTTCATTTAACTGCTTTCGTTTTAATGCTGCCCAGCTAATTACCAAGAAAAAAAAAAGCGTTAGTCATGCAACTTTTCATGTTCAAGAGCAATCCAGAGTACTTAAAACATTAAACAACTTCGAAAAGAATAATGCTATGCTTACATTAGAAAGCTATTTACTTTTTTGTTTTATTGAACACAATATGAAATTAAGTGAAATAAATATGCATTTTAAAAATAATTTTTTTAATCTGTTGCCTTATTTACATGTAGCAAATTAAAGGTAATGTGCATCAAGAAATTGACGATTAAGATAAACACGAAATTTATGGAAGAAAAAGGCCTAAAAAAACTAATTAAATGTAACGAGAGAAATATAGGTAATTGAAATCAAATTTCGGAAAATTAGAAAGCAAATAATTAAAAACGTTGTTCTAAAAATACATTTAGTTTTGCTTACTAAGTTACTAGTACATATTTGAAGTTCTGGTTTACAAAGTAGATCCATAAATGAATAGAACATGTGGAGAAGAAAAAGAGACATCCCTTGTAAGTTTTCCCCAGCTTCTTTTTATTTTCGGTATTCCTGTATGTATGGTATTACAGTTCGAGACATAAAGGAACAGTCACAAGGTTTTTTTTTCATATTGTACGTGTGTTGTTCGTGCAAGCCGCTGATACTGCAGGCACTTGGCCATATGCCAAAGAACGAAATAAAAAAGATAGTTTTGACACTTCTGAACTGGCTAGTTCAAAATACATTAATAGTGGAAAAACCATCCCGAAGTTTTTAGCGAATAAAAAGTATGGAAAGGTATAGTTTTCAGGTGAATATTTTACTGATTAGCTCATTATTTTACTACTGCTACTATTAATATTGATAATAATAATAAGCAGCGTTCCACAACATGAAATACCTTTCTTGATGATTTCGAGGAAACAGCAAAGACACAGAGTAAATGGGGTATCAAATTAAAGCCAAGTGTTTCTAGATGTACAGGATGCTTTCTTTTTTCATGTTAAAAAAACAAAGACAGAAATAAGCACGTAAGCGACTCCGTTGACAAATGAAAACAGCAGACGATGCAGTGGAAGCATGTTTTCTCTCACTCCCCTCACCTCACCTTTTTTTAAGGATCGTTTTGCAAAATTCCTAAACACCTATTAGATTCATTTGTTCATATAACCATAAGTTGTTACAGGATTTAGGTTGGACAGATTTTATTCAAATATGATATTTGTAATCCATTTAAAATTTTGTTTACCTAATCCGAATTTTCTTCAATTTTTATTTTGTGTATCCTAACTATAAAATTTATTAAATTTTATAGTTAGGATACACACAATTAGTATTTTGGGCAGCTAACTTATTTTTTGATATTCTCTCTTGTTATTTATTCTCTTGTTATTCCTAAATATGCTTATTTGTTTTTACATAATCCAGTAATTCCGCTCTAGAGACCAAACATGAAACTATTTCAAGTCACTTCAGTCTTCGAATAAGCAAAATGGTAGGCTCACACACACCAAGTCTTAAAATACATCACCTACCTAAAGACATTCACAAACATCATGCCCGTAGTGGGATTCGAACCCATGGCCTGACCTGCGGATTGGAGAGTGCAGATACTATCCTCTCAGCAAACCAGGTCGGTATTTAGAACTTATATTAAAATTTCTTGAACTGTTCCAGCTTTAGTTTCAATCAGATTATTTATATCGGCAAAATTCAATTAAAAATACATGTGTAGATTTACATAAGTCAATAGATGGGTAGACATCTATTATATACGGCTATAACGTTGGACACGCTCATTTTGTATTTTTACAAAAGTACCATCACTACACGGTGAGTTGTTTTAATGGCATAGACACGATAGACTCTTCCGAGACTTGTGGTAGTTCTCTTAAAAAAAAAAAAAAAAAATCTTATACGGAAGTGGCAGCATGTTTTGCCCCTCAGAAACGGATTTTTCGTCCCACAAAACAGCATATCGGGAGAACAAGCAAATTAACACACAAAAAAGGTGCAATAAGTAGTAGGTCGTGGTTCAGACAATGGATTGTGTAGTGCAGCCTCGCTCGAGGCCACTCTGCACTGACGTGTCATGCAATAATAATAATAATAATAATGAAAATATGAATAATCGAAATTCAAGCTAAAACAATTTCAATCTGTATACGCTAAAAGATATTAGAGCAATAACGTCATATAGTTATAAGGAGTTGCCGGAGCTCCTTGAACCCTAATTAACTTTTTGAAGGATGTAAACAGCTAGTCTCCATCCTTCAGCCTTCACTGATTGTGAGCGAAATCTATCGATGAAAAAGGCTTTCAGGAGAAAGAGAGTATAACAGACAGCTGCTGCCGTCTTGCTGCGGCCCTAAACCGTAACATTAATATTACTGTCTGTTGATTTTTGAGATGCAGAGTTAAAACAAGTTTCAAGTCGAAAAAATCCCACTTGTCCCTCAAAAATCGATTACCTTGAGAAACAGCCGCAGAGTGCTAGAAAAAGTTCCTCGAGCTGGCAACTAGAATGAAATAATGATCTTATTTCATTATTATAATGATCTTACCTATAATGATCTTTCTTTGTGCGCCCTAGAATTGTGGAAGTAAATGATGTTTCCAGAGAGTTACGCATTTGAAATTATAATAAAGTTGCTCCCTGGATTGATGGAGTTTGGTATTTGAATCACGTTTAAATCTGTCTGAACTGGAACATTTCAATGGCAAAATTAGGAAAAACAAAATTACGTCTGTAATCAAGGTTGTTGTGTTTCACAAAATGCACAAGTCCAACCGTGCGTAAGTTATTTCAGGATCTGGGCTTTACAGATTTCCTTAAAATTCTTCATTTGGAATCCTTACAAAGAACTTGTCCGTCCATCGATTTCAATATTTATTTCGGTAAAGTCATTTGCAAAACCACAAAGCGTGTCAAAATTATATATTGCAAGAAATCTTCAAGTTTAATAAACTTTAGACAGACTATGTGCAGAAACATGTCAATTTTCGTTTCACTCAAGTAGTTTATTGTGGGAAAATTAGGCATAACAAATCAATTCAATCAAATCAGTGAAGGTGAGTTAGCTATCTCATACGAAGGTAGCAGGGATTTTTCGGCCTGGAGAGTTTTTCATCCTGCATGCAAGCAAATCGCCCAGAGAACACACGCAATTTACAGACAACAATACTATTTGTGTGCAGTAGAATGAAAATAAAATGCATAAATAGTTGTCTGGATTTGATAAGGGTAGCAAAAGTGCATTATGAGCAGCAGTTAGCTAAAGCGGCCAAAAAAATAAAAAATAATAAATAAATAAATAAATAAAACCCTAAGGAGTTTTTTTGATATGCGGCCAGAAGAAGAAAGAATGATTATGGTAGGATGGGATTGATTAGTGAAAACGGAGGAATGATAACCTCTGCGGAAGATATAGTTCAGATATTTAATGAGCAATTTATAAATGTATTTCATTCTTATGAATATGGCATCATTCAGAACTTGAAAGCAGTGGAAAAGAAGGAGGAGGAGGAGGAGGAGGAACTGTTAGTAAGTGAACAGGAAGCATATGAAGAATTGAATAGACTTGATGTAAACAAGGTTGTGGGACGTGATGCTATTTCGCCACGTGTTTTGAGGGAATGTTGCAGAGAGTAAACAACTTTTACATATCTTTTCGACATGAGTCTTTCACTGGGTCAACTTCCAAAGAGTGGAAATATGGTAACATTTTTCCAATTCATAAGGAGGTGATAAGAGTAGGGCTTTAAATTATAGACCCGTCTATGTTTCTGAAATTGTCGTTAAGGTGTTAGAGAAGTTAGTTAGGACCAAGATTCAGAATTAAGTTGACAACAGAAAAATACTCTTTGGCGGCCAGCATGAATTTACTAAAGGAAGATCGTGCTTTAGCAATCTGCTTACTTTTTATAATAAAGTGCCAAATGCATTGGATAAGGGTGTTGTATATACAGTGGTATATTTAGATTTTGCAAAGGCGTTTGATAAATTGCCACATGACAAACTGGTAATTAAATTGAAACGGATGGGGCTAAACAGTAAATTAGTTTGCTGGATTGGAGATTGGCTGTCTGATATGTATTAGCGAGCTGTCTATGGAGGAGCGATATCCCAGAAGAAGTGTATGCCAAAGGTCTATTTTAGGTCCATAATTTGTATGTAAATATTTGGAGAGGTCTGAATGGTGATATGCAGTTGTTTGCAGATGATGTAAAGATTTAAGGACTTGAATACACTGACTGAATGGGTAAATGAGTGGGGATATCAAATTCAATGTTGCTAAGTGTACGGTTTTGAAATTTGGGAAGCAGAGATGGGATGTAGAGCACACAATCGGTGGAAATATCTTGGAAGAGGTAAAGGAGATGAGAGATCTGGGAGTGATTGTTGACAAGGACCTAAAAATTTGGGGGAGCATGTTACTAAAATTGTGAGGACAACGCAGCGGATAATGGGAATGATGCGGCGGGCACTGACTTGTAGAAGTAAGGATGTTATGGTTCCCTTGTATAAGGCTTTGATCAGGCTACATATGGATTGCTGTGCATAGATTTGGTCACTTGGTTTTCAAAAAGATGATGATGTATTGGAAAACGTTCAGAAACGATTGACTAAAGTGGTTTCTAGTTTCTGGAATGTTCAGTATGAAGACAGATTGATAAAATGCAATTTGCAGAAATTGGTGGATAGAAGGAGGAGAGGGGTTATGATCGAGACATATAAGCTGTTAAGAGGTTATTACCAGATTAATGTCGGGGAGGTTTTGCACAGAATGGGAAAAGATAGGAAGAGAACAAGAGGTCATTCCTGGAAGCTGTAAGGAGAGTGTGAGCAAGGGGGGGGGGGTGAGGAGCAGGTGTTTTGCATAGAGAGTGATGAGTGATTGAAATGCATTGCCCGAGAGTGTGGTGAGCGCAGAGACAGTGAACATATTTAAGGCGGAGTATAAACTGTGTGTATAACAGTGGACCTCCCAGACTCCATGGAGGTTATGATGATGATGATGATGATAATAATAATAATAAGTTATAGTGATTTTATGATACGTCGAAGTTTTGGCTTATGTTCTCTAGTCATAGGGAACGTAATTTTGCCTGAAAAATGGTCTGATTGAAACCAAAATTGAAATGACTGGCTAAATTTTAATATAGGCAATAAATATTGCATTTGATTAATTTCCATATAGTCACTGAGAATTATTACATTACTTTGAACATTTAGCCAATTGTCGTCATTAAAAACGATCTGATTAAGGACAAAATTTAAACCACAAGAACATCCTCGTTTATCTTCTTATATCTAAACTGTTATTAAATTGTAACCAGTCAGGGAGAAATTATTGCAAAATATAATTTCTACACTGTGTGTGTGTGCGCGCCTTAACAAATGGTTCGACCGTAACAAAAATTAGAATGCTCCACGTTATGTGAGGATTACAAACATCAGATCCGAATGAAATATGTCAAGCCAGGGGTCTGGCTTGACATATTTCATTATATTCCATATTTCTCCTGGAATAACTTGCATATGAAATGCAAAAGGAACCTAATAGATTCCGCAGTTTACGAAATACAGATGATGACGATCCTCTAACTCATTTTTTATTCTTCAAAAGGAGTAAGTGAGACTCACGTATTTTGTGGAACTCACAGAACATTTTTCTACCTTTTGTCCTTAAAATTGTTTTCCCATGACATTTGCTTAGCTACTTTTCCGCACAGTTTAGTTTAGTTTTTCCTTTATTCTCTAAAACGCATCTGCTGACTTACTTGACAGGAAATTTCGTATAATTTCTTCTTCTTCTCAACAGGACTGTCTATTTAACTTCTTCAGTTCAGTCTCTGATCCTGGTTTTCCCTTTCAGTCCTTTCCGACCGTAGGTGACTTTGTAGGCATTGCCCACAAACTGGTAAGATTAGTTCACCATTGCTTTCCCCAACCCTCTCCCCAATTTTATCCGGACTCAGGACGGCATATGGCTGAGACGTATTCATGACTGTAATCCATGTGTGTTCACGGGGCCGGTTTGCCTGTTCTGGGGTACGAAAAACCCCAGTTTCCGGGTGGAAAAAAACACTACCACCGTATGAGACCGGTTAACTCACCTTTAGTTGAAAGAGACCAGATAAAGGTTCCTCACGTCAATGATGGGAATCGAACCCAGTTCTTTCCGACCAAAGGGCTTCGTCTATACCGACTGAGCTACGGAGGCTTTAATCTGTGATTACTGTGTCTAAATAACTATTTTTTTTTTTTTAATCTGTTCCAATTTGTTTCCTTCCATTTCAAAATTAAGTTCTTCTCCATTTGCCTATTGCCATTGTTTTGGTTTTACTAAAATTTATTTGCATTGCATAGTCTTTACTGTTTTTATGTAGGATTTCCATCAAGTATTTGAAGATTTCCTTATTATCTGCTATATCATCTGTATATTTTATGTGATGTAAGTTTTGTCCATCAACAGTTAGTCTCATGTTTTCTGGAATATACTCTTTTTATGAGTTCTTCCAGGCACAGTTTAAACAAATACGGTGAAAAAAGCAAAACCATCCTTGAATGATACTTCTCTCAACTGGTATTTCAGAAGTTCAAATGCTCCAAAGTTTATTGTTACCATGATATTTTTATAGTTACTGGAGTAACTATATGTTGAGTATTTTTCCTCTCTTATTTTTGTTCTAACATTTCAAACAATTTATTTATGCTTATTGAGGCAAATGGCTGTTTAAAGCATGTAAAAAAGCAAAAAGAAAGTCGTGAAAAAATTTCACAGGCAAACTTGGTTTGCTTACACTTGGATAAAGGATTAAACAAGAATAATTTCTTGGCATTTTTAAATAAAGATTTCTGGGTGGGGAGCTTCTTACATCAGTTCAGCTAATTGTAAAAGAGTATAGAATGCATCAGTTGTAGATCTACCTGTTCTAAATCTCATTTGCACTTCTAAATAGTGCTCATAAATTACTTTAATTCTGTTTTGTATAATTCTAATAAATAATTTCTCTGTGTGACTTAATAAAGTTATTGGCCTATAATTTGCATATCCCTGTATACAGCCTGTTTTATGTATGAGAATTATTCTTCTCAATTACCAGTCATTAGGAATTTCTCCAGAATTTAAGACTTGGTTGAATAACTGCGCTAAATAATGCTTCGTTATTTCTCCCCAATACTTCCAAAACTCTATGAGTATTTCATCTCTACCTCAAGCTTTAACTGTTTTTACCTATACTGTATATATAGATTCACCAACTGAAAGTCCAATGTAATTAGGATGGTACGTTGCATTTTTTGATTAAAGTAATTATGAATATCTTTTCATGCAGTACTATTATAAGATCCTGTATACTCCCCCCCCCCCCCGAGGGTATATATCAGGAATTTGATGAAGATGAATATCTTATTCCGGTTTACTGCCTTATATATATATATCATACTAATGAAATCAAGGATTCAGGAATCAGGCTATCAACTGCTTTCTAAAACTCTAGAATTTACGAGTACTTCCATTCTCTTTTTGGGAAATAAAAAGCATAGAGGATTTCCTTTTATTATAATATATTTTTAAAGTTTATAACAAAGTTGTTATTATCATCATGACATGATAAGCAGTATTAATAAATATTGCTGGCTTATCACATATACTATACTATAGATTTTTTTTATCTACTAGTCTTTTAGTTCATAATCTTTTTATTCTATTTTGCTTTTGTTTTATTACTGTTATTTTATATTTCCAGGTACATTTATTGGTTCTTCACTTTCCGTATAATTTTCAACCTAATACTATTTTCGGCCTTATTATTAATTAAGCGCAGTACTAAATATAAAAATAAGTGCCTCCTTGTAAGTACTAATCTGAAAGTACTAAAAGTATGCAATCATATTTTTCTTCAGAATGTTCAAGTATATTTTCTGGTCAGTATTCTTTTTAAAATAAATTTTAATCAGTAAATAGCAACTGATTTTTAACTTTACTGGTTAGTTATATGGCAGCAGCTCCATTTCTACCAAGCTTTGCTGTTACATTTTATAATGAAATCACCGGAGTTCCATTAAAGTAAGTTTCATAAATTTAAAACTATTGTCATTTTGATATATATGGACCCTTCTTCTATATTCTTTATTTATATATTGTCACTATATTGAAAATAAATAAATAAATAAATATTCTGATGCAGTTCCCCAAAGGGTGATACTTTTCTAGTATTAACTTCTTGGAAATTAGCATTTCCCCGATCAGTTTTTATCATCGGAGAAACTGAATGCACCATCTGTAGAGTACTATGTGGATGATAATGATGATGATGATAATAATTTTTTTTTTTTTAAACATTTTATTATGTCTCGGTATAAGTTACATACAATAATAATATTTACAGTATTTACAATAAGGATTATACAGAATTTTTTTTTTTTTATGTCTCAGATGAATTGCATACATAGTTGCTGTAGTAATTATATGTATATAATATTTATAACGCATTACAAGTGTGTATAACAGATACTTGCAAGTTAGTAATTTTCTTCCTCGAAGCTTAGCAGAGCTTATCTGAGGAAGATAATAGATGACAGAGGGTGGTGGTTTCATGGTTGTGTTCCTATACTGGTCACAAGCCAGGTGTTGATTTTACTGTTTGTTGGTACGTGCTTGAAAGACTTCGACTGCTATTACAGTTTAACTTTTATTTATTTATTTTTTTTGTGCAAATAGGGTTGGATTTAGACATGGTGTGTTTGTTACTTTGCGTTCTTGTAGATTTTGAGAGGGGGGGTTGTCATAGGTTTGTGTGTGTGTGTATGTGTGGTGGGAGAGAGAGAAACAAGAATTGCTCTAATTTTCATTCTCGCTATAATATTTATAGCGAGAATGAAAATGTTCCTAGGTTTCTGTTGTCGAACGGCAGTTTGTTTATCATGTCAGGTACGTAGAAGTTTCGGGTGGCTTTGCCGTAGTGATTGTTGTACTTTTATGTTATGTAGTTTGTCGACTGTGGTCTTGTTATTTGATATGTTGTTCTGGTTACTCTATGTGTTGGGCTGTAGTAGTGTTTTAACATGACTGTGTAGTGGCGTAAGTGTTTCACCTTAAATATTTTGTGTTTTGTCCGTGCTTCCTGCATAAGAGTGGGTTGTTCCCAGAATATCAGTTTTATCTATATTATTATAATAATATAGATAAATATATATATATAGATATATATATATATATATAATAATAATAATAATAATAATAATAATAATAATAATAAATACTCAAAGCATTTTCATTCCACAAAGGGAGAAAGCAACACTGTTAAGCACTAACGTTTGGAAAATGGGATGCAGCTATGTCCACATTTCATCTCTGCCGTATTTCAGTGCATTCTTACGGCATAGAAGGTAGGAGGTAACGTTCGTAATTCGAACTACTACTATTGTATGAATTAATCGATTGTATCTGTTGTTCTAGGTTTGTGGAATAACCGGAGTTTTTTCTTCCAGGAGAAAAATCCTACTTTAAAAATATATGTTTTTAAGTAAATTAAAATAATATAGATCCTTCATTACGTTACTATAAAAGGTCATTTAATAATTAACTTTATAGATCCTTCATTGCGTTACAATAAAAGGTCATTTAATAATTAACTGTATGTTATTCAATAGTGGTACGTGCAATAAATATCTGAAGATCTTAAGATCGGCTCAAAAAAACCTGGAGAAAGTTCCTCTAGGCGTTGACTGAAATCTAACTATAGGTCTTTCGACTGCTAATCTAATGTCAGAAAAGTTCCGAAGAGGCCGTTGCAAGTACTCATATTTTTCAATAACATCTAAATATAAGAGTTGATAAAAAAATATTTTATAGGTTAATTTTATTTTTACCTAAAAGTTGCGGATGATGCTCTGCATCTGTTCTAATTATCTATGATATCGGTTTTCTTATCGTTTCGTACGGATTATTTTCTGTACGCTTTGAAGTATGCATTACCATTTTGTTGTTTCGTTTATACGTCGTCTAAAATGTGCGAAGATTTATTATTTTTTTTATTTCTACTGGAAATTTAACTGATTTTTTTTTTTTAATTTTAATAAAATTCCCATCACCCAAGAAAGATCGTACTAATATTACCCGACGAGCTAGATGTTAAGTAATCCAGGAAACTCTGTTCCAGAGACTAAACAGCGTTTTTTCAGGCCATTTCAGTTTAGTTCAAACGTGGTGGTCTAATAGTGATCGATGATAATCATCAACCTCTTAAAAATGTTCACGAATATCCAAAATCCTGGATTCAAAACCCACCAGCTAAGTGAAAACTCAAACAAGCAAATTCAGGCTTTTAGTTATAAGGCCAAACTAGAAAGATATCATTCGATAAAATTAAATCAGCGTTTTGTTTTTTAGACTATAGTTTTAAGATTTTTCAAAATATTCCATAGATTAAAGTACACCGAAAGAGTAGCAATACCTTGCCATTATTTTAGTCTGTTCATAGAAACCCTCGTAAACGAAGGAGCCAGTGCTTAAATAGTTGAACGTAGTATCGGTTGGAATGCTGCAAAGAAATCTAAAGCATCGTCCGTGTGACGTTTGTGCAATATTTACATTGATAAGGAAATATTTTTGATACTAATGTTCTTCGGCTTTTCAAATGATACCTTTGGAAGGCTTTATGTTAAGAATTCTATTATCCAGTATAACCGGAGACTAATTTTGACAATACCTGACTGGATTACACGTGGAATCTTTTCTACACTATGGACCTTGGTATGAGCGTGTATTTTGGGAAGGCCACATAACCATAAAATTAATCGATATTTAGAAACTAATCGTATTTTGACTCTGACCATATATTACCATTTTATTTTTCTAATTGATGGCCATGTTTAATCTCCTTTTAGTTTCCTGTAAATGTTGGAATCGCTGAATAAGATAGTTATTTTTCAACTGGTTTTTATTAAGTCTTGACGCGTTCACTTTGTCACATAGAAGTCATGTAAAAATATAATTATCGAGGGCTTTTCATTTCTTCAATAGGAGTCGGCAATAAGTCCTAACGTTTCCGAAATTGGTAGGAGCCAGTGTGCACCTTTCTCCATGGCCACATTTTAATATATTTTCAGCACAGTGTCAGATTCATTGCGAAAGACGATGCTCCTAATCCTAGAATTTTTGTTTGTACTCGCGTATGTTCTACGATGTTTATTTTGCTGAACTGCTACTGGATTAAAATCCAGCGTTTCTTCCAGTAGTGAAAAACTTACTTACCTGCGTTTGACTCTGAAATCAGCTGAAAACAAAGAGCTAGAAACAGTTTCTCCAATTGACTAGAATAGAACTGGATTTGAATAATTCGTCTGCAAATTTATCATCATGAAATTTACCGTGGGAGGCCTACTAAGGATATTGTGAGATTGTTATATCTTTATTTAAAAAAAAAAAAAAATCGCAAAAACAGTCTGACAATTTGATTAAATTCGAATTGTCTGAATACGTTCATGTATAACTAGGGATGTTACTGTCGTTCTAATCTTCAAAATAATTTATTAGAATAAATAAATTTCTTTGCTCTCTCTCTCTCTCTCTCCCAACTCGAACTCTAATGAGTCTCAAAGTTCGTCATATAGAATGGAATGGAAGTATTGCGCCATACGCAACCCAAACAAGCACCAGACGATAACACAAGAAACTATGACCTAGAGGCAGCCTGTGCCAGGAATAAGGAGACATTGTATTCCACACTCCCACGAGTATGTACACGAACCAATAGCATTGTGTTGTCATCTTTTTTATTTATTTATTTATTTTATTCCTGATTATCGACATCGTTCATACTTGCCGGTATGATTTGACGAATTTATCACGAATTTATCATTGTTCTCGTGTTGTAAATATAGGTTATAAATGAATTTCAAATTGTGGATAAATCTGACCCCGTTCCACTTAAAAGCAAATGCCCTTATTACGGGAAACAGCTACAGTTGCTTTGGTTTTTGGGGTCTGATTAAGTGCAAGTGACCTTCAAAAGCATGACATCAGAGAAATAAGAAAGGGTTCACTGTTCAATCAAGAAACCTAACATACTTTTCTTATCCTATAGATTGGAAATGTATCACATGACGTGTGGCGTTACATTCTTTTTTATTATTACTTATCAACAAAATCTGTTGTTTTTATGCATTAACTATTTACTTGGTGACAGTCTAACAGCGAAAAACTATTCCGCGGAAAGATTATTCATTCAAATCTTACTCTTATCATAAAAACTTGTAGAATTGTTTCCAGACAGTTAATACACGCAAACCATTAAATAAAAAAAAAAAATTCTAGATTTAAAATTTAATTGCTTTTAATGTATTTACTGATCAAATTTGCTGACTCGTTCCATACTCAAATATCATTAACAAATAGAGAGAGAGAGAGAGAGAGACTGATGTGGATATTCTACTAATTCCTTCTAAAGATAATTCTCACTGCAGAGAATATTAACATAAGTATTAAAGAGAAGCTAATTTTAAAATCTCTAGCCTAGTATACAAATTAGAAGCAAAGACATTGGCTAAACTCTTTTTACGCATCAAAGGCTTTGTAATGTCAACGCCAAGTGAACCCCAGGAAGTTTGTAATTCCAGGTGCACAACACATGCACTCCCTCACTCTCGCCTACTTTACCACTTCGGCTATATTTGCTCTCTAAATGGATTAGGGTTAAAATACGAAAACACTGGTGGTAGTGTCCTTCTCCTACAGACTGTTCAGAGGAATGACACGTGCAGAGCGACATTCGCCTCAGTAATTCCCTTCTTACTGAAGAAACCATCTGAAACTATTCCTCATCATTTTCCTTTCCCTTCTCTTTTTTTTTTTTAATATCCAGCTTTCTCAATTTCAAATTTCTACCTCGATCCTTATATTCTGATATATATTGAACTTAAATTACATTAAGTAAATAGGATACCCATAAGCATTTATTATAGCGTATTGTACAGTCACTCACGGAATGCAAATTCCTCAGAAAGTAGCTAAAAATGCATAAATTTCCTTTTGAGCGAGTTCTGTTTTAGGACTGTGGCTTTAGTGTTGATTGTTTTGCGAGTGCTTCAGATTTTCCTCCAAGACAGAAGCATGAATCCAATCACTAATTTTTGCATATATATATATATATAATGACGCTAGCTATAAAAATATAGGGTTACATTTGGTTAATTGACGAAATATGGAATGCTATATATATATATATATATATATATATATCATTCAAACATAATTATTTTACATTTCAAAGTACAACTGCAGTTAATATTATTTGCACATAGTACGGAAATATATTGAAGTATAATTCATTGATACGTTCCAAATATAAATAAAAATGTTCGGTACAGAATTAATTAATAACATAAATATCCATCTTCCTCAGTCATATGTCCATATCTAGAAGTCAGTGACATTTTTCTCCTCTCTAAGATGAAACTGAATACCGCAAACCTTTTACCAAGAAAAGTATTTATTGGTTAAATCAACTGCCTATGATGATTATTTGGTAATTTGGTTGACGCTAGCTATAAAAATATAGGGTTACATTTGGTTAATTGACGAAATATGGAATTATGTTTCCGGTTATTCCAATAACAGTTCCCACCAAACATTAAAACAAAACTAGTGATTTTTATTTGGCAGTTTGTTGACATATTAATAAAACTACCAGTTTTCCTCCCACACACACACTTTCATTTGTATTGCAACTTCTGTAGTAGCTGCTCGATGGCAACTGAACGTGAGGTAACCATAGATAGGAGACATACCTTTATCTTTGTTGCCTATTCATCATGTTCAGAGTGTTTTTCTTTAACAGCGTGGCAGATGTGAAGTGAGGACGTTATCTTATTAAGAGGCCTGTAGGTCATTGCTACTCAAAGTTATGCACGACCAAGAATACCAGGCCTCTTAACCATGCTTCTCTTTACCCATAGTAGATCTGAAGTCTGAGAAAGAAACAAAACGTGAAAGACGATATATACAGAATAATAGCAATGATTCCAAGCCTTTGTTATGATTTTTGCAAATTTATGATTTAGTTAATCCAATTTTTGTGGACTAATTTCTTCAATAATGGAACTTAAAAATTTATGTGTGCGTGTGTAGCCTCTTTTGAAGCATGGTTTCCTCTTTAAAAAATTAAGAGGATACTTAAAGCCTTCACCTACATAAACCAAATCTATAGTGAAGAATCCTTCTTTATTGATACCTCACCAATTTTACCAAGAACTCTTCCAGTAAATAAAATAAAATAAAATACATGTTACATTAAAGTTCAACTCGCAGGGATAGACGCACAAGATCAACAATATATTAAAACTTTTATGTAATAAATTGCATCTGTTCTAAGTACTGAGTTTTCCTCTGCTCATTTATGCGTCAATTTTTGCAGAAGGATTGAAAAACTACTTTTAATATATAATTTGTTGTTCATTAAGAACCTATTAACCATAGTATACAACAATGAGACTATTATAACGTTTTAATAATATTTGTTCATAATATATTTATCCAATTCATACGGAGGGAAAATATATTTTATTTTCTTCATAAATGTATTTACTACACTTACAGCGACATCTATGAAAGGTCCTTCTCCGGTGGATGGAAATATACTTGGTGAGTCACACGCTTCAATGAGATTGCACTATTTAACTGTATCCAGAGAAATTAAAATATTTCACAGAGTACTCTTTTAACGAAAACACACACAACATATTTTTAATATATATATATATATATATATATTTGTATTCCCGAGCTTCTACTCGGTTGTTATGGTACATTTTCAAAATAGATATTTAATGACTTTAAACCGAGATAAAATATTAAGTTTTAATGAGAATGATACAGCTAGTTTCAGCGTTTTACAGTCTTCATCAGGTATCCACTGAAGGTAGTAACACAATAATAAAAATTGAAATTACAAAAAACTGAGAATTACAGGCAAAAAATGCAATACATAATTGACATAAAAAAACGTTGTATTTGTTCTATCCAACGCGAACATTGTCTGTTGCGTG
The DNA here is from genome assembly GCF_054136105.1 of Typopeltis vanoorti. Lineage (NCBI taxonomy): Eukaryota > Metazoa > Arthropoda > Arachnida > Uropygi > Thelyphonidae > Typopeltis > Typopeltis vanoorti. The sequence continues at coordinate 11,434,024 of NC_143572.1, read as the reverse complement.
CGTGCTTGTAAGTTCTCGAGAACGCCAGTATTGAACAACTGCAGTATGGCTATCAGGGATGTTGTAACTTAAATTGCTGTTCAAATGTTCAGGATTAAGAAGGATTTCCCTGGATTCCACGATTTTCCTTTCAAACTCATCACTGCAGCGAAAAATGTTTTCAGATTTATCCCAGCAAACTGAGTGACTTTGTAGATCATCATGAGGATTGTTTGAGAAAAGAACACACACACATATATATATATATATATATATATATATATATATATATTCATCAAAGCTTGATTTGCTTCCTCAGTCTTAAGAAAAGGCTGGTTATATTCCAGTAATTCGAGCCCTACCCAAGGGCCTATGAGTTGTGGAAATATTTTCTGAAAATTAAAGCTGTGTCGAACAAAGCGGCCTTTTGCAGCTGCCCAATTTTTAATCCATCTAACTCGAATGCGTCTAGATGTTTTTTCAATGTTTTAGGGATGGCGCCTAAAGCACCTATTATTACGGGAACAACTTTCGTTTTCTTTTGCCAGATTCGTTCAACTTCGATTTGCAAATCGCGATATTTTGTAATTTTTTCATTTTCTTTGTCGTCAATCCGACTATCTCCTGGTACTGATATTTCGATAAACTTAACACCCATGTTTTTACTATATATATATATATATAATGAAAATAAGAAAAAATGACAAAAAAAAAACATATATTTCTATGTATTTCTATAGCGAGCCTCCCCCTATCCAACAAAAAAAGAAGAGAGAGAGAGAGAACGAATCCGTATCTTAGTTGAATGTGCTCATTCCTGATTGGAATATATATATATATATATATATATATATATATATATATATATATATATATATATATATATATATATATAGCTCACAGTTCATTAAATATCAAACTGATATATTTAATAGAAAACTAAAATATGTAAAATATCTTGTGCATGTTGCTTATGTTTTCATTAAAGACAACATATTTAGAATGTATGATTTGTTTTTAAAGAAATCTGATAGTGCTAAACAAGAGATTCTTAAAAATCTGGGATTCCCCAGATGTTCATAATTAAGTATATTTATTATGAATATTTTATATCAATTTTATTGTTTCTCTGGCAAATATATCAATTTTGCTAGAGGGCGCTTAAACACCAAAACAATATAGGCAACTTGATGTCAACAAAGAAAAATTAGTTACGTTTACTCACTACGGCGTGGGAGATAGCCGAACTGGATGTTGGACTAGCAGCCGGTAAACCTCCACTGAAGTGGCTCACTGTCACCAATACCGCTGTACACACTAGCAGCCAAGAAAGCGTGCAGGAAGATTCCATTATCGCATTACTGTTCTGCAGTTACTCGGCCTCTTAGGCTTAGGTATAGTCACTAAGTACACGTTAGTTATGACGTTTGCAGCGGCTGAACCTGGCTTCTTGGCGCCGTTACTTCTCGACCTCATCGCTACGTTTCTGTCGAACTTTCTCCGCGAGGATACACTCGTGAGGCTTCTTCGTTGCCCACATGTGGCGTCAGTAGTGGTGTGGAGTGTGTGTGTGTGTGTGTGTGTGTGTGTCCGTGTCCCTAACGTTCCTTGGCCCCTTACTGGCCTTCTCAGCGTTCGCTCAGTATGTAACTTAATCCTCTTGGCGAGGCTGTTTTTGGGGCGGTGACTGCAGGAAGTTGGCGGCGGTACGGATGTTATCCAAATGACTTATTAGTTTTTCTCTCTCTTATGCTTTCATTCTCCCCACCCCTTTCTCCCTCAGTCATGCATTCACACACTTCAGAGGGGAAAGAGTTCACAAATTCGCATTAGACTTACTTGGAATTCAAGAATGAAGGTCGAAAAAAAAAAAAAAGAAAGAAAAAAGAAACAACAGAAGTTTTTTTAATATACAGTATTTAAGACAGTTCAGTAATTTTATACAGTAGGGACAATTTAAAAAAAAAGAGATGCTGGAATTGTCCCAACACCTTCTTAAATCCATAAAAAAAAAAAAAAGTCATTATTTTCTTAGTGCAAAAGATTCCATAAATAAAATATAAATATTTGTTTAAAAACCATGCTATATTCGCTTTAGTGTACATCACTTCTCTACCTGTCGAAAAAAACAAAAAACTCAGGTTTACTTTGTTGTGAATGTGTATAGTAGGGATGTGTACTTCACTGCTTTGCATTTACGTAGTGCAACAAAGCATTTGTTTTAAACTCGAACTTTAGTCAACATTATGAAAAATTGCTATCAAATAAACCCACTAACGCCGTTTCATTTGCCAAAGGTAGTATACGGAACTTTTAGCTTTAACTTTTTTTTTTTTTTTTTTGTAAATCAGTTAGTAGCCAGCCTCCTCATTGATGGGGTCGAATGCATTTCTATGGCGTGCTAGACAAGAGGCGATGTTTCCTGATCAGCATAGCACGTCGTTAGGATTGGAAAGATCTGCGATCGAATCCCATTTAAGACACAAGAAACCTTTAGCTGGATTTTCAGCTAAAGGTTTAGCAAGCTTCATACAGAAATTTTTTTTAATAATTGAAATTCATGTTTTTTTGTAACGGAAACAGCCAAAAAAAGCACAATACACGCAGGCGCAGAATTAACGGAGAATATTGTTTATATTTATCGGTGCTTGAGATATTTGATTATTTAAAGCGGCAAAAATCGTTAATAGGATTTTTGATGTTTTTCTCCCGAAAACTTGTTTTTAATCTACCAATTCAGAAAAATTGACCGTAGAACTTAGTTTTTCAGGTAGCAATATGAGTCAGGGTAAGAATCGCGAGATAGCAGAAGTTGCTTACCGTAGTTCCTTGCCCCCCCCCCCGATAGATTTAAAGTAATCAGTTTCCACGAACTTGTCTTCCTTGATGGCTATGAATGTGAGATAGGCCATTGACTGGTTTCCAAAATTTGAGGCTAGTGGTAGCATAAAGCATCTCTATTCTTTCAACATAATCTTTTCATTTGTTTCTCCCCCATATTTTTCTGTTTTATTCCTTAAGAACACGATTAACAGTTTTGTTTTCTGATATCTCAGTGTTTGATATCATTTAATTTAATTTTGTATACTCTTTTAACTGATTTTAGGAATTATATTTCTGAAGTTTGTATTTTGTTTAATACTAGCTGCAGATTTTTCTCTCTTTAGTATTTGTTTCTGATCCATACAATAATGTAGGTATAACTGTATCGACTTTTGTATTTTTTCTTTCTTATTTTTATTGTTTGAGCCTTCGTAGCTCAGTCGGTATAAACGAAGCCCTTTGGTCGGAAAGACCTGGGGTCGATTCCCGTCAGCGACGTGAGGAACCTTTATCTGGTTTCTTTCGACTGAAGTTGAGTTAGCCGGTCTCTTTCGGGGTAAAAAAAAAAAACCCTACGGTGGTAGGGGTTTTTTCCCACCCCGAAACTCGGGATTTTCGTCCCAGAACAGGCAAACCGGCCCCGTAAACACGCGCATCTACAGACATAGAACACACTGGGAAGCATGGGGCTCCTTACCTTATCCTTATCCACCTTATCCTCGAGTTACGGTTGTGAAGTCCAAGAATACTTGGAAAGGCCGTGGGCGCTTAAGTGCCCGTTAGGACCATTGATAGGATAGGATATTTATTGTTTGCCTATACATGTTTCATTATTGCATGTAATGATACTTCCGAATCATTAATTTAAGACGTTTATTTCAAGTACGCAGTTATCAAGCACTATTTTAACTCATGATGTAAGAAATTTCCAATTAAATCCATAATTATATTGAAGTTTATTTTCCTGTATTCCTTTATCATTTGTGAATAATACAATATTAACAGAAATTCTGTGATTAAGCTTAATGCAATTTTTTTCCCTTTTACAGTCGTACAATATTGTGTCATATGTATACTATCACGTTAAATGTTATATTTAATATTAACTATTGTGTTTTTTTATGTGGTTTCCAGCCACAGATGGCTGTAAACTTACAGTACATTAGCGTGGGGGCTAAGGATATTTTTCTACTTAAATAAAGAGCTAAAAGGCTTCAGTTCGGTGATGCAAAATTATATAAGCAAAGTGGATATTAAATCTAGCATTATTTCAAAACCGAATATAGAAACAATGGAAGTTCCTTAAGGTAAGTTGACCAAAGAGCTTATGGAATACGCTCCCCAGCATTCACGAGTTGCCTTAGTGTGGACTACTTAGAAGACAGGCGCAGCCCAAGCGTCTATACATATATACATATATTTCGACTTTTATTAGTCCATTTTGACAAGGTTTCATTGGCCAGACAGCTGTTTCGAACTGGTTAGTGCTCTTTAGAGATAGTGTATAAGTATAGAGCTTCTCTAGAAATTAGGCGATCCCTGAGACCACTCTCTACGAGTGACCAAAGGATCGTTCAGTGGTGGTTCCACTCAGTGACATTTAACCTACCATTGAGCAGAACCGCCCATATTCCAGAGAAAAGCATTCACTGACGCCCCACACAGAAAATACTAACCCCAGAGGCTTAAACTACCCTCTCAAAACAGAAGCTTTAAGAGAGAGCAGAAACTTTCGTTCAGTAGTAAAGAACTCGAAATGTATTTTTCGTAAGCGAACTCTCCATCGGTGCGTAAAATTACTAAAATAAAGAGCCAAAAGACTCCAGTTAGGCAATGCAATTATGTAATCAAAATGGATATTAGATCTAGCATTATTTCAAAGCCTAATGTAGAAACTGTGAAAGTTTCGTAGGGTAAGTTGACCAGAGAGCTTACGGGAATACTCCCCGGTATTCACGAGTTGCCTTAGTGTGGACTACTTAGAAGACACAGGCGTCGCCCATGCGTCTATACATATATTCGCCTTTTATTAGTCCATTTTGAAAATGTTTCACTGACCTCACAGCTGTTTCGAACTGGTTGGTTCTCTTTAGAGGTCAGGTAGAAACCTTAAGAAAGCAAAACCTCTCGTTCAGTACTAAGGAACTTGAAATGTCAGAGAACTGAAGCCTTTTGGCTCTTTATTTTAGTAATCACTTTTACGCAGCGACCGAGAGTTCGCTTACGAGAAATACATTTCTCGTAAGCGAACTGATATTTTTCTATTTTTTTTTGTATTTCTAAAATTATTTTTACCTGGTCCGGAAACCCTGCTCTAGAGACCAAACAGGGAACGTTTTCAAAAACCACTCGACTCCAATAAGCTGAGAAGTACGTGGTCTCACACCTCACAATGAAATTCATCTACCACTTAAAAGACAATCGCGTACATCCATGCCCACAGCACGCGTTGGTTGGAGAGCAGATACACTAACCTCGGCCGACTAGCCCTGCACGTACTGTACTATGTTAAACAGAAATGGAGATAACTACATCGTAGCTTTAATCTTTCATTAATAGCAATTTCCTGGGAATGGTCAAAACCAAAATCGAAAATGATTTAGTGCATATTTAATCTTTCATTAATAGCAATTTCCTGGGAATGGTCAAAACCAAAATCGAAAATGATTTAGTGCATATTTTGAATAACTGTATAACACTTCTCCGTAACTTGTTTTCTCTTTGCATAGTCAGCACATCAATGTGGTTCTAAATTAAATTCTCCGTGACTGATTGGTGCATCCATATTTCTCAACTCACTTCAGATGTTTAATAAGGCGGATTTCTTAACAATGGACAATGAGATTCACCTACGGCACAAAAACATTCATATCCATCTACTTTTCTGATGGGATTCAAACTCATAATCTGTTGGTTGGACCAGTCCGTCAAAGTATGATTTTTTTCATTCATAGTTAGAATGTATGGGAAAATTTTCTAATTTTAATCTCATATACTAATTACTTTTCTTTTTTTTTTAACATTTGATTATCTTGGCATTAATTCTTCCATTTTACCTATATTTTAATTGAAAGAACATCATCTCATCTGAAAAAAATATTATGTAGCCTATAAGGGATCTTAATCTTCTTGCATGTTATTATATTAACTTTTTATTAATTTTTTTTTAAAGAAAGTATGTCATTTTAAGTGACTATAATTTAAAAAAACCTAGATTCCTTTCCATTTTAATTCATACGATTCTAACCAAATGTCCACATTTGCCAATAATCTATGTAAAAATTATTTTCAAAATGATTATGTAAAAACATTTTGCAAATTCTCACTGAATTTAAGATAATTTTGGATTTTCCATTAATATCTTATATATTTTGTTAATTCGTGTGTTAACCCCTTAAGCGCTGGGAGAAACTCATGTTAGAGTGAAATTTGTCTTAGTCACTGAGACATTGTCAGAGTACAAAGACAACACAAAAACAAAGTGAAACATGAATAAAAAAACTAGTCATGACTAAGTGGGACGCCCTCTGTGGACACCCGTTAGCAATCTAAGATGTAAACTGGGATCTCAAAGTGTTTCAATTGATGCAACTATATTTAAAATTAGGTGATTTCTGAGAGACACTGCAGATTCCAAAAATTGTTTTTCTTGCTTAAATTTAATGCAATTGAGCATGATGGTCTTTTTCCAATTGATTCTATGAGCTGTATCTAAAGCATGGTCCACAAGTCCTGACTGCAGATGAACTTTTTGGTGTTATTTCATGCTGTTGGCTGATCTTCCTGTCTGCCTGTAGTAGGCCAACTTGCAGGAACAGGGCACCATATATTCTCTATACACAGAGAACAGGGAGCCGATCTTTAGTAGTGCATACAAGGGTGGCAAGTTTTTGGTGGGAGGGGGCTTGAAAGCTGTGCAGAGATTGTATTTCTTTAAGACTGGCTATTTTTTTTTTCTAAAGTGCCTCAAACACTGGGGAAGGATCGATTTTTTTTTTTTTTTTTTTTTTTGTGAATACTGTGAATGTTTTTCCACAGTATCAATAATAATAATAAATAGGTAAGGTGGCATATTTTCTTGATAGGGCTGAAAGTAGTAACGAGCTGACATATTTTGAGAACCTATGCAGCGTGTTCTGAGATGCCTTTGCCATCATGCAATAGGAATTCTGTGAATTTCATCTTGATTTGAAGAATGTGGATTTTTTTTTATATTTTTGGAGTTATGAATGCAGCCAATCTAATTGCCGATTCTTTTGAAATTTAGCCACTGAGTAGAAAAGTGTGGTGTATATGATCAACCAAATATAACATTCATATTCAGATATGTAACACGAAGTATAATAACTTTGGTTTCAATGATCGTTAATTATGCTCTTCACACAAAGCTCTACAAAGAAATCTCAACTGTCAAAGGATATCTCTCTTCTCAATGGCTACAATCCAAAAATAACTAAAAAACTGTACTGACCAGTTGTCCGATGAAAACATCTTCCAAATCAAGATGAAATTTACAGAATTCCCACTTCATGTATAAAAGGCACCTAAAAATGCAGTGGTGCACTCAGGATTTAATCTGGGGGGGGGAGCAAAGTTAAACGGATAAAAATATTTTTAGTGCTCGAGCACTATTATGTTCACAGCAGCCATGATTCCCAAGAGCTATAGGGTGTTCCCACCTTAATGTGACTGCTAATTCATAAGTAGTACAGAAATAGAAGAACATGACACAATATAAATAAAAAAAATGAATTTTAATTAGGAAAAGAGTTTTGGGAAATTTCTAGTGTTTTTTTCCTTTTACTTTGGAGGTCTCTAGGGTAGGGTTTCCTGATTATAACAAAATAAGATACATACACACACACACACACACACACACACACACACACACACACACACACACACACACACACACACACACACACACACACACACACACAGAAAATTAATAAAAATAGTTGGTATGAAAATCAGCAATCAAAAGACAATGAAAATAGGCAGAAACATTGAAAACATCAACTGATCCTGAATTGAGAACCTATAGAACAGTAAAACATTCAGCTATTTAGGTACAATTTTTAGTGAAGATGGCAAATTAAATATGAAAATAAACAGAATAAATTTATATGAAATGAAATAAGAAATTAGTCAAAATATTAAATTAGCTGTATAAAAAGGCAGTGATCAAACCAATTTTAACTTATGGTTCAGAGAGCTGGATTAGAAATAACACACTTGATCAAAGACTGGAGAACACAGATATGAGAGTTCTGAGAAAGATTAGTAGAGTGAACAGATTGCATCAATGGCAATATCATTGTTAGCATACAGGAATGCTAACACAGCTAATCTCAGATGGTATGGTCACTTAAACAGAATGGGAAAAGAAAGATTAGCAAAAACAAATGTTCTTTGCCAGGTTATCAGGAAAAAGACCCAGAAAAAGACTAAGATGTAGGTGGATTGATGCAGTAAAAAAGCATCTTAGAAGAGAGAAATTTAAGATCAGATAATGCAGGAGTCTTGACAGATAACCGATTAATTTGGAGAGAAAATTGTTGATTGGAAGTTAGTAATGCTTTTAATTTTTTCATATAGTACATATTAGAAATTTGATGATTATGATGAAAAAAGAAAACATCCTAGCCCAGTACTAATGTGCTATAGGTTTACTGGCACTGGGATTTGAGATAACTACATAAACAATCATCATCCAGTCCAACAGCATGGAATCCTTAAAATGCTAACTTACAGAGCCAGAACTAAATGTTCTAGTAATGTAGCCCTTGCCAAAGAACTCAACTATCTTTACCACACCTTTCTTGCTAATGGCTATAGCTCATAAAATACTATTTTTACTTCTCTCTACCTTACCTTCCCCAAACACATAAAAGCAAAGCGATGCTATTTTGCTATATCTGGGGTACACCTAGAAAGATGGCTAAAGTATCAAGTAAAATTGCCATACAACATTAAAACCAAATTTCAAATTAGCAACTATAATCCTCTCACCTAAGTACATTCTCTATCGTAATCATGTTCGTTCTAGAGTGCATGAAGTGCACTGTGATTGTAAGATGGCCTACAATAGACAGATAAGGAATATCTGTTAACTTCTGTCTCAGAGAACACCAGAAATACATTTGTTAGCATTATTACAGCAAATCAGGACTGGCATATCGTGCTTTGGACCCTCCTCTCCCCACTTTCCTAACCTCAACAGATATGCTTGCATTAATTTGATAATCTTTTTGGGAGACAGTCCTAAGATCAACTTCAACTGTAAAACTTCTATACAACATCAAAAGATGCTAACTGTAACAATTAATTGTGTTCTGAAGATGCTGGTTTGCAACACAGAGAAATATAAGCCAGTCAACAAATATCTTTATATGATTTTTATTTTTTATTATATTTTGTGTGTGTGTGTGCTTGTTTGTAATACCATACAATAATGTCCAACATGTAAACCTATCTACAAGGAACATATTTTTTCATTATGGCACTGAGTTAAATCTTGTACATTAAGTAATAATGAAACATAATGAAGAATTAAGAAATGAAGTTTCATTAATGAAACTTAGCATACTCGCTCTCTAATAAACAGGCTGCAGGTTCAAATTAAACTGAGACTTCCCAGTATTCAGAATATGTTATTTCCAGAAAATATATTTTATGTTAACATAACATCATTTCTTCAGTATGTATGCACATACAATACTTGTTGAAAAAATTTTATTATAAAAATATACAGCAAACAATATACAACATATCCAAAAAATTTCTCTCTCTTTTCATAATGATTCTAGCACCATATCTCTGGCTATCTGAAAAGTGGCGATTAATGAACTTAACTGTACTTTTTCATTTGTTCCTGATGCCAGGCGATACCTAGAATACAAAAATTATAAACATAAATTAGAAAACATATAAAAAGATTTCCAATAAATAAATTATACAAGCTATAATAATCTTCTACAGTTACTACACTCCCTCCTTTGCATATAGCTTAGTTCAGCATTGATGATGCCCTTTGAATAACTCACCTTCATTTAAAAAGTTCTCAAGGTTTTTTCGCATCCTAAATTGGATTTGAACCCAGGTCTTGTTAATCAGTCTCATATGGAGGTGGTTTTTCCCCCCCCTTCAGCAAAAGAAGCGAACTGGCCAGAAAAATACACATGATTTAGAGACATAATACATTGTCTTCATAACTTTAGCTGCTTAAGCCATAAATCCAAAGCCACTAACCAACCTTTGTCCAATCATTAGGTATCATCTTCTCTCCAGATCCATCAAAAGATATCACACAACCATTTCAATCATAAATAGCCAGATGTGTTGATTGACTCAACATGCAAATCATCTACTCCAGGATATTTTTTATTTTTTTAAAAATGTATCTTCAACCTACAATCACCATAGCAAACTCATAAGGGACCACTGAATAGTTTATAGTGAATTTCCATTAACAAATCACTGATAATTGGACACTGATTAGGTCATTCTAGTTCCCTCTTCTACATTCATTCCAGTTTTTCTTACTCTTATTTTCATCTTTGTTTAACAAATCTAGACAATGTTTCCACAACATTCTAATCTCATCTTGGTTGTAACTTCTTCAGTCTCCAAAAAAAAATGAGTGTACTTTTCTGATCAAGATATTACTTTTCACCTGTACAACTAACTGCTAACATTATAAATCCCAAATCCAATCAACTCTGGAATAGTGTTTACACACTTGGAGTGGAGTCAAGGACTGATCCTTGTGGTACACCACTCTTAAATCTTGCAGACTCACATTGCTCATATACCACTTTTTGATATGTCAGTCAGCTGTCCTCCTATCCACACTAATATTTTATAATCCAATCCCAAATGCCTGACTATTCAAAAGAGGCCAATCTGATAATCCCTTCTCTTTCTCACAGCTTCACTTTTTCTGATGTTCTCATTCTACCTGTCTCTTCTATAGTTATCTTCATGAAAAATGTTCTGTGAAACAGGTGCCGCTATCATTCCTCCACTTTCTACAAGACTGTAAGAGCATAAGCAACTGGTTCACTTCCATTTACTATCCAACTTAACACTTACTGAGCCAATTTCTTTTCACCATGAATTCATTACATCTGCCTATTCTTTGGAACAGCTTCCCTCATTTTTTGTCTTCCTCAAAGAGTACATGTGTTTCTTCAACAGTTGAAGGTTGTGCTCTTTGAGGAAGACAGACACACATCACTGATAGGTTACGCAACCTTTTGTATGCGAGTCTGATTACATGTAATCTGTCTTCCGAACATTCATTAAAAAACCTGCTTCTTCAATTATTCATTAATCCAAATAATACTTTTTGTAACTATACATCCTCCAACTTGTGCAAATTCAACCCAACTTTTTTCTTCCTTAATTGTTTTCTTTGCCTGGTTCTTTCTCATTATAAGTAATTATCAATTGATCTAGTCTTTATAAATTGTCAAAGTGATTTATCCTTTGGCTAAACACTTCTTGAATGCTCTCAATCCAATTGTGTCTCTTCTATTTTTTATGCCCTGCATACAAACTTATTTTTGTTCCTACCATTACACCCTTCATTTACATTATCTGTTGTTTACTCATTAGTCTCTGTCCTGATCCCAGATTCAAATTCTTGCTTTTACAGTTTTGCAAATTGAACTTTCTAAGTTCCTTTGTGAAGCTGCATTTTCTAAAGGCACCCTAAATATGAAAACTTAGATGCTATGCTATGATAAATGTTTATTTTAGAAATCATAATGTTTTAGTATCATATCATCAGTTAGAAAATGAATAATTTTTAAGAAACAAACATCGATAAAGCTCTTATAACAGTTTCTTAAATGCTGTCTTCTACATGGATATACATGTAGGTCTTCTACATGCTGTAATGGTTCTTGTGTTGTTCCTATTATGACTGGTTTACCACTTTGATTGCAGTTTACAGCATTAAAATTTTCATATGCAGTACATCCTTAACCTTTTTGTGCACACACTATGTTTCACGTGACCTCAGGTGCAAGAGAGTTAAGAGATCTAGCTGACTAACGATAGGGATTTCCTTAAACAATATGAAGTATCAGATTGTGTATAGACTGGATAACTGGAAGTCTTTTTTTTTGGGAAGGGGGGGGAGGGGAAATGCAGTATATCAAGATTCATAAAAGCCAGTGGGCCAAGGATAAGGACCACCTTCACTAATCCAAAAATTGGATTACATAATTAGAATCCTGTAAATATTTATGGCAGAACTCATGATGAAAACAAACACATTGCCACACCAATAAATGAACATTCGCAAAAAAGCTCTGGCAGTTTATCATCAAAGAATTATGGTGTGTACCTCCCTCCTCCCAAGATGATCACTAACATACACAGTCTGATTAATTGGTTCCAATGAGTATACAGAAGGCTTAGAAAAGGTGCTTATCCATTACAAATTATTCTGTCATATACAAGCACTTTTTACTATGAGTCAAAAAATCAGAGACGTTTCAGCTAAATCATTGGTTTTCTTTATATAATGTCAATTCTCTGGAATATTTTACACTGTAAAGTTTTTTTTTACCTTATTTATTGCAACTATTGGAGAATCAAGTCTTTACAAACAATAAGAGGAAAGATACAATAAGCATAACTACAAATTCAGAAACTGCTCAGACAAACCATGAAGTAACAGGCCATTAGTAATGGATATGAGAACTTGTAAAAATAGAGATAGATTTATTTTTAACAACTTCTGACTAAAAGTGATAAGAAAAATGTATTTTTTATTAATTTTGATTAAACATGACACAATGATTCCAAAATAGCATCAATATAAAGTCCCATAAAACATCGAATAACTGTTATCATGCACTTGCATTTAAATTAGGTAAATTTTACCAAAACATACCCTAAACGTGTTTCAAATATTTTTTCTGTCGTCACCATGTCACGAAAAACCGATGATAATTGGAAAAAAATATGAAATTGTTTTCTCAGTGACTTGTTTATTGCTCAATGTCAACTGTTTATGATAAAATGCATCAGTTTTTTTTTTTAATTTGTTCCTCACCCTAATGAGAATATTTGGTTGAGGACTTAAAAATAAGTAAATATTCTCTCTGATACTACTCATGATATATATATATATATATATATATATATATATGAGGGTGATCTGAAAAGTTATCAGCCTAACAATTAAAAAAACAAATTTATAATTTCAAAATTATTTTTATTTTTCAACATAATCTCCCTTAAGACTAATACATTTATTCCAGCAATGCTCCAGCACCATTATCCCGTCCCTGTAGTGGTTCTCAGTAAGATATGCAAAATATCCCTCTACAGCTGCAATCACCCCTTGGATTCGAAGAAAAATGCTGACCAGTAAGGAAGAGTTTTAGTTCTGGGAAGAGATAGAAGTCAGAGGGAACCAAATCTGGAAATAACTTGGATATTCAAACAATTCATAGTGCAGATCCCTTAATTTTCCCATCCCCAAAACACTCTTGTGGGCAAGTGCATTGTCCTAATGAAAGATGATTTTTTTCCTCAGCAAACCAGGTCTTCTCTCATGAATTTTTTCGTCGTCTGGTTAAAAAATAGGAATAATATTCCCCGGTTATTGTTTTACCCTTTTCAAGATAATTAATAAACAAAATGCCTTTAGCATCACAAAACACTGATGCCATGACCTTTCCTGCTGATGGAACAGACTTCTGTCCACTGTTTTGACTGCTTTGAATCCAAGTCTCATCCATAGTAATAAATCAATGCACAAAATCAGTTTTATTCTTGTTAAAATGCTCCAAGACTGTTCAGAGATTTTCATGCGAGTGCATTTTTGATCTGCTGTGAGCAAGCGCAGCACCCATCTTGCGCAATGCTTTTCCATTTGCAATTCTTCATGCAAAATATATCCTATATGTTCTTTTGAAATGCATATAGTATCAGCAATTTCACTTGCCAGTCATCCAATACCATATCATGCACTTGATCAATGATTTCTGGTGTTACACTTTTTGGATGTGGATCATCTTTTAAGGTTGGTATGGCCACATTTAAACTCGGCAGCTTATTTCTTAATTGTCAAAAACAAAGAAGAAGAGTACCCATAAACTTTTATGAACTTCGAATGAATTTCTTTTGGCGTTAAACCTTCTTTTACAAAGAATTTTTATAACCTCACGATACTCAATTTTATCCATTTCAAGGAATACAGACAACACTTTTGCTTCAGACAGCTGTATAAAACAAACTACTTGATAGAATGACTTGCGATTTCACATGGATGCTTATGACAGATGTACCAACTTACAAAAAAAAAATCTTGCCGAAAGTATTGCCATCTATGGTCGAGGCAAGAACTTTTCAGACCACCCTCGTATATCAAGAGTAGTTTAATTTCAGTTTAGTTTTGTTCCCATTTTATCTACATAATGTTGATTCTACAGCATTATGTAAATGTTTATTTTTCTATCATAAAGTGATTTTTCTGTCATTTTGTTGATTATCATTGATTTTCTCATAATGGAATATGACCAATCAGAGGTAAGATATGTATACATTATTTTTCCCTTAGAGCTCAAGCATAATGTAAAGTAACCAACTGATAATGACACAGTAGCCTAAAACAAATGCACTATGGACAACAGTAATTAGCTTATTTTGTATCAAATGATGGAATATGCAGAAGAAAAAAGAATTCTTGCAGTTTGTTTTTATTTTCCCAAAATATATTTCTTTATATCGATTCTAAAAACTTAAATGTTTTTTGACTATTTCTTCAGCTGGCATTGCATCACACAACATTATTTATTATGTTCATCTACCAATGTTCTAGAGCCATTCTGAATTCAAAAAACCCACTGATGTAGTCAATGTATGTACACACTAATAGCTTTATTATATTGAGAGTTATGATTTTAAATCCACAACATTTGCTAATAATGACAGAGGAAAAACTTGTTAATTTTTTTTCATAAAAGAGTAATTCAAGACAGACTGAATATTAGAAGTAAAAATCATGTCTCACTGATAAAATGCATGTTTTTCCCCCCTGTGTGTGTGTGTGTTAACCATAATCTTAATAAACTTAGCTCACCCATTATATTTAATGGGTGAACTAAGTTTATCTATTTTTTAAAATATTTTTGTTTTATTTTTCCATAATTCAGGCCAGAAGTGAGATGATAATCTCATCTATGTAATGAAACAACATTTCTCACTTGCAAAAATAGAGTAAAACACAGAGTAATAATCAGCTATAGCATTATAAAAAACTGACTAGGTCTGAGACAGAATGCATGACTGTGATATATCAAGTGATCATGATATTCCACCCATGCTGACACCTGACTAGTGAGATATTTGCTTGATTAGTGAGCCAGTACAAAATTTTTCCTGCCCTTAAGTATGTTGTATGTGTGTGTGTACACTTTATTAAATGATATAGTGATGTTTACTGAAGTAAGAGTAAATAATACTTAGTATAAGAATTTATAAACTGGCGAAAATAAATACTCATGCAACATCTGAAACAAATTTCCCACACTGGTTTTCAGTGAATATTTGTACACACAGTTTTTAGTAGTTAAATGGTAATTTTCATTGGTTCATCATTAGATATTTCATCGTTGAATATATGTATATACATATAGAGAGAGAGAGAGCTGTGCATGAATTACAGACTTTTATCCATGAACTCCAAATTGCTAGCAAAACAGCTGGCCTAAAGATAAACTTAAAGAAGACCCAAGTTAAGTTCAATAGCTATGTTAAACCAGAAATAATAAAAATCGATAATGATGAAATCAAACAAGTAGGTCATTACATATACTAAGGACAACAGATATCAATGGAACAAAATATCATGGAAGTTAAAAGATGCACAATGCTTGGGCGGAAAGCATCTGGAAAATTATATTCAATATTCAAAAGCCAACTACCATTATGCCTGAAGAGAAAAGTTTTTAACCAATGTATTCTTCCTACACTGACATATGGCTATGAATCATGAACACTAAATGCAAAGGAAATTCAAAAATTAAGAATAACACAATTTAGTATGGGAAGAAGTACGCTTGGTATCACAAGACTGGATGACAAAAGGAATATGTGGATAAGAAATCAAACCAAAGCCTCTGACATCATAGGAAGAGTGAAACATCTGAAATGGTAATGGGCTGGGCTGAGCATACTGTTTGAAGACAAGATCAACGATGGACAAAAGAAGTACTGGATTGGATTCCACGAGAGGAAAAATGGCCATGACACAGCACTAAATCATGGCGAATTGATGATATCATCATATTTGCAAGAGTGACATGGAAAGAGGAGCCATGGACAGACAGACTGGAAAGGCCTCCATCCAACAATGGATCAACAACAGCTGATAATGATGATATATATTTTTCACTTCTTTGCTCATGCTCTGTTCCTTACTCAGACCATACCTAAACAAAAACATAACAGCTTAAAATATCCCAAACACAGCAAGTGTTTGGTGCAACTGAAACATGCTCTATTTTGGTCAGACTGAAAAAATCGACTGAATTACTTATGGAAGAGCATATGAGAGATATCACATACAAGAGTTGTTGTTTGAAAAGTTTGGTAAAAAAATAAGTTAAACACATTTTTTTGGAAAAAATCATCTTTATTTCTCAACATTGTCTCCATCGAGGTCTACAAATTTGGTCGAGTTTCCAATTTTTTTCATCCCATTGAAAAAGTAGGATTTGTCAAATTATGCAAAATAGTTATCGACAGCCTTGATGACATCCTCGTTCGAAGAAAATTTTTAAGTTTGGAAACAAGAAGTCACACGGGGCCAAGTCCAGAGAATATGGTGGATGTGGAACCAATTCGAACCTCAATTTACGCAATTTTGCTATTACGAACGGCAATGTTTGGGACAGTGCATTGTCTTGATGAAGTAGCACTTTTTTGTGCACCTTCATCAATCTTGGCCATTTTTTCTTCAGTGTTTCTTTTAAACGGTCCAACAATGACACATAATAGACTCCTGTTAATGTCTTACCCTTTTTCAAATAGTCTATCATGATAATTTCTTGGGAACCCCAAAATCCCAGCTGACAAAATGGTCTCTCTCTCTTTTTTTTTTTTTTGGTGCTCTTTCACCGGGCATTGTTCACTGTTTTGACTGCTGCTTGGACTCAGGTGTGTAGTGTTGGATCCAAGTTTTGTCTACAGTCACGAATCAATGCAAAAAATCCTGCGAATTGTGATTATATATCACCAAACACTGCATTGAAATGTCCTTACACATGTTTTTGATTGACAGTCAACAATTGCGGCATCCATCATGCACACGGCTTTTTCATGTGCAATTTTTTGTGCAAGATATTATACACCCATTCAGTTGAGATGCCTACAATCTCATGCACGTTCACTTGGTGGTCTTCCATAACGATACCATGGATTTTGTCAATCATTTCCTTCATAGTGACCTCAGTTGGGCGTCTGGAGCATGCTTCTTCTTTGAGACTTCCGACCATGTTTAAACTCATTTATCCAAAAATAAATAGTCTTTAATGCTGGTGCAGAGTCCTCATGAACTGCATCTAACTCGGCCTTGATCTGAGCAGCCGTCCACTTCTTCAAATAAAAGTGTTTTATCACTGCAAGAAACTTGTTTTTCTCTATTTTTATGAAAAACGCAAACACTGTCATTTTATATGTTTGTCAAACAAGAATTACGCGCCGCATGTGGCTAAAATTTTGCCATGGGTCATGAAAAAGATGTGTCGACACTGGTATGAATGAACGAATTGTGTTGGAAATTGGAAATATTGGAAATTTACCAAACTTTTCAAACAACCCTCATATGACAGAACTAGAGCCAGTGCACTGCTAATCAATTCTGCTGACACTATCAACAAGGACGCAATCGCTCACCCAGTCAAATGGAAACAATCAGAGAACGTCTTTAGATGCTATGACGAACTGAAAAGAAGAATTGTGGAATCTAAAGAAATCGTCCTCAATCCAGTACATCTCAACATTAACCCAGCTATAATCTCTCTGTCACTGCACTGCTGTCCAACTTTGACATTCACGTGATCATGAACGCATGCATGCGCCCAACAGTGAAATGGTACATGGAAAGCCTTCAAATGTCAATACGTTGGTGTTATAATTTATAGCTATTCTCTCACAATTTTTGTGTTTCTCTCTTTTGTTCATGTAATGCGCCCGATGAAGTCTTCTAAGAAAGATGAAATTAGTTGTGCAGTTTATGTAAATAAAATATAGTGTTTCCATATTTTTTTCTCAACTTCCAGTCATTCATTCTACTTCAAAAATGTCTCTCAGCTGAGTAAATTGGTTATATCATATATATACACACCAAATATCTGGTGACAAAAGACAAAAAAGCTCACTCTCTTGATTACATCTGCATCTTCAAGGTTATAGATGTTACATTCAACAGCAATTTTTGTACTACTATTACAAAAACCATAAATGAAATAGATGTCAGCATACTCATTTGAAAACATAGTCAGCATTTCTTTAATAAAAGTACAGTAATCCACCATTTATCCAAAACAATGACCCTTGCAATTTCAACCAACTTCTGGTAGAGGACCATGTAATTATACTTCAGTTATTTAATGATGTAGAGCATATTACTGTACATAGTTAAATATGGCCAATCCACAAACATACACAAAACAGTCCACTTGTTTATAAGCTCCAAATCAGACTAACGGGATTCAACTATATGGCAGAATGCTCGCAATTTCTCAATTAAATTAGTAGAAAATTTTGTTTAATTAGGCAATGCACTAGCTGAAATGAGCTTTGAATATGAGAAAAATAATTCATTAAGTAGTATAAAAATTACAAAAATTTTATTATTTGATGATGTAGAGTATTTCTCTTTTTCATTGTAATGCATCTGATGAAGTTTTCAGCCAAGTCTCACAAATGGTTCTGATTCAAATGATCAGGTTACAGAAATGTAATAAACAAAACAAAAGATAATATTTTGAGTTAAATGTGCATCACATTAGGATGCTTATTACATCATTCCATGGCCTCATTGTTTGCACCAAAGATGTTCATGAGACTTGGCTGAAAATTATGAAGTAATAGTTTCATGAGCTGAAGCTAGCATATTTTTATACTATAACTCGTGTCAATAGATACATAGGTTACTAAATTTGCTGCACTAAATTAGGTTTTTGGTCAATATATAAAATATAACTTGGCTAGCCTAATATTATCCTTGTTTATTAAGTAACAAGTAGACTGAGTAAGATCAATTCTTCCTGGTAGGAAATTCTCTGCACCCCTTACATAAAGAAGAATATGGAAGACAATTTTAATTATCCAAATTTTAATCTTAAGTCATTTCTTTCATATGCCATTTCATCCAGTTGTTCAAATGATTTAAGTCTGATACTGGATAGACATGCCTGTCATTTAAGATTCTTTCTGTAAATGAATCATTACTTTATTTCAAATATTCTAAAATATAATGGCAACATATAGCACACTGTTCTTATACATAGTAAAATATATGAAATGTAAGAGTACATTTACCATTAATACTGTATAATCCAACATAGAGTTAAAGTATTCTAATAATTTAAGGAATGAATCAACTGTTATATCATTCGATTTTAAAACCTAATAAACTCTTAAACAAGTTACTTACTCAATATCAGCTAACTTTTCTAAAATTTCAATCTTAACATTGCTCGGGAATTCAACTGCAAATAAAATTAAGGGAAATTAACTTAAGATTAAATTACTGTAAATGAGCAACAGATGAATTTATTCTTAACAAAGCTAATCAAAGTCAACAAAATGCACAGATTATTTCTCAATTCGTATGAATCACAAAAAAAAAAAGAGGAAACTAGGGGCTGCATGCATGAATAAAGCCAGGCCAGAGGGCTATATACATGTTTTGCTTAAGTTTGCTACTTGTAAGTAGTAATTTTATATCAGATTTATAATTTTGTTAAATATATAAAAAAAAAAAAAGACAGTAAGGAAGTTTTATACTGTATATTCATTTCAGTTCAACTGACATTTTTCTATATGACCTATTTCCTCATCTTCATCTAAGAAGATGAAGAAATAGGTTCATCTCTCTCTCTCCAAACCAATTCCAGCAAGCAGCTGCACATGTGCTTATATTTTCTTTGACATTTAGGTTTTTGGCTAATATATAAAATATAACTTGGCTGGCCAAATATAAGCACATGTGCTTTATTTTCATTGACACTTTTAATTGTATTAAAGACAATATAACATTTGACCATGTTCAACATTTAACCATGTTCGAAAATTTAAACAGCATAAATATATATCTTCAACTGCACTAAACTGAAAATGCATAGATAAAAACATAAAAACAATGCCAGCATTTTTCTTTTTATATAAAACATTACAATTTTATAGAACAAAAACAGAATACCTTTGTTTTAATGACTAATTAATGGTTACAGCAATGAAACAAATCATAACTTGGCATAACAATAGCCAATTGTATATGTTTTTTTTTTTTTTGAATTTTTCATCTACAACCAGTAAACAATCTGCAATTTACTGAGTATAGTGATGAACTACATCTACCGCGTGGTTAGCCTAATGGCTTTGCGCTTCGCAACCATATGCCTGGGGAAGGAGTGTCCCAGGTTCGATTCCCATTGTAGACGTGAGGAATTTGAGGATCTTCCTCAGGCATAGCCAAGTTAGCCGGTCTTGGGTGCGGTCAGTAGGGTTTTTTCCGCCAGTTTATCTGGCGTTTTTCATCCCACAAAACAGGCAAACCGGCCCCATGAACATACGCCTCTACAGTCAAAAATATATCCCCCCCCAGCAGCAGAACAGGCGACGGGTCGGTTGGGAGTAGTACTAACAAGAAGTCGCATCTAAAAGTAACACGCGGACCCTGCATGGGAAGCGGGAATAACACGTAGTAGAAGAAGAAGAGTGATGAACTACATCATGAAACATAATCCTCTCTTTTCATATCAATATTCTGTATTAGCAAAACAATTTCACTTCTCTCACTTTATTTTATATTATTATTCTAGAAGAAAAATAAATTAAGAAGGAAAAAAGGATAAATAAATAGTTTTAACAAAATATATACACTAGACATAAAAATAACTTTCATGGTTACACGTGTAACAAAACATTATATAGAATTTTATTCAAAAACTGCAATATATTTCATTCAATGTTACATGGACATCGTCAGGGAGAGAGACTGTTAACTACATTCAAAATGTGAATCACAATAATGAATCATAAATCATGTGTATATTAATCCATAATTCCGCAGGTCATGTTGAATTAGTTTATCAGAAGCCAACCTTTACTGGCAGATACATTCATTCACCCTCCCACCATCATTCATCTCAGAAAATGGGTATTATCAAGAATCTTATACACAGAGCTCATATAACCTGCTCTTTAGATTCCCTTTTATTAGATGAAGTGATAAAATTAAAAGCAATCTGATATGTAATGGATACAACAAAACTGCCATTCAAAAATTTGATAATTAGCATCCTTCTACCAGGCCTCAATATGATATGAAAAGAATTTCAATACTCCTACCTTAAAGGAGCCATAGAACAAATAGCAAGGATTCTTAGTAAATCCAATCTATGCAAATCCTTCAAACCAGCTTGAAAACTGTATTCCTTCCTACCATCTACGATGGATATGTTACCACCACTTTCTTTATCAGGTGTCTATCAAGTACCCTGCTCATGTCAGTTTTGCTATTTTGGACAGACTGGCCATTCTGCCTTGATTAAAACTGAAGAACATGAAGACTATTACATTTTTGGAATTCAACAATGTCTTGCCATGCTATTGACACTACGTACAGAGAAACCAGACAAAACTTCTTCATTCCAGCAAGTTCAAATTTGATCTTTTCCTTGAAACATGAAAAACTACGAAATCATCTAAACCTAAAGAGTTCAAGACTGCATGTCAATATCCAAGTTTTGGGAAGTAATCACTATTGATTGTTTATAATTTTTTTTTGTTTAAATTAATAAATATTTTATATATGCAACTTTCTACAATTGCACCTTTGAACTAATAGTGTAATATCATATATTTAAGCTCATTATCTCATATATTAGCATACATGAGCTAATATTTGGGCAATTTATGACTCATGATTAATGTATGGAATATAGGTAAGTCTCTATCTCCCCCCCCCCAAGTCCACATAAAATTGGATGAAATATATTGGAATTTTTGAATAAAATTCTATATCATTTTTTGTTACTTGTATAAGCCATGAAAGTTATTTTAATAAAAAAATGATAATCTCATGATACTTTTACTATACAAAAAACACCCATCTGATAAGCAAATATTTTCCTTTTGCATTTTATCAATAATTTGAGGAAACCTGTAGTTCCAACAAATTGTTCTGTTTCATATCACCTTAGAGCAGTTTTTTTAAATGTTTTTGGAATCTGGTATGAACCTCAAATGATAAGATGAAAACTGGAGAACATGCCTGATGTGCAAGGTCACTAAAGTGATTGATAATATTTTGATGATAACACCTATATGTTCTTAAATTAATTACAGAGACTCAGAAATGCAGGCAACACTGTTAAGATTTGCAACCAAAGCCTAATGTAGCAATGTTATTTTCAATTCACTTCTGTCAACATTGAAAGTTCAAAATTTCAATAAAGTGACATTCATTTACCAGTTGATGATCAAAAGTTTAAAGCCAAATGTTAATCCATTTAAGTCTTCTGGAACAAAAAAAAAATTATAATGGAGTGATGTGGTGACATGGCAATACAAACGTGAAATAAGATCACCTACCCTACATTTCGTATGGTGCTTAAATCCAAATGCTCTGACTTTGGGGAGAAAAAAAACCCGTATAAATCAGTATTTAATAACAATTTACAATGTGTGTGTTAAAATTCAAAAAAGAATTTTAACAGACACACACAACACTTAAGATTTTCAGAGATCACAGAATTTCAAATTAAAATATAATGCTTACAAAGTTATGCTCTGACTTTGGGAAAAAAAAAAAAAACAACAACGTATAAATCAGTATTTAATAACAATTTTGCAATTATACAAAAATGTATAAATCAGTATTTAATAACAATTTACAATATCTGTGTTAAAATTCAAAAAAGAATTTTAACAGACACACGCAACACTTAAGATTTTCAGAGATCACAGGATTTCAAATTAAAATATAATGCTTACAAAGTTATGGCACTACAAATAAAGAGATGTCTGAGATGCAGCAGGTAGTGAAGAGAAAGTAAGACAACTTCCTATTAATTATGCTACTGTTTGGACAGGCATCTACCAACTAAGTGATGACCAACTCAACACATAATAGTTACAACAATGAGATGTATCCATAATAAAGCTTAACATATAACTAACACCAAGAGGAAAAAATACATTTATTAAACTTACTAATATTTTGCTAGTTTTCCACCCAGCATTATCAGAGCACAATGACAACTGTGACAGACACACAGCACTAAACCAAGTAATTGTAGAAACAATTTAAATTGTAACTGATACCTAATATCCTTACATGGCACCCTCTATGGGTCAGATAACTACAAAGTTAATTCAGAGTCCAGCTATTAGGTCTTAAAATGACAGCCTCCAAGATCTTTGGTAAACTGTCTTAGTAAAATGGGATTTTTGTTAAAAGTCTTTAACAAAAATCCCATCTCATCTTTACAGCTTGTTTTGATCAAATAACTTGGCTTCAGAGAAACCTATTAATGCTATGACCATCAACTGCATGTATTTTACAGTTGTTCAATATCTATAAGCCTTAGGTGCTGGTTATCATTCATGTTACACTTGAATGGAATAATAACAGCACACAGAAATAATTAAAAAACAGGTTTAACATTACAATATTTCATCTCAGTCAGAGACATCTTCAGGAATGCAATGTCAAAATTGTAATAACACACACAAAAACAATAAGTGGAAGAAATAAGACTGTAATAAATTAAGACTAAAGTCTCATGCGGGGCACCATCTATGGGTGCTGTTGACTAGCCTTAGATGTTGGGTAGGAAGCCTGAGAATTAAAATTAACCAAATTTTGGGAAATTTAATACAACCATATTTGTTAAGATTAGGCTAGATTTTTTTTAAAGTCTGCTACAGATTCTAAATAGTCTTTCAAGTTGTTTGTATTTGCTGCGATGGAGTATGGTAGTTTTCTTCCATCTGATTCTATGCAAGGTATCCAAAGCATAGTCTTCTAGACTTGACTGATCATAGTTGTAGCAGGAGATGTATTTTTTGTGTTCTTCTAGGCAGATGTTAACAGATCTCCTAGTCTGACCATAATATGATAAGCTGCAAGAACAATGAACCTTGTAAACACCTGGAATAGAGAGGGGGGAGGATGGCATCTTTAGGAGAGCAGAGAAGGAAAGCCAGCTTCACATGAGGTTTGAAAGCAGTGCTGAGATTATATTTCTTTAAAGCTCTAGTTATTTTTTCTGAAGTGACTCAGATATAGGGAATAGTGATGGTATCACTGTAGTCTTTCTATTGAGAGAGGGATATAAGGTGGTGGAAGGGACAGATAATTTATAGATTTTTTTGACATTGAAATCACTGGACAGGAGGTTTGGCAAATAAAGGCAAGTTCTGCTGTAAGGGAAGCAAGCCTTGGTGGAACAGAAGTTGGAGGCTGTAATTGACAAGGAGGTTTGATGACTCTATATATTATTGAGAAGGGGAATGGTGGGAAAGTTTATGCATGTATTTACCTGTGTGGGTGAGATTTCTGTAAACTGAGAAAGAAAGAGAACCATTTGGCAGAAAATGGCTGAGAGGGGGTAGCCCAAGGAAGTACCGTCTATCTGTTTATATATGGTGCCTTTCCAGGAGAAGTGACCAGTATGGATAGCAAAATTAAAAAGATCAATAATATCAGGAAGGAAAGAATTTTTCAGTAAATTTGGCATTTGAAATTCAGTAAAAATCAGAAAGCGGAATATTTGTTAATAAGGAGGTGACATCTAAGCTCACCATATAATTATTGTCTAAAACTAAATTCTGAATTAAGGATTTGAAATGTATGGAATTTTTTATATAAGAAGTACGGCTAATAAGTGGAATTAAAGATTTTGCTAACTGGTTGACTAATTTATAGGCGAGGGGAGGCAGTAACATCTATGGGATGGAGAGGGTAATTAGGTTTATGAATTTTTATCAATCTGTTGAAAGTTTATTTTTCACTTGGTTAGACTATAATAAATTTAGTTTAATCCTTTATCCAAGTGTGAGCAAACAAGTGTTGCGCCTGAAAATATCTTCAGGACTGGGGTAAGGTAATACAACACCGGGCAACTCATAGCAAAGGTGGACCAAGCTAACATCACTCCTATCTCAGTATCTCCCATAATGCAAAACACATCTCCTTACGGATATGTATAATGTTGTGCATTAATGGAAGGACCACCACCCAGACTAGTTTTGACCTTTATTGAGGTCTCTTGAGTGGGAGCCAGGCCCAGAAGTGGAGATACTAGGCAGAAGCAATGGCGAGGTCATCTTTACCTATAGGAGTTGCCAAAAGGTGTACCACCTTTTTATTAAATTACTCTGGATTTAGAGAAAGATATTGAAAGTTTATTTTTCACTTGGTTAGACTATAATAAATTTAGTTTAATCCTTTATCCAAGTGTGAGCAAACAAAGTTTGCACCTGAAAATATCTTCAGGAGTGGAGTAAGGGAGTTACTGATATATGAGTGATGTTAACTTGGTCCACCTATGCTACGAGTTGCCCGGTGTCTTACCCCAGTCCTGAAGATATTTTCAGGCGCAAACTTTGTTTACTCACACTTGGATAAAGGATTAAACTAAATTTATTATTTATCAATCTGTGTGTATATATATATATTTTTTTTGGGGGGGGGGGGGGGGGGGAACTAAAAGTTCTTCCACTTATTGTTAGTCGTGTGTTATTACAATTTTAACACCGTATTCTTGAAGATGTCTCTGCGACTGAGATGAAATATTGAAACAATTAAACCTGTTTAATTATTTCTGTATGTCGTTATTATTCCATTAAAGTGTAACATGGATTATTCATAACTTTTTTTACAGTATTACAAACCACACACACACAAAAGAGCAAAATCATAAAAATATTGATCAGATAATTAGCCAATAGATAATTGACTAGTTAGTCAATAAACATCTTATATGGTGTTTTTCTTGAATTTTAATACTGTAACAAAATTATGAACTACGGTTAGTTTGTCTGCCTTGAGGGATGAAACTCTGCTGTTTCCATACAAGACTGGATAACTCACCTTCAGCTGAAATCTCTTAAAAAGATTTGATCTGAACAGGATTTGAACAAAGGACTGTCTATCTAAAGGATGGTAATGTTTCCAGTTTTTAGTAACCTGTATTTTTTGTATTACTTAGAAAATGCAAGTCCTTCATCTCTCCCCCTTTTGGTCAGGAAATGAAATGCATGTGCAGTTTAGTTATCAGAGGGAAATAATATGAATGTCAGTAAGCATGGTTATGAATCTGGTGAAGAGGAAGACCTGTATGATTTGGGGTTTGGACTTTGTATGTGAACAGGAAAGAGAAATTTGCCCAACCAGGACAAGCAGAATGCAGATGTAAGCATACAAGGTGTGACAATTTCATTCCTGGAATGCACCTGTAAAAAACCTAGGTTCGGAACTATACATTAGTGGCTGCTGTTGCCTTCGAAGTAGTCCCCTTGTGCATTTATACACTGGTTTAGACTGTGTTCCAATTTTTGGAAACAGTCCTCGACTTGTTTTTTTCTGGAATACTCCTGAGTTCCTTTATCACATTATGCTGGATATCAGTTATGTCAGAAAATCTTCATCCTTTTAGCACAGTCTAATTTTGGAAACAGCCAGAAATCACAGGGAACAAAGTCAGCTGAATAAGCAGGATGACCTAATTTGGTAATTGATTTTTTGGCCAGAAACTCTCTCACAATGAGTGCACTATTGTTTGGTGCATTGTCGTGATGGACGATCTACTTGTCAGGTCACAATTCAGATCTTTTTCTCTGAACAGAATCATATAATTTTTTCAGCACCTCTAAATAGCATTATTGGTTAAACCGTTTGTTCTTGTTCACTGAATTCATAGTGGACATGCATGCTTTTTTTCAGACATGGCAAACATGAGGTTTTCCACTGCATGCTCTGTTTTGTTTTGGGATCATACTGGAAGCACCAGGTTTATTAACCTGTAATTACTCTCAGAAACATGTGCTTATTTGCAGAAAGATCAGTTGCAACTTGAACCTGCCACCGCTTCTGTTCATCTGTCAAGATGCGAGGCATAAACTTTGCAGAAATCTTTCGCATACCCAATTTTTGAGTTAAAATTACCCTGACTGTTTCTCGATTCATTTGCAATTTATCAGCCATTAATCGCACACTTAATTGTCTGTCAGACCTTACCAAATCTCTCATTCTTTTCACATTTGCACCTGTCATTTTTGTTTTTGGCTGCCCACTTCTGGAGAGTATCATTCACATCTTCTCGCCCACCTTTGAATTTCTTATGACACTAAAAGACACCTGACTTTTTCAGAGCATCCACCCCATATGCCACTTTCAACAGCTCCAACATTTCAGTACCAGTTTTGCCAATTTTCACACAAAATCTGATGTTAAAACGCTGCTCCAAATTTTGATCACACATTTTTATGCCCAAGTTTAATTCAAGCCAAGATCTCTACAGTTTTTTTTGCAAATAGTCAACTAACAAATGGCTCTATCGGCTTAAAGCTTACGCACACATTAGTTAAAGCATGTACAAAGACTATTACTCGCGTGACTCCGACCAAATCATCACAAGGACGACACTACACAGCTGTTCCAGGAATTAAATTGTCACCTCATACAAAAAAGCAAGAAAATAACTTATGTTTATACATAAAATCCAAGGAGCATCAGAAACAAAGGGGAGCAAGTTTGCTGCCTTCGTGAATACATTATGGCCTAATATTATTGATCTTAATGAAATCTGGCTCTCGGAATCATATTAAGTAACTGGAATTCAAGTGTAAAGGGATAGTGTTTCTGCATTTTTTGAAAATTATGGAGACAACTACCATGTTTGAATAAAAACTTATAGTTTAATATAACTAAAATCTACATTTCGACCTTTATGTCAAGGTCATCATCTGGAGCATACAACTATACACAGAAAACAAGTTACACTACAATCAAACTGGTTTGTTAACATGTCCATTGACAATCACGTGATATCGCATGCCGCGAGTTCTCGCCTTTTGGTCAATCACGCGTTATCGCGTGGATGTCGCTAACCAAATAAAAAAATAAAAAAAATTTGGCCACCACACGAAATTCCAATTTTCGGCTTGGCAATGAACGTGTTAAAGATGCTGACCAACCGTTACAACAATTGTTGGCCTGACCTCTGGTGGAAAAAAAAAAAAATTACACATCAACGCTAAAGTTATTAGTGTTATCTGTTGGTTGTAGAAATACATTGGGTGCAACAAGTATCTATCTATATACATATATTAACATCATGATTATATTTGTACATTCCAGCCAGCTGGTATGGAATGGTTTCTAATACTAGCTGAAGATTGGCTAGAGTCTTAACTTTTGCTGGATCTTATATATTAGGTAGGCTGAATGTGTGATATCCAGATCCTTGGAATTTTCATGCCATCTTTGTTGTTGATATTTGGGTGGTTTATCAGGATTTCGCAGGCTTCCTTAAATTTCCTTTCATACCAGGTTTTTGTGTGGTGTAAAGAGCGGGTGCTTTTCCAGTTGATTTGGTATAAGGTGTTAAGCGCGTGGTCTGAGAGGCCTGCTTCACCATAATGGTTATATTTAATGTGTCTAATGTGTTCTTTCTTGCGTATAGGGATTGTCTGTCCTGTTTCACCAACGTACGGTAAGTTACAGGTGCAGCAGATGCAATAGACTCCAGGATGTGCTAATGAGAAGAGAGGATCCTTAGAGGAGTTGAATAAGGTTTTAAGTTTAGTGGGTGGTTTAGAGGTTATAATGTTGTAGGATTCTGTTGATTTTTTCTGATAACCCTTTAACATATGGGTTGGCTATGGTTTTACTGTAATCTAGATTCGTTTTTGTTGTTGTTTTATAGAATTTTATTAATAATATTTTTGTTATAGCCATTATTTATGAATGTGTTGCTGATGATTTTTAGTTCTTGTTTCAGGGCTTATTGGTTAGAGCAAATTGTTGTAGATCTGGTTTTAAGGGTGTTAATGACTATATTTTTGTGATGAGTGGTGGTATTTATTAGCATGTATGTATTGGCCAGTGTGTGTGTTGGTTTTCGGTAGACCGTGAAGGATAGACTGCCTGAAGGAAGACGTGTGACTAGCGTGTCTAGGAACGGGAGCGAATTTTGATTTCGATTGTAAATCATATGCATTCGTGTTGTTTGTTCAACTGGCTAAGGAATGTGTTTAGCATTTGTCGCCCGTGCGGCCAGATTGCGAACACGTCGTCAACGTATCTAAGTCAGATTGTCGGTCTTAGCGTGGCGGAATCAAGAGCCTTTTGCTCAAAGGTTTCCATGTAGAAGTTAGCGATTGGGGGGGATAATGGTGAGCCCATGGCTGTACCTTCTTTTTGTAGGTAAAATTTGTTTTGCCACACAAAGTAACCAGACCGTAGTACGTGGGCAAAGAGAGCTGTAATGTCGGGCGGAAATTTGTTCTGTAGTAGGAGAATTGTGTCATTGATGGGGACATTAGTGAAAAGGGCAGAAACGTCGAAACTGACTAATAAGTCGTCTTTGTCAAGTGTTATGTTTTTAATTTTGTTTATAAAGTGTTGTGTGTTTTTTATGTAGAAGGGGAAATGACCTACCAACTCCTTGAGTGTTGCCGCTAATTTCTTGGCTAAGTGGTAATTGGGACTGTCTATTCCTTCCACGATTGGTCAAAGGGGCACATTTTGTTTGTGTATTTTCAGGACCTATATATTCTGTGTGTGGGGGGGGTGGGGGTTGAGTTTTTTAACTGTGTCTGGTGGCCAAGAAGTGATAGACTTGAGTAGTTTCTCTGTTTTATCCTTTATCCTTTTTGTTGGGTTATAATTTACGAGCTTATATGTGTTGTTATCAGCTACTAGTTGATTCATCTGAAGTACGTATGCTGATCTGTCAAGGACGACAGTGGCATTGCCTTTATCCGATTTTGTTATTATTATGTTTTGTTTGGCTTTTATTGACTTAATTGCTGCTCGTTCTGTTTTTGTGAGATTGTTCTGTATGGTTTTCTTAGTGTTCAGGACATTACTAGTTTCTAATCATATTTTATCAACTATATTGTTAGGTAGGGACCTGATGCCTCTTTCTATGTAGTAGATAAAATCCAATTTGTTTACCTTCTTAGGTGCTATTGCATAGTTAAGTCCTTTATTCAGAAGTGTAAGTTCACCGTTGTTCAGGGTGTGGCTTAATAGATTGATCACATGGTTCTTGCTTGCCGGTGGTTGGTCGCTCCTTGTCTCTTGTTCATTGTTGGTGTTTATCGGGGAGGAGGTCTCCTGATTGGATGGATTCCTGGAATTAAAGGGTTATCAGAAAAAATCAACAGAATCCTACAACATTATAACCTCAATGCTACCTCTAAACCACCCACTAAACTTAAAACCATATTCAACTCCTCTAAGGATCCTCTCTTCCCATTAGCACATCCTGGAGTCTATTGCATCTGCTGCACCTGTAACTTACCGTACATTGGTGAAACAGGACGGACAATCCCTATATGCAAGAAAGAACACATTAAATATAATCATTATGGTGAAGCAGGCCTCTCAGACCACATGCTTAACACCTTATACCAAATCAACTGGAAAAGCACCCGCTCTTTACACCACACAAAAACCTGGTATGAAAGGAAATTTAAGGAAGCCTGCGAAATCCTGATAAACCACCCAAACAACAAAGATGGCATGAAAATTCCAAGGATCTGGATATCACACATTCAGCCTACCTAATATATAAGATCCAGCAAAAGTTAAGAATCTAGCCAATCTTCAGCTAGTATTAGAAACCATTCCATACTAGCTGGCTGGAATGTACAAATATAATCATGATGTTAATATATGTATATAGATAGATACTTGTTGCACCCAATGTATTTCTACAACCAACAGATAACACTAATAACTTTAGCGTTGATGTGTAATTTTTTTTTTTTTTTTTCCACCAGAGATCAGGCCAACAATTGTTGTAGCGGTTGGTCAGCATCTTTAACAAACCAGTTTGATTGTAGTGTAGCTTGTTTTCTGTGTTGTTGTTGTATGCTCCAGATGATGACCTTGACATAAAGGTCGAAACGTAGATGAAATGTAGATTTTAGTTATATTAAACTAAAGTTTTTATTCAAACACGATATCAGCAGTGCATAGGAGGCTTTCAAAATATGCTTAATGCAGTGTCTAAGTGTGTATCCAGAGCTTGAACAACAAACAGTCAACTAGCAAATGGCTCTATCGGCTTAAAGTTTATGCACACATTAGTTAAAACATGTACGAAGACGATTACTCACGACTCCAACCAAATCACCACACGGGCGACACTACGCAGCCATTCCAGGAATTAAATTGTCACCCCTCGTAAAAAAAGGAGTGAAATAGATGTGCAACCTTATTAAACAAGAGATCCATAAGAAGATGCTGTGGAAGGAATATTGTGAGAATAAGGGTGAGAGGAAATATGAAATATTAAAAGTGCAGGCCAGAAAAGTTGACTATTCTACAGAAAACTAAATAAAAATATGAAAAGAAATTCGCTGTACAACCTAAGGGCAACCCAAAAAAATTATCGCTATGCCAAGTAAAAGAAAGAATGAATGTGGAAGAATAACTTCAATAAATGCAGATGGTGTCCTTGTATCAGAGCAGATGAGATGTTCACATAAGTGTTCACTTTGCTAAGAATCTATCAACTTGGCTAGGAAAACACTACTAATACATGGGACAAAGGGAGACAGAGATCATGAGAAGGAAGTTCTAGAGCTGATGCATACCCTAGATAAGAATTTGGCAATAGGATCAGATGAGATTATTAAATACTTAAGGAATTGACAACGTATACTAGAATTATAAATAAAATCAAACTTTAATATATACTTTCCAATATTTCGGCAATGTGACGTTGCCAAAATATTGGAAAGTATATATTAAAGTTTGATTTAATTTATATTTCTAGTATACGCAGTCAATTCCTTAAGCATTTAATAATCATGTTTAACCAGTGTAAGCCTTTCTACAGAAAGTCAGATGAGATATCAGTACATGTACTAAAGGAACATTTAGCCAAACTGCTTAGGCTCCTGACATGTTTGTATTTCTTGAGTCTCAACTCAGAAAAGATCCCACAAGAATGCATGATGGTTCTGATGTGTGTAACCACTGACCTATTAGTATCTCTGAACTGGTGATGAAGATTTTAGAGAAGTTAGTAAGAACTCACATACATAAATGGGTTGCTGGACAAGCTATACTTTGAGAAGAACAACATGAGTTTACTAAAGAAAAGTTGAGTTTAAGTGATTTTCTCATATTTTATAATAATGTTATGGCTCTGTTGGATAAAGGGAATAGATGTACTATGATACTCTTGGACTTTACTAAGGCATTTGACAGGATATCACATTTCATAATTGAAGTTTTTCTTTCATTCCTTATAGTCAGAATTAACCCAACAGTTGAAGCAATCAGAAATAATTTCAATATACATTTTGGTTGACAAGAGAAACAAATCCTGCCTAAAATAAGATTTATAAGGGTTTCCCTCCTCCCAACTAAAGTTTGCAACTGTTGAGAAAATCGAGCATATAAGAAATGAAACAAAACTTGAATTATAAAATCAAGACTGTTTTCTCATCCCCTAGAAGAGAGATCTCCATGTAAGCTCATAATTTTACTTATAGATGGTTTCCAGAAAGGAATGGAATGTTAGTATTTTAAGTGCAAGTATTTATTGGAAAAATTAAGATATAGCAGTAATAAATATGACATTCTTTGGAGTGCAATGGTTTCAAGTTATCAAATAAAAAAACAACAACTTTACACTTCATACTGTAATAGTTTTATTAGAACGATGTGTGTGTGTGGGTGAGTGCATGCATTATGTGTACAATATGCAATATTCTTATATAGTCCTAAAGAGGGGGGGGGGGGAATAAATCTGAAGGTGTTAGGCTCAGACTATACGATGGTTGGAAAGTCGGCTCACTTCATTCAGAAATAGGCATCCAATGTTCATTGCATCATGTTACCAAAATTCAAATCTGCTACTATATTTATTTTTTAACCAGGAAAAAATTCCTGTTTAAATTCTTGAGTTCCTAAAGTCCAATGTATAATTCTCTGATTTTTGTTCTTCATGTTACTTAGAAATTATTGCAAAGGAGCAATTTGGCTTCATGCCTGGTCGATCGACGACAGATGCTATCTTTGGATTACGGCAGATGATGGAAAAGTTTCGAAAGAAGCAACAGGAGTTACATCTGGTATTTATTGATCTAGAGAAAGCATATGATAGAGTGCCAAGGCAAGAAGTCTGGAAGTGTCTGAAGGAGAAGAAGGTACTGGAGAAATATGTCAGGCTGGTGCAGGAGATGTACAGAAATGTGAAGACAAGAGTTCGGACCTGCCTAGGAGAGACAGAAAGTTTTTCAGTGATAGTTGGCTTGCATCAAGGGTCAGCATTAAGTCTGTTCCTGTTTAATATTGTGATGGAGGTGGTGACGGAGGAGGTGAGAGAAGACGTGCCTAGGACTATGTTGTATGCAGATGACATCGTGCTGTGTGCAGAATCAAGAGAAGTGGCAGCTAAACTGGAAAGTTGGAGAAAAGTACTGGAAGAGAGAGAGAAAGGTATGAGACTAAGCAGAAGTAAGACAGAGTATATGTGTTGCGCAGTGGGCGGTGGCCAGGAGACAGATCTGGAGCTGGAAGGAAATGTCATCAGGAAGTTCAGTGACTTTAGATACTTAGGTTCAACAATGAAAGAAGATGGTGAGGCTGAGAAAGAAGTGGGATGCAGGATACAAACAGGATGGAGGAACTGGAGAGAGATGGCTGGAGTGCTATGCGATAAGAGGGTGCCGATCAATCTAAAAGGCAAAATCTACAGGACAGTAGTGAGACCAGCTATGACATATGCTATGGAAACTGTATCCCTGAGGAAAAATAACATCAGTAGGACGGAGGTAGCGGAGATGAGAGAAGACGTGCCTAGGACTATGTTGTATGCAGATGACATCATGCTGTGTGCAGAATCAAGAGAAGTGGCAGCTAAACTGGAAAGTTGGAGAAAAGTACTGGAAGAGAGAGAGAAAGGTATGAGACTAAGCAGAAGTAAGACAGAGTATATGTGTTGCGCAGTGGGCGGTGGCCAGGAGACAGATCTGGAGCTGGAAGGAAATGTCATCAGGAAGGTCAGTGACTTTAGATACTTAGGTTCAACAATGAAAGAAGATGGTGAGGCTGAGAAAGAAGTGGGATGCAGGATACAAACAGGATGGAGGAACTGGAGAGAGATGGCTGGAGTGCTATGCGATAAGAGGGTGCCGATCAATCTAAAAGGCAAAATCTACAGGACAGTAGTGAGACCAGCTATGACATATGCTATGGAAACTGTATCCCTGAGGAAAAATAACATCAGTAGGACGGAGGTAGCGGAGATGAGACTGTCTGAGAAATGACTATGTAAGGGGAACGGCGAAAGTTACGAACTTAGGAGCAAAGATACAGGAGGCAAGGTTGAGATGGTTTGGTCATGTGATGAGGAGGGAGGAAGAGTATGTGGGAAGAAAGGTCATGCAGATGGATGTGCAGGGGACGAAGCGTGGGCGATCAAAGAAGAGATGGAGGGCGATGGTGGAGGAGACTCACTACAAACAGCGACCCTACTTAAGTGGGAAAAGCTGCTGCAGAAGAAGAAGATGTTACTTAGAAATGATAAGGATTTATGGTCTAATCCAACATGAATATCTTGACCATATAATAGATCTCTTTCTCAAAGGAAATATAATTGCTAATGCTTCCTTTCAATAGTTCAGTAATTTATTTCTGAGCCACACAGCTGTCTACTCAAGAAAGCAGCTAGTTTTAATTCATCCCCTTCCTTCTATTACACAACTGCAGCAATGCAATCATGAGATGCATTTACACTTGTGAAAAAAAAAAAAAAAGGTTTTTTTTTTTCAACCTTGGATGAATTAAAACTAGTGGGATCATGATAGATGTTTTTCAAAACTCAAACGATGTTTATTCTTTAGCTCCCAAGGTAAGTTTTACTCTTTCCCTTGTAAGATTTGTTAGAGAAGTTAAATTTGATGCACAGTTTGGAATAAGCTGGTGGTAAATATCATGCCAACAAAAAACTTCTGACCTGTCTTACCGTTTGCAGTAAGACAAGTCAGAAGTTTTTTTTTGTTGTTCTTGAACTTTTGACAAAGATTCAAATTTAGTGTCAATTTTCTTATTAAGCTATGATCTTAATTTTCCCACATGCTTATCAATCAAATGACAAGTGGATAATTGCATGTTGTGACTTTTTTTCTTCTTTCTAACACGACCTACTTGTTCCAATGTACTGAATGTATACATGATTTGCCGGCGAAAAATTAAGATCTATCAAGATCTGCCATTCCTGAACAATTTCAAGTGCTTGTCTTATTGTGTCTATCACCTTTTTATGCATAGCTTAACCCATTCCAAAACTGATGAAACATTATTCTATAAATTCAGTGTCAGAGTGTGGAACATCAAAATTTTGAACTAATGTTAATTATCATAATACTGACAAACAGATTCTTTAGGACCTCAAATACAATTATGATTCCTCCATAAGTCTGAACCAATATGTTTTCTAGAAAACTCCTTAATCAACAAAGACTTAAAGGTTTAAAGCAAGCTTCAGACCAAATGCTAACACTCAACTGTTAAAAAAAACTTTTACACTATCTGAACTTTAACCTGAAAAGTTACACAACACATGAATCAAATTTACTGTGTGAATTTTCTATTCTGATTTTGTAAAATTGATTTCTATTCAGTTTTGAATGAAAAGAACAGATAATTATATCAACTGCCAGTTCTGCATTCAGAGTTCAAAATATCAGTAAAAAAAATCCATTCCATCTTCAGCATGAGAGAAGAATTTAACTGAAGAAAAAATACAGTTCTACCTTCCAGCAGTTGAGAAAACTGCTTCCATTCCAAAATGAAGAATACAAGTTCTTACATAACATAATGGAAGTACTGAAGTAGTTTATTCTTCTAATCACTGTAGGAATTATCAACAACTCCTTTACCTTAAATGAGCAAATTCCTATAAGTAGCTTGAAAATAGTGGCATATAACCATTTGTTGTTAAAAGAGTATGTGTCAGTGCACTTTGTAAATCAAATCTCCATTTCATTCCTTAAATTTAATGAAAATTCTAGTAACAAATTATTACACACTTCAATTTACACCTCTCAATGTTATAATTTCCTTCTCAGCTCTCTAAGCTTGTGTTCGCCTTACGTTTCTTCATTGTTAGTCCGTGAAATGCTGTGTGATGTCATGTGGATTGCATCTGTCACGCTGGTTTCTTTGTTCTGTTTACCAAAAACTCTTCCAAAAACTTCACTGAAATATTACTCCACACTTTTCTTCAGTAATTTTCTGCTTTATATGTATAAAATCCATCTATGCACAAAGAAGAAAATTAGTTTTGGAAGTGCTCTGCTCTGATATCAATAGTAAGTGGTAACAATACATATAATCTACATAATTATTCACAAATGAAATGTTCTTGGTTGCTTTTATATTGCCAATATTTTACAAAACAAACATATATTATAATAAAATAATTGTAAATAAATAACAGAATGTGTATTTTATTTGAATAATTTATGCAGGAAATACACAGTAGTACATTTCTTCAATCAAATAAAAGTTTGTTGTAAGCTTCAAAATACTTACTTCGATGGACATAGAGATGAACCTGTGTTAAAATATCCTGTAATGCAAGACCTTTAAGTGTCTTCATATCATTAATGTCTAATAAAACATTAAGGAGACAATTTGGGGAGAAAGAAACAAGCACATAACCAGAATATACAGTAAACTTTCATTACTCCAGATTTATTGGGTCAAAAGGAATATTTTGCTATTGTTGATTTTCTTTAGATCGTTACTGATAATATGGGATACGGTCAAGACGTTTCAAAAGTATTACTCTGAGACAAGTTTACTACAGTGGTGTTTGCTTTTGTGCATGTTTGATTATAAATACACTCACATAATCTAATTAAATTAAAAATGTCAAGAAATTATATTCTTGTTCATTCCTTTATCCCAGGGGTCGGCAACCTGCGGCTCGCGAGCCACATGCGGCTCTTTGGATGTGAAGCTGCGGCTCTTTAGTTCCATACGCAAATATTATTTATTTTATCAAAAAAAAAAAAAAATTTAAAAATCGTTCTGAATCGATTAACGAGGATTAGGCACCAATTCTATCTCTCAGCCACTTGTACTCGCTTTTCACCGCACCCCTTCCCCGTGACACGCATCGTCACTGTCGTCAGTCCGTCGGAAGCTCTCAGAAGTTTATATGTTTGGCAATTTTCATTGATTTCGGCATAGCTGGGCATAACTCGTAAACTAAGTATCTAATATTTGTAGTATCTAACAAACTAGAGGGGAAGATATAGCGAATGCCGTGCAAAAATGCCTTGAAGACAATAAGATCTTGTGGCTCTTTAAAAACTTTTAAAAATTTTGTGGCTCTTTAAAAACTTTGAAATTTTGTAAATTGTAATTTTTGACTCTTCCGACTCAAAAGGTTGCCGACCCCGGCTTTATCCAAATGTAAGCAAACAAAGTTTGCATGTGAAGATTCTTTACTAGGATGGTTGTATATAGAGACTGACTTCACACTAATTGCATGATTTCATCATTTGGCCTGGCACTATAACCCCAATTGAAAGAATTCTCATGTAACCTTAAATAACATTCATCCTCAAATTTAATTCACTGTTAAATTGGAGGTAAACAGGTCTTTACCATTTTTAGACACACCTGAAGCATCTGAACAGAACAGACTCAATTTCTCAGCATATAGGAAGCCAACAACACTAGACACTACTTGTACACCACATCCCATCACCACTCATGCAGAAAATAGGCATTATTATTCATTCTCTACATGACAGAGTTTACAGAATCTCCACTAATATAGATTAGAGTTCCAATAATGTTTTACTAAAATCTGGGACATGTTAAAAATTAAGAAAACCAAAAATAAAACTATTATATATGATGCACTTTAAATTAAATACTGCTATAAACATGCATTAACATTAAATCTACTTTAAAAAAAGAATTATTAATCACAAACATATTTAATTAGAAAAATGTCAGATTTATGGGCCTGTTCAAGAATTTTTTTTTTCTTTTGATATTTGATCATAGAACTCAGCACAAGAGAAATTCTTAAAATATGTCTTTACAATGATTAAAGCTTTTACTGTCTCAATTTTAAGTCTGTTTTTTTTTTTTTTTTTTTTATCTGTACAGAGTACATTTATTAATGAAAAAACACATTCAACAGCTGCATTAGTTCCTGGCAGTGCTAAACAAAAACTAACTAGGCATTTAATACTCCCAGAATTTATACCCTGCTTTGTAAAATGAGCAAACATTTCATACAATTTATCACTGACACTTTGATCCTTCTATTCACTCCACACTTCAAATTTGCTTTCACAATATTTTTTCACACATACAAACTCATCTTCATTCACAGTAAAACTTGGTGACGCTGTCTGCATGAATATCCTTTCCCTTCAAATTAATCCAATTCATAGACTGAAGAGGTGTGAGAAATGGTGTACACCACTCCTGAATATATTCAATACAGGTGCAGTAGAAATCAACTGCATAGCTTTCAAACTTTTCAACTGTTATGTGTCCTTTTTCTAATTCTTGCAACTGTTTTCTCACAGTAGTTGTAAGAAACTTTTCTGCCTTCCTACAATTTAACCTTTCCACCAGTCTATTTGTTTCACATCCTTCACTTCAATTACTGTTATATTTTTCTTTTCAATACATTTAATGGTATCATAAAAGGTTTTTAACTGGCTGGCAAGGAAATGCAGGGGTGTAATTGAAAGTGGATTTTCAAAGAAATTCACAAAAAAACACAAATCACCCAAAGCCAGCTGTCATACCTTCCCTTAAATTCATGTACACTAGATACACTCATTACCCATCTAAAGGCAAACTATTCCACTCACTCACTGCTCTATGAGAGAAAACCTAGCTCTTACCCCTTTCTTGGCTGTGCTCTGTATGTTCTCTCCCACTTTTTTTTTATAATGAAAAATTTCACCAGACACTATCCTATAATACTCATTCAAATGTTTATAGACCTCTATCATATCATCCCTCTTTCTCCTGCAAACCAGAGTGCAATCCACATGCTCGCAATCTGTCCCCATAATCTAAATCCCATAATCCAGATATCTTTTTTCTTTACACCCTTTCCACAGCATCTTTATCCCATTGAAATCCAGGAGACCAAATCTGCACACAATAATCCAGGTGTGGTCTTATCAAAGCCTTATAAAGAAGTAAAATGACTTCCTTATCCTTATATGTCAAGGTTTGCTTCAACATGACAATTATCCTCCAAGTTATATTTACAACTTTTGCTATGTGACCTTGGAACTTCAAATTCCTATCCACTAATAAGACAAGATCCCTTGCCTCCTCAGTCTTTTGTAGCATAACCCTGCTAATATAATATGCCGCTGGAAATCTAATGCCAAAGTGCATAACTTTACGCTTACTAACATTAAACTGACAGCCATTTTCGTTTGCCCAAATTTCCAGCCTATTCCAATCATTTTGTAAGTGCTGAATATCAGTAGCATCCCTGATTGCCCTGTCTATCTTCGCATCATCAACAAACAATTGCACATCTCCTGTAACTCTTCCTAACATCATTAATGTACAGATTGAACAACAATGGCCCAAGGACTGAACCCTGAGGTACACCAGTAGTCACCTTAAATCTGGCAGATTCACATTCACTGTATACCACTTTTTGATATCTGTCTGTCAACCCTCCCCTGATCCAATTTGACTTGAATGGAATATAAACACCTGACTTGATCCAAGTCAAGAGTTTATATTCCAATCCCATATTCTCCAGTTTATGCAACTGTCTTTCATGTGGTATCCTATTAAATGCCTTAGAAAATTCCAACATTATCATAGTGTATCCATCCCCTTTATCACTTGGCCGTAACACTGTTATAAAATATGAGCAAACTGCTAAAGCATGACCTTCCTTTAGTAAACCCCTGCTGCTCCTTGCAGAGTATACGAGGTGTGACAATTTCTGGAATATACCTGTAAAAAACC
Organism: Typopeltis vanoorti; assembly: GCF_054136105.1. NCBI lineage: Eukaryota > Metazoa > Arthropoda > Arachnida > Uropygi > Thelyphonidae > Typopeltis > Typopeltis vanoorti. Next base: position 11,393,730 of record NC_143572.1, on the reverse strand, counting down.
TACGTTCAGAACTATATATTAGCGTTAATGTTGCCTTCGAAGTAGTCCTCCTTGTGCATTTATACTGGTTTAGACAGTGTTCCCATTTTTGGAAACAGGCCAGCCAGGAACTCTTTTTCCAGAATACTCTCGAGCTCCTTTATCACATTATGCTGGATATCAGCGATGTCAGAAAATCTTCATCCTTTCAAGTGCAGTCTTTAATTTTGGAAACAGCCAAAAATCACAGAGAGTTAAGTTGGGTGAATAAGCAGGACCCAATTCTGTAATCGACTTTTTGACCAGAAACTTTCTCATGGTGAGTGCACTATGGCTTGGTGCATTGTCGTGATGGATGATCCACTTGTCAGGCCACAATTCAGGTCTTTTTATCTGAACAGAATCTCGTAATCTTTTCAGCACCTCTAAATAGCATTGTTGGTTTGACCATTTGCCCCTGTTCAATGAATTCACAGTGGACTATTCCCTTGTGATCAAAGAAACACACCAGCATGGTCTTGAATTGCAAATGTGACGTACGTTCTTTTTTTCCAGACGTGACGAACTCGGGATTTTCCACTGCATGCTCTGCCGTTTTGTTTTGGAATCGTACTGGAAGCATCGCACACTTAATCATCTGCCAGACCGTATCAAATCTCATATTCTTTTCCCATCTGCATCTGTCATTTTTGTTTTTGGCTGCACTCTTCTGGGGCTCGTCGTTCACATCTCGCCCACCTTTGAATCTCTTATGCCACTCAAAGACACTTGACTTTTCAGCATCCACACCATACGCCACCTTTAACAGCTCCAACATTTCAGTAGCAGTTTTACCAATTTTCACACAAAATTTAATGTGTTAACACACTGCTCCAAATTTCAATCGCACATTTTTATGCCAAAGTTTACATGCAGATCGCTATTGTTTTTGCAATAGCCAACTAGTTAAAAGATGTACAAACACAATTACTCATCTGACTCCAACCAAATCACTACATGAGTGATACACGGCTGTTCCAGGAATTAAATTTTCACACCTCGTATACATTCCTTCCATTCCTGTGGTATCATTCCTGAGCTAAGACTCAAACTCAAGTAATACAAACATGTGAAAGGCCCTGCCAATTCAGTTGAACATTCCTTTAGCAAATGGGCTGATATTCCATCTGTTCCTATAGACAAATTCGTATCCAGGTTATGCAGCAGCTCTTCAACTTCATTTTCATGAACCTCTAACTTTTCATCCAATGTAGCAGTAGCAGTGTTACATGGCTGATATATCTTAGCAAAGTGAGCACTCATTAACTGAACAATCTCATTAGCTCCCGACACTCGGATACCATCTGCATTCAATAGTTCTATTCTCACAATATTATTTCCACACTATCTTCTTGTGGATCTCTTGCTTAATGAGATTGCACATCCATTTCACTCCCAACCTGTTTACTCTTCAAACACTAGGGATACATTCAGATACTGCCTCATTTAAGCACTTATTCCCATTCAGTAACTGATACCATGGGACCAAAGATAGTATCCCCCTAAGTTGATCGTAATTTCCAGCTTTGTAGTTCAGCATGTAACCTGTTTCAATCAGAGCATCAATACAATCAGATACTTCCCAAGAAAGCACAGCATGATCATTGTCACCAAAAGGTGGTAAAATAGCCATATTCTTGACAGAGACTCCTTCTGGCGCTGTGAGCAAATCCAACACTCTTTGACCTCGAATTCTTTCACATGCTGCTTGAGAAAGTTGTCTTGCAACAATTCAATAAATTCCTTTTCTTTCTTATCATGAGATTTCTCTTCTACCCAATCAATGTTTGGAAAATCACCCATAAGGCTAAATTTGCAGTGCATTTCTTTGTCCCCTGCAACTGAGTCGCCAAGTCTGTCGCGACATCCCCACCACATAGACTTAAACTCGCCACTACATGGGACATGGTTACCTTCATTGTTTTCTTGCGTTTCTACTCTAACCGGACTTATGTCATCTGATATTATTAGTAGTACTCTTCCCCCTCTCCTATCTCTTCTGTAATTTCTAAAAAATAGCATACCCATTACACTCAATCCCAGTTACCATATCTGATTCTGATAGCCAGGTTTCACTAATGCCAACAATCTTAGGCCACATTATATTCAAATAAAGCAATGAACTCAACCCCTTTATTTCTGATGCTCCTGACATTTGTGTATAGACATAATAAATTACCAACTAGCATGCAAACTATTTGGTCTTGTTCTAGAACTTACTCTTTTCCTTAAATATAAAGAGCCAATAGGCTTCATTTCGGCAATATAAACATTATTTAAATTAACGGGATATTAAATCCCACATTGTTTTAAAACCGAATATAGTAAACTATAAAAGTATCGGCGATTACTAGCGTGAGCTAATGCAAGTAGTCCTAGTACGTAGTACAATCTCGGGCAACTCACAGCAAAGGTGGTAAAGTTCTGATCGCTATTCTTGGTATTTTCCATTATGGAAAATACCAAGAATAGCGATCTGATTCCAATCTCTGAGTTTCTTATTCGGTTTTAAAACAATGTGGGATTTAATATCCCCTTAATTTAAATAATTTCTCTTTTCCTTTCCCAGACATTCTCAAAAGGTCAGAACCCAAAGCATATTTTTCCACCCCTTTGCCACATACATATCTTTATCATGTTTACATAACATAGCTGAACTTCCACACCCATTTTCCCCATTCTTACTTTGATGATCTAGTTTCCCTGACTCTTTGCATTAGGTCTCTCATACCCAGAAGTAATTTTTCCAAGCTCCTGATGTCAAATGAATTCAAGCACAAGCCATCCCTCTTATACAAGTCTTTTCTGCCATCAAACTCACTCCACACACATCTAAAATCATTTGCTATCATTGCCCTCCTTCTTCTCAGTACTGTCATATCTGGGCAGTAATCCTCCAATTTTTACTCTTTTCTCTGTCACTCTTTTCATCAACATTTTCCCTTCTGAAATCGTTAAAAAATCAAAAAGCTAAGTTTTTGATTTGGTCATTCATCCTGGCTATTTTACCATTAAAGATAAATTATATCAATAAATTAAAGGTGCAGCAATGGGAAGTCCACCTTTTATGCATGCTGACTACTTTAATGGGATTGGGTCATCTGATTAAAGATTTTTCATCCCTAAAATGTACTTCATCCTGGGATTTGTTTCCCACTAAGGACTTGCACAAATATCCATGCCATCGTAGGATCTGAATCCACAGCCTGTTGGCTGGAGAGCAGAAATGCCATCAATAACACCAACCAAGTGCCAAACTCTCTCTATATATATGTAAGATGGAGGACAAAGATTTTATTCTTTATGGCAAGCAGATAAGGTATTATTTCATTGTAAAATGCATACTATCAAAAATTTTGTATAATTTTGTAGTAGTTTAGGATTATGCCCAAGGCAGATTAGGCTATAATTATGTACTCCTTATGTATATTTGGCCATTTATGAAAGTAATAAGCATGTAAGAGACATGATTTCATGTTTACTGTGTGCGCGCATTTTATTTTATGCCATCAGTATTAAGTCCTATAATTCCCAGAATATACCCATACACCTAATGGGTATATTCTGGTAAATGATCAGCTACCCAAACAGTTCTGGAAGTAAAGAATGAGTACGACATTCAAAAATTATATGGGTGTTTGCTATAGTGAGAGAGTCAACTCTCATTATAGCAAACACTATTATAACCACCTCCTTTCTATAACAGGAAAATGAAAAGTCTCAAAGTTCACAGGTACAATACTATGCTAAAGGGAATTCACAACAGTAAATTATTTCCATAGTCCTTACAAGTTTGTTATGGTGAGAGTTGACTTGACATATTTGTGCCCTCAAAAAACAAACAAGCAGTTAATAGTTTAAGCAAAATGTTGCTTTGGTACTTAGAAGTTCGTTATAATAAGAGTATTAATATCTCATTCACATTATGAGATATCTTAGTCTATAGCACTAACCTAAAGTGGAAAAAAAAATATTGATATTATGCAGCAATATTCTTCAAAGCAGAAACAATTTTAACTTTTTTAAAAAAATTAGATTTTACAGGCACCAATGTTAGATAAGCTGGGTTGTAGGAAAAGAGCAAGCAAGGATTAATCTACTCTATACTATAAAATGATAAGCTGAAATTGGAAACGGATGTAGGCTGTAACGTTTTTGTCAAGTTATTTGAAACGTTTTGAACTCAGGGGCTATCCCGCGTGTCGAGTCTTCAAAATTCGAGTCATCAGAATTCAAGGAAAACTGGCCTACCAGTTCGAAACATGGGGAGTTGGGTGAAGTAGGCGGAGCCCCCCTAGTAAGTATATAAAAGAACTGATAATTGCTACTGACAACATTTGCTACCATGAGCAGAAGACAAATTACAACATTACGATGTGCTTACACCAGGAGCTAGAAATGTCAGTCTAAGAAGAGAGAGATATCTGATGTTGTATAGAGATCTGGGCATTACCAAAGGCAAGGGGAGAAGAAGTGAAATCTTTCTTTTGTGAAATAAGGCAAGATGCAACGAAGTTGCCTAAGTTGTCCTCATCTCACTGATTATGGAAGATCTCGCAGATTGGCATTGCAAGTATTGTTGAATGAAAAAAGAAAAATACAACATACTGTTATCAGCAAAATTATGGGCAGGATTTGATGTTAATGATAAAAGGTCATTTATGAAGAAGAGAAAGAGTGTAAAAGTACAGAGCCCTAGGGATACTTCTAAAGATTTAAAAAGCTTTTAAATTATTTTAAAGTCATTTAAATTTATAGGAAGAAATTAATTCCTGATTAAGAAATACATATTTATAAACTTAATTTTTCAAAAATGTATTGATGGGGTCCTTGAACTAAAATAGTCAACTAATAATACAAATTTTTACCAGTCAGTTTTAGTGAAATTATGTGCTAATTAAATATCCCAGAAAGGAAGAAAGAACAATATTTTCCCATCAAGTACTGGTTGGAAGGTTTCTGAAAGCAGACATCAGAGTTAATACATGTATAAAGGCTTAGGTATTAAAAGTCTGGACTTCAAACAAGCATCCTTGCAACATAAAAGAATACTTGTCATGGAACATATGACACTAACAATCAAGTAATTGCAGAAAGAATTAAAAATTGTAAATAGAAAAAAAGAACATATCATGGTAGTGTCTGGAATGACACTACCATGATAAAGTGCCATGTTTGGTTGATGATCTAATCTTCAGCTCACCCATAACACTATTTAGTGTTATGGGTGAGCTGAAGGCAGCCTTGAAATGACTGTTTCCAAAATTCTGATAAATTAATGCAGCCGTAGTTGTTAAGGTTCATAATGCTTCATTGATGACATACTTCTTCAAAAATAGTCTTATGGACTTGAAACACTTTCTAAGTTGTAGTACACTTTTCTTCCATTTAATTATGTGTGAAAGGATCGTCCAACATGATCTACTAGTCTTGACTTAATGATGGAGTGGCAGATCATGCACTGTACATCCTTCACACAGGCTTAAACAGTAAACTATTTTTTAGTCAGCTCTGACAGCGCAACATTTTGTCTATTACAAAATGTTGTAATAGACAAAATGTCTTTTACGATTGCGATGATTATGTTCTGTGATAAGTGATTTTGCATGCTCTGAGGACTGAAATCCAGTGAAATTACCATATTTATTTTGTTAATGTGGGATTGACTCTAATTACTGATTAGCACAAGCAATGATTAACTCGCGATACAATAAAAACTGATGAAAATTACTTTTAACCATTAACCAGCCAGATTTGAGTATCTAATACAATTTTAAAAAAGGATATTGTTATCTGCATCATTTAGTAAAATCAGATATAAAGAAATTATTTTTGCGCATTACACAAATTAACTAAATATTTTACAAAGGAAGAATCACAAGCATGAAAATGATCAAGACAATCACAAAAATGTGCATTTAACAACAGTACTCTTCTATAGTGATGTCATTCATTATCACATTAACATACTGTGATAATGATTAATATGAAGATTAACCTATGGCTGATTTTATATATATACTGTAAATAAAAGTTAATTATCTTTCATTGTCATTTATAGCAGACACTTTTATATTATTTTGCTAAATTTTGATATTAAAAATAATACAATTTTAATCCAAGTGGATATAATGTAATAAATTTCAGTATCAATTTTAAATGCAATACCAATCCTCATTAAATCCATTCAGCCAGAGCAGAATACTGCTAGTAAAATTTATATTTCACTCAACAAAACAAAACAAAATATACCATCACAACTATGGATACTACCAGAATGCAAATATATCTGACAGAGTTTGGTACTTTGTTTTAGACGTTTGAAATTCAATGTTTATTGCTTATCAAATTAAAAAAAAAAAAAAACTGAGTTGGTATTCCTTCACCAATTTTAAAAATAAAAGCTGTCCCCTTTTTTTAAAGAATCAGAAATGAACTAAATCTGGTGACACTACTTGATTAGAGAAAGGCAAATACATTATTTCAGTTAGAGACAACTCAATAGGAATGTCAATGGAGATTTGGTGGGACTTTTTTTTTGGTAGTCCATTATTTTTATAGTGAGTAAATATAATGGATCACTATAACAAGAATCAACTGTATCAATCGTTAGGAGACAAAGAGAATGTTATATAATTTACTACATTCTAAGAGAATAAGGCAGAAGAATATGAATTATGTAAAAAAAGAGAAAAATACACTTCAATTAGTATTTTATTTTTTCATAAAAAAAAAGGATACGCCTATATGCATTAATAAAATCATCATTCAAGAGCCAATTAACTATACTAGCAATATCAGACTTAAGAGGATGTCCAACACAGGTGTACACATTTATTTCATTAACCTCATCAAAAGCCATCGATGTACTCTGAAAACAAAATTGTAGATGACAATCACCCAAACTTTCATTTCTCTTAATAAAACATGATATAGAATATACTGTAAATCATGGAGAAAATATAACTAGTGTGTTTAAATCTTTATAAACAGATTTGAACACATTGTGGTCTTAAGATATTTTCTGTAAAAATTCTAGTGGCTTTTGCAGGGTTCAACGTATTGGCCAGTTAATAGGTTTAGTTTATGTAAAAATACAGATATGTTTTTACAGTACATACTGGGAACTTTAATGTCACACTTTATAAATATGGTGTCAATTAAATATGTACATTTGAATATCTATATAGCTCAAAATTGCAAGCATACTTGTATAAAATAAAAGCATGAAACAAAACCAAAAGGATACAACAAAGGTTCTTAAAACTCTGTAATCTTTTAATCAATGGTAGAGAAATAAACACAGCAAATTAGTAATATTTTACTTGCCCTGTATTTATTATGCTGAGAAGAGGACAGCTTTTTTTCAGGTCTTCATGTGGATATTAATGCATTTGAATGCAGAATCACATAAACATAAACAAAGCAAATCCACAAAACACTGAATCAGTCATCTGCTGTTTATCAAATACAATATAGGAAGATTTTTTCCACACAATTTTGAAGAGTGTGGGTTTAATTTCTCCTTTTTCAGTAATCGACAACAATTAATCTTTAAGTTACCAATGTATATTAAGTTCTAGAGATCCCATAACTGCAAAATTCCTTGTGGTAGCGAACTCGTTGAGTATTTTACCATTCCAATTAGTGGTCCTGATATTCCAGGCTGGGTGCTTAGCGTTTAAATCACTACTACTAGTACTGCTCAGTTCATGTCTAGTCTCTGCTAAGTCAGTTTCAAGTAGCTGGTTGCTGGTATAATTGTACACACAGTAGATTTCCACTCCTGTGATCTTTATGTTAATGGTTGAGGGTTTTTCAATTTCACTGTGCTAAATGTTGCGTTTGATGAAGATAACGTTCTGCCTTTATCTTCATCAAATGCAACATTTTGCAGCTAGGCTGTTGGCATTCCAGAAAACGATCTGAATGGAATATTTTAATGCTAAGATAAATAATGCTATGAACTCATTATGATGACAGCATATTGCACTCCTCCCTTTCATTTGATAAACCTCACTCTACACAACTCAACTCAACTTACAGAACATCAACCACCACCTCCCTCAATTCTGATCTCCAAGCCATCCTCCAATGGGGTTCAGATAACCTCGTCAACTTCAATGCAAATAAAACCCAGTTCTGTCTTATCTCTCATAAAAAAAAGAACAATCTGAAATTTCTCTTCTTGGAATTACCCTGACATCAAGCCTCTCCCTGGCATAAATACATCACAATCATTGCATCTTCAGCTACTAAAAAACTAGGATTTCTCTTTTGCTCAAGACGTTACTTCAACCCTGAAGAGCTGTTAACTTTATATAAATCACAAATCTGCCCAGCTATTGAATACTGCTCTCACATATGGGGTGGACCCCTAAAAGCTCCCTCAAAATGCTTGCCCCAATACAGAGGAAAGCAATTAGACTTATTAATAATCAATCTCTTACAAACTCACCCCCCCCCCCACTTTCACACAAATGTTTGGTTTCCACACTATGCGTATTCTACAAATAATTCCATGGGAAATGTTCATCTGAAATAGTATCAATAATTCCCCCACTTAGTAATAAGCTCGTTGGAACATGTGCAGCTGGTGCTCAACATCCTTTCACAGTGCACCTTGAAACCCACATAAGTTTCTTTTCCTCCTTCATCCCTGCAACTGCTGCACCGTGTAACAGTCTTCCCCTTGTGTTTCACAAGGAATACAATATACAGTTATTTAAATCAAATGTAAACAAGTTCCTCCTTTCCCAACCCCTACCCATATACAGTACTAATGTACTATAGGTTGATCAACCAAACTCTTGTATATGGGGGTTCAACATTTAATTTAAAAAAAATAAATAAATAAAAATAAAATATAATGCCAAATTTATATTTAGATGCATTAATTTTTAGAAATAGCTATTTCAGAATATGCTGTAAAAAACTATCTGCAACAAAATTAGTTTGTTATTAATCCTTATCAATTAATGAGATATATCCTCAAGGAGAACATAAAATGTTATGATAGTCTCCAATATTGTCAGAGCTTATATGTTGATCTTATGATGATTTTTTCAGCTACCCTGACATCAAATCTGCTAATCTTTCATTTTCCATTCTGCATAAATGAACATATTATCTGAAATTAGCTCTGCTCACAAATTCTTTAATGTTAACAATGTCAAATTCTTTCCTAATATATTAATTTTTTATAAAATCCTGGAATGGATGCCATTTGTTCACTTCTGTCATTTTTCTGGTTCATGGGCAATTCATCGGTGACCATTCATTGCAGGGAAAATTCAAGTTAAAATTTATCGCTGGGAAAATTCACTGCGGAAAAAATTCACTGAAAGCATCATTCGCTAGAAAATTGAAATGATATTGCATTGATACCGATATATGAAAAGTAAATGCAGTGCAAGATAAATTTCACAAAATATAGTTTTTTATGTATTTATATATGATTTGTTTAGATTGTAATTAGATTTTCATAATATTTTTATTCTTTTACAAAGAAAGTAACATATTATTGATTGGAGAATTTCCTAATTTCTGTTTCGTCTTTAAAAAAAGTTGTAAATATTTTTCATTACTTAAATACTGCAGGTTCTAATATTTACAAAACTGGAATAGGTATAGGGAGAAAGGGCATCATATTTAAGAATATTTATTCTGCGAACCATTCGTTATATTTCTGCCCATCCAGATGTGATATATATATATATATATGAGGGTGATCTGAAAAGTTCTCAGCGTAATAATGAAAAAAAAAAAATTTATAATTTTCAAAATTCTTTTCTTTTCAACATAATCTCCCTTAAGAGTAATGCATTTATTCAAGTGATGCTCGAGCACCATTATCCCATCCCTGTAGTGGTTGTCAGTAAGATCTGAAAAATACCCCTCTACAGTTGCAATCACCTCTTGATTCGAACAAAAATGCTGACCAGCAAGGAAGAGGTTTAGTTTTGGGAAGAGACAGAAGTCAGAGAGAGCCAAATCTGGGGAATAGGGTGGATGTTCCAACAATTCATAGTGCAGATCCCTTAATTTTCCCATTGCCAAAACACGTTTGTGGGCAGGTGCATTTTGCAGGTGACTGCTGTTTGGATTCTGGTGTGTAATGGTGAATCCAAGTCTCATTCATAGCAATAAAGTGATGCACAAAATCAGTTTTATTCTTGTTAAAAGGCTCCAAGCACTGTTCAGAGATTTTCATGCGTTTTTGATCTACTGTGAGCAAGCGCAGTGCCCATCTTGCACAAAGCTTTTTCATTTGCAATTCTTCATGCAAAACATATCCAACACATTCTTTTGAAATGCCTATAGTCTCAGCAATTTCACGCACTTTAACTCGCCGGTCGTCCAATACCATATCGTGCACTTGATCAATGATTTCTGGTATTATTACACTTTTTGGACATCCTTGACGTGGATCATCTTAAAGGCTGGTATAGCCATGTTCAAACTCGGCAGCCCATTTCTTAATTGTCAAAAATGAAGAGTGCCCATAAACTTTTATGAACTTCGAATGAATTTTTTTTTGGCATTAAACTTTCTTTTACAAAGAATTTTATAACTGCACGATACTCAATTTTATCCATTTCAAGGGATACAGAGAACACTTTTGCTTCAGACAGCTGTATAAAACAAACTACTTGATAGAATGACTTGCAATTTCACATGGATGAATCCTGACGATAGCGTTGCCATCTATGGTCGAGGCAGAGAAGGTTTCAGAACACCCTAGTATAATCAAATTATTATTATTTGACACCTCCAGGGAGTCCAAGTACTCATTGAGGGAAGACAGCTGCTCTACAACTCTGTCTTCAACATTCAATCACCAACTGACTACAACCACACCAACGCCATCTACCACCACTTATATTTCCAATGACAATCACAAATATCCATATCCACGTCAGGATTTGAACCCACAGCCTTTTGCCTAGAGAGCAGATACGCTATCCACAAGTTTTTTTTAAAATGTCTTAATGCTTTAAAATATTTCTTAATTTTTTTTTATTAAGATATATATCAAAATATATTTTTAAAATATTTCTTATATTGGAAAATGTTTTTTCGCATATATTCGCAATGAACTGTCCTGACACGAATTTTTCTTACAATTCTTGAATTTATGGTCTCCAGTCTTGGATGAACTGCATTATTTCTAACCAAACTCTAACCAAGTTTGTTAGAGCAGCTACCCAATCTAATTAAGTAATTCCAAAGACTTGCATATGATTTATTCAGGAGTATAACATTATCTACATAAAATAAAGGGCTGAGATGAACATCCCCAATTCTGATATCAGATTTGATATCACTTTCCTTCATAACGTATTCCATATAGATAATTAATGACAATGGAAACAGTATTAACTCTTATCTTACACCCGATTTTAAACGATGCTTTCTTCCGGTGTCCTTCGGTTCAAATGGGTGGCTTATATTGCTCTGTCATTTTCCATTTACACCATATAATTGAAGCATTTTGGAAAGATTTTGTCTTGGTACCCAAGCCATTACCAATTCTACAACACTTAGAACTCTTGATGAAATCTTGGCAGGTTAGCTCAATAGGAAGATTCCTCTGTAACTCTGACATTTAGTTTTATGTCCCTTTTTACAGGTGAGTATTATAAGAGCACTACTCCACTCAATACTGTTTGTCACTGTAAACTTTTATTTTCAGCATTTTTGGTTAAATATCATGTATTCAACCTGCCTGTTGAATCTGGGCATAGAGTAACTTGCTTTAAAATATTCTTAGTTTTCAGAACATCATCATCAAATTCCTGCCATGTACCCTCAAGGAGTGTACAGGATATGATAGTACTACATGAAAAAAATTACATCATCACTAACTTCCAATCTACAATTTTCCTCCAAATCAGTCTGTTACTTGTCAAGACTGCAACATTATCAGATCTTATATTTCTATCGTCTAAGGCACTTTGTACCGTGTCAATCCACCTAACTTCCAATCTACAATTTTCCTCCAAATCAGTCTGTTACTTGTCAAGACTCCAACATTATCAGATCTTATATTTCTATCGTCTAAGGTACTTTGTACCGTGTCAATCCACCTAAATCTTGGTCTTCCTCTGGGTCGTTTTCCTGCCAACTTGGCAGAGAACACTTGTTTTGCTAATCTTTCCTCGCCCATTCTGTTTAAGTGACCATACCACCTGAGATTAATTCTGCTAACGCATTCCTGGATGCTGACAATGTCAAGTTCTTTCCTAATATCCTCATTTTTAATATGATATTGCCATTGATGCCATCTGTTCACACCTATAATCTTTCTCAGGACTCTCATATCTGCGATCTCTAGTCTTTGGTCAAGTGTTTTACTTCTGACCCAGCTCTAAGATCCATAAGTTAAAACTGGTTTGAACACGGTCTTCTATACAGCTAATTTAGTGTTCCGACTAATTTCTCTCTTATTTCACATGAATTTATTCAATTGACTTCCCACCATACTAGCTTTGTTGATTCTGTTGTCTATTTTTATATTTAATTTCCCATCTTCACTAAATGGTAAATTAAATATAAAAATAGAGTAGCTGAAATGTTTTACTTGTTCCACAGGTCTCCATTCACAACACAGTTGACATTTTCAATGATTCTGCCTATTTACATTGTCTTTGTCTTTTTATTGCTGACCTTCATACCATATCTATTACAACAGTTATTCAATTTAGTCAGAAAATCTTGCAGACCTGTAGCTGATTTATTTAGAAGTATAACATCATCCACATAAAGCAAAGAGCTGACATTAACATCTCCAATTTTGATATCATGTTTAATACCACTTTCCCTCATAATGTGATCCATATAGATAATGAATAATAGAGGGGATAATGTACATCCTTATCTCACTCCAGATTTAACATTAAACCATCTTCCTGTTCTTCCTTCAAGACTAACTGCTGACTTACAACTCAAATAAAGACTAAGTATTGCTTGATATAATGTCCCATTGACGCCATATAACTGTAGCATATTGAATAGCTTCTCTCTTGGTTGAAGAGAGAAGGTGATATAAAAGACTTTTATATCACCATACTTCAGCATTTCTGGTCGAATATCATCTACTTCTGCTGCCTTTCCACATTTTAACACCTTTTCCAAATCAACAAAACTTAAATACAGATCTTTGTTATATTCCCATGCTTTCTCGACTATCTGTCGTAAAGTGAAGATCTGATCCTGACAGCCTCTATTTGGCTGAAGCTAGTCCTTCACCAACCTCTTCTTCCACAATTCTTCTCAATCGTTTCTCAACTATACTTGCATAGATCTTGCCAGGAACACTCAGTAGGGAAATACTTCTGTAATTCTCACATTCAGTTTTATTTCCCTTTTTATATATGGGTACTATGAGAGCTCTGCTCCAATCATCGGGAATTCATCCCTCTGTCCAGGCTTTCTGAACTATGCAGTGCAGCCACTATAAGACTTTTATATCACCATACTTCAGCATTTCTGGTCAAATATCATCTACTTCTGCTGCCTTTCCTCATTTTAAGCCTTTGATGGCTTTTTCTACTTCAAGTATGGATACGTATTTCTGACCACATGCCTGGTCAGTGTTTTTTTACCACTGTGCTGTCATCACTGCTTCTTTCATTTAGCAGTTTTTCAAAGTAATTACTCCATACTTCAAGGATATCTTTTTCTTCCGTTTTTCATGTCATCTTTATCATCTCTAACTACTTTTACGGCACTCTTTCCTCCATTCCTAAGCTTCTTCAACAACCTCCAGAATATTTTGCCACCTTCTTGATATTTATTTTCTATATTCTTGCCAAAGTACTCCCATGACTTTTGTTTAACTAGTTTTACATAGTGTTTAGCATTGTTGCATTTATCTCTGTATTCTCTAAGAGCACAAGCTGACTTATTTGCCAGGAACTTTTGATATGCTTTCTTCTTTTCCTTCACTGCCTCTTTAATTTCCTGTGTCCACCATGGAGTTCTAATTTTTCTATCCTTGCAGAAAAATTCACCACATGCCTGTCTAGCTTAATCAACCAGGGCTTTCTTCAAGGCTTGCCACTGAATTTCCAAGGTTTGATTCCTATTCTCAAACTCTTTCATTTTTTCTTCAATAATCTTTGTGTATTTTAGTCTACAGTTCACATCTGAGAGCTGCTCAACTTTTATTCACTTTAAAACTTTCTTACATGTTATTCTTTTCAATATGAAATTCAATTTTATCCTGCTCAAGACTAAATAGTGATCACTTCCAATTTCAAATCCTCTGTACACTCTGGTGTCCTGCACCAGGGAGAAAACATCACTATCAACAATAACATAGTCAATGAGACTTCTTATTCCTTGCCTCTTCTCCCCATGTGAATTTGTGTACATTTTTATGTTGGAACATGGTGTTAGTAATAACCAGACCATGTCCTGAGCAGAAATCCAACAGATACTCGCCATTATTATTAGCTTTGCTCTTTTCTCCAAATTTTTCCAAAATATTTTTGTATGTCTCACAATCATTTCCTACTCTGCTATTTAGATCCCCAACAAGGACCAACTTTTCCGTTTTCATTGTGTCAGCTGCTTTTTCTAAAGCCTCAAAAAATTCCTCCACTTCTACCTTAGTAGAACCTTCTGTGGGACCATAGGCATAAATAAGTCTCATTGTCCAGTTCCCCATTCTCATATTTGACCACATTACTCTACTTGAGACTGACTGCCATTCAAGAAGATTAGCCTCGTATTTTGTGTTGAATACTATGGGTACTCCTTCTTTTCCTTGATTGTTATTGCCTGAATATGACATTTTGTATTTATTGCTCAGAACATTTTGCCTTCTTTGTAGTATTTAACTTCTTTTTCTTCTATATTCTTCCTAAAGTTTTCCAGTAACTTTCATTTAGTTACTTTTACACATAAATTATTAGCTTTCTTTCCCCTCCCCGTCCCCATAATCTCAAAGAGGAACTACTGACTTACCTGAAGAAACTTTTAATACAATTTCATCTTTTACAGGACTGCCTTTAACTTTTCAAGTCCATTACGAAGCCCTGATTTTCTCTTTACAAACAACTTCATCTATGTCTCCATGGCTGAATCAATCAATGAATATTTTCTTCAGATATTACCACTCAGTCTAAAGTTAGGTCTTGTTTTAAAACGTTAATTTTCTCAGAAAAATTGTGAAGAGAAACTTGGAGAACAAGATGAGTTCAGCCCAAATCCAAGTTGTCAAGATCAGATTTTCACTTTATGAAAATAGTTGAGAAATCACTGGAATATGTCAAGGATCTGTACTTTTTTGTAGATCTGGAAAGGCATATGACAAGGGTCCAGAGAAAAGCTTTTCAAAACACTACAATTATATGGGGTAAATGGAACATTATACAGAGCAATACATAGTCTACATTTAAGTTGTAAGTCAGCAGTTAGAATTGAAGAAAATACAGGAAAATGGTTTGATGTAAAATCAGGGGTAAGACAAGGATGCACATTATCTCTTATCATCATCCACATGGATCACATTATGAAAGAGAGTGGCATCAGGCTTGATATTAGAATTGGAGATGTCAAACTTCGCTCTTTGCTTTATGCAGATATTGTACTCCTAAACACATCTAGTGCAAATCTCCAGGATTCTTTAACTAAACTGAATAACAGCTGTAAGAAATTTGGTATGAAAATCAGCACTAAAAAGACCAAAATTTGAAAATAGCCAGAAACATTGACCACATTAACTGCATTCTGAAGTAAAATATTTCACTAGCTAGGTGCAGTTTTTAGTGAAGATGGTAAATTAAACCTGGAAATAGAATAAGCATAGCTGGTGTGGTGGGTAGCCAGCTGAATAAGTTTATATGAAATAAGAGAGAAATTAGCCAAAATACCAAACTAGCAGTATACAAGACAGTGTTCAAACCAGTTCTAAGTTATGGATCTGAGAGTTGGGTTAGGATTAATAAAGCACTCGATCAAAGACTAGAGACCACAGACATGAGGGTTCTGAGTAAAATTAGGGGAGTGAACAGATGGCATCAACAGCAATCATATTAAAAATGAGATATTAGAAAGGAACTTGACTTGTCATTCAAGAATGCATAACAGTGCTAATCTAAAGTGGTATGGCTATATTTAAGTAGTATGGCCTTCTAGTCTTGTATCCTGAACCAGTGTAAAGATATGAATATCAACAATATAACACAGTCTATAAGTTTTTTTTGTTTGCTTTTTCTTTATGTATGCACATTTTTATGCTGGAAGATGGTGTTGATAAAGATCAGTTCAAGCCCTAAACAGAAAACTATCAGATACTTAATCATTATTTTTAGATTTGCTTTTTTCTTCAAATTTTGTGCAAAACATTTCTGTATGCATGAGCTTCATTTCCTATGCTGCTGTTTAGATTTCTAATAAGAAGCAACTTTTAATTACCTGCACTCTTTACTGAACAAATTCCTCTACTTCTTTCCTAGGAAATGTTTTGATACCACAGAAGGTTCTAATAGAACCTTCTGTGGTATTAAAAAGCAAAAATAAGTCATAATGAAAAGCAGGTCACCTTTAACTGGGTAGTGCCTCTGCTAGCATGAACTGCATCATGTTGTACCCTTATGTGTGGTTTAAACCAATACAGAATACAATTTGGTCAGCTATTCTTGTTCCTTATTCAGGTGGATATTCAATAATGTTCTGTTAATATCAATAGGACATTATTAAGACTGCAGCTTCTGACTCACTGCCCAAGCACCACCAGTCAGAAGCTCCAATCCATTCTCCACATTACTTTCAGACTATACGAAAGTCTCTTCTCAGCTCTGAAACTATATTTTTTGTTTACTTTTATTCTATGTTAATGTTACATCTAAATGCAAAATAAAATTATTTTGTGCTTTTTACCCAAATAAATATGCAAATTTTTTATATAATGAATTTAAAAGGAATGAACAAATTTACTCTTTTTTTTAAATTTTTTTAAGACATCTACTAATGCATAATAGGTTAGTTATTTAATTCCTATTATGAACCAGAAGCAAATGTGGCAGCTACAAGTATACTTTTTTTAAGAAACCTTTTGCTGTAACTGGTTTAAAAAGTGATATGAAAAAGAACAAATAAAATGAAGTTTCAAATGATGGAGATAAAAGCATAATTTTCAGATATTAAAAAAAAAAAGCATTCATAAAAATGCTTGGCACAACTGCTGAGAATTATATTAGTGGTAATAACATACCTGCATTATATTGAGAGCTTTTCTCATATCTCCTTGAGCCAAATCAACTAGTGCTTTCTTTCCATCTGATGATACAGCCAAGCTACAAACATAATTTTAACTTGACGCAGGAGTAATTTTAACTTGATCATACTCATAGAGCAAGTAAATAAGTTAAAGATAAATAATTTAATCCTTTTAATCAACATATTTTAATTAAAAGTTTCATTCTTCATTCACTCTGAATGAATTACCCAATTCTATAAATTTTTCTAATTTGTCTCTTAAGAAAAATGGAATATATACAAATGGATATGAATGTTTGTGAATCAGCCTTGGAGAACATTTTTAAAAAAAAAAGGTACCCTTCTAAAAGTTTCTTTTAAAGATTAACTGAATGAAACACACACAAAGTATCTTCTCCTCAATATCTAACAGACAAGCTTAGGTGTTGAACATTATTCGTAACTTATTCAAAATTAAGTGGATATTGAATACACATTATTTCTTAGCCGAATAAGAAACTCAAAGATAGGAAATCTAATCTAAGAGTTTCATGCCGAATATAGAAAACTATATAATGATCAGCACGTCCAAGCATAGTGCAATGCTAGGGCGACTCATAGTAAAGGTGGAGTAAGCTCTGATCACTGTTCTTAGTATTTTCCCATAATGTAAAATGCAGCTCCTAGGAGATGTATTACTGTTCTACATTATGAGAGAAGGTCACTATCCAGACTGCTTCGACCTTTTTTGAGGTCTCATCAGTGAGTAGGTAGACCTAGATGTAATACTAAAGTTTCAATGATCAGAACTTATATCTTTACTGTACGATTTGCCAAAAAAGGTGCACAGATACAATTACTGAAATAAGAGCCAACAGGATTCACTTCGGCAAAGTAAAATTATTCAAAATTAAGTGAATATTGAATACCACATTATTTCTTAGCTGAATAAGAAACTCAAAGATAGGAAATCTAATCTGAGAGTTTCATGCCGAATATAGAAAACTATATAAAGATTGGCGAGTCCAAGCATAAGCCAACACCTGGTAGTGCAATGCTATTTTACTACGAGTCACCCTAGCATTGCACTACCAGGTATTGGCTTACACTTGGACTTGCCGATCTTTATATAGTTTTCTACATTCAGCATGAAACTCTCAGATTAGATTTCCTATCTTTGAGTTTCTTATTCGGCTAAGAAATAATGTGGCATTCAATATCCACTTAATTTTAAATAATTTTACTTCGCCGAAGTGAAGCCTGTTGGCTCTTATTTCAGTAATTATTCATAACTTATTCTAATGATATTAACAACACCAAACAAACTGCTTTATAAAAAAGATGTTTATTAACTGGCTTATATTTGGCTGAATTTCAAATCAGCATGTTATAGTTTATACATGACAATGAGTAAGTGAAACAATTCAAATTGTAATGGACAAAAGATCTAAAGTCCTAATTTGGTGCCCTCTAATGTAAAAAAAAAAAAAATAAATAAATTACAGCTACGTAGGAATCGATCTTAAGATAACCATCTCCCAGGTTAGGAGAATTCTTCATAGACATGGCTGACTCTAAAAATAATCTTTCTGATCTGTAACTACTTCTAAATAGCAACATTAGTTTTCTTCCATCTAATCCTGTGTGAAGTGGTGTCCAAAGCATGGTCTGCCAGTCCTGGCTTATCATAATAATGATAGCGAATGTATTTTTTTTTTAATGTTCTCAAAGGCTATTCACAAACATTCATACCCAGAATGATATATAAACTTACATCCTGTTGGTTGGAGAATGGAGCAAGTATCCATTTTTCAACTAAGCCAGCAACAGATAATACTGAAGGGGAAAAAACTTTCCCATAAAAATAGAAATGCTAAAATCTTTAAAGAACAACAAAGTGTTTGAATTACATAACTTAAGATTCTACAGATATTTTAACAATCAAAATATTTATACAAAAATTCATTAACTGCATATCCTAGCAGCCCATGGATTTGAAGGGCAAAGTACAGAAAGGTTTCTGAATTAACATTTTTTTTTAATGTTACAAAGTGTGAGAAACATGCACTCAAAGCACTTTGAATTGATTTCTAATAAGTTTGTTCCTTTACATTAGAAAAGAAGACTTCCCTATTGTGACGCAAATGTAGTAGATAATATTAAAAAATTATATGCACTTCTTCAAAATGTAGTTAATGACATTGTTACTACATACCAGTTATACAAATATAAACATTTCTGACATTCTGCTCTTCATCATAATCAAATTCCTGATACGTATCCTCACAAAGGGGGGGGAAGCACACAAGATAATTATTATTTTTATTACCGTAGACCTCATGGAGTTAGAAACTCATCTAGGAGGTCATTGTTAAGTTACACCATACTAACTTCTGATCAACAATTTTCCTCCGAATTAATATCTTATCTGTCAAGAATCCAATATTATTAGATGTTATATTTCTGTCTTTTAAAGTACTTTTTACTGTATCAATTCATCTACATCTTACTCTGGTTCTTTTTCCTACCAACCTGGCAAAGAACACTTGTTTTGCTAATATCTCCTCTTTCATCATCATCAAATTCCTGCCATGTACCCTCAAGGGGTGTACAGGATATGATAGTACTACATGAAAAAAATTACATCATTATTAATTTCCTATCTACAATTTTCCTCCAAATCAGTCTGTTACTTGTCAACACTCCAACATTATCAGATCTTATATTTCTATCGTCTAAAGCACTTTGTACCGTATCAATTCACCTATATCTTGGTCTTCCTCTGGGTCGTTTTGCTGCCAACCTGGCAGAGAACACTTGTTTTGCTAATCTTTCCTCGCCCATTCTATTTAAGTGACCATACCACCTGAGATTAGCTCTGCTAACGCATTCCTGGATGCTGACAATGTCAAGTTCTTTCCTAATATCCTCGTTTTTAATATGATACTGCCATTGATGCCATCTGTTCACGCCTATAATCTTTCTCAGGACTCTCATATCTGTGGTCTCTAGTCTTTGGTCAAGTGTTTTACTTCTGACCCAGCTCTCAGATCCATAAGTTAAAACTGGTTTGAACACTGTCTTGTATACAGCTAATTTAGTGTTCTGACTAATTTCTCTCTTATTCCATATGAATTTATTCAATTGACTTCCCACCATACCAGCTTTGTTGATTCTGTTGCCTATTTCTATATTTAATTTACCATCTTCACTAAAAATCGTGCCTAAATAGCTGAAATGTTTTACTTGTTCCACAGGTTCTCCATTCACAACACAGTTGACATTTTCAATGATTCTGCCTATTTTCATTGTCTTTGTCTTTTTATTGCTGACCTTCATACCATATTACAACAGCTATTCAATTTAGTCAGAGAATCTTGCAGACTTCTAGCGGATTTATTTAGAAGTATAACATCATCCACATAAAGCAAAGAGCTGACATTAACATCTCCAATTTTGATATCATGTTTAATACCACTTTCCTTCATAATGTGATCCATATAGATAATGAATAACAGAGAGGATAATGTACATCCTTGTCTCACACCAGATTTAACATTAAACCATCTTCCTGTACTTCCTTCAATTCTAACTGCTGACTTACAACTCAAATAAAGACTAAGTATTGCTTGATATAATGCCCCATTGACACCATATAACTGCAGCGTATTGAATAGTTTCTCTCTTGGCACTTTGTCATATGCCTTTTCCAGATCGACAAAACTTAAATACAGATCTTTGTTATATTCCCATGCTTTCTCAACTATTTGTCGTAAAGTGAAGATCTGATCCTGACAGCCTCTATTTGGCCTGAATCCAGCTTGTTCTTCACCAAGCTTTTCTTCCACAATTCTTCTCAACCGTTTTTCAAGTATACTTGCATAGATCTTGCCAGGAACACTCAGTAGGGAAATACCTCTGTAATTCTCACATGCAGTTTTATTTCTCTTTTTATATATGGGTACTATGAGAGCTCTACTCCAATCATCGGGAATTCGTCCCTCTGTCCAGGCTTTCTGAACTATGCAGTGCAGCCACTGTAAGACTCTTATACCACCATACTTCAGCATTTCTGGTCGAATATCATCTACTCCTGCTGCCTTTCAACATTTCAAGCCTTTGATGGCTTTTTCTACTTCAAGTATGGATATGTATTCCTGACTGCATGCCTGGTCAGTGTTTTTTACCACTGTGCTGTCATCACTGCTTGTTTCATTTAGCAGTTTTTCAAAGTAATTACTCCATACTTCAAGGATATCTTTTTCTCCCGTTTTCATGTCACCTTTATCATCTCTAATTCCTTTTATAGCACTCTTTCCTCCATTCTTAAGCTTCTTCAACAACCTCCAGAATATTTTGCCACCCTCTTGATATTTATTTTCTATATTCTTGCCAAAGTCCTCCCATGACTTTTGTTTAGCTTTCTTACATTTGTCTCTGTATTCTGTAAGAGTAAAAGCTGACTTATTTGCCAGGAACTTTTGATATGCTTTCTTCTTTTCCTTCACTGCCTCTTTAACATCCTGTGTCCACCATGGAGTTCTGATTTTTCTATCCTTGCACACAACCTCACCACATGCCTCTCTGGCAGAATCAATCAATGTTTTCTTCAGCGTTTGCCACTGAATCTCCAAGGTTTGATTCCTGTTCTCAAACTCTTTCATTTTTTTTTCAATAATCTTTCTGTATTTTAGTCTACAGTTCACATCTGAGAGCTGCTCAACTTTTATTCGCTTTAAAACTTTCTTACATGTTATTCTTTTCAATATGAAATTCAATTTTATCCTGCTCAAGACTAAATAGTGATCACTTCCAATTTCAAATCCTCTGTACACTCTGGTGTCCTGCACCAGGGAGAAAACATCACTATCAACAATAACATAGCCAATGAGACTTTTCTTATTCCTAGCCTCTTCTCTCCATGTGAATTTGTGCACATCTCCTCTTTCATTCCATTTAAATGACCACACCACCTGAGATTAGCTCTACTAACACAGTTCTGAATGCTAACAATGGCAAGTTATTTCATAATAACCTCATTTTTGAATGTGATACTACCACTGATGTCACCTGTTCACTCCATTAATCTTTCTCATAACTTATCAGAGATCTTCAGTTTTTGATCAAGTGTTTTATTTTGAACCAGACTTTCAGATCCGTAAGTTAAAATTAGTTTGAACACAGTCTTATATACATCTAATTAGTGTTTTGACTAATTTCTTTCTTAATCCATATTTAATTTACCATCTTCACTAAAAAACTGTGCCTAAATAGCTGAAATGTTTTACTTCTTCTATAGGCTCACCATTCAAGATACAGTTAAAGTTTTCAATGCTTCTGCTTATTTTTATTGCTAATTTTCATATGAAATTTATTACAACTGTTATTCAATGTAGTCAGAGAATCTTGCAGACTTGTACTGGATTTATGCAGAAGTATAACATCTACATAAAGTAAAGAGCTAAGATTAACCTCACCAATTTTGACACCAGATTTAATACCACTTTTCATCATAATGTGATTCATATAGATAATGAATAACTTTGGAGATAATGTGCATCCTTGTTGCTCACCTGATTTTACATCAAACCATCTTCTTATACCCCCTTCAATTCTGACTTCTGGCTTACAGCTTAAATAGATAGAGACTATGTATTTCTTGATATATTGTCCCATGTACACCATATAACTGCAGCGTTTTTGAAGAGCTTTCCTCGACACTTTCACATATGCGTTTTCCAGATCAGCAAAACTTAAAAATAACAAATCCTTATTATATTCCCAAGATTTCTCAACTATTTGTCTTAAAGTGAAAATCTGATCCTGACAACCAATATTTGGACTGAATCCAGCTTGTTCTTCACCAAGATTCCCTTCCACAATTTTTCTTAGTCATTTCTCAAGTATACTTGCATAAATGTTACCAGGAACACTTAGTAGGGAAATAACTCTGTAATTCTCCCATTCAGTTTTATTTCCTTTTTATAGATGGGAACAATGAGAGCTCTGCTGCAATCATCTGAAAGAATTCAATCCTCTGACCAGGCTTTCTGAATTATGCAATGCAGTCACTGAAAAATTTTTATACCTCAATATTTTGAGCTTTTCTGACCAAATTTCATCTACTCCAGCTGCCTTTCCACATTTCACTTTTTTAATGACTTTTTTCTAAGTATGGATATGTATTCCTGACTGCATTCCTGTTGGAGTTTTCCAACACCATTTCCTGACACTGCTCATGTTTACATATAGTGAACACACTTCATAAGTTAAGTTTTCAGGAAAAAAAATACAGAATATAAGCTAACTGGCATGTTGAAAATATACCAAAGTGGTGTGTGAATGTTTCTCTATGGGAGAAGAAATCAAGACTAGACTGTGGTCAATTTCCTAGAGACAAGTAGCATCCAGAGTATACTTAGAATGGCAGCCACTGAGGAAAAGACCTTGTGTGGGAAAGTGGTGATAGCAAAGTGGCTCATTAATTCTACCTGCCAGATTTAGTTCAGCTGGAGAAGGAAAGCCAGCATTGTGAACATCAAAAATGGAAGGAAGAGACTTCACTATTAGGAAAGTTTGAATGGAAAAAATGTACATATTAAAAACAGAAATCAAGTTCCAAACGGTTGGTGGAATTGGAAGAGCAGGTTGAGACAGCAAATGAATTTGATATAATGCTGCGAAGAGATTTTTAGCAAGATGAGATAAAAAATGATGTTTTAAGTTGGAATCTTTCACTAACACAGATTAAAGTGAACATATGCAAATACCACCTTCCATACAAAAAGAGTCAAATAGCAATTGGAAAAACAAGATCAGTAGTGCTTCAAGAAGCTGAAATTTATGATAAAAATATATCATTACTTTTTTTATCATGAACGTACATCATCATTGAGAATAGAACTAAAAAGGGAAATAAAAGTGAATGCGAGAAGCCTTTATCATTAAAGGAAATATTTGTACAAGGATAAATGAGGAAACTTGAGAAGACGGTATGAAAAATTGTTGAAGAGAAAACTGGTGCAGGATAAGCTATAACTGAGAACAAATTAGGATTGACAAGACCAAACTTTTATAAAAGATTGTGAAGAAATCATGAGAATATATAGCTGAATATCACTAAAGAACACAATTATAACAAATTCACCCACTATAACCACCCTATCCAAAGACTAAGTGAAGTCCCATGGGCACAAATGCTATAGTGAGAGCTGACTGTAATAAGAATTCTTATTACAATCAAGTAATAAGAATAAGTGAGAGTTAGGTGTTCTTTAAATTACAGAGCTAATTAAAATTAAAAGTCTCCCAAATAATATATTTGGGAGACTTTTGATTAAAAAAGAAAAAATGGTGGATAAGAAAGTACTAATGAAATATTAATTGTGCTA
Organism: Typopeltis vanoorti; assembly: GCF_054136105.1. Taxonomy (NCBI): domain Eukaryota; kingdom Metazoa; phylum Arthropoda; class Arachnida; order Uropygi; family Thelyphonidae; genus Typopeltis; species Typopeltis vanoorti. The sequence goes on along the minus strand of NC_143572.1, from coordinate 11,369,113 downwards.
GATTATCATAATGTCAATTGCATTCTGTGAGGACATACACCAGAAAATAATAAATTTAAGGTGCATGAACTATCCCATTAGAAAGAATTGCACCATTAGATCCATTGTATAATGAACTTTGATGAAAAAAAGTTAGCAAAAACATTTCTGTGTAGTACACATGGATAAGTGAGTGATTAAATTATTTTTACATATCTGACTGACTGCTTACTCTAGACAGTTATGTATCATTTGGAAAAATAGCTATCAAATACCTTTTCATAAAAATAAAAATTACATTACCCTTCTTGCTGAATAACAAACTCTAGCCTAGGAAGAATTTGATTTGCTGAGAGGGGCCCAAATCTGAACCTTGTACATCTAGACTGAAGAGCTGGAATAATCTTGGATAAATAATTGCAAATAATGCAGAATCTTGTATTATCTGTAAACTTTTCTATCACTAAAGAAAAAATAAAATAACTGGCTAGTTGGCAAAATTTATTTACAAACATTCAAAGAAAGCATACAAAAAATCATAATACAAATAAAAGTGGAATTGATGAAAGAGAAGCACTAAAATTTAATAAAATAAATAAATTAAAATATTAACAATCCAAATATGCAAATATTTCCAGACAGGAGCATGAACTATCCCATTAGAAAGAATTGCACCATTAGATCCATTGTATAATGAACTTTAATGAAAAAAAGTTAGCAAAAAAATATTTATTAAAATAAATAAATTAAAATATTAACAATCCAAATATGCAAATATTTCCAGACAATATACATACATCTTCATAACACTGATAATCCCAGAAAAATATTTGCATGATTTTTGTTAATGAAAATTATGACTACAAGATTAGTGAGGAAAAAAACTGGGTTGAACAACAATTAGAATTTATATGAATGGATCATTCAAGTAGGGTGAAGATCATCATTAATATCCTGATATGTCCTCGAGAGGTCTTCAAGGCTACTATGACAGCACTACATGATCAAGTTTACATTATCATTAATCTCCTATCAATGATTTCCCTCCAAATTATTCTGTTACTTGTCAGCACTCCAATAATGTCAACCAATCAATCTGATAATTAATCCACCTAGATCCTAATCTTCCTCTGGATCTTTTTCTTGCCATCTTAGCATAAAACACCTGTACTGCTAATTTCTCTTCTCCCATTCTATTTAAGTGTCACCTTCTATTAGTCCCGCTCATATATTCTTGAATGCAAACAATCTGTCAAGTTCCATCCTGATATCTTCATTTTTAATGCTTCTGCCATTAATGCTAACTGAGGCTCCTAATGTTTTGCAAAACTTTCATATCTGTGGTCTCCAGCCTTTGATCAAGTATTTTATTTCTAACCCAACTCCCAGATTCATAGCTTAAAACTGGTTTGAACATTGTCTCTTGTATAGTGGTAGCTTAGCTAATTTCTTTCTTATTCAATATAAAATTATTTGATTGGCTCCGCACCATATCAGCTTTGCTTAGTCTATTACCTATTTCCAAATTAATTTGCCATCTTCAGTGAAACTGTGCCTAAATAATTGAAATACGAGGGTGGCCTGAAAAGTTCTCAGCCTAACAATGAAAAAATGAATTAATAATTTCAAAATAATTTTTACTTTTCAATGTAATCTCCCTTAAGACTAATACATTTATTCCAGCAATGCTCCAGCACCATTATCTCGTCCATGTAGTGGTTCTCAGTAAGATCTGCAAAATACCCCTCTACAGCTGCAATCACAGCTTGATTCGAAGAAAAAACGTTGACCAGCGAGGAAGAGTTTTAGTTTTGGGAAGAGATAGAAGTCAGAGGGAGCCAAATCTAGGGGGAAAAGGGTGGATGTTCCAACAATTCATAGTGGAGATCCTTTAATTTTCCCATTGCCAAAACATCTTTGTAGGCAGGTGCATTGTCCTGATAAAAGATGATTTTTTTCTTCTGTAAAAAGGTTTCTCACAAATTTTTCCGTCTAATCTGGTTAAAAGATCAGAATAATATTCCCCGGTTATTTGTTGTTTTACCCTTTTCAAGATAATTAATAAACAAAATGCCTTTAGCATCCCAAAACACTGATGCTATGACCTTTCCTGCTGATGGAACCAACTTTATCTTCTTTGATGCTTAACAACCAACTTCTGTCCACTGTTTTGATTGCTGTTTGTATTCTGGTGTGTACTGGTGAATCCAAGTCTCATCCATAGCAATAAAGTGACGCACAAAATCAGTTTTATTCTTGTTAAAATGCTCCAAGCACTGTTCAGATATTTTCATGCGTTTTTGATCTGCTGTGGGCAAGCACGGCATCCATCTTGCACAAAATTTTTTCATTTGCAATTCTTCATGCAAAATATATCTTACACGTTCTTTTGAAATGCCTATAGTCTCAGCAATTTCATGAACTTTGACTCACCGGTCATCCAATATCATATTGTGCACTTGATCAATGATTTCTGGTTTTGTTACACTTTTTGGATGTCCTTCACGTGGATGATCGTCAAGGCTGGTACGGGCACGTTTAAACTTGGAAGCCCATTTTCTTAATTGTCAAAAACAAAGGAGCAGAGTGCCCATAAACTTTTAAGAACTTCGAAAGAATTTCTTTTGGTGTTAAACCTTCTTTAACAAAGAATTTTTATAACTGCACGATACTCAATTTTATCCATTTCAAAGGATACAGACAACACTTTTTGCTTCAGACAGCTGTATAAAACTACTTGATAGAATGACTTGCAATTTCACATGGATACTTATGACAGATGTACCAACTTAGAAAAAAAAAAAAAAAATCATGCCGATATTGTTGCCATATATGGTTGAGGCCGAGAACATTTCAGACTACCCTCATATTTTACTTGTTCTATAGGTTCTCAACTGAGAATGCAGTTAAGTTTTCTATACTTCTGCCTATTTTCATAGTTTTAGTTTTTTCACTGATGATTTTCATTCCAAATTTGTCACAAATGAAATTCAATTTAGTTAGAGAACACTAGACTTGCAGTAGATGTGTTCAGAAGTACAACATCTACACAAAGCAAAGATGCTAAGTTTCATATCCCCAATTCTAATATCAGGTTTAATGCCACTTCCTTTCATAATGCAATCCATATAGATGATGAATAAAAGTGGAGATAATACATCCTTGCCTTAACTCTGGTTTTAGATCAAACCATTTTCCTCTATTTACTCCGATCCAACTGCTAATTTACAACTTAAATATAAACAATGTATAATATTCCATTTATCCTAAATAATTGTAGTGTTTTGAAAAGCTTTTCTCCGGGCACCTTGTCATCCTTTTTTCAGATCCACAAAACCTTATCACAAATTCATTGTTATATTCCTACAATTTCTCAAATATTTGTCATAAAGTGAAAATCTGATCTTGACAACTTCTATTTGGTCTGAAGCCAGCTTGTACTCCAAGTTTCAATTTCACGATTTTTTCAGCCTCTTTTCAAGTATGCTTGCATAAATCTTACTGGAACACTTAATAGGGAAATTTCTCTGTAATTCTCACATTCAGCATTATCCCCGCACTTTTTTTTATAAATGAGAATGATAAAAGCTCTACACAATCTTCTCACCAAGCCTTCTGAATTATGTAGCGTAGCTGCTGTAAAACTTTCACCTGCATATTGAAGCATTTCTGGTCAGATATCTACTCCAGCTGCCTTTCTACATTTCAAGTTTTTGATCATTTTTTCTACCTCAAGTATTGATATGTACTCCTGTTTGCATTCTTCTTGAAAATACTATTACTGTTCTATCACTACTTGTTACATTTAAATAGAGAAAAGACAGTACTCTTTTCTCTATTTCAAAGTTTTTTTAATAGCCTCCAGTGTATTTTGCTCCTTTCCTGATATTTCTTTTCTATATTCTTATCGAAGTCTTTCCATGAGTTTTATTTAGCTACTTTTACACATAACTTATGCCCCTCACATTTTGCTCTGTTTCAATATTGGAATACCTTGAGTCGGCATAATAATATTACTATAAAAACTCACATTAAAACTTATTTATTGTAGAATTCTTGCCTAAGTTTCAGTCATCTTAAGTACAGGATTATAGAACAGCAATCAAACAATAACAGATAATTCAAAAAAGCACCACATTAGTAGCTAATGTAAGATAACTAAAATGGTCAATAATTTCCTAACTTAATAAATAAAAACATGTTATATCTGCCTTTTCCAATGCAGAAGAAATAACTTTCATTGCCATCCCTTATCTGCAAGGAATTTCTGAACAAATAGTGAAAGTTTTAATACAACTGAATATTTTTGCTGCCTTTCACCCATCAGAAACATCTCCAAAACTTTCTTGTTTTGTCTAAGGACAAGCTTCCACCTCAAGGTTTTCCAAGTGTCTAACAGATTCCATGCTCTTGCAGCTTATCATATTTTGGATAAATCAGATTTGCCTTTACTTGTTAGAACACACACCAGTCTTATATTAAATATCATGAGCCTTAAGAATCTGAATTTGCTGAGCATACTATTTATACTAAACAGAATTCATTAGAACAAGACAAGAATCCTTCATAAAAGTTGTTTCCTCATAGAACATCTTTATAAAGAAATGTGTGAAACTTTATGCCACTGTCCTAACTTAAACAGATCTGATGGTCTTACATCTAACTCCTTTATAGAAAATAGGAAAGATCAGCAGATTTAAAAAGTACTAACTTTATTTTTGAGTGTGTATACATATATATTTTTTATTTTATTTTAAGTAAGGGAATTAGTGAATGTTTTAGTTATCTTACATTACTACTAAGCTGGTGCTTTTTAGAATTGCCTGTTATTGTTTGATTGGTGTTCTGTACTGAAGATGCCTATGTCACTTAGGTGAAAATTCTACAATAAATAAATTTTAATGAGTTTTCCTCTGTTTTTAGTTATATTATTTTGCTTGTATTCTTTTTTTATGGCATTTGCCAGCTTATTTGCTAGGAATCTCAGTATACTTTCTTCTTTTTCACAACTGCTTCTTTAATTTCTTGTGTCTGCCACAGTGTTCTTACTTTTCTATCCTTGCACACAATTTCACCACATGCCTCCTTAGATGAATCAAGCAATGTGTGGTTCTTATTTTTGAACTGTTTAATTTTTTCTTCAATAATGTTTGTATAGTTCACAATAGTTTATCTAGACTCTAATTCAGGGGTTTTCAACCTAGTTGTGGTCGTGGGCACATTCGAGACTGGGAAGAGAGTGATGGACACCAACCTGGTCGTGGTCACGGGCACATTTGAGATTGGGAAGAGAGTGGCAAGCACCAATATTTTTTTCTATGAAAATTTAAATTTTTAGCTTATCATATCAAATGATAACAATTAACAAATTATATAACTAGGATAAATAAGTAGGATAAATACACATATAACATTTATTATACAACTAAATTAAACCATTACACAATAAGCAAAAATATTTCTCTTTACTTTGGATAAAACAATAATCTTCCCAATCATTGTTGAATTTATAAGTTCACTGTTTTTTTATTTTGATTACTCATTTTGGGGCAAAATTTTTAAACACGAGAAAACAGTGTATGGTCAAAGCTTGTCGACAACACTGGAGAAGTGGTGACACATCCCTCAAGCACATGGTTGCCAATAGACTAAATATTATTACTAGGAGAAGACATATTTTCCAGTTTTAATTTTATTTTTTCCTTATTTAATAACTGACAGCAGGTGCATACAAATAGTTCTGCAGGCGTAAATGTGCTGCAGGCACAGGGTTGAAAATCACTGCTCTAATTCTTTTTAAAACTTTCACATACTGTTATTTTCAATGTGATATTTGACACAGACAATGAGGCTTTTCTTATTTCTTGTATCTTCTCTTCATGTGAACATCTTTATGTTATAACATGTTGTTATTAATGATTAATCCAGTTCTAAGCTGAAAGTCAGCAGATATATCCAATTATTAACCTTGTCCCTTCAACTTTTCCCAAAACGTTTCTATATGCCCGGTGGGATTCATTTCCTACTCTGCAGTTCAGATCTCCAACAAGAATCACTTTTTCCATTTTCTTTATGTCAGTTGCCTGCTCTAATGACTCAAAAAATTGCTCCACTTTTTCCTTACGAGATCCTCCTGCGAATCTTCACAAATAAGTTTCATTATCCATTTCCCACGTAACTCTACTTGAAACTGCCTTCCAGTTTAGAAGTTTATTCTTCATGTTTGGTGTTGAATGCTATTGCTACTCCTTCCTTTCCTTGGTTGCTGTTGCCTGAATATAACATCCTAAACTTATTATTTAGTATGATCTCACCTTTTTTTTTTGTCTCAGTAATGTCCTTTCTATTGATACTCCTTATAGTGATGAAGAGAATCATGGAATTTCTTCAATTCTTCTGACATTGGATTTGTTCTTCGATATTGAGTTTGAAATTTAAGAAGATAATTTAGTGAATTATAATGCAACTAAGACACAATTCTGCTTTATTTTCCTAAGAAAGACCATACCTCTCTCACTCACTTTTGATAGCACTCCATTCACTAACCAAAATCATGTTTTCTCTTCCTGAACTGACTTTCACATCTAGCCTATCCTGGCATAGCTTTTTCAGCCTTTAAAAACTTTTTTCATTTTATTTATTTTTTTTTGTTATAAACATTAGTGATCTTCTATTTAATTCCTAAGACTATCAATCCCAAATCTACTCAATCTTAGAATACTACTCTCACATTTGGGGTAGTGCAAAAAAAAAATGCCAGAAATGTATTCAGAGAGAGAGATGCCTTTTCCGATTTCCTCCAATTGCTTTTCACAGGCACTGTTTCTACATTGTCTTTTCTATAGGTATATCCATGGATGCTGCTTCGCTGAACTGGCTGCCACAATTCCTGCACCTCCATCTAACTGTTCGGCTCTGAACTTACCAAATCAAGTTCTCACCCTCTCCTTCATTCTATATATCTCTATTCTTCAGAACATTCTACCCCCATACCATTTTCTCCAATGCATACAACCTTCATAAAATGCATTAAAACACACACACACACACACCATGAACCACTGGCTTCTTCAAGCAAAAAGTAAACAGACTAAACATTTAGGCATATCCTAGATAAAGTTTAGAACAATAAAAATGAAAATGAAGCACAAAGGGTGCATGGCATGCATCATCAATTGTCTAAGAATGTTTATTAGAGGTGATTGTTGGAAATGCTGATATATTGAGAGATCTGATTAATGACTTCCAACAAGTCTCTGGCTGAGGGAAGAACAGATGTGACAGATGGTGATCTATGAGACAACACTGACGTGATCAATGGCTTGTATTATTTAATTACACCTTATCTGTCACATCTTACCATATCTACCATATCAAAAACTGCAATACAATGTATACTAAGAAGTAAAAAAATGTATACCAAATGAAAAGGTGTTATTAATCTCTCACTATCCTTTAATCCAAACTGAACATTTTTTTTTATTTTTAAATTTTCAATTTGCTTACTCTTTGTTACATTCCAAAGGCTGACATTATGAACAACACAGAAAAAGCAATATTAGTAGTTCAGAAAAGAAAGTACTGTATAAGTTAAAAAAAAGAAACAAAAGCATCATTCATTAATGATGATGACAAAAGCAGACAAAGGTGATGCAAGAGTTATAATCAACACTGCAGACTATAATTCAAAAATATCTTTCAAGATTACCTCTTCAATCTATGCCATTCTAGACTGCAATCCTATCTGAACCTATCATGAAGAAACAAAGGTTTTGTTTTGCAAAATGTAATGGCTCAAGAGAACTGAAATGAAGGCTGGCATTCCTCTGAGACCATTGTTGACAGAATCAACTCCTATCATTTTATGATTATCTACTATAATTATTTAAACATTTTGCTGGTTTATTAAAAAAACCACATTAGAGAGATTCTTTCAGAACTCCGTCAATTTTTTCAGAAACTACTGGAGATTTAAATTTCATTGTCCGATATTCTTGCAAGCTTATATAGAGCTTCTCTTTACATCAATGTACCCATAGATTAAGTACTTAACCTTGCTGAAAACCCTTTTCTGACCTTTTCTGGCTATAAATACATTACAGCCAGAAAAGAGTAGGCAAGCAGGGAAGGAGAGGCAAAAAAGACCTAATAAATGACCAAATTAAGTTTTCTAATTTCAGAAAGGTTTTATATGCATCTTTAAATACTCTTCAAGGATATGGAACTATGAAATTAATAACTACAGGACAATTTATGTATCAAGCCTTTGTATATGAGAAGCAAGTGATATATGTATTCCTGTTGTTTGAGTGATTATTCTTCATGCATACTTCAGAAAAATGAAAGAAAGATGCATTAAGGAAACTAGAAGACATTCGAATATATTGGTCAAGTGAGATTGTTAGATATGGATATTAATATTAATTTATATAGAATAAGAGAGAAATTAGTCAAAACACTAAATTAGCTATATACAAGACAGTCTTGACTTCAAACCAGTTTTAACTTATGAATCTGAGAGCTGGGTTAGAAGTAAAACACTTGACCAAAAACTAGAGACCGCAGATATGAGAGTCCTGAGAAAGATTAGGGTGTGAACAGATAGCATCAATGGCAATATCATATTAAAAACGAGGATATTAGGAAAGAACTTGACATTGTTAGTATCCAGGAATGTGTTAGCAGAGCTCTCTGCCAGGTTGGCAGGAAAAAGACCCAAGAGGAAGACTAAAATATAGGTGGATTGATATGGTAAACAGTGCCCCTTAGAAGATAGAAATATAAGATCTGACAATGTTTGAGCCTTGATAGGTAACAGACTGATTTGGAGGAAAATTGTACATAGGAAGTTAGTAATGATGTACATTTTTCATGTAGTACTATCATATCCTGTACACCCCTTGAGGGTAAATATCAGGAATTTGATGATGAGATCGTTAGCTATTGTACACAGTACTGCCAAGAACACTGTTACAACTTCTACACACACACACAGCCCACAGAATTGTGCAAGCCAGTCTGGTTCCATTAGTTGGACTGTGCACAGCCAACATGTGATTGTTTATCAACAGAGAGAGAACTGTCTAGCTGTATGGGTTAACATGCAGTGGGGAAATTATAAGAACCATGTAGCTATAACACTTCAAGGTTGGAATGCAGCTACCTGTAATTTTCAATATGCTAAAAACACTCAGGATCAGTAGGATGTTTGTGTATCAGATTATTAACCATTATAACGATAAAGAAGATGTATCTGACTGCCAAAAAAACAGGTCAACCATGCTGCGTAAGGAACAACAGTTTATGAGGGCTGTGAATATGCCTCTGCTGAATGCAGAAAGTGATGTTGCAGGAGATGAACATTTTGGAGAGAACAATGTCATATGTACTACTTGTCACTGCTCCATTGACTGGGAGAAACCAGTACTCCAAACAGGACTAAAGGAAAAGTAAAACCATAACAGTATTGCGAAAATCTTATAACAGAAAGCTAAACCCAAAATTCCCACAGACACCAAAAAAGAGATCGATCATCTTTAATAAAACGCTTTCTTATCATGTCGTACACATACAGCAAACAATAGATGAAATTGATGCATCACCCAAACTAACTAAAATAGGTAAAGCTCCTGGCATTGATGGCATCCTTCCAAACTTTCTTACTCCCCTTGGCCCCAAGAGCAAAATTTTAGCTATCTAATTTCTCCTCCACAATAATAAATGATAAACACCTCCCAAAATTTGGCTTGAATCAAAAATAACAGCCCTGCCAAAACACAATAAGTCAACTGATGACTCTAATAACTACCACCTTATAGCATTATTCTGCACTCTACAAATTTTTGAAAGTATTATCCACTCTAGAATTTCTCCAAAAATAGAAACTTAACTAGTGAATGGGTTAGGTTCAGGCCTAGCAGAAGCTGATGCTACCAGGTCCTAGCTTTCACAACCCATATAGAAGCTGGATACCAAAAGGGTTTAAAAATAGGTACTGACTTCATAGACCTAACATCAGCTAAAATAATCAACTGCCAAAAAAAAACTCAAATTACTAGAACAACAAATGCTCTCTGAATAGGAAAATAAAGGTTCACCTGAATTCACAAAAAATCAGAACGTTTATCACACAGAATGAATTGTCACAAGGATCTGTCCTCACCCCAGCTCCCAAGACAGTACTTTCCAAGGCCTTGAGGGATTATTGAGATCTGCTCACTACAAAATTACTTTGAAAGCTGAGGGACTATCTCCTAATCCCAGCAAAACTGTTGTTTCTGGCTTCCACCTAAATAAGCATGAGATGCATAGAAAACTAAAAATAAACTTCTACTCTAATCCATGAAAGTAATCCTTGTTACCTTGGTCACACTTGACTGTAGTCTAACTTACCAAAAATATTTGGAAAAAATTAAGTTAAATATATTTGCCAGGAACATCATAAACAAGTTGACAAGCAAAACTTGGGGTTGTATTGCCTTGACTCTTAGAACAGCAGCCCTGGCTCTAGTCTTCTCCATTGCAGAGTATTGTTTGTCAGTTTGGAGTCAAAATCACCACATGACTTGTAGACACACAGCTTAACATAACAGTGAGAACCATCTCTGGTTACCTTACAATCTATTCCTCTCCCATTGTTACCTGTTCTTTCCCACATTTCTCCTCCATGCTTCAAAAGAGAAGTAATCAACAAAGAAATAAAGAAAATCAGAAATAACATGTATATTCCTATTCACTTCCAGTGTGCTGCCTTGTCTCCAGATCTCATACATGACTTGTGGAATTACCATGATGGTCCCCCAGGACTGGTGGAGAAGACTCTGGAACAAACTATAGACATTACCTGATCACAGATCCAACTATCAAACCATCAGGATTTGATTTACCTTGACACCTCTGGAGTCAGCTAAACAGATTTAGGACCAGACAAGCTGCTGTGCCCACTTATTACATTTTTGGGGAATTTCACAGTCACTCTTTTGCATGTGTGTGGTGCAGTGCAGCTTATGAGGGCACCATATTACTGATGACTGCCTCATGCACTCCTTCCCTGGAAGCTTCAAGAACTTGCATTTACTCTCAGATAGTACCATCAACTGGTTAACTGAACAGTCAATCTATATATAGCTTCGCTCAATCATTTCTTGTTTTCTTCCCCATATACTAAACAAATAAATAAGCAGGCAGCAACAAATTTCACTCATTTCAACTGTAATAGAGGAGAATCATTTGCCTTGGGAAATCACCGTGAAGCAGATTTAACTGTTTTTTTTAATGCATTCCAAGATTAATTTAAAAACTAATACATAAATATGTAAGGGATGCTTAAGGATCAAAGCTGGACAGCCGATAGGAGGCCTCCATGTTGCCTTTTAAGGAATGTGGAGAACAGATCATGTTTTCTGATCTAATGTCCAATCCTCATCTACGCGGCTACTTAAATGAGGATGGGCTAGCAATTTGGGATTTAGCAAATAAAACTGTTTAAACTTATTGGTTTAAACCAAAATCCAAAATGATGATACAACATGATATAATTTCATGCCATCTAGAACAATGCTTGTTTTAACAAGACCTGTTGTTTTCGTCAGGGAAATAGGCTATGTAGCTGCTAGAACAAATATCAAATCAATATCAGAATTCAAAATTGGCACCATTAACATAAGTATCAACAGAAAAGAAATGGATAAATAACAAATTAATGTGATAAGCATTACCAAAACAAGAAGACAAAAACAGGTTGGATTTTCTGAGCAACAAATACAAAGATGGTATATTCAGGCAATGAAAATAAGGGAAAAGGAGTAGATACAGATTCAACTATATTCTAAATATCTCCATGGTTATTCATGATCTAAATTGGTAACATTATAAAGGAAATGTAGTATTAAACCTGATATCAAAATTAGATATATTAATCTCAGCTCTTTATTCATATATCTAAATCAATCCAGTACAAGTCTACAAGATTCCCTAACTAAATTGAATAACTGCTGTAATAAATTTGGGATGAAAATCAGCAATAAAAAGAAGACAACGAAAATAGGCGGAAACAGTGAAAACATCAACTGCATTCTGGATGGAGAATTTACAGAACAAGTGAAACATTTCAGTCAGTTAGGCATAATTTTTAGTGAAGATGGCAAATTAAATATGGAAGATGACGGCATAATTAGCAAATGGTATTGTTGGTAGGAAGTCAAATGAATACATTTACATGGAGTAAGAGAGAAATTAATCAAACACTACACTAGCAATATGCAAGACAGTGTTCAAACCAATTTTAACTCATGGATCTGACAGATGGGTTAGAAATAACACACTTGATCAAAGATTGGAGGCCACAGATATGAGAGTTCTGAGAAAGATTAGGGATGGAACAGCTGGCATTAATGGCAGTACCATATTAAAAATGAGGATACTGAAAAGAGCATTATGTTGTTACATTATTCAGGAAACTGTTAGTAGAACTATTTTCAAGGTATAGTCATTAAACAAAATGGGAGAAAAAAGTTAGCAAAACATATTTTATTGCCAGAATAGCAGGAAAAAGACCCAGAGAAAGACCAAGGTCTATGTGGCTTGATACAGTAAGATGTGCTTTCTTCTTTAGCAAGAACTATCAGGTCTGCCAGATCAAATATCTCCATTTCTTTTTATCCTCCCAAATTCTTTCTTCATGAAAACTATTCCAGGAAACAGATTAATTTGCAGGAATATTGTTGATAGGAAGTTAGTAATGATCAAACTTTTTTTCATTTTTTTTTTCTTTTTCAAATGTACCCTCAGGGAGGGGATGTACAGGATAATACTATCACAACATCCTGTATACCTCTTGAGAGGTATACAGGATATGCAACAAGTGGATAAAAAGTAGGAGTTGAAGAAAATACACTGAGTGCATTTGTTTTACTCACAAGTAATACTTATCAACAGCTGTTAACAAATTCCCCTCATTTCAATTTTTTGAAGGGGAAGGAAGAACACCTGCTTTGGGAAATAACAGTCAAGATTTGAGTGATTTTTTTTTATTTTTTATTTTTTGTGTGTTCCAAAAATATAATCATGATAAGCAGACACCCACTGCACAAGTGTTCAATTTTAACTTATGCATCAGAGAAATAGATTGGAAACGAAACAGTTGATCAAAGGCCTGAGACCACAGCCATAAGAAATCTGAAAAATATTAGACAGAATGAACATGTGACATCAATGAAAGAAGCATATGAAAAAATGGATAGAACTTGACATTATTAGCATTCAAGAACATGTGAGAAGAGCTGATCTAAGGTGGCATGGTAAAACAAATGTTCAACCATAACACCATGACATTTTCCTTTTGTCACCAAAAATGTTAACAAAACAGATGAAAAGAAAAAGATCAACTAAGATCTAGTGAATTGATGCAGTTAGAAGCATCTTAAAGGACTAAAACATAACTGATGGTACTGGAGTCCTGAAAAATAACACTAATTTGAAAAAAAAACTGTTAATAGGACGCTCTTAATAACACTATCATATATATTATTAAAGGATACTATAAAAGTACACGGATATTAAGGGCAATACAATGTTACTATAATTCAACAAAAATATTTCTAATTTATCAGGTAATGTAATACACTTTTTTAAATATTTTGAATGTAATGTAATTTTTTTCAATGATTGGGGTTTCTTTTTGGAGAGAAATGCAAATTTCTAAACTCAGTACTTTTCTAAAAAATGAAGAAACAGGGGAGAGAGAGGGAATACTGAAATGTTATTTTCATTTGTAAGATCCTTTCCCCAAATACCCACCTCTCCGAAGAGCATTTTGAGCATCCTGTGTCATTGCATCTGCCTCATCCAAAATAACCAGTTTGAAGCCCGACCTAAAATAAAAAACACCACTGTAATATCCTGTACACCTTAACTTTCAGTTAATTATTTGAGAGTTCTTAGATTTTTCATAAATATCCTTGAACTAAACAGTAATTTGTCTTACCACATCTGACAACCAGAACATCATTAATAATGCCCAAGTTTTATTTCTGAATAATTTGTCAATTTGTTTTAATTTAAAGATTGACATTTAGGAAGAAACTTATTACCTGTAAAATGTTTGATGCAATCAGGTTGACTGTACTAGTTTATGTTAGAACCTTCTTTTTTCTCTATCTCACCCCAACTCTCACTAATATGAAAAGCATTAATATGGAGTTGGTTCACCCTTTGCTGGTATAACAGCCTTCAATCATCTGGGAAAGCTTTCCAGTAGATCTTGGTACATACCTGAGTTGTGGCAAATTCCCCTCCATTCTTTCAGATGAGCGTTAGTTTGGTCAGTCACTGATGTTGGATAATTTGGCCTGGCCTGCATTCAGCATTCCAATTCATCTCACAGGTGTTTTGATGGGGCCAAGATCAGGAATTTGTGCAGGCAAGTTCTGCAACATCTATCTCACACAGCTTGTTTTGTGGACAGCAGCAGCACTGTCATGTTGATACAGGAAAGGAGCTTCACTGAACTGCTGCCATAAAGTTGAAAGAACAGAATTGTCTAGAATGTCATAAGTAGCAGCATTAAGATTGCCTGTTGCTGGAATTAGGGGCTCAGCACAATGAAACAGTCCCAGATCATGATGCTTCCTCCACCAAACTTCACAGTTGACAACACATTCAGGCAGGTAGCATTTTCCTGGTATCCACCAAACCCACACTCGTCTGTAAGACTGACAGAGGGTAAGGTATGATTCATTACTTCAGAGAATGCATTTTCACTGATCCAGTTGAATAGCAGCAAACTTTACAAGGAAATGCCCTTGCTGTTGTTAGGCTTATGTTCAGTTGCGTCGCCATGAAAATCCATATTCTTCAACTCCTGATAAACAGTTGTGGTGCTGACACTGCCTACAGTGGCATTTCAGAACCAAGTAGCAAATTTCAACCAAGGAGAGGCAATTTTTTTCACACTATGCGTTTTAGCACTTAGTCCTGCTTTGCGATTTTATGTAGTCTAACAGGTTGCAACTGTGCTGTTGTTGTTGCTCTTAGGAGTTTCCACTTTCTGATAACATCCCTTACATTGATCGGGCAGCTGTAACATTACAGAAATTCCCAAAATCAAATTACAAATGTAGCATCCTATGATAGCATCATGTCAAAAATCAATGAACTCTTCAGTATGGCTTATTTTACTGCTAATGCTTGCCTATGAAGACTGCAAGAGAGTGTGCTTGCTTTTATATCTGCATGAGCCATGGTTGTGATTTCCATGTATGTTCCTAATCATCATCATCAAATTCCTGACATGTACTCTCAAAGGGTGTACAGGATATGATAGTACTACATGAAAAATTTACATCATTAATAACTTCCTATGTACAATTTTCCTCCAAATCAGTCTGTTAAATGTCAAGACTCCAATATTATCAGGTCTTATATTTCTGTCTTCTAAGGCACTTTGTATCGTATCAATCCACCTATATCTCGATCTTCCTCTGGGTCGTTTTCCTGCCAACCTGGCAGAGAACACTTGTTTTGCTAATCTTTCCTCGCCCATTCTGTTTAAGTGACCATACCACCTGAGATTAGCTCTGCTAACGCATTCCTGGATGCTGATAATGTCTAGTTCTTTCCTAATATCCTTGTTTTTAATATGATATTGCCATTGATGCCATCTGTTCATGCCTCTAATTTTTCTCAGGACTCTCATATATGCAGTCTGTAGTCTTTACTCAAGTGTTTTACTTCTGACTAAGCTCTCAGATTCATAAGTTAAAACTGGTTCGAACACTGCCTTGTATACAGCTAATTTAGTGTTCCAACTAATTTCTGTCTTATTCCATATGAATTTATTCAATTGACTTCCTACCATACCAGCTTTGTTCATTCTGTTGTCTATTTCCATATTTAATTTACCATCTTCACTAAAAATCGTGCCTAAGTAGCTGAAATGTTTTACTTGTTCCACAGGTTCTCTATTCACAACACAGTTGACATTTTCAACAATTCTACCTATTTTCATTGTCTTTTTCTTTTTATTGCTGACCTTCAGACCATATCTATTACAACAGTTATTCAATTTAGTCAGGGTATCTTGCAAACTTTAGCAGATTTATTTAGAGGTATAACATCATCCGCATAAAGCAAAGAGCTGACATTAACATCTCCAATTCTGATATCATGTTTAATACCACTTTCCTTCATAATGTGATCCATGTAGATAATGAATAACAGAGGGGATAATGTACATCCTTGTCTCACACCAGATTTAACATTAAACCATCTTCTTGTACTTCCTTCAATTCTAACTGCTGACTTGCAACTCAAATAAAGACTAAGTATTTCTTGATATAATGCCTCATTGATACCATATAACTGTAGCGTATTGAATAACTTCTCTCTTGGCACCTAGTCATATGCCTTTTCCAGATCGACAAAACTTAAATACAGCTCTTTGTTATATTCCCATGCTTTCTCGACTATTTGTCGTAAAGTGAAAATCTGATCCTGACAGCCTCTATTTCGCCTGAATACAGCTTGTTCTTCACCAAGCTTTTCTTCCACAATTCTTCTCAACCGCTTCTGAAGTATACTGGCATAAATCTTGCCAGGAACATTCAGTAGGGAAATACCTCTGTAATTCTAACATTCAGTTTTATTTCCCTTTTTATATATAGGTACTATTAGAGCTCTACGCCAATCATCAGGAATTCGTCCCTCTGTGCAGACCTTCTGAACTATGCAGTCCAGCCACTATAAGACTCTTATACCACTATACTTCAGCATTTTTGGTCGAATATCATCTACTCCTGCTGCCTTTCCACATTTCAAGCCTTTGATGGCTTTTTCTACTTCAAGTATGGATATGTATTTCTGACTGTATGACTGTTTTTTTACAACTATGCTATCACTGCTTGTTTCATTTAGCAATTTTTCAAAGTAATTACTCCAAAAATTCAAGAATATCTTTTTCTCCCATTTTCATGTCACCTTTAACATCTCTAACTCCTTTTACAGCACCCTTTACTCCATTTTAAACTTCTTCAACAACCTCCAGAATATCTTACCACCTTATTGATATTTATTTTGCTATGTTCTTGCCAAAGTCCTCCCATGACTTTTCTTTAGCTACAGTGTTTAGCTTTCTTACATTTGTCTTTGTATTCTCTAAGAGCACAAGCTGACTTATTTGCCAGGAACTTTTGATATGCTTTCTTCTTTTCCTTCACTGCCTCTTTAATTTCCTGTGTCCACCATGGAGTTCTAATTTTTCTATCCTTGCAGAAAAATTCACCACATGCCTGTCTAGCTTAATCAACCAGGGCTTTCTTCAAGGCTTGCCACTGAATTTCCAAGGTTTGATTCCTATTCTCAAACTCTTTCATTTTTTCTTCAATAATCTTTGTGTATTTTAGTCTACAGGTCACATCTGAGAGCTGCTCAACTTTTATTCACTTTAAAACTTTCTTACATGTTATTTTTTTGCATATGAAATTCAATTTTATCCTGCTCAAGACTAAATAGTGAAGAAAAAATGAAAGAGTTTGAGAACAGGAACCAAACCTTGGCTATTCAGTGGCAAGCCTTTAAGAAAACCCTGATTGACTCAGGCAGTTGGATTTCTGCTCACTTCCAATTTCAAATCCTCTGTACACTCTGGTGTCCTGCACCAGGGAGAAAACATCACTATCAACAATAACATAATCAATGAGACTTTTCTTATTCCTTGCCTCTTCTGTCCATGTGAATCTGTGCACATTTTTATGCTGGAACGTGGTTTTAATAATAACCAGTCTATGTCCTGAGCAGAAATCCAACAAGTATTTGCCATTATTATTAGCTTTGCTCTTTTCTCCAAATTTTCCCAAAATATTTTTGTATGTCTGACAATCATTTCCTATTCTGCTATTTAGATCCCCAACAAGGACCAACTTTTCCGTTTTCATTGTGTCAGTTGCTTTCTCTAAAGCATCAAAAAATTCCTCCACTTCTACCTTAAAAGAACCTTCTGTGAGATCATAGGCACAAATAAGTCTCATTGTCCAATTCCCCATTCTGATATTTGCCCACATCACTCTACTTGAGACTGCCTGCCATTCAAGAAAATTAGCCTCGTATTTTGTGTTGAATACTATGGCCACTCCTTTTCATTGATTGTCATTGCCTGAATATAACATTTTGTATTTATTGCTCATAAAGATCTCACCAGTTTTTGTTTCAGTCACCCCTATTATGTTGATCTGGACTTATCTAATTCCTCAGCTAGCTCCATTTCTTTGCCATTCAGGCATCTTATGTTGATAGTACTGATCTTCAACTCTGGTGATATTGAGTTGGGGTGTGCATTCAGGTTCCTAATTTACCACCAAATTTTATGTCGTCTGCTAATTACCGTATTTGCCGGCGTATAGAATGCACCCCATTTTTGTACACATTTTTTAGGAAAAAAAACTTTATCACTGAATATTATAATGAATTTACAGTATTTCAAATATAAAGTAATAAGTAGGTCTACTTTCAAGAAATACCTAATCTAACTAGGAAAAAGTACCCACCTTTTAATCGTCAAAACCCAGAAATTCATCTCCAGAGCTAAATAAAGAGACACTTGAAACCTCTTCTAAATCAGAATCTTAGTCCTCATACAACAAATTGTATTCTTTACCATCCAGTGCATTACTAATTCCACACTTCTTAAATGATTTAACCACTGTCTCAGTTTTCACAGCATCCCATGAAGCTTTGACCCACTCACAAACTTGCTAAATGCTAGGCCTCTTCATTCTTCCTGATGGCGTAACCTAAAAATCTGAAGACTGCATCGAGCTGTTCCACTTCTCCTTCATAAATCCCTTAAATGGTTTATTAATACAGATCTAAAGGTTGAAGCTGACTAGTTAGACCGCCTGGAATTACAGCTAACTGAGTTTTCAATTCCTTGAGTTCATTCGTAACATCGTCTGTTCTGTGAGAACGAAACATCCCATACTAGCATGGCAGGCTTCTTCAACAGTCCACCAGGGCGCCTAGACCAAATTTTATCTATCCATAACTTCATTCCTTCTCCATCCATCCAGTCTTTTGCGTGAACATGTACAAACACTCCTTTAAGTAGTTTTTCTTTGGTTAGCGTCTTCCTTTTAAAAATCAATAGTGGCGGCAATTTTGTCCCATCAACAAAGCAGGATAAAACAACCGTGCAGCGAGTTTTTTTGAGCCTGAAGTTTTAATAGGAACACTTTTAGTGCCCTTGGAATCTACAGTTTTGTTTGAGGGCACATCAAAAGTCAGCGGAACCTCGTCCATATTTCCTATTTGCGTAAGTTCAAAATTTTCTCGTTTCCTTGCGTTAATGACGAATCGATGAAATTCAATCATTTTTTCTTCATATTCAGCTGGCATCTTTTGTGATATTTTTTGTTTTAGTCCGCATACATAGCGGTTTCTCTTCATGAATCCTGAACACCATGATGTTGATCCAGTAAAGTTGGCGATCTCTCTGTTAGTGGTTATCGCTTTCACTTGATGAATAATCATTTTTGTAGATACTGAAAGTCCCACTTTTCTGTGGTCTAAAATCCAAGTATTCAGTTCTGCCTCAAGTTCTGGCCATTTTGCAGTTCCACTTTGAAGGTTATGTTTACTGTGAGTTGCTTTTTTTTAAATCCTTTTCCTGATTCTGCCAAGTTCTTATCATTTTCTCAGTTGGGGGTGGTCCGAAATGCCTCTCTGCAGCCCTGTTTCCACTTGAGCATACGCAATCACATGTAGCTTGTATGCAATATTGTAACAATGCCGGCGTTTTTCAGCCATAATTTGCCAAGAAATTTAGAGAAAATTTAACGGCAGAAATTTATCACCATTCACAACTGTGACAACAATTGGAAAGTTTAAACGAACAAGACACAACTGTGATCGTCAATGACAGCACACGTGCATCCACTGAACTCTACGTCAGTGTTTCTCAAAGTGTTGTATGTGTACCCCTGGGGGTACATGAAAGGTCTTCAGGGGGTCCGTGGCAATATTCGGCTATGCATCATTAACGCATAGAATAAAATTCAATGTATCCGTGAAGTTCGAGATCGTAAAACATTCCTGTTTTATCACTGAATAAGGTACAGAGACATCTGCAGGCTGTGCAATATGTTTCTCGACAAACAGTGCAATTAGAGACAAATGGGATAAAAACGGCACTAACTTATGAATCGCATGTCCCCCCTCCCACAGAAAATGTTGTATGACTCAAGCAAAACCATATGTTGCCGGTGTAACATATGGTTTTGTTTGATTGAATGTGTTAAAACGAAGAAATATATAGTGAATGTGTTCTAGATATTATAAGGAATTCGGTTGAAGAGAATTAGTATTTCAACTCAACTGTTGGCTTGTCTTTGCCATTTAGCAGCACGCTCTTTTGTTAATACCACACCAATCATATGAACGTGGATGTCTGAAGTTTGAGAAACATTGCTCTACATAACTGGAATGCTCTCACACACTGCAAGGAAGCAATAAAGAAATCGCGTAACTTGGAACAGAGAAAATTTCCAGAAATGAAAATAATAAAAAACTGAATATCAGCGTATAAGACGCACCCTGTTTTTTCAGCTCTATTTTCAAAGAAAAAAAGTGCGTCTTATACACCGGCAAATACGGTACATGGCATTTTGCTGATCATATCTTGTGCCTCCTTTGCAATTGTCTTTCTTACTTTTTTATTTTAAAGTATTTTCCCGACTTTTCATCATGAGTAAAAGAATTAGTGAGCAAAAAAGTGGAAGTGTGAAAATGATTTGAAAAGTAATCTCACTGGTAGAAAAATTTGAAATAATAAAGAAAAATGAACAAGGTGAGTCCAGAGCAAAGATAGGACAAGAACACAAATATGGGTGAATCAACTAAAAGAGCAATTTTAAGTAAAGCTGTTAAAGAGAAAGATAAGGCTGCTTCAAGTTCATCATGCACGCACTCGAAATCAAAGTATTATGATGACTGAATTAGAGAGACTTCTTTCTACATGGATCGAAGATTGTAACCAAAAATGGATCCCGCTAAGCACTGACCTTATTAAATCAAAAGCACTGTCTCTTTGCAACCAACCTTGAAAGAAAGGGCTATCAATGATGAAAAAGAAGAATTCCATGCTAATGCTGGGTGGTTTGAGCGTTTCAAAAAGAGAAATAGCCCACATAATGTTCTAATCACAGGCGAAGCTGCATATGCATATATGGAGGTGGCCACAAATTATCCAGAGATTTTGAAGAAAATTGTGGAAGAAGGGGGCTATTGTGACCAACAAATAATTTAGTTTAATCCTTTATCCAAGTGTGAGCAAACAAAGTTTGCGCCTGAAAGTATCTTCAGGACTGGGGTAAGGTGGTACAACAACAGGGCAACTCGTTGCAAAGGTGGAGCAAGCTACCAACACTCCTATCTCAGTATCTCCCATAATGCAAAACACATCTCCTTGCAGATATGTCTAATGTTATGCATTAAGGAAAGGGCCACTACCCAGACTAGTTTCGACCTTTATTGAGGTCTCTTCAGTGGGAGCCAGGCCCAAGTGGAGATACTAGGCAGAAGAATTAGCAGGTCATCTCTACCTATAGGAGTTGCCAAATGGTGTGCCACCCTTTTTTTAATAAATTACTCTGGATTTAGAGAAAGATGTTGAAAGTTTATTTTTCACTTGGTTAGAGTATAATAAAATAACACTCCTATCTCAGTATCTCCCATAATGCAAAACACATCTCCTTGTGGATATGTCTAATGTTATGCATTAAGGAAAGGGCCACTACCCAGACTAGTTTCGACCTTTATTGAGGTCTCTTCAGTGGGAGCCAGGCCCAAGTGGAGATACCAGGCAGAAGCATTAGCAGGTCATCTCTACCTATAGGAGTTGCCAAATGGTGTGCCACCCTTTTTTTAATAAATTACTCTGGATTTAGAGAAAGATGTTGAAAGCTTATTTTTCACTTGGTTAGAGTATAATAAAATTAGTTTAATCCTTTATCCAAGTGTGAGCAAACAAAGTTTGCGCCTGAAAGTATCTTCAATAAAGGTCGAAACTAGTCTGGGTAGTGGCCCTTTCCTTAATGCATAACATTAGACATATCTGCAAGGAGATGTGTTTTGCATTATGGGAGATACTGAGATAGGAGTGTTGGTAGCTTGCTCCCCCTTTGCAACGAGTTGCCCTGTTGTTGTACCACCTTACCCCAGTCCTGAAGATACTTTCAGGCGCAAACTTTGTTTGCTCACACTTGGATAAAGGATTAAACTAATTTTATTATACTCTAACCAAGTGAAAAATAAACTTTCAAAATAATTTAGTGTCGATGAAACCAGCCATTTTTGGAAGCAAATGCCTTCCAAGAGTTTTCTGGTCAAATCAGAGAAATCTCTGCCTGGTAATAAAGTCACAAAGTCGAACGAAATTACTGCTAGCAATATGCGAGCTATTTGAAAGCATATTCTTCAACACTGTGCAAATGATTTTAGTGGCTTTTCAAATGAAATGAGTAATGTTGTTCAAGAAATTGCCAACATCAGGCATGAACTGGGTTTTGATGAGATTGAAAATGATAATGTCCAATATTCTGAGGAATTGAGTGATTCCAACCTGCTAAATTTAGATGCACATCGGGAAGATCCTGAAGAATATGGAGAAAATTTAATCACTGACAAGCACAGAGAGATTTCACAGAAACAATTTAAAAATATTTTTCGTTAGCTCAATTCTTTGTTAAGAAGTAGAATAATAAATTTATATTCTGAATATGCTTTTATTGTCTTTCAGCATCATGGTTTTCCTTTAACTAGGTTCTGAGATATACCCTAAATCTTTTATTAAAAAAAAAATTAAGGGTCAAAAAAGAAATTTAAGAAACAAATTATACTTTTTCCCATAGGTTATTATATTCGATTAACGCAGCTGTTTTAAAGAACACATTAAACGCATTAATCGAGGGATTGCTGTACAAAGAAAAAAAAAATATTACGTCCACACTCTCTGGTTCCCACAATGAATTTGGTCTTAGAGATGAAAAAACAATACACTAGGGAATAAAAAAGTATTTAGCTATAACTTTTTAGTTTCATTTGAATGCAAGAGAAACTATTTCTTTTGTAGCTGCCATCTCAACATCAGTATCTTTTCCCTTCCTCTTTTTCTCTGATTTATACTCATTCATTCACTACCTCTCACATTTCTTAGATTAAAAGATGTGATTGAGAAATAAGTTTAAGGTATATTTGGTATTGCAGCATTATTAATATTTAGAAATCTTCAGAATCTCATTTTTGCATATCTAAGCAAATAAATAAGTTATTCATTTCTCAGAATAATGATAATAAAAGGCAGCACAAACTAAGAATTAAGACAGCATTTTTTTTTTCGCAATCTCATCTCATTTTTATGTTATTATTTTCCTTTATTTTGAATGCTTTTTCTGGCTTGCTTCTTATTGTTTAATGATTTTGTACAGTTACTGTATTCTATATGTTTATTTGCAGCAAGTGATTTTTTGAAAAGTGTGAATTATGAAAATTTTGCTCTGAACGGAGAAATAAAAAAACATTTCATTTGTGTAATTATTTTAGTATATCCTTCAATTACTATTCATTATCAGATTTGAGTACTTTGTAAAGAGCTAAATTTTTATTGAAAATTATATAACTCTTCATTAGGGCAATTTTGGGAAACTCAAACAGTAGAATTAATGAATGTTCATATTTCTATCAGTTAAAAAAGTAATTAATTATAGTTTATTTTTATTTTTTTTTATTATTATCCCATGGTATTATTACACCAGATCATAGAGGTCAAGTTCATGTATTTTATACAGCACCTTTTCTGGGTTGTTATAGAGTTCACATTTGGAAATATTCATACAGTTTAGCAAATGCATTGGTGATGCTTCCTCGATGTTACAGATTTTGCAGGTGGGGAAGACTTTTATGCCATTGCTAAACTTGATTGGTCTTGTGTGGCCGGTCTTGAGGCGAGAGATTATGGCAGTGGCACTGCGATTAAACTTGGAGTTGATGGTAGCTCCTGGATTTTCTGCTGAGTACCAGTGGTGAGGCATGTCCTGAAGAATTGTTCTTTTTATGTTTTCTTTTTGGGTGGTTTTAAAAAGATCGAAATCTGTGGTATCACTTGATGTTGCGGCCATTTTTGCTACTTCATCTGCAGTTTTGTTTCCCTTTAATCTCACATGGGATGGAATCTATTGGAAGATTATTTCGGAATCCTTATGCAGTTTGTTTATGTTTTTTGCTGTCTCTAAATATTTCTTGATGGCTAGTGTAGCAGTTCTTATTAGCTTGAAGGACTGCTAAGGAATCTGTGAAAAATATTGCAGTGCTGTGTTAATGGCTATTAATTCTGCATGGTATGAGTTGCATCCAATACCGTTAGTTGTTTTTAGTTCTATATTATGAGAGCCATTGAGTACGCCATTCTGAGAATTGCCATTTGGATTTTTGGAGCCATCTGTGTAGATCTTTATCGAGTCAGGTCCATATTCCATTATTTTTGAAAGGGCTAATGATCTCGAGATTTCAGGGTTTTCTAGGCCTTTTTTCTGTTTCCCTATTTCAGAGTTGATAACTATATTTTTCCTGTCTTGATTATTATAGTTAATGGTATAAACTGTTTTAATGTTAAGGTGTATCATTACAATTTTCCTATGTTCTGTTGTTTCTGTACTTTAAAGTCTACTGACTGCAAAGTCATAGGAAGCACAAGAATAGTTTGTTATTATTATCATTATTATTACACCCTCCATGGAGTCAAAAGACTCATCATGGTAGGTTCATTCAACTGACAACATATTTATCATGCTGAATCTTAAAATCCTTAACACTCCCTGCATTAGCAACACATTCCGGTAATTTGTGTTTCAATAAGGAATTACCGTGAGTAGGCATATTTAAATAATTATAATACCGGAATTAACTCACATAAAATATTATTTATTAGTATAATTTTCGCCTGAGTATCACAGGCATCTTCAGTATAAATCTGATAGAACAATAATTGACAATTCCAAAAGGCACCACCTAAGTAGCTAATATAAGATAACTAAAAAAGGTAATTAAATTTCCTAACTTATTAAAAAATAATAATAAAAATAATAAAATAAAATAAAATAAAAAATAAATAAAATAATATATGCATATATATCTCTACCTCTTCAAATACAGAAGAAATAACTCTTATTCCTATTCCTTATGTTCAAAGCATTAGTGAACGCATAGCAAAAGTTTTAAAAGCACTAAATATTTTTGTTGCCTTTCGCCCAATCAGAAAAATCTCCACCTTTCTCAGTTCTCCAAAGGACAAGCTTCCCCATCTCAATCATTCAGGTGTCTACAAGATTCCTTGTAGGTTATTCTTGCAGGTTATCTTATTTTGGTCAAACAGGAAGATCTGCTTTTATTTGGCTAGAAGAACACAAGTCTTATATTGAATACCTTGAACCTGAACAGTCTGGACTTGCAGAGCATGCCACCAACACTAGACAGTTCCGTTGGAATAAGACAAGATTCTTTCACAAAAGTCGGTTCGTCATGGAACGACTTTATAAAGAAACATGTGAAACTTTTACTTCACTCTCCTAACTTAAACAGATCTGATGGGTCTATGTCTATTCCCTTTGTGGGAGATAGTACTTTTTAAATCAGCCAATCTTTCCTAATTTTTTTTTAATTGTGTGTGTGTGTGTGTGTGTGTGCGCGCGCGCGCATATATTATTTTATTTAATTTTTATTTTTTAATAAGTTAGGAAATTTAATGACCTTTTTTAGTTATCTTACATTAGCTACTTAGGTGGCGCCTTTTGGAATTGTCAGTTATTGTTCTAATCAGCTCTGTACTAAGGATGCCTATGATACTCAGGCAAAAATTATACTAATAAATAATATTTTACATGAATTAATTCTGGTATTATAATTATTTAAATATTCCGGTAATGTGTTCTCTTCACTGACAATTATCCATATAAAAAAATCTACTTCTCACAACCCACTTCACCACACTCTCAACATAACTTCCAGCGATGGCCTTTGGTTCTTCCCCTCTCACCTTCTCCTCTTTTTTATAATCCCTTGGGATTAATCTGATAAATCCCCTCACCAACTTAAGTTTTGAAGGCTGCTACAGCCTTCAAAACTTAAGTTGGTGAGGGGATTTATCAGATCATCTGAAGAGGACCAGACAGATGAAAATTATGATTCAAATAGGACTTATCATTATGAATAATTTTAATTAACTATGGGGATCTAGACTGAAGGGATGAAAAGCATGAAAATAAAGGAAAGACTGGATTTAGTAATAGTATGAAAAACTGAGAAACTGTATATAAATGATGCAGCTGTTTTTGTCTTCAATTTTCCAGCATAACTGACCGAAACCGAAGTTTTCGGTCAGTTATGCTGGAAATGTTTGCCATGTTTGCTACCTTAGAGCAGAGATTCCAGATTAGGCAAAAGATAAAAATAGAGATGTATATATAAAGTAATCCACAATTTATCTGACCTTCAAAGCAACAGCCCTTTAATTAATTAACCAACCCTTGAATGTCAAATAACTTTTCTCTATTATGAGAACTTCCATTCTGATGCTCCTATGAATCAACCAATGAGCAGTTTGCATGAGCTGTTTGTTCACGAACATCATTGCATCTATGTGTTTTGATGTTTCACTGTGAATTATAAATTGTGTATAACTATTATTTTATTTGTAATGTATTTTCATAATTTGTATTTTCATAATGGCAGATAAAATTCAAAGTAATAGTGATGTTGCTTCCAATGAAAATACACAATTATATTAGATACTAATATTAAAATTATTAAATTTAGTGAACAAACAAAGAGACAGGCTGCAGGATAAACTTATCTTGCACTATTGTTGCTACAGTTGTTAAAAACAAAGGTAAAGTTAAAAGTACGTACTGCACTAGTTAATACTATGGTTATCTCTAAATGTGACAGTCTTATTGATGAAATGGAAAACTTTTAGCCAAGTTCCCTTAAGGCTAACATAATCAGAATAAATTTTATGTCCACAAAAATTATTCTTTTCCTTTGAATACCTGATGTAAATTAATGTTATCTTACAACATGTGACTATTTAAAAATCTTATTAGACCAACACATGCATCTTCAAGTAAAAAAAAAAAAAAAAAAAACTGATTTGCTACAGCAGTCTCAAACATAAAGTGTTGTATGACCAAGGTGTATATACAGCAATCCCTCGATTAGTGCACCTAATGCGTTCTTTAAAACAGGCGCATTAATCAAATATAATAACTTATGGAAAAAAGTATAATTCGTTCCTCAAATTTCTTTCTTGAACTTTAATTTTTTTTTTTATAAAAGAATTAAGTGATGTCTCAGAGCCTAGTTGAAGGAAAACCATGAAGCTGAAAGACAATAAAACATATTCAGAATATAAATTTTATTATTATACTTCTTAACAAAGAATTGAGCTAACGTAGTTTGGCGGGCATTTTGTTTCTTTTTTTTCATACAATCGACGGTATGGCCCTATTGCCTCTTCTGCAAATTTTACTGCTTCTCTCTTCATCAGGGTCAGCCTCTAAGCATTGCTGCTTAAAAACTTTGATTGTAAGAAAAATACGCGTGGATACGCTTATGTGAACTCTGGTGAGTGATTTAAAAAATCACTCACCAGAAATATGTATAGATAGAAAATTTTGAAAATCTGTAACATTTATTTTTAATACGTATATAGGTGCACTAATCGAATTTGGGTATCGAAAAAAAAAATGACGCACTAATCGAGGGATTACTGTGTGTATATATAAATATACACACAGTAATCCAGGGTGTGTGTGTATATATAAATATATATACACACACCCTGGCCTCTATATATGAAATAGAAAAAAAACAAATCCTTACTCCACTAATCCTTTCAAGCACTGCTTTAAAGAGTATTCTTTTTAAAGTAGTAAATTATTACAGCATATAAATTACATTTCACTATTTCAATATAATCTTACTTGAATAAAGTTCTAGTGCTGGCAAAGCTGAGTATTTGCTGCCTGACTACTCCAATGCCTCGATCATCTGAAGCATTCAACTAAATAAAACAAAAATAATAACATGAACATATAAAATTTCATCATAAAGATTAGTCAGTCTTAAAATGTAATGAGAATATCATGCATGTTTAACAAAAATATTATATCAAATATAACTGATACATAACAAATATTCTAGGAAATAAAACAATATACAAAGATTCAGGCCAAATCTCATAGCAATGATGCCTGCAGTTCCCAAATTTATGAGTCCTATCCCTTTTCAAAATTCAAGTATCAACAAAATTGAAAATATGTACACTAACTGCAATAGATAAAAGTTAAATATTCAAAAATAAAGCATTTTATATCACACGTGCAGTTTTAATGTTATACCACTAGCTTTTTTTAAAATTTGGTTGCCGTAATAACATTAAAACCATGCTCATACTTCAATGCTATGCCAATTAGCTCTTTTTTTAAGAGTTGGTTGGCATAATATTGAAGGGCAAGGAGAATCTGCTGATACTGAAGCAGCAAAATTATTTTCTAAAAAAAAAAAAAACAGAATTTTTGTTTTGTCAACCTTCATTTATTATGATCAATTTTTATTCTTGAGAACATAAGCCTTGTTTTTAACATAATTTCTATGGAGAATAAATCTCTGCTTTGAGTTTTTGCTTTACAAGTTCATATTAGGAATGAATTAATTCATAGTCAGGAACCATCTGTACTGTAAAAACAACAAAAGTGCAAACTAAAAATTTAATTTATTAGCAGATGTCATAATTCACAGCCTTCTTGCTGGATGCAAATGCCTACATTTTTAACGTAATATACCTAAAACAACAGCAATATGGAAAAGATATGCCAATCCATACCTTAGATAGGATGGCTAATTCTATCTATTGTTTACTGATCAGCTACCAAAAAACAGAAGCACAGAAGTTTTGAGTAGTTCTTTATGAACAACTTTCGTATAGTATTTTGTACTATTTTAAAACTAGAAACTAAAATGCCAAATCCAATTTCCTTCGGGGAATTTTTATGTTTGCTTCCTTGGTTCTGATTACTGCTTCTGCTCTTTTGAACCTAGCACCTGCTTTGGGATGAACACTTTTATTTCCCATTCCACTCAAAATCTCTTATCCAAATCCAGTTCTTCAACAACTGTGTCAAAGCAGTCCAAGCCAAAAATCAGCATATGCCCAATGGCTCAAGTCAAAACTTAGAGCCACTCACTCAGCTTATACTACAACTTGTAACAACTGTAACAAATCTAAAGCAGAATTTGTAAGGGCCAAATACACTCAACAAAGACATCTAAATCTTGTCTTCTGTCATTCCATGTTTCTACCTTTCTCATCCTAGTGGTACAATGGCAACATCTAAAGATAAGGCAGACCTCTTGGCATCAGTTTTTTTCCTCTAACTCTCATATAAATGACCAAATCACACCCATTTTGTGTCATCTCTTCAAGCAATCCTGCTTACCTGGCATCCATTCAACTGCTTAGAAGCAAGTTTCAATCTAGTCTATTCTTAAAAAAGTCTCCAAGATAAAAGATACCCATTAACAGGACTTGAAAAATTTTGTGCTGTAATAATAGCTTGAAAAGTAGTGCTGGCTCAGCAGTCAAGCAAATATCTCACTAGTCAGAATGTTAACTGCTTACATAATAGTTTATTGGTCTGAAGAAAAAAAATCCATGCATTTTTATAAGTGATACAAGACCATTTATTAATTTTTTTATTATTTCCATTTATTTGAAATGGAACAAATCATGGAATATGGAGCGGCTGAAGATACCAAGTAAGGCGAATGAATTCTCAAAGAAAGTAGAGGAAGAAATGGACGAGAGAAATATACAAGAAAATGATGATGCAAGTGAAAAATGGAAGATTCTAAAGGAAAGCATAATTACTGCTACAGAATTACATTTAGCTAAAAAAGAGGAGGAAAGAGAGAAAAGAAAGAAACCATGGATGACGGAAAATATTTTGAGGAAAATAACACAAAGAAGAACGTTAGTTAATAGTAAAACAGAGGAGAAATAAAAGCAGTATAAAGACTTGAGTAGGGAGATACAAAGAGAGATCAGAAGGAAAAAGGAAGAGTGGTTAGATGAAATAAGTAAAGATACAACAGCAAAGGCAGAAAGAAAGGACATAAAAGGTGTTTATAAAAATATTAATATGATGACAGGAAGGAGATAATGCTAAGGACTGGAGCAATCAAGAATGAAAGAGGTGAAATTCTGATAGAAAAAGAGAAGATATTACAGAGATGGGAAGAATATGTAAGTAAACTTTATAAAGACAGGGAAAGAGGAGAAAATCAAAGGAAAGACCATAGTGGGCAGAGACTGTGCATCATGAGGGAGGAACTGAATCTAGCAATTCAGAAGATGAAAGAAGGAAAATCCCCTGGAACAGATGGTATACAGATAGAACTTATAAGGAATATAGGTGAAAAAGGTATGGAAGTGTTATGGCAAATTATTAACGGAATTTATGAGGGACAAGAATTACCAGAGGAGTTTAGAAGATCAATTTTTATCCCGATTCCAAAAAAGACGGGAGTTTTAGACTGTAACAATTTTAGAACGATAAGTCTTATAACTCGCACAGCAAAAATTCTGGTGCAAATAATTTTAGAGAGAATTAGGAATAAAATAGAAAAAGAAATGAATAAAGAACAGTTTGGATTCAGAACCAACAGAGGAACTAGAGAGGCTATAACTTGTCTAAGAATTATTGGGGAGAAAACATTAAACCATGGTGGAAAGTTGTTTTTGGGATTTCTAGATTTTGAAAAGGCATTTGATACAGTGAAACATAAAAGGCTTTTTGACATTCTAGAAAAGACTGATACTGACTCTTATGACTTGGAAATTTTAAAGGGATTATATTGGTCACAAACAGTGTCAGTATGTGTAAATAGAGAAGAAACAGGAGAATTCCCCGTGGAGAGAGGAGTCAGACAAGGATGCAAGTTATCACCATCATTGTTTAACTTTTATAGTGAACAGATGTTTAGAGAGGCACTTGAGGATGTAGAAGAAGGAATAAAAATAAACGGAAGAATCATTAATAACTTAAGTTTTAAAAGAGGTAAACCGTGAGTAGACATATCGGTACACAATAAATAACGGAAAAAATTCACGTAGAAAGATTATTTATTAGTATAATTTTCGCCTGTGTGTCACAGGCATCCTCAGTACATTAAGCTCAAAATTAAACACTAACTGACAATTCCAAAAAGCGCCACCTAAGTAGCTGGTGTAAGATAACTAAAAAGGTCAATAACGTTCCTAAAAAAAAAAAAAAAAAAAAAAAAATTATATATATATATATATATATATATATATATATATATATATATATATATATATATATATAATAAAAAGTTACGAAAGATTAGCTGATTTGTAAAGTACTATCTCCCATAAAGGGGACAGACGTAAGCCGTCAGATCTGTTTAAGTTAGGAGAATGCAGTAGAGTTTCAGATGTTTCTTTATAAAGGAGTTCCATGAGAAACTGACTTTTGTGAAGAACTCGTCTTTCTCCAGTGAACTCTGTGTCTAGTGAAGATGGCATGTTCAGAAAGTCCAGACTTTTCAGGTTTAAAGTATTCAATATAAGATTGGTGTTCTTCTAGCCGAATAGAGGCAGATCTTCCCGTTTGTCCGAAATAAGATAATCCACAAGAGCACGGAATCTGGTAGACACCTGGATGATTAAGATGTGGAAGCTTGTCCTTAGGAGAAGTGAGAAAGGTGGAGATTTTTCTAAACGGTCGAAAGGCAACAAAAATATTCAGTGGTTTTAAAACTTTTGCTATACGTTCACTGATGCCTTGTACATAAGGGATAATAATGCGTGTTATTTCCTCTGTGTTTGAAGAGGAAGACATATTAAAACTACTCAAAGTTCTTTCAATGAAGCAATTCTTATAACCATTAGATAGAAAGGAAGAAGTTATGTATTGTAGTTCTTTCTGTAAAAGATCATCTGTAGAACAAAAGGAGTGGGCCCGATGAACCAGTGTTTTAATAGTTCCTGCCTTTTGACTGGGATGGTGATGAGATTCCGCATGGATATAATGGCCTGTATGAGTCTTCTTTCTATAAACTGAGAAATGTAGGTTACCATCTGGTTGGTGAAGAATTAGAAGATCTAAAAAGGCTAACTGCTTATTTGATTCTATTTCTAGCGTAAATTTAATCCTAGGATGAAATGAGTTTAACTTAGTGAGAAATTGTTGAAGTTCATCAGAAGAGCCATTCCATACAGCAAAAATGTCATCGACATATCTGAACCAATGCGTAGGTCTGGGAGAAATATTGTCAAAGATACGTTGTTCAAAATGTTCCATAAAGAAATTGGAGATAGCAGGAGAAAGAGGATTACCCATTGCTGTTCCTTCAATATCATGATCAGTTTAGATGTTGTTTCTTTATTTACAAATGTGCCTCTTTCGGAAAGTATTGAATTACTACAACAGGAATTTCCTTCGGACATTGTAAACGTATTTGATTTTGTAATAAATTCTGGTTATTTTTCCTTTAAAAATAAGTTGTATCAACAAATTGAAGGAACAACAATGGGTAATCCTCTTTCTCCTGCTATCTCCAATTTCTTTATGGAACATTTTGAACAACGTATCTTTGACAATATTTCTCCCAGACCTACGCATTGGTTCAGATATGTCGATGACATTTTTGCTGTATGGAATGGCTCTTCTGATGAACTTCAACAATTTCTCACTAAGTTAAACGCATTTCATCCTAGGATTAAGTTTACCCTAGAAATAGAATCAAATAAGCAGTTAGCCTTTTTAGATCTTCTAATTCTTTGCCAACCAGATGGTAACCTACATTTCTCAGTTTATAGAAAGAAGACTCATACAGGCCATTATATCCATGCGGAATCTCATCACCATCCCAGTCAAAAGGCAGGAACTATTAAAACACTGGTTCATCGGGCCCACTCCTTTTGTTCTACAGACGATCTTTTACAGAAAGAACTACAATACATAACTTCTTCCTTTCTATCTAATGGTTATAAGAATTGCTTCATTGAAAGAACTTTGAGTAGTTTTAATATGTCTTCCTCTTCAAACACAGAGGAAATAACACGCATTACTATCCCTTATGTACAAGGCATCAGTGAACGTATAGCAAAAGTTTGAAAACCACTGAATATTTTTGTTGCCTTTCGACCGTTTAGAAAAATCTCCACCTTTCTCACTTCTCCTAAGGACAAGCTTCCACATCTTAATCATCCAGGTGTCTACCAGATTCCGTGCTCTTGTGGATTATCTTATTTCGGACAAACGGGAAGATCTGCCTCTATTCAGCTAGAAGAACACCAATCTTATATTGAATACTTTAAACCTGAAAAGTCTGGACTTTCTGAACATGCCATCTTCACTAGACACAGAGTTCATTGGAGAAAGACAAGAGTTCTTCACAAAAGTCAGTTTCTCATGGAACTCCTTTATAAAGAAACATGTGAAACTCTAGTCATTCTCTTAACTTAAACAGATCCGACGGCTTACGTCTGTCCCCTTTATGGGAGATAGTACTTTACAAATCAGCTAATCTTTCCTAACTTTTTATTATATTAATTTTTTTTTTTTTTTTTTTTTAAGGAAAGTTATTGACCTTTTTAGTTATATTACACCAGCTACTTAGGTGGCGCTTTTTGGAATTGTCAGTTAGTGTTTAATTTTGAGCATAATGTACTGAGGATGCCTGTAACACACAGGCAAAAATTATACTAATAAATAATCTTTCTATGCGAGTTTTTTCCGTTATTTATTGTGTACCGATTAATAACTTAAGATATGCGGATGATGTAGTAGTGATGGCAGGAAGTGAAAATGGGTTACAACAAATTATTCAAAGAATTAAAAACTCTTGTAAAGAGTATGGACTAAGAATTAACATAAAAAAGACCAAGATAATGATAATGGGCAGAAAAACAGGAGATAATGTAAAGATAAGATGTGGAGGAAAGATTTTAGAAGAAGTGGAAAGATTTCAATATTTAGGTAGCTGGATCTCAGAGAAAGGAACTTCAGAGTTGGACATTAGAAATAGAATAGGCAAAGCTAAATCATCATTTAAGAGAATTTTAATAAACAAGAACACTAAAATAGGCATTAGAATTGGAATAACTAAAGCAACAGTTTGGAGTATTGCAAGTTATGGAAGTGAGTCATGGACACTAAGAAAGAGAGAGATGGAAAGAATTAATGTACTGGAAATGTGGTGTTATAGAAAGATGGAAAAGATTAGCTATACAGAAAGAATATCAAATCAAGAAGTTTTAAGACGGGAGTTGAGATGGAAAGAACACTGCTAAAGAATATTATGCAATGAAAGTCTAGATTTGCAGGATATCTTCTGGGAGGTTCTTCGGGACAACTGACAAGAACTATATTACAAGGGAAAGTTGAGGGGAAGAGAAGACGTGGAAGACCAACTAGAGAGTGGTTTAATGACATCGTGGAATGGACTGGTTTAAGAATGATGGAAGCGACAGATAGACAGAAATGGAGAAGAGCTGCTCATCTGCTGCAACCATCTTGCTAGAAGATGCTACTGGATGACGACGATAATAGTTTATTGGTCTGAAGGAAAAAAATCCATGCATTTTATAAGTAAAATCAATGTATTTTATAAATTTTGTGCTGGCTCAGCAGTCAAGCAAATATCTCACTTGTCAGATGTGAGACTTGGTATAGTCTATTACAGTTACCTAATAAATCATAGTCAAGCATTTAATTCTGGATCCAGTCAATTAATAAGTTTCTTTTTATGCTTTAACTAATTTTGATTCCGAGTGATTAAATACCAGTGTTGAAAAAAAAATGTTAACTGCTTACATAATAGTTTATTGGTCTGAAGAAAAAAAATCCATGCATTTTATAAGTGATACAAGACCATTTATTAATTTTTTTAATTAATGTGCTATTTTACACCATGTTTTCACTTCCAACACTTGTGTCGGCAATCACTTTTATGGAAAAAATCAGCAGTTTCTTCTCTGTCATTATAAACAATTGAAAATATTCAGCAATCATAAAGACTTAGGTTTACACATATAACTACATTAGTGCATTTTTGAATTCCAACTAGCTACAAAATATTGTTAGATGAATGGGGCCAGTGATGCCATATGACAACTCTAAAAACAATGAAAATCAATATAAAAGAATGCATTATTTTATTATTATTATAAATAATAATAAAATATAGAGCCTAAACGGATTCAAATTTGAATGAATCTTATAACACATAATGAGGATTTTGACATAATTATAATGCCAAATAAAGGAAACAAAAGTTTCTTCTAGGATCAGTTTTTGCTTCTTGGGTTAGCTTTCATCTAACCTATCCTGGCACAAGACAACAGGCCAACAGCCTTCAAAAATCTTGGTATTCTTTATCATTCCAAACAGTACTTCTCTCCTAATCAACTCGACACTTTATAAAGTTCAAATCTACTTGACCTTAGAATATTGTTCCCACATTTGAAGTGGTGCACCACCAAAGACTTTTCTCTCAGAGTGCTTGACTGTATTCAAAAGAGAGCAATTTGCTTAAGAAATGATCCCTCTAACTCTCTCCAGTCACTTTTCCATAGATGTTCTGTGGCTGCATTATGTCTTTTCTAGCTATTTCCATAGGCACTGCTCCAATTAACTGGCTATTACTATCCTTCCACCTTACACTAATTGTGTATGAATATAAACGGCTGCTGGTCAACATCCACATAGAGTTCAGCTGCATAAACTTACCAAACCAACTTCTCATCCTACTCCTTCATTCACTAGACCTCTGCTTTTTGGAACAGTCTTCCCAATAATTACAAACCTCTTTCAGAAACACAAACAAATTCCTTTCTTCTTTCTAACCCCATGCCCAATTACAACTGTCATTTTATAGGTTTTGGGTCTTCTCATATGCAGAACTGATAAAAAAATTATAGAAGAATGTAAATTATACATTTTAAGCATATTATAATCAGCTCAAATAACTGGCATGTGTGTATATAGACAAAATGATATAATTTTGTTTCAACATTTAGTTTAATGCTTTGCAGTTATAACAACAAAATTCTGTTTCTGATGAGAAGCATTACATATCCATGTAAATTTTATTGTTAGCAGCATCATTATAAGTTAAAATAATTCAGACAAATCATAATTCAAATATCTTCACGATTTTGATTACTATTTTTTCCAATTTCAAAATTTGAAATTTCAAGGCTGAATGAAAAGCAATTCAAAATATCCAGATATACATACCTCAAGCACCATGGAACCAAATTCCTTTGGAGAATAAATTTGCCGAGCACAGGCTAAAATAGTGGAAGTTTTTCCTGTACCTGGTGGTCCATAAAAGAGTAAATGGGGAAGGCGATCCTCATCGATAAATCTATTAACTAAAAACTTTTTATCTAAGTAACTGTTTATTTGAATATACTTAAAAGTTTACAATTTCACTGATAAAACAATAAATGCTTACATGCTTGTTTATAATACCCTTATAACTGAAATCTGTTGATCTAATAAATACTTCTCATATGTGAAGTACTATTAAGATATTCTCTTATCATGGACAATCACATAAATTTTGAAAACAAAATCCTTATTTTCATCTGTATTTTACCCTAGTGAATAAGCATAAGCTACTTCTCTCTCTCACACACACACGTGTTAAGAATCTGAACAACTAGCTACTCATATGAGAGCAGCTGACTTCATTACAAGATGTTGTCCTAAGCAATGTACATGGAAAAGGGTCCTCCAGAATGATTAACCTTTACAGTGGGTGTACAGTGAGAAGGCAGACTTGATAATTGGAGCTAACCTGATCGCTCCAGTATCTTTATTACCAGAAGATATTGTGATATATAAGTAGAAATATTGGTGCATAATCTTTTTTTTTTAAGCTATACTCTGCATTCGGGTATTTATAGCACTTTACTTGGATGGATGAGGATCATTTCTAAATAATTCTGCACATATTATCCTGTTGTTAAAGCAGACACTTATTAAACAAAATACAATTAAACCATCAATATAATTTGCATTCTGCCTTATTACTACTACCCAACATTTGGATACATCTTGTATTCTTGTCAAATTTGTTTTGTAAATTATATATTTAGTTTAATCCTTTATCCAAGTGTAAGCAAATAAAGTTTGTGCCTGAAGTATCTTCAGGACTGGGGCAACTCGTGGCATAGGTGGGCTGACTTCACATCACTTGCCTTAGTATCCCATAATGAAAAGCACATCTCCTCGTGGACACATAATGCTATGCATTATGGGAAGGGTCACTACCCAGACCGGTTTCAACCTTTATCTCTTCAGTGGGAGCCAGACCCAGAGGCGATACCAAGGTTGAAGCAATGCAGAAGTCATATTTCCATATATTTTGTACATGTGCTTTGCATTATGGGATACTAAGGCAAGTGATGTGAAGTCAATCTGCCTTTGCCACAAGTTGCCCTAGTCCTGAAGATACTTCAGGTGCAAACTTTGTTTGTTGTGATTCTAGTAGCAAGGCTTATACGTTGGTTAGACATAACTGGTAATTAGTTTACGGAATTAGCAACGCAAATAAAGTATATTAATTAAAGGTAACTTTAATGAATCACTTCTATATTTCGGCAACGT
Source organism: Typopeltis vanoorti (assembly GCF_054136105.1). NCBI lineage: Eukaryota > Metazoa > Arthropoda > Arachnida > Uropygi > Thelyphonidae > Typopeltis > Typopeltis vanoorti. Next base: position 11,331,392 of record NC_143572.1, on the reverse strand, counting down.
CACATTGCCATCTTCAGGAATATAAAGATATGGTATGTGCACGCAGGCACTAACAAAGCAAATGAGGAAGAAAGCAAGAAACTAATATTGTTCCTAAAGTCCTAATGGTGCCCTCTTGCGGGCTAATTTGATAGTCCTGGCTGTTGGGCTGAAGTTCTCATAATGTAAGTCTCCCAAATTTGGGGTAGTTTCATGCACCCAAATTTGTTGAGGTTAGGAACGTTTTTTAGAGCTGCTGAAGATTCTTTGAATAATCTTTCGTATTTAAACTTGCTGCGATGAATTATTTTTGTTTTCTTCCAACGAATTTTATGGTGGGTATCTAAGGCATGGTCTGCCAGCCCTGAGCGGCTGTACTGGTGAAACCGGATGTAGTCTTTGTGTTCTGAAATCCTGATATTAGTTGTTCTGCCTGTTTGGCCAAAGTAGGACAATTTGCAGCTGCAAGGGACCTGGTATACACCAGGTAGGTCTAGGGGAAGTGGTTGGTCTTTGGTAGAGCGGATAAGGGATGCCAACTTTTTATATGGTCTATAACAGGAAGTAAGGTCATATTTTTTTTGAGGATATTGGTTATTTTCTCAGAGGTGCCCTGGATGTAGGGGATGGTGATAGACTTGGTGTAATCTTTATTGTGGAGGGGGGGGAGGGGTGTTGTGGTTTACTGGTTTTAGTATTTTTTGGATTTTTTTGGGGTTATAGCCATTGGCTAAGAAAGTGTTGAGGATGTGGTTTAGTTCAGTAGTCAGGGCCTTGTCATCTGAGCAGATTAATTTTGCCCTGTTATATAGTGTTTTTATAACCCCATATTGTTGTAAGGGGGGGTGGTGGGATTGCTGGTGAATGTATCAGCCAGTATGGGTGGGTTTTCTGTAAACAGAGAAAACCAAAGATCCATCAAGCTGGCGGGTGATTAAAGTGTCTAGGAAAGGGAGGGTGTTGTTTTCCTCTTTTTCTAAGGTGAACTGGACTCTGGAGGTGTTGGTTGTTTAAGTGTGTTAGGAAGTGTGTCTGAGCCATGTGGCCAAATAGCAAACACATCATCTACATAACGAAGCCAAATAGTGGGTTTTTGTGGGGCAGAGTTTAAGGCTTTCTCTTCAAATGTCTCCATAAAGAAATTGGCCAAGGTTGGGAAAAGTGGTGAACCCATGGCTGTCCCCTCTATCTGTTTGTCGAACTTTCCTTGCCAAACGAAATAGCCTGAGTTCATTGTGAACTGAAACAGGGCTGAGATATCGGGAGGAAACTTGGCTTGGATGAATTCATTCAAGGGTTTCTTTGAGTGGGACATTAGTGAATAGGGGAGGAGACGTCAAAACTGACCATTATGTCAGTGTGTGGACAGACTTATGTGTTCGTCGAACATGTTGTTTATTATTTTAATGGTATAATAGAACACAGAAACTAAGTAAATAATTAATTTATTAACTTGATGCTGATATTTCGCTGGTATTATAACCAGCATCTTCAGAGCACAAAAACACTGTTTGTCACAATACGCGAGACTAAAACAACATGGTGTACTTAAACAAAATTGTAGCAGCAACACAAAGACTAAAGTCCTGATTTTGGCGCCCTCTATCTGAAAAAAAAAAAAAAAAAAAAAAAAAAAAAAACTATCATATATTACTAGAGTCCTAGAAAAGTGCTAGTTTTTTCTTAATATGACTGTCTCCCAGATCTTTGGCAAGTTAATACAGCCATATTTGTTGAGATTTGGAGTGTGTTTTAGGGCTTCTGTCGCCTCTAAGAAATCTCTCTGATTTATACAGGTTTCTGTGTAGTACTTTTGTGTTTTTCCAGTTGATCCTGTGTGCAGGGGTATCCAGAGCATGGTCTGCTAGGCCCGACTTCCCATAATGATAATTCCAGACGTATCGTTTATGTTCGCTGATGCGGATATTCACAGTTCTTCCTGTTTGACCGTAGCAGGCTTGATTGCATGAGCAGGGTACTTGGTAGACTCCTGGATGTGATAAAGGAGGAATGCTGTCCTTGGGTGAGCGGATGAGGGTGGCTAATTTGCTACATGGTCTGAATGTAGTGCGTAGTTTATGTTTATTGAGAATTCTTGAGATCTTTTCGGATGTGCCTTTAATGTAAGGGATGGTGACTGTTTTGTTGTAGTTCTCTGTGGTGGATGGTGGGAGGGGTTTCTTAGGAGTGTTTAGTATTTTGTTTATTTTATGTGGATTGTAGCCGTTGGCCAAGAAGGTGTGGCGTAAGTGAGTCAGTTCAGCAGTAAGAGCCTTGTCATTGGAACAGATTGCTCTCGCTCTATGGATTAGCATTTTTAATATGCCATATTGTTGAGAAGGATGATGGTGTGATTGTTTGTGTAAGTATCTGCCTGTATGTGTGGGTTTTCTAAAAACTGAAAATGATAAGGAACCATCTGGGAGACGTGTGATGAGTGTATCCAGGAAGGGCAGACAGTTGTTGGCTTCCAGTTCCATAGTAAAGTGGATTTTTGGATGTTGGTTATTTAAATGTGCTATGAATGTTTTCAATGTCTCAGGGCCATGTGGCCAAATAGCAAGCACATCATCAACATAGCGTAGCCAAAGTGTTGGTTTGAGAGTGGCTGTATTGATTGCTTGTTTTTCCAGGTGTTCTATGTAAAAGTTGGCTAGGGGGGGAAGGGGGGAGCCCATGGCTGTCCCATCAATTTGTTTGTATATTTTCCCTTTCCATGTGAAATATCCTGCATGTATTGTGAATTTGAATAGTTCAAATATATCAGGGGGGAAGTATGACTTCAGTAGATTGAGGGTTTCTATTAGTGGTACATTTGTGAATAGTGAAGTGATGTCAAAGCTTACTATTAAGTCTGAGCTTTTTAGGGTAAGGTGTTGTAAGATGCTTTTTAGGTGTGCTGAATTTTTGACAAAGGAGGGAGAATTGTTAGTGAGAGTGGCTAGTAGCTTCGCTAATTATGTCAGTGTGTTGGAGTGTGAGGTTTTCTATACTGGCTTTAAAGTGGGCTGAGTTTTTTATGTGTGATGGTGTGTTGCCAGTGTAGTGTGTGAGCGTTTTGGCTAAATGTTTGGCTAATTTATATGTGGGGGAATCAATGCCTTCCACTATGGGACGCAATGGCACATTTTGTTTATGTATTTTTGGGAGTCCATATAATCGGGGGGGGGGGGGGGGGGGTCTAGAGTTATAAGGTTTAAGTTTGTTGGTGACTTCCACAGGCCAAGAAGTGACTTTCTTAAGGAGTCTGTGGAGAGTTCTAATCTGAGAGCTGGTAGGATTGTATTCAATGGGGAGGTAAGTAGTATGGTCTAGTACTAAAGCATTTAGCTTACCTTTGTAGTCTTTTTGATTGAGCACCACAGTGGCGCTTCCCTTATCAGCTTTGGTAATTACTATTTTTTTGTTGTTTTTCAATTCTTGTAGGGCTGCATATTCGTTTTTGGAGGTTTGGCTTTAGTCAGAACACCGACTACATCCAGTCTTACGTTGTTGGCGATATGGTTAGGCAGGTTGCGAATCCCACGCTCTATTTGGATCATGATTTCTTCAGCAGGTATCCTTTTAGGAGCTAGGGCGAAATTGTGACCACGTGAAAGTGCGGTGAGTGCTTCAGGCTTTAAAACTGCCGACGAGAGGTTGACTACAGTGTTGAGTGGTGGCTGTGGTAAGGAAGTAGAATTCTTCGTCAGGTTTTCATATTTTTTCACATGCCGACTACGTATTTTTTCGAATTCTTTTCTTGCCGATGAGCATGAGATGTCCTGAAGTATCGACCATAGATCACGGCCGAGTGTATTCGAAAGCTCTTCCTTTAGCGCCCGTAAGGTTTTGTTTTCGTCGGCAAGGAGAACGCGCGTTGCGGTAATTTGTTCTCTTAACAGGGCGAAGCTAGTGCGGTTATAAATGCGTAGAGCTTTCTCTGAAGTAAAACGGTGCTTCAATTTTTAGCCAGTTACAGAAAAACCAGTATAGAAAACCTCACACTCCAACACACTGACATAATGGTCAGTTTTGACATCTCCTCCCTATTCACTAATGTCCCACTCAAAGAAACCCTTGAGCTCATCCAAGCCAAGTTTCCTCCTGATATCTTAGTCCTATTTCGTTTGGCAAGGAAAGTTCTACAAACAGATAGAGGGGACAGCCATGGGTTCACCACTTTCCCCACCCTTGGCCAATTTCTTTATGGAGACATAAAGTTGCTAATTCCGTAAACTAATTACCAGTTAAACTTTGTTTGCTTACACTTTGATAAAGGATTAAACTAAATAACGTTGCTAATTCCGTAAACTAATTACCAGTTAAACTTTGTTTGCTTACACTTTGATAAAGGATTAAACTAAATATATAATTTATAGTCTAACCAAGTGAAAAAACTTCCATCTTTCTCTAATGCAGAGTAATTTAATAATAAGGTGTGACACCTTTTTGCAACTCGTATATGGAAATATGATTTCTGCATTGTTTCTACCTTGGTATCGCTTCTGGATCTGGCTCCCACTGAAGAGACCTAATAAAGGATGAAACCAGTCTGGGTAGTGACCCTTCCCATAATACATAGCATTATACATGTCTGCAAGGAGATGTGCTTTGCATTATGGGATACTAAGGCAAGTAATGTGAAGTCAGTCCACCTTTGCCACAAGTTGCCCCAGTTCTGAAGATACTTCAGGTGCAAACTGTTTGCTTACACTTTGATAAAGGATTAAACTAAATATATAATTTATAGTCTAACCAAGTGAAAAAACTTCCAACAAACTTGTTTTGTGTTTAATTAATCAGATCACCTCAGCAGAAACAAGAAATTCAATGTAATGCAATAGAGCAATTCTTTCCATTAGCAAACAGATCAAAGTGAATCAGGCTTAGATGTGGACTGTGAAGGGAAGCCCCTATACATTACCATAAGATCAGATACTTTATGTGAAACAGTCTCACATTGTAATATAAGATGAGCACGATACCTGTTCAAGTCATGCCCATTCAAGGCTTTCTCCACTTTTGAAGTTTTATTTTGCAGAAGGAGCACACTTGAAACAGAAAACAAGCACATGGTAGAGCTTCTATTGAGCTATATCCCGCATCTTCATATATCCAAGTTATGCATTAATGAGATTAACTGATGCAAGTAGCTTCTAGGGAATAGTTATCTTCATTGCCAAGTAAAATACTACCACCCTGCTTATTTGAAGGTACGAAGCAGCAAATGGCATGTTTAGTCAAAACAGGATCTCAACAATGAATTACAGAGTTCGTGTAAAAAAAAAAAAAAAAAAAAAAAAAAAAAAAAAAAAAAAAAAAATCAACCTTCAGAATTATTGGAAATTAGTGCTAATTTAGTTCCTTTTACTGAAGAAAACATTTCACCATTGCAGTATGAACAGGATGGCCAAAGTATTTCCAGTGATGGAAGTGATCAACTCCAGTCTCACACAAAAGAATGTGGCTACTGTCAGAAAGTGACGGCAAATAAAATTTAACTAATAACCATATGCATGGGCCTATTTGGGCCTTTACCAATTTCTGTTTTGTTAGTGACACAATATTTTCTTTAAGAAAGATACATATGTATATACTTTAAATAAGTATTTAAAATAAAAAAGTATTCTATTAAAATTAAATAGAGTTTTATTCAATGATTTTCATATGTTTTGTTTGAAAATAACTTATTGTTCGTATTGGGTTTTACACATCTGGAATCATTCTTCTATTTGTTTCATATGCACTGCATTCTTTTTTACAAGGTTTTTTCTGGAACCAATCTATCATGTAAATGGAGAAAAAAAAATTAAAAAAAAAAAAAATATATATATATATATATATATATATATATATGTAGAAAGTTTTTTTTACCTTGGGTATACTATATGTTAGAGATACCAAGTAATTTTATAAACTTGGTTTTAATCCTTTTTCCCAAGTAAGCAAACAGATAAGTCAAGCTTGTGCCTGAACATAGTTTAGGTCTGAGGCAACTCGTGGTAAAGGCGGAGAAAGTTCTGATCACTTTCCCTTAGAAACCGGTCTGCGTAGTGGTCCTTTCCTTTAATGCATAGCATCATACATCTCTGCAAGGGGATGTGCTTTGCATTAAGGGAGATAATAAGGGAAAGTGATCATAGCTTACTCCACCTTTACCACAAGTTGTCTCAGACCTGAACTATGTTCAGGTGCAAACTTGACTTACTTGTCTGTTTGCTTACTTGGGAAAGAGGATTAAAACCAAGTCTATAAAATTACTTGGTATCTTTAACACACACACACACACACACACACACACACACACACACACACACACACACACACACACACACACACACAGGTATTATTCACAAGACTGTAGAAGTGTTTACTGATGGATAAAATTAGCACTGTATTATGGAATGTTAATTTTTCAGACCAGCATACCAGAGTTCCAAATTGCAGTTCTTAATAAAATATGCTTAATAAAATTATCCTATGTATTAACATTGAAAACTTTTGGTTCTCAAGAATTAGTAATACATGCTTTATCACATATACTTACTGGTGCGAATTATGTCCTCATGAGCAATAAGCTCTTCAAGTTTTCCTGGTCTGTATTTCTCAACCCTATGTAAAACATTTTCAAATATTTTTTATATATTATAATAATATTTTAACATTTTAAAATAAAAATTACAAAATAATAACAATCACCAAGCCTTGGAGACTTAGTGGCAGAAGATGAAAAAAAAAAAAAAAAATTAATTCCAATAACCAGAGAGGCAATGTAGTGGAGTTGCAGAAAGAATAAAAGTTCTGATTAAAGAAGTTAGCATGGGTGTGAGAGAATACAGAAAAAAAAATGTGAGAAAGTGAAGTAATTGTAAAAGTAGCATAATAAGTCACAAGAAGACTGGTAAAAATTCAGAAGACAAAATGAGTGGGGTTGTAGTTTTAATATTAATAAATGCAAAGTTTGGGGTGCAGAGATATACTGCATTAGTAGAGCTGTACTTCAGGAGGTAGATGAGACTCAGGATCTTGGGGTGATGATAGACAGTGGACTAACATTCCAAGAGAATGCAATACTGCTAGTGTTGCAACATTGCAGCATACTGATAAGAAGTACACTGACATGGAGAGATAAGCAGGTAGTTGTGCCTCTGTATAAGGCATTGGCTGGACCACACATGTACTATTGTGCTCAAATTTAGTCACCTAGTTTTCACCATAATGCAAAAACACTAGAGAAACTCCAGAGATAAATGACCAATGTGACATCAGGAATGTTAAGTTCTCCAGAGCATTTGAGGGAATATAGTTTGCAGAGTTCGGTGGTAGAAGGTTCAAAAGGAAAAGAGGCAATTGAAACCTTAAAATGAGTTAAAGGATTTTTTTTATCAGATTAATACAGATGAGACAATATAAAAAGAGTATGGTTTAAGAACAAGAGGCCATCCTTAGCAGTGGTATATAAAGATGTGGTGAAGAAAGGCTGTGAGGAGTAGATTTTTTCTTACCTGGAGAGTGGTTGGTAGGGGAAACGCATTGTGGGAGTGCATTGCAAATGCAGGGAGCATGAATGATTTCATGCGCCCTGCTGGTAAAGTAGAACTCCCATGATGAGTCTACTGACTCCATGGAGGTTACTATAATAATAATAACAAATAATATTAGGAAGGTGGAAAAATGTTCTGGAGGCTAGTTTTAAAAGGTATCCAAGAGGAATCTAAAGGAATCAAAGATAAACATGACATGAAAACTGAAGATAAAAGATAACCTAGATGTTTGAAGTAATCTTAAAAGGATTGCTAAATGAAAGAAGTGATAGAATAGTAAAAAACAATCAAGAGAAATGCAATTGGGAATACAATCATTACTTTTATTAGACAAGACATCAAAAAACTGAAATGGGGAAAGGAAGCTGGAGTAGATATTTTTGACCCCCCCCCAAAAAAAAGGATATAAAAGTTTTATATTGCATAATTCAGAAAATGTGACCAGAAGGACAAATTCTGGATGACCAGAGTTCAGTTATCATAGTACCTATCTATAACAAAAAAAGAAAATAAAACTAACTCCAGGATAAAAAAAATTGTTGAAGAGAAACTTAAAAAAGAAGCTGAGGGCAGGCCAAATAAAGTGTCAGGATCATATTTTCAATTCATGACAAATAATTGTGAAACTGCAGAAAAATTACACAGATCTGCAGGTTCTGTAAATCAGGTAAAAGCATATAACAGAGTGTCGAGGGAAAAATTGTTCAAGACATTATGTTTGCAAGGTCTAACAGAACACTACATCAGGCCAGAGTTCTTATCAGATTGTGAGACAGCAGTTAAAATTGAAGAAAATACAGAAGATGAAATAAAATCATGTATGGTGCACACTATCTCCATCGTTATTCACCAGCTATATGGATCACATTATGACAGAAAGTGGCATCAAACTTCATATCAAAATCGGTACTGTTAATCTTGACCCTTTATGCAGATATTATTCCAGCCTCCATGGAGTAATGTTAGACAATAGTCTATCATACCACCTCTTAAACTCATTCACTGTCTATACCACTCTCCATGCAAAAAGCTTTCATCTTACTCTCTCGATCAGTACGACTTTCTGCAACTTCGAGGGATGGCCTCCTACTCTTGTTCCTTCCCCCCATTCTACTATATGAAAAATTTTCCATGGTGTCAATCTGGTAAATACATCTCAACAGCTTAAATGTTTCAATCATATCATCTCTTCATCTCCTTTCAACCAGAATTATATGTCATCAGTCTATCCTCATAATGTTTTGAACCACAGCATTTCTATTATCTGCTCTGAACCTTCTACAGTTACTTTGCCCACTTCCAAATCCTGGTGATCAGATCTGATAAAAATTAATTCGCAGGACAGAGGACATTAATGGCGCAGATGGTGAAGCTTTTTTTATATTCCCTGTTGTCTGTTTCGGAAGCAGGGATGGGAAAGATTTGTGAGCTATTTTAGCTCACCCTGAGCGGGCAGAGGTGGCTATGTATCGTCCATGGGTGTTAGGATGGCTTTTGGTCATTTATGTTTCCAGTGGTCATTACCGTCATAGTTTCTGGCTTGCTGTATTAATTGGTTTGGATGCATGGACACCTTTGTGAAGTATTTTTCTGCTAGGGAGCATAGTAGTGAAAAGATGTGGGGGATATTTATGTCCCGGTGGATCTGGGCATTCCTGATGAACTACAGGGCATCCAGGATCATCCGTAGACACTTGTTTCGTAGTCTTTGAGGCACATGTAATTGCGGGACAGATCACTGTCTTATAGAGTAGAATTTTGTTTCTTGCATTTAGTTTGCTGTATATCTGTTGATCAAGGGGTACAGCTGGGCAATAACTTTGGATGCTTTGTTGCATGTGTTCTTGATGTGGCTGTTGAAGCATAATCTTTTGTCGAGGAGTATTCTGAGATATTTAGTTTCAGTTTTCCAGGGAATTTTTGAGTTGAACAGGGTGACGTCTCCTTGTGAAGAGTATTGTTGTGCTTTTCTGGGGGTTTACTTGTAGTCGCCAGTCTGCAAACCATTTTTCTAGATTCTGGATGGTGTCTTGTAGTTTTTTGGTTACGAGATGCAGTTAGCAGAATCTGGCTAGTATTGCTGTGTCATCTGCATAAAGAGTGATGATGGACGTGACAGGATTTTGTGGGATGTCTGTAATGTAGATGTTGAACAGAATCGGGGCCAGCAGTGATCCTTCAGGAACTCTGGCTAGGATTTTTCGTTGGGTTGAGACTGCTTCTTTTATTTTATTTTAACTTGCATCTTCCTGTTTGTGAGGTATGATTTGATGAGATGTATCATGTTTAGTGGAAAGTTTGAGATGATAAGTTTGTAAAGCAGGCCTTGGTGCCAGATCTTGTCGAAGGCTTTTGACATGTCTACGATGACAGCTCAGGTGTGCTGATTCCAATTGAATCCTGTGGTGATGTATTCTACCAGCTTGTGGATCTGTTGGGTGATGCTGTGGTTTTAACGGAAGCCGAATTGTTCTTGTGGAATGATTTGTAGTTTGTTTGCATGTTCTAGGAGTCTGGGGAGGATGATTTTCTCTGCTATTTTTCCCAGGTTGGATAACAGGCTGATGGCTTGTGAATTGGGATGGTGTCGGCTATTTTCCATGACTGGGTGAAGTGCTGCCATTTGAGGATGGAGTTTATGACGTTTACCAGTACTATGGCTTTGCATGGTAGTGCTTTGATGACTTTGTTCGTGATGCCGTCGGGTCATGGGGCTTTTTTGTTCTTGAGGTCGTTGATGCTGATTGTCGGTTTGGATTGTCGTCGGGACGATTTACTGCAAGTCTGACTTCATGATGAATCTTGTAATTTTCATATGTGAAGATTATGTGGCTGATGTTTAGGTTCTCGTATGCAGGGCTGCATTGTTTTTCTAGGTTTCTTGCTATGGCTTCTGCTTTGTCGGCATCTGTGTACACTAGGTGTTGTTCTGTTTGAAGGGGGAGGGGATTTGTGCATTCCTGAGGTTATTTAGGAATTTCCAGATGGAATGATCAGCTGTGGAGATGGATGTGAGCTTGTTTTCCCATTGTTGATTTCTGTGGTTCTGGAGAGCTTCTCGGACTGATTTGTTTAGTTTGTTGAGGAGTGTTTTGTCTTGGGGAGCAAGTGTGTTGTGGTATCTTTTCCTTTGTCTGTTTTTTTCCCTTATCAAGTTCACGATTTCTTCCGGGAGACGATTTTGTATGTGGGTGGTCATGGTTACTGTGGCTGCTGTTATGGCTTTCTTGATTTGGTTGGTGAGGTTCTTTATTGCCTTGTCTATTTCTTCTTTGGCTTTTATGTAGGGAACCGGGCCAATATATTCTGGTAGCACTTTCCTGAGTTTTTCCCAGACTATGGAGGATTAGGGGGGGGGGGGTTGATCTTTGTTTCCTAAATAAAGTAGAATTGGGTTGTGATCTGATGATAATTCGCTCAGTGCTTGGAGGCTGTACTGGTATCTGATGTTGAATAGGATAGAGATATCTAGGATGTCAGCTGTGCCTGTTGGGTTGGTTCGGTTCTGATTTTGATTTAGATTTTTGTCTTTCCAACTCCTCCAGGTCAGCTTTAAGATTTCTAAATTTTGAATTCCACAAAATCCTGGGTTTTCAGGTCCTCTAACTGAAGTTGAAATGCAACCTCATCAATTCCAGCAAAAGGTGAAAAATTTAATTCGGTAGGATTAATTTCAAGTGGGTGCAATAAAAATGACATAGTTGCCTTGTTCTTTCTAAATTCCTCAAATCTCCCATTAAATGCAGATCGCATATTTACCACAATTTCTTTGAAAAAGGTTAAATTTATGGAATTATTATCAGCTTGTTATTGTTGATATTTCTTCAACGTAGGAAAATGTAATAATGTGCATTTTTCTAAGTCAGTCTCAAACAAATATAATTTTTGTTCAAACGAAATCACTTCGACAAAAAGCAAAACTGCTGTATTTCCCTTTCCCTGTAGTTTCTTATTCAGTGCGTTTAAATGAGAAGTCATATCCACCATAAAGTAGAATTTTTGTAAAATGTAAATAAAGAAGGATTATCACATATGATTTCAAAGAGTTCAAACATGAATGTATTAAATTTTTCAGCATCGCCTGTACTTTTTTCAATTGTAAAATATCCTTGACTTAATGTAAAATGTCTTTGATTCAATGTAAAATGTCCTAAATTTATTGCAAATGCTAAATTTAGGGTTATTAGTTTCTAATTTAATAAATAATATTCATTTTGTATTATTCAAAAATAGATTGTTTAATAACGAAAAGAGCCGCAGGTTGCTGACCCCTGGTATAGATGAAGCTCTTTGGTTGGAATGACCTGGGTTCGATTCACGTCATGATGTGAGGAACCTTTATCTGGTCTCTTTCAACTAAAAGTGAGTTAAATTGTACATGTTTTTGGTCATAAAGTGTTACAAAATAAAGACTTATTGTTACATAGACCATATATTTATAACGTACTTATGTTCTTACAAATTGCCTACGGTTTCGCTAGCAATTGACTAGCTTTCTCAAGGCTTGCACAGTACAAAAAAAGGTAAATGCACAAAAGGTTTAGGAATACAAAGAACCGTTAGTATCTGTTAGGTAGCTAGGGTGACACGTTCGCATGACATAACTACTCAGCATCATGAACACGCGTTACATGTAAACGTGTAATATGATTATTCGCGTACTGTAGCTCTGTTGAATTGAGGGAGTTAATTAGATTTTTCCAGGTATCGTTCAGAATGGCCCCTTCATTTCTATTTAGGTTACTTCCCGTACGTAGTACAACTGCCGCTTCTTTAAATACTCGATGTCTGTAATCCTCGTCTACGTAGGGCATGGAGCTGTTATCCCAGTCTATAGTGTGGTTCGAAGTAGAAAAGTGATGTGCCAATCCTGAGGTGATCGTTCTGTTGTGATTAACATTGCCTACATGTTCTTTCTGTCTTATTTCCAGGCTTCTCGAAGTCTGTCCGATGTAGGAAAGACCGCACGTGCATGGAATATAATATACACCTGGATATTTATAGAATGGTACACTGTCTTTAGGTGATCTTAGGACCTGTCTTATGCTATTTGTTGGTTTAAATACAACCCTGATGTTGTATATCTTTAACAGTATTGCAATTTTCATGGAAGTTGAACCTATAAATGGGATGACAGCTGTTGAAATTTGCTGGCCGACTGTTCTTTCTTGTTGGTTATCTTTGTATAGAAATTTGTTGATGATGTATTGAGGATAACCATTTTGTGATAGAGTTGTGGCTATTTGAGACAGTTCTGTTTGAACTTCTTCCTCGTCAGAGATAAATTTTCTAGCTCAATTTCTTAGCATGTGGATGATGCTGTGTTTCTGTGACCTGTGATGGTTAGACGAGTAATAGATATCTTCCAGTGTCCGTTGGTTTTTTGTAAATCGACAGTTTGATACTGTTTCCTTCTCTTTTCACTAGTAAGTTCAAGAAGTGGAGCTCTTCGTTATTTTCTACTTCGAGAGTGAATTTTATTTTATTATGGGAGTGCATTGATTCTGTTAACAAACAAATGTAGGCTTTCCAAGTTGTCTTTCCATATGATGAAGATGTCATCCACATATCTCCACCATATAGAAGGTTTAGGAGAAATGCTGGTGAATATTTCATCTTCAAATTTCTCCATGAAAAGGTCTGCACATGGTGGTGACAGAGGGCTGCTCATGGCTAGGCCTTCTAATTGTTTGTATATCTTGTTGTTAACTTTGAAAAAATTTGATTGTAGGCAATGCTTGAACATCTTTGTGATATCTGCAGGAAAGAGATCTTTGATAATGTTCATTACTTCTTCTACTGGTACATTCGTGAACAAGGACACTACATCTAGACTAGCCATTATGTCTGTTTGTGTGATTTTTACGTTTTTTAGTTTGTCCAGAAAGTGTTGAGAATTTTTTAAGTAGGACTCTGTCTAATTTTTCCCTTAAGTAAATTTACAAAAAACCAACGGACACTGGAAGATATACCATTCTATAAATATCCCGGTGTGTATAATATTCCATGCACGTGCGGTCTTTCCTACATCGGACAGACTTCGAGAAGCCTGGAAATAAGACAGAAAGAACATGTAGGCGATGTTAATCACAACAGAACGATCACCTCAGGATTGGCACATCACTTTTCTACTTCGAACCACACTATAGACTGGGATAACAGCTCCATGCCCTACGTAGACGAGGATTACAGACATCGAGTATTTAAAGAAGCGGCAGTTGTACTACGTACGGGAAGTAACCTAAATAGAAATGAAGGGGCCATTCTGAACGATACCTGGAAAAATCTAATTAACTCCCTCAATTCAACAGAGCTACAGTACGCGAATAATCATATTACACGTTTACATGTAACGCGTGTTCATGATGCCGAGTAGTTATGTCACGCGAACGTGTCACCCTAGCTACCTAACAGATACTAACGGTTCTTTGTATTCTTAAACCTTTTGTGCATTTACCTTTTTTTTGTACTGTGCAAGCCTTGAGAAAGCTAGTCAGTTACTAGCGAAACCGTAGGCAATTTGTAAGAACATAAGTATGTTATAAATATATGGTCTATGTAACAATAAGTCTTTATTTTTTAAAAGTGAGTTAGCTGGTTTCATATGGAGGAAAAGGGTTTTTTCATCTAAAGACGAGTTAACTGGTTTCATATGGAGATAGAGGGTTTTTTCACCTGGAAACTCAGGTTTTTCATTCCTCAGAACAGGTAAACCAGCAAGTGAACACACATGGACAATGCACCATATCATAAGACTACTGCTGTCACTGGATGATTAGAGAATCCGTAGCTCAGTCAGTATAGATGAAACCCTTTGGTCGGAGTCACCTGGGTTCGATTCCTGTCCATGAAGTGAGGAACTTTTATTTGGTCTCTTTCGAATCAAGATGAGTTAGCTGGTTTCATATGAAAGTAGAGGGTATTTTTTCACCTGGAAACTCAGGTTTTTTGTCCTTCAGAACAGGCAAACCAGCCTGTGAACACACACACACGTGGACAATACACCATATCATAAGACTACTGCTGTAACTGCATGGTTAGAGCATCTATAGCTCAGTCAGTATACAGTAGATGAAGTCCTTTGGTCGGAATGACCTGGGTTCGATTCCTGTCCATGACGTGAGGAACCTTTATCTGGTCTTTTTCGAATAAAGGTGAGTTAGCTGGTTTCATATGGAGGTAGAGGGTTTTTTTCAAACCTGGAAACTCAGGTTTTTCACAGGCAAACCAGCCAGTGAAAACACACACACACAAGGATCTACAGTCATAAAATATAATACATACTTAATCCCTCATTAGGAGGGCTCAACCAATTCTAAGGGATGGTGGAAGAACCCATACAAATAAATAAAAAACTACATGATGGTTTGTGGACATTGCCGCACTTGACTGCCTCCACTGGTCGCTTGGTTTCACTTACACCTCCACCATCAGAAAGCAGGAATGACAGTGAAAGAATATTGCATTTTATATATCTCAATCATATCACCAGGCTCTGTGGATGACATTCCTTTAACTTCAATCCATGCTCATACCCAACATTTCAAACCTAATGGCATCTTATTTACTTTTCTCTGGACCCTTTTAAAATCACTTCACTTCTTGTTGAACACCAAGTGACATAATCAGAGCACAAATTAATATGCAACCGAATCAATCACTTGTACAGCTAACCATAATCTATTGACTTCTTAATCTCTTCATTAAAAGGACATTGTGCATTTTCCTAAATAATGAGTCCTTGTCTATATTCAGTTCTTCCCCTTTTCCTCCACTTCCTTCGATACATCCCCATCTAACTGTATATACACATCCCATCTTTGTCTTTCATATCTTGAAACCTTAAAACATTTAACTGTCTCACTCCTCATAGCTCTCCTCAAATTTTTGTAATATATGAAAACAGCTCCATATAGCACTTAAACTTCTCCAAACATAAAATAAATTAATAAAAAGGCTCTAAAACAAGATCCCTGTAGCACACTGCTAGTTCCCTTTTTGAGATCTCTCCCATGTACATCCCATAATATCAGATATACAATCTCCTATTCAGTTCACTAATCTACTGCATAGAAAGCATCAGGTGCTGTAATATCGTAATACATGCATAATTAAAACAATATAGAATACACATTGATCAGCAGAGTCCGAAACTGCTAATCCATTCTGGTCGGCATCCTGATTCAGAGCACTGCTAGCCTGGTTGACCAAGTGGATAGCATCTCTACTTTCCAGCAGGTTGTGAATACCACAATGGGCATTGATGTTTTCAAGAACAAGTTTTAGGTGGTACATAAATTTTATCATTCACTGTGAAACTGAGGCCAAACATATTACTTATTGGTGGTCTGAAATGGAGTAAAAAATTTCCATGTTTAGTCTGTAGAGAAAGTTACAAGATTATTTAATCTCAGCCTGACTACAGTACTAATGTAATACAGAGTTACAGCCTTTAGTGCCTGGGATTCACATTAAAAAAAAAAAAAAAAAAAAAAAATGGATATATAAGATAGCATCTGGTTGTAAGGATTAATGGTAAAAGTTTTGTTGCCCATTGTGAAACCAACCTGTATATTGGAAGCCTAAAGTGGTTTGAAAAGGTACTACGCTTGGTCTCTAGATCTCGGAAACAAGGTTAAATAACCTTAGCCTACTAACGTAATAAATGGAGACTAGATTTAAAACATTGTGTAATTGGGATATATACACACACACATATATATATATAGGATAGATCACATTATCTATCCAACCCCCATGTGTGTATAAATCCCACAGTGATTAATAGTACTACATTGTTGTTTGAAGAATATTTCCATTGTGTGAGAACCATTCCAAGAAGGAAAAGTCAATAAATAATAAGAATAGAAAGAACAATAAAAACAACATTGATTTTTTTGGAAAATAAAATTTGCTAAATGAATCTGTGTTACTAGAAAGGCCCTTTATATTATGCATATTCTTCAGCCTTTTCTTAGTTAAAAAAAAAAAGAAAAAATTCTTTATAAAGTTATTTTTATTAAAGAAAAAATATTTCATTTCATTCAGTCTGTAGCTACTAGCCAAGGGTGAGGGCAGAGCATATTTGTTAGCCCTATATACAACCCTAATTGTTTGAAATGAAAGTGCTACTATCCTCATTCAATAGAAGTCACTTGCAAAATCACAGTCCCAAATCTGAATAACAGTGGTGGTACAAACACATTAGAGCTAGCAATGCATCATTCATGGTTAGTAACTGAATATTCAAGTAATGCAGCATAACTTGCAGTGTAAACTTCATGGCAGAAGATATGTTTCCTGTCACAATTCACATGTGTAAAAACAGAGTGTGTGTGTGGTGGGACAATCCAGTACGAAAAGTCTGGTGGATCGGTTCTCTGATCTTAACCAAAATGATTCTTGGAATGAAATAGTGAGGTGTGTGAGAAATACTTGTGCAATAACCTTCACCAGTAAAGATGAGACTAGTATTTCTCTGATCTTATCCAAGATGATTTTTAGAATGAGAGTGAGGTGTGTGAGCAATGCCTGTACAGTAACCTTCACCAGTAAAGATGGGACTAGTATTAAACACAGATATGGTCATTTGTTTTTACATACACTGAGAAATTATAAATATTTATGTGATGTCACTTTACGACTTCATATTTTTGAAAATACACAAACATTATCAGATGTCTTTACTAATGAATCCCAAGCAAACTTAAAATTGTTTTCAATAACAAAGAATAAACAAAGCTGACCAGTAAATTATACTTTGTCTGCTCAAGTAAATCTGTTTATAGAATAATTTCCTATCTCTGCAAATTCCTTATTATTATTATTGTGATTATGATTCAGGCCACCATGGAGTCAAAAGACTCTTCACGGGAGGCCCTTCCTAGAAAACTCAAAGTCCATCATACTATTCCTTGAACGCATTGACATTTGTACTCTCAACCACTATCATGCAATGCATTCCACAGTTCAACCATGCTCCATGCAAAGACACCATTCCTCACTCACTCTTGCT
Source organism: Typopeltis vanoorti (assembly GCF_054136105.1). Taxonomy (NCBI): domain Eukaryota; kingdom Metazoa; phylum Arthropoda; class Arachnida; order Uropygi; family Thelyphonidae; genus Typopeltis; species Typopeltis vanoorti. Next base: position 11,313,872 of record NC_143572.1, on the reverse strand, counting down.
CACAACTTCTTTTTGTAACTTCCAGGGATGGCCCCTTATCCTTGCTCCTTCCCTCAGCAAAAGCACTCCATAGTGTCAACCCTGTAACTATCTCTCAACGGTTTAAGAGTCTCAATCATATCACTCTCCTGCTTCTATTCACCAATCTCTGCAGCCCACATTCCCTCAGCCTGTCCTTATAACTAACATTATACAGTCCTGCCTGAAACCATCTTTGTTATCTGCCTCTGTACCCTTTCCACAGTTAATTTATTCCCTTCAAATCCTGGGGATCAAATTTGAGAACAATAGTCCAAGTGTGGTCTGATCAGGTCTTTATACAATAGAATGCCGCCTCATATCTGCAGGTCAGCATCCTTCTCAGTATTGCACCAATCCTCTGGGTTACCTTCACAATATATCCCCTGAATTTCACATTTCTATCAATCATCAACTCCAGATCTCGTCTCCCCTACTTTCTCCAGTACAACTCCTCCAACAGAATATGAAGTGTCCCAAACCTCAAGACATTACATTTCGCTGCATTAAACCAATACTTCCATTCATTTGTCCATCTGTCTAGCTTATTGAAATCCTCTTGCAGGGCTACCAGATCTGCATTATTACTAATAACCCTTCCCAGCTTCACATCATTAGCAAACAACTGAATATCCCCCTGCAATCCACTGAAAATGTCATTGATATAAAGGTTAAACAATATACATCCCAGTACTGAGCCCTGTGGGACCCCACTTGTAACCTTCTGCCTCCTCGAAACTGACCACCATATACGACTCTCTGATACCTATTGGACAGCAAATCCCGAATCCAGTTGACCAACCCGACATCCAAACCATGTGCTGCAACATAAATATCAGCTTATCATGTGGCACCCTGTCAAATGCCTTCGCTAAATCCAAGAAAATGGCAGTACATGCCATTCCCTCATCTACTGATCTTGTAACTTTATTATAAAAGGTTAGCATATTACTAAAACAAGAGCACCCCTTAACAAATCCATCTCGACTCTCACAGATTGCTGTATTCAGTCTCTCACTAATTTCTCCAAGATCTTAACAACTACTGATGACACACAAACTGACCTATAATTAGACACTTCCAGTTTGCTACTGTCCTTATGCAATGGCACTATCCTACCTTCCTTCCATTCCCTGGGCACCTTTCCCACAGCCAGACTTTCATTGAAAAGTCAGGTCAAAAGAGCTGTCAGTTTAGCACATTCTCTCAATGAATGCGGGTGTCAGTTTAATGCAGCAAAATGTAAGGTCTTGAGGTTTGGGAAACATCGATGGGATGCTGCATACTCTATGGGAGGAGTTATACTGGAGGAAGTTGGGGAGACAAGAGATCTGGGGTTGATGATCGATAGAAACCTGAAGTTTAGGGGACATATTTCAAAAGTGGTGAAGGTAACACAGAGGATTGCTGCAATTATGAGAAGGACAATGACTTGCAGAGATAAGAGGGTTATCATTCCGTTATATAAGTCTCTGATCAGACCACACTTGGATTATTGTTCTCAGATTTGGTCCCCAGGATTTGAAGGGGATAAATTAACCGTGGAAAAGATACAAAGATGGATGACAAAGATGGTCTCAGGACCGTACAAGGATAGTTATGAGAATCGGCTGAGGGAATGTGGACTACAGAGTTTGGCAGATAGAAGAAGGAGAGGTGATATGATTGAGACTTTTAAACTGTTGAGAGGTGGTTACAGGGTTGACACTGGGGAGTTCTTTCACTTGGTTGAACAGCGGGAAGGAGTGATGACAAGAGGCCATCCCTGGAAGTTACGAAAGGAAACTGTGAGCAAGAGGGTGAGGAGTGGTTTCTTTGCATGGAGGGTGGTTGAGCCGTGGAATGCATTGCCTGATAGAGTGGTGAGGGCGAGAACGGTCAATGAATTTAAGGAGTGGTATGATAGACTTTGTGTTTCTTAGGGGGGACCTCCCCTCGATGAGTTTTGACAGACTTTATGTTCTTAAGAAGAACCTCCCACGATGAGTCTTTTGACTCCATGGAGGCCTGAATAATACTACTACTACTAATAATAAAAACTCGTGGTGAAATACAATCCAGTCCCACAGCTTTACTGACAGAGAACTCAGTATTTTGAACACACTCTCTTCCTGCAGCACTAAACTCGAGCCTGCTCTATCCCTCTAGTATAAAAATTTACTCCTCCAGGATGAAATTCTCCAATAAAGTGTTCATTGAACAATTCCACTATGTCCTCTGCATCAGTCACTCTATTCCCATTTCTATCCCACAATCATTTCACCATCATTTCTCCTCCTACTGGCCACATAGCTAAAAAATTCCCTAGGATTTTCTTTGGATCAGTCTCTTCTCATACTCCAGTTTCACCTTCCTTACCATACTAGTCACTCTCCTGGCCTGTGTCTTATATTCTTCATGCATCTGCTCTTCACCTGCCTCCTTATATCTCTTCCATAGCCTCTTTTTCACATGCAGTTCATGTTTAAAATTGTTTGTCATCCACTTTACACCAAATTGTGTCCTCTTCTTCACTTGTGGAATACAACTTACTATTACTGATAACAAATATTTCTTCACAATTTCCCAAGCACTAATGATATCCTGGCATTCCAATTCCTCCCTCCATGAAACTTCCCCAATATCTAAGACTATTATAATCACCTGCCTTATAATTCCACGTGTTCCCTCCTCTTTGATACTCCTGCATGTCTATTCATCTTCCAAGTGAAAACCACACGGTAACTCTCTCCAACTAGGGGGGGGGGGAGAGATGCCATCTCAATTATAACCAGCTCTTCTGATGCTATGACCAAATCCAAAACTCTTGAGTCTTGTGCTCCTTCAAAGTTTATCTTCAGCAGTGTGCACTACATGTAAAATCAGAATAATCTAACTTGTTAATGAGTGAAGGATTAAGTCGTGAATTTTTTGGAAGCATCCAAGTGGCAAACAAATATCTTACTTTAAGATAGCCCGCTTTTCATTGTTAATTCCATTTTCTTCAATTTATGAAAATTATCACTACGAAAAATTAATTAAAATGTGCATATACTCACTGGAAAATATGCAGTACTTAAATCTGAAATTTGTGAAGGGGAAAATTTCTTTAATTAGCTTTTTATGGTGCCCTAAAATTGCATGTTTCACCATTATGAAAAACCCCATGCGCTACAATATAAAATTTGAGATAGAAAAGTTCCAGTGCAGAAAACGCATGATACAGAAAAGTATATGTCTTAGATAAAAGCTTCACAGTCTGTATGACTGGAAATGCAGTTATTTGAATTAATAATTTCTTTCTAATATCACTTACCACGGTAAATTTACTTTATTTGCATTTGCCGCCATTTACGATGCAATACTAATCGCTGATGGTTTCAGTTTTCTCTTTTGTAAACGCACATTTGGAAAAATTCATTAAGTACGCTTTTATATAACAGCATCGTACTAGTATACTATAACATAAAATTATAACAAAATAAACCCGGTAACATGTTTATTTTGTGATTAAAAAACACATGTTCATACTGCAATCTACATTTACCGCCAAGCACATCACATCCACGCGCTATTTCACGTAGGGGGAGGGGGGGATTGAAATAAAAAATATCACTCTGTCGGATGATATTCCCTCTTTATTATTATTACCCCCAAGACCTCATGGAGTCAAAGACTCATCTGGGACTAATAATTTCGGTTAACGTTAATGATAGTGTTAATAGTATGCAATATAAATAAAATAACAAAAATTTTATAAGAATACAGAAAATAAACATCAGGCTGGGGTAATGTATCTCGGCTTGATATTTATTCAAGGATGATAAAGAAATATAAGAAGGACTATACCATCCGCTTATTTGATATGGGTGATATTATTATTATTATTATTATTACCACCGAAGACCTCATGGAGTCAAAGACTCATCTGGGAGGTCCTTTTATCACACACACACACACAGCTTATCATATCGTGCTTTGAACACATTCAAACTCCCTGCAGACACCACACCCTCAGGAGGCATTCCAATCATTTACAACTTTGCACAAAAAAACCTGCCTCTCACTCCCTTATTCACACCTTCTTTATACAGTTTCTAGGGATGACCTCTGGTTCTCTCCCGATCTCCCACTATTTTCTGTAGAACTTCTTAGGCATTGATCCCATAACAACCCCTTACCAACTTGTAGGTCTCTATCATATCTCCCCTCTTTCTCCTGTCCACCAGACTTTGCAAATTGCATCTCCTCAATCTTTCCTCATACTCGACATTCCAGAGGTCAGAAACTACCTTAGTCAGTCGCCTTTGGACCCTTTCCAACATCTCTTCATCCTTCTGAAAACCAGGTGACCAAATTTGGGCACAATAGTCCATGTGTGGCCTAATCAAAGCCTAATATAACAGAACAAGAATCTCCCTACTTCTACACCTCAGTGTCCTCCCCATCATTCCCAGAAGCCTTTGTGTTGTTTTCATAATTTTGGCTATGTGTCCCCTAAATTTCAGATTCTTATCCACTATCACCCCTAGATCTCTTATTTCTTCCACCTCCAACAATGTATCCTCACCAAGCATAAATTCTTCATCCCATCTTTGTTTTCCAAATTTTAAAACTTTAAATTTTGCGACATTGAACTCAAATCCCCATTTCGGTGCCCAATCACTCAATTTATTCAAGTCTTCCTGCAAGGTCAAAACATCCTCACTGCTTTTCATGGTTCGTCCCAACTTTGTATCATCTGCAAACAACTGAATATCTCCATCCAAATCTTCACCTATATCATTAACATACAAGTTAAACAGTAATGGCCCAAAAACAGATCCCTGAGGCATTCCCCTGGTGACCTTCCTATTCCTTGACATCGCTCCCCCATACACAACTTGTCGATACCTATCAGACAGCCAATCTCCAATCCAATGCACCGATCAAATATCCAACCCCATCCGCTCCAATTTGACTATCTATTTATCATGAGATACATTATCAAAAGCCTTTGTGAAATCCAAGTATATCACTGTGTATCCTTCTCTTCTGTCCAGGGAAGCAGTCACTTTATTGTAATAAGTACGTAGATTACTAAAACATGCCCTCCCGTTAACAAATCCTAGCTGTTCATCAAAGATGATACCATTGTTGTCAACCCAACTCTGGATCCTAGTTCCTACAAGCTTCTCCAAGAACTTAACCACAACACCTGACACACAGATAGGCCTAGTTTAATGCTTGAGTTCGATCACCTCCTTTATGAAGTGGCACAATCTTGTCCTCCTTCCACTCATTAGGGACTTGACTGAGTGCAAGACTCGTATTAAAAAAATTGTCAAGACAGGTTTCAACTCCCTGGCACATTCCTTCAGAATTCGTGGCGATATATTATCAAGTCCCACAGACTTATTAAAATCTAGTTTACTCCACTCCCCAAACACCTCTTGCTCACTTAGATTCAGTCTCTCCTCCCCATCATCAACTGTTCTCAATCTCTCCATGAAGTCAAATTCACAAGATTGAAAGATCTTTATGAACTGATCATAAAGTATCTCCACCACATATTCTGCAACAGTTGTCTTTATACCATTTCCTCCAATCAATGTCATCCTTCCATAATCATTCTTTCTTTTGCTGACTACATATTGAAAGAACTCCTTAGGATTATTTTGGCTTCATTAGCTAACTGCTGTTCATACCTCTCTTTAGCTACTCTCACCAACCAAGTCACCCTCCTTGCCTGGTCTTTGTAGACCTCATGAAATTGGTTACTTCCACTTCTCTTATGCTGCCTCCACAATGCCCTTTTTCTCTGTATTGCATGCTTAATCTCTTTATTCATCCATCTCACACCTACCTTATTTAACCTTCTCACCATTGGAATACATTTAGACATTGCATCTACTAAATAGTTTTCGAAAATTCCCTAAACTGCATTGATCACTTTTCCAGCTAACTCCTCATTCCATTTATGGAGTTATTGATGTTGGTCCATTTATGAGAGGCCAATACATTCTTCTAGAATTTCCCTGATGATATTACTAACATATATTTTAAACAGGCATAACTCCCTTTACAATATTTATTTCTTCTGTTTCCATTTGATTAAATTTCACTATTGTTTTTGTGCTTTGATAAAATTGCTTCATAATTAATGGCATAGTGATCTATGTGAGTTTTTTCAAGGACTTTGCTCATGTATTTTCTATCTATTGTATCTAAAGCCCGTTTATAATAGATGAAACAGCAAAAAAGAATGCAATTTGTTAAAGATACCATGTTATTTTAAACACATAAACTTGGTTTTTTACTCCATTTCCCAAGTAAGCAAACAGACAAGTCAGTCAAGTTTGCACCTGCAAGTGTTTCAAGTCTAGCTGACCCTGTACATAGTGCAAGTCCAAGGCAACTCGTGGTAAAGGCAGAATAAGCTCCGATCACTATTCTTAATATTTACCCTTAATGCAAAGCACATCTCCTGGAGGAGATGTATGATGCTATATATTAAAGGAAAGGGGCCACTACCCAGACCGGGTTCGACCTTTATTGAGGTCTCATCAGTGGGAGCCAGGCTAAGAAATACTAAGTTTTAAGTAATACAGAGCTTATAAATATTTTACCAACACAGGTTACCATAAGGTGCTTTGACCTTATTAAATAAAAATCTCAGGATGAGAGATAGATGTAGAAAGTTTTTTACCTTGGGTGTAATATATTGTATATATTAGGTGGTATACATGGTACATATCACCTTCCTACCTGCTGAGGTGGATGAAATATCCAGCCCACCATAGCATTCTGCATGGATCAAAACTTCATCGGCATTGTACCTTTCATCATACCATTGCCTCCCTCCCCCGTTAATCCCTTTACGACTATTTTAGAGCCATTCATGGACTAACTGTTAGTGCCCGACTAACAGTTTGTGTCACCTGTCTTTACACACACTGTTTTACTTGGAATTTTCTTTACTGTCATAAAATATTTGACTTTTTTGCCTCTAAAATGGTTTATTGTGTTTCTTCCCAAAATTTGAAACGAATTTCACATGTGCGAAAATAATGAATCCTGAAATTACCATCGATCCGCCTTTGCAATGATTCTATTTAGTAGTAGCAAATTTGCTGTATTATTCTGCTGTATTATAAATTTATTCTTCAAATCACTGCAACGGAGCAGTTGCACTGGTTGTTCCAGTATAGAAACAACTTTTTTCGTGAATTTTCAGATGTTTACATTGAACATATTATGTCACATTTATATTTTTAAATAATATTTATTGAAATAAATATGACCTTTTGCTTTCTTTCCTAGCAAAATACCGTTATATGGATTATCACATTTCAGTTCTAGATACGAACAAAATTTATGCTCATTTTTAAGATTTGCTAATGCTTACCCCCCCCATCCTTATCCTCTCCTGGAATTCAATTACATAACCACTCTAAATTTCTACAGGTTCGAAAACATTTCCAGACAGTATTCAAAATCTATTACTTCATTTTACCGTTTCGACAAAAGAATTAAAGCAATAATATTGTTGTACCCTCAAGCTTCTAATTCTGTATTATTTCTTTGCAATCTAAAACCAGATGTTCTACTGTCTGCTGAAATGATTTGAAATTTTAGAAATACTATGCTATATTTTCACCACATACAATTGTTTATATGCATACCACACAAAAAAAAGTTCAGTAGTATTATTTTAGTTTCTTTTTCTTAAAATAATCTAAATATTTTTACTTCTACTTATGCTCCTGGTTGCTATTTCTGAAGTAATCTATGTCTTAGAAATACTTGTAGTAATCCTCTTAGCTGGAGGGAAAGGTAAAGGTTTAGATTACTCTCAGTGCTATTGCGGAAGAAAATTGAGAACGCTTAGCTAGAAGGGACACTAAAGTGCCTCAAGCTATAGTGCGAGATACATCAAGAATGTCGTGTTTCGTTTTCAATTGTTGATTAGTAGACATCCTAACATAGAAAAAAATACAGACATTTCTTTTACAGGCTGATACAGTATTTATGCTGAAATAAGTTCTTAATTTATAATCAGTTTCATTTTTATTATCGAAAAATTATAAATTATTTCATATAATTATCTTGAAATAGAGGACTTGAATTGTTTTAAAAGAAAAGGAGCATATACTTCACATAATCTTATTTTTTGGAGAAGGCAGGAAGATTATATTGAAGACTTATTTAATTTGCATATATTTCAGAGAATTATTTTATAAATCGTTCACAAGACAACTGTTATGAACGTAAATCACTTGGGGAAGATGCGCATTCATTTTAGTGTAAATAGTAGCAAAGGTTTAGCTACTTCAATAATGCCACGTATCTAAACTAAAAGAAAATATCGTTATATCGGCTGATGTTAGAACTCTTACATAAATAATTTTTCTGGCATGAATTCTCTATCAGCTATAATGTAATCAATCTACAAATTTTTGCCGTCTTGTATTCTACCATCTTATGCGCAGTGATTTCTTCGTCATACTACAAGAAAAAAAACAAATAACACAAGAAAAATATGGAGTTATTTCTTTTTCATTGGGTGAATTTACAATGTTCTTTCTCTGTGTTTTGAAAAGAAAGTACGAATGATTTTTTTTCTTACTATTTTTGCCATTATAACATCTGATACAATTACAAGAGTGGCATTTTACTGTTTTCCTCCCACACGAGAAAAAGAAATATGACAATAATATTGCTGATTCTGTCGAACGTCAGCTAACACCTTTTTATTCCCGTATACCGGGAATAGGCGAAGCCATTTAGCCCTAGCTAACTTTTTGGAGACTGAGTGGGCAGTTCAATCTCCACTGGTACCGATCAGAGATAGATGGCCCAAGGCTATCACTAATTAAGCAGTACACAGTGAAGAGAGACGGCTCAAATGTGCCGCCATCTCGTGGTCCCTAACCCTAACACAATATATTTAATGTCTGAAATAATGTGGGTTCAATGGTCGATTCTGGGAGGAAAAACTCGCTTGCCCGTGTCAGAGATCGACTAACTCGGGAACCGGTCGAAAAAAGGCTTAGAAAAATTTCCTCTAGTAGGCGACTAGACTCGAAACCAAGTCTTCCTTCGTGCGACCAAGCGCCGTGGTATGCAAACGCCACATCCACTGAGCTACACAGGCTCTTCTGTCGAACGTTTGTAGTGGAAATTTTTAATTTAAATATATATATATATATATATATATATATATATATATATATATATATATATATATATATATATATATATATAAGCAAAAGTATTGCTTATTATAAAATTGGAGCATAATATCTGAATTAGCAGAAAATATATACATATCAATTTAAATCATAACCGTGAATTTTATTTTGTAATGACCAATTATACAGGGAAACGGAAACCAAGAAGGTGAAATGCAAATAACAGTAGATTACAATATAAAGAGACTACCTTTACCACGAGTTGGCATGGACTAGGTTCAGGGTCAGCTAGACTTGCAACACTTGCAGGCACAAACTTGACTGACTTGTCTGTTTGCTTACTTGGGAAATAGAATAAAAAACCAGGTTTATATTTAAAATAACTTGGTATCTTTAACATATATTATACTCAAGGTAAAAAACTTAATACAGGAATGGAATTGTTTTCGACTGAAAGGTGTGCTAGTTTCTGTATTACCAAAAGTGCATCAACTGTTCCTCTGCCACTCCTGAAGCCCATTTGTTTCTCTTCTAAGATTTCTCCATAGATAGATTTAGTTGTTCTGTTTTTTTTTGTATAATATGGATGAAAATCTTGTAAGCATGGTTAAATAAAGTGATAGGACTATCGTTAGCACATAATCTTTTGTCACTTTTTTATGCGATGGAATTATTTTTGATATCTTGCAATCTTTAGGAAATTTCTCTTCGATGATTATTTTGTTAAATAGTTTATTTAGGTAATTTATGACTCTTTCTCCACCTTGTTTCCATAATTATTTGGTAATATTATCAAAACCAGTAGTTTTCTCCTCGTTCATTTCTTTGAGTGCTTTACATATTTCTTCAAAAATAATTTTTGGTGGTTCTATGGAGCTTGGGTTAGGTCCTGGTAAATGGTTAATGTTATTGTTTCCAAAGTTTCTAGACATTAACATTTAGCTGTTTTGCGAGGAATGACAAACACATGTTGTTAAACAAAAACTACCCCTCGCACACGAGACCTCCAAAAGCAGAAAAGCTCTTATAAAGATTCTTCGTCTTCTAAACGAGTTTGAATGCAGCTGTTTCTCGACCAACAGCATCATTCATAATAAATGAGATACGAAAAGTCTTTGTAAATCATAAAATAAAGAAGAGGTTTCAGAACTAAGGACATAATTGCTTGAAGCTATTGCTCAGAGCTATTGTCAGTAAGGTGACCAATCGTCCTCCTTTAGGGAGGACAGTCCTTCTTTTGTAGGTTCTGTCCTTTCTCGAAAAGTGTTCTCCTTTTCGATATTTTAAAACTAATCTGTTAATCTGTTAATCAGATAATCTGTTAATCTGTTAATCAGATATTACTGGTGCGTAATGGCGGTTGCCAAGTGTTTATATATGTGATCAGTGATTTAAATAGTTGTTATGAATAATTCGGAGTGTTGATTCATATTTTTGATATAAGCGGAAAGCGAAGGTAATCAACTAGCTGATGATTGTGTTGTTAATTAGTGATTGCGGTCTCGCGATAGTTTTTATATTTTGGTATTTGGTATCAGATTGTATGATCAGGCATCGTTGCAGCTAAGCCTAATCTCGCTATTGTGACAGCTAAATCTTCTTTGTAGCTACGTATGTAAATCCTTGTGTTAGATATTTTTGGTTATTCATATAATACGTGTTTGATGAAACATTTTGAGAATGATATGTTATAGTGATCGCGTTTTTGTTGTTAAGCCTAATACTGCCATTCTCTGAGCATATATACTGGATGTTAAATGAAATCTATTGATTATAAGTGTATAATACTGAGATAATTATTTCAAGCAATGTATGTAAATTTTGTTAGGTATTATTTAATGTTGTTTAATATGAGTATTTTATTTTAAACTTAGTTCAGAACTCAATATGATAACAAGATCACAGACAATTTGTTTGAAAGGGCACAATCACACACCTAATATATTATCTGTTTTTAATAAATTACTTGCTAGTGAAAGTTTGGTGGATGTAACATTATTGTGTGAAGGAATGACCCTTAAGGCTCACAAAATAGTACTATCTGCAAGCAGCACTCTTCTATACAGCTTATTTTTAGAGAACCCAAGTAGTCATCCTGTTGTGACATTAAATGACATGAAGTTCAGCGACTTAAGGTTGATGATCCAATATATGTACCATGGTGAAATTAATATTTCATGGGATATGATTCCATCATTGTTAAAATCTGCAGAGTTCCTAAAAATGAAAGATTTTTTGGAAGTTGCTAATAAGTACAATGATTCTGTGGAAGGCATACAGCAGAGCGCTTTAGATTGTGATCGTCACGAAGCAGGAAAACCGATCATTGTTCACTTGGTTGCTGAGGGTCAACTGTCAGGTGAAAGTGTGCATACGGGTGTATTGTCTTGTTCAGTGTCTGATGCTACAGTTGATTCTCACCTAACAGTCACAACCTTGGGTAGTGATGACAATAGTCCTTTCATCAATTCAGGTGAATATGTGCATAACGGTGTGTTGTCGGTTTCTGATGCTGCTTTCACGGTTTTTAGCGGTGATGATGGTCCTTTCATCAATTCAGGTGAATGTGTGCATGGCAGTGTGTTGTCGGTTTCTGATGCTACGGTTGATTCTCACCTGTCAGTCACAAACTTGGGTATGTCATCTGAGTCAGCCATTTCTTCTGTGGTTGCTGGTGATGTCAATCCAGATTACTTTACATCTTGTGTTTCTATAGTATCCCCTCTTGAATCTGATGTCAAAGTAGAAACGAAAGACTGTGCAGTCCATTCCACATCTAATATATCAAATGTTTTGCCTGTATTAAGTGACTCGTATGATCGCAGAAGTTTTAATGTAATATATGATGATACATCTGGTTTGACTAATATCCCAAGTTTAAGTGATCATCAAGACTTCGCAGTTAGCTACCATCAGTCACATAGGGAACATACATGTTTTATACAGCCATATCCCAATGTATCGGATAGAAGCATGTGGAGTAGACTGTGTTGTGCAAGTTCTCCTGAAACAAATGAACGGACATTTTTAAATGACTGTAATATATTTTATAATTTTGATCAGACCAAATTGTATAATCTATCTTTTAGATTTCCAATATGTTCTAATATTTTTTATGGAATAGGAAGTATGGGGGGATTAAGAATGACAAAGTATGAGAATGACAGAAGTGAATATGTGCATGGAATAAATAGTGCAGAAATAGATACACACATATTGCTGAGTGATATACTAAAGAATGTGAGAGAGGTTCAGGAACAAAAACAAGCATCAGTGGGAGTAAACGATGTCAAGTTAAGAAGAAGCAAAAAAGATGTTGTGCTGTATGGGAATTCTATAATTAAGGGTGTGAAGGATGGTAGAGTAATTAAAGCGTGTTATCCAGGGTCAAAGATTAAGGATATAACTAGGGCTGTGAAATTGCAGAAAGATAGAGTGAGTGAGATTATTGCAGTTATAGGGACGAATGATCTACGTAGCGAAAGATTTTCTGTAAGACGGGATTTGAAGAATTTAATGATTGAAATGAATGCAAAAAGTGAGAGTGGAAAGATCATGAGTGTGCTACCACGATTTGATTGTGATGAAATGAACAGAAGAGCAATTATAGTAAATGGAATGGTGTCCAGATTGTGTAAAAGGTTTTGCAAAGAAATGAAACTGAATATTTATTTTATGGATGTCTGGGATGAGTTTGATAAAAGGAAGGAGTATTTTAAGAGAGATGGTTTGCACTTAAATGGATTAGGAGCTTGGCATTTAGAACATTTATTGATAAAGGACAGAGTAAAGGGTCATAAACAGGGAAATGGGATTTGCTAGGGAGGCAGGTGATAGAGTTAGCTGTAAATAGTACAAAGGTCATTAATCGTTGTGAAACTGGGATTAATTGTTCGCAGAATGTTAACAGTAGACAGAGTGGGGTAATTTATTATGGGAGGAAGGGTGTATTGCAGTTTATGTATACCAATGCTCGAAGTATTAGGAATAAGTGTGAAGAATTTTTGTCATTACTTAGTACAACATGGCCAAAAATTATAGGAATTAGCGAAACTTGGTTAACCAAGAATGATATAGTTATTGGGATTGAATGTAAGGGGTACAGTATTTTCAGGCAGGACAGAGATGACAGAATGGGGGGAGGGGTTTTATTAATGATAGACGAAACATTAAAGCCAAAAAAGATAGAAGTACCTCACTGTGACAGGTATGTAGAGGGCAGTTCATTAGAGGCTGTTTGGTGTGAGATAGAGATTAACAAGGCGAAATATGTAATTGGTTGTTGCTATAATCCAAGGGGAATAAGGGAGAATATAGATAGCATGTATTGGCAAATTAGCACGATGAGTAAAGGTCAAGTAATTATTATGGGGGATTTTAACTTTGGGGACATAGATTGGGGGAAGGAATGGTCACGAGGAACAAAGGAAATGGAGTTTATACAATTGTTAAGAGATAATTACCTGAGACAGCATGTGATGGAAGGGACAAGAGATTCTAGAGTGTTAGATCTGGTCATAACATCGGAGAACATATCAATAAGTAATTTAGTTACAATGTCTCCACTTGGGGAAAGCGATCATGTGGTCTTGACCTGGGAGATTGAAAGACGAACTGAATATTCTATTAAGAATGGGTATATGTGGAATTACAAGGCTGGTGATTATGGCAAGCTGAGAAGTCAGCTTTCAGCTGTATTATGGCATGAGAAATTCAAGGGGAGAGATGTTGATGATGCGTGGGAGATTCTCAAGGAGTATTTGAAGAAAGCTGTATCAGACTGTATTCCCAGAGTCAGAAGGAGAAATCAAGTAGGAGTAAAATGGATGACTAATACTATTAAACAAGAGTTGCATATAAAGAAAAGGTTGTGGAAGACATATAAAGAAAAAGGTGATGAGCGTTCCAATGAGCAATATAAGGTACAGGCAAAGAGAGTAATCTGTATGGTAAGGAAAGCCAAAGCTAATTATGAGAGGAAGCTAGCTGATGAATCCAAAAGAAACCCTAAAGAGTTCTTTCGCTATGTGGCTAGTAAAAGGAAGAATATCCATGGAAAGATTACTTTAAAAAGTGTTGATGGTAAGGAAATTACTGAAGCTAGTCAAATAGTTGAGTTGCTTAGTGATCATTTCGCAAAAGTGTACCATCTTAGTAGTGATAGTGCAGTGTCAGATGTGACATTGACTGATGAGAGTATAGAGATAGATGAAATCGAGGTGCTTAATATATTAAAGAACCTTAATGCTAACACTGCCATTGGGTTAGATGGCATATCGGCCCATGTGTTACGAGAATGCGCAAGAGAATTAGCAACTCCTCTAACCAGGATATTTAATTTAAGCCTCAGTTCTGGTAAAGTGCCAATAGAGTGGAAAGAGGGGAAAATAGTTCCATTGCACAAGGGAGGCTGTAAGACTGATGTTGCAAATTATAGACCAATCAATATATCTGGAGTGGTGGTTAAGATTTTGGAGAAATTAGTTAAAATTAGAATTCAGGACTGGGTGGACAGCAATATGATACTTTATAAGGGGCAACATGGTTTTGTGAAAGGTAGGTCTTGCCTAAGTAATTTGCTTGCGTTCTATAATAAAGTAACAGTGGAGTTGGATAAAGGAAATCCTTACTCAGTGATACTGCTTGACTTTGCAAAGGCTTTTGACAGGATTCCACATGGAACTCTGTTACATAAATTAGAGCAAATGGGTTTGGATCCGAAGATGGTGATTTGGATTAAAGGATGGCTGGCGGACAGATATCAAAGAGTGGTTTACGGAGGAGCTGAGTCCAGGAAAAGGCAAGTGACTAGTGGTGTACCTCAGGGCTCAGTTCTTGGTCCTCTATTGTTTAATTTGTACATCAATGATATTGGAAATACCTTGAATGGAAATATCCACTTGTTTGCTGATGATGCAAAATTGGGAAGAGCGATAATCAATTCAAATGATGTGGATATTTTACAGGATGACTTAAATAGGCTGACGCTATGGACTGAGGTAAATGGCTGTCAGTTCAACGTGGCTAAGTGTAAGGTGATGCACTTCGGGAGGATGACATCGCATGCTGTTTACTATATTAACGGAACTGAACTGCAGGAAGTTGATGAGACAAGAGACTTGGGAGTTATTGTGGACAGAGAACTTAAGTTTAAAGGGCATATTGCTAAGATTGCCAAAACATCACATCAAATTACATGGTTGTTGAGGAACACACTAACTAGCAGGGATAGGGAAGTTATTATTCCACTCTATAAGGCATTAATAAGGCCGCATTTGGACTATTGTGCACAGATCTGGTCGCCAGGATTTCTTGGTGATGCGGAAGTGGTAGAGAGGATTCAGAGGCGGGTTACAAAGATTGTTGCAGGTCTGTGGGATGTTCCCTATGAGGATAGATTGATGATCTGTGGGCTCCAAAAACTAGCTGATAGACGTAGGAGAGGAGATATGATAGAGGTATTTAAATTGTTAAAGGGATTTTACAGGATTGATACTGATGATATTCTTAAGACCAATGCAGGATGTGAGAGAACGAGGGGCCATCCCTGGAGATTGTGTAAGAGTGTGGTTAACAAGGGTGTTAGGACTAGATTTTTTACTTGGAGGGTTGTGAATGGGTGGAATGCTTTGCCAGAACTGGTTGTGAATGCTTTAACCGTGAATGAATTTAAGGAGAGGTATGACAGGTATTGTGTAAATAATGGTTAGTGTGTCAATGTCGGGTCTCCCGCGATGAGTCTTTTGACTCCATGGAGACACCGTTAAATAATAATAATAATAATAATAATAATAATAATAATAATAATAATAATAATAATAATAATAATAATAATAATAACCGAAGATAGGAAAAAAGAATAAAAGTGATGACGCGGGAGAATGGGAAAAACGAAGTCCAAATGAACTAGATCGTGGATTTAAGTTTTCGTAGTTCAAAGGCAATATAGAGGATTTTTGGGGATACACGAAGTACAATTTAGTATGCAAAATGGCACTCCGTATTTCCTGAAGTTCCATTTTTCTCTCTCTCTCTCTTTGCATGTGTGAACACTTAATTATCCATGAAGTGTTCATATTATTCAATAAAATATCTTTCCATTTAACCTAATTATTTTCTTGTTCTTTTTCTTATTGTTATTAATAAAATCAATGAAAAAGCGCATCTTATTCTCAAAAGGGAGTAAGCAAAGACACCAACTTGTAAAGACCGGTAGTATCAATTTCTGTCCTAATTTCTGTCATAGATAGCTAACCCAAGTCTATCAATTTGTTTAATGGGTATTTTGAATGGAGAGAGGGTACTGCACACAACTGACGCCTTCTTGTGATTATTATTATTATTATTATTATTATTATTATTATTATTATTATTATTATTATTATTATTATTATTATTATTATTATTCCTGACACCTCCAAGGAGTCCGAAGACTTATCGCGGGAGGACACCTACAACTATCTTAACCACTACACCGAACCTCTACTTCGAATTGTCTCCATCAGAGCCATCTACAGCCCATTTCCACCACCACCACCACCACAACTGGTTTCTATGACTGTAAATTGCGTGTGTTCTGAAGAGCCGATTTGTCTGTATACGGAATGAGAAACCCGAGTTTCCGGGAGAAAAAACTGCTACCTCCGTAAGAGATCGGCAAAATCACCTTCGATTGAAAATCGTCCAGATAAAGATTCCTCCCGTCGAGATGAGAATCGAACTTAGGCCTATTCCAATCGAAGGATGCAATATATCGTCGTTCTTCCAATTGCGCTACGGAGGTGCTTAACACTAATACTACCTAACACTAATACTGTTGCCTGAAAGGTGCGAGTCATATGGTCCAGTTTCTTGAGCTGAGGGAATAGATACCTGAGGTTGAAAGAGAGAGAGAAAGAGAGAAAACCCTGTTAAACCATTCTATACATACCAAGTTGAGAAACGGCCGAAGAAAGACAGAGAAAAGTCTTTCTAGTTGGTGTTTTACATTCATTTGGATACAAATGACATTTACACAGGGCAAGATGGGCCTCCTGTTTTCTCCCTCCTCCTTCTACTACTACTACTACTATTACTTATTATTATTATTATTATTATTATTATTATTATTATTATTATTATTATTATTATTATTATTATTATTATTATTATTATTATTATTATTATTATTAGGAGTAGTAGTAGTAGTACCAGCAGTAGCAGTAATAGTAGTAATCACGTGACTCCAGACTGAAGGCCTATTCTGTTATACCAGTATAACAGAATTATATTCCATACAATTATATGGAATAGAACGGAATATTGAAATAAAAAGTAGGAGTAGTTATTATAGAGCTTAGTTAAACAGACATATACAAACTGTATTTACTCATAAACACCAATACATGTATTTATTGATAATGAAATGAATATTACTAAATAAGAAATGCTTTAAGCATTTTTGTCAAGATGGTATTCTAATTTGCAACATTAGAGGCGAAGTTGGGCTGACCATACATGCCGGTTTTTTTTTTTCATATTTCGCGGCCGTGCAGTCGTTTTCATAAAAATGCCAATTTTCTCCCGTTTTTAATAAAAACTATAAATATATTTTAATATTGGCCAATCATAAATTATTATTCTTAACCTATAATCGTATATCAATATCATGGATACCAGTAATTTGTATAACCATGAAGTCGCATTGTCCGATACGAAATATCGATATCTGCAGTGATTTATTCAGAGAAAATAAAAAATACATGTTAGCAATACTTGCGCGTCTCAGAGACGGCGTCTCTTCTCTGTTGCGCTAGTTTTTGTTTTGCCTGTATGGTAACCGGTGGCTTTGTTATTCATTGTCGGTGGTTTAAATTTCATATTTTTTAAAGTGTTAAGTCTTATTTTTTAAAGCTTTAAGTCTAACCTTGTAATGCGAAAGAGGCAACACTGCAGTTTTAATCACTATCTCCAGAAAGAATTCAAATTTATTAAACAGGACAAGCTGTGTAGTAATGGAATAAAAGTGGTATGCCAACATTGTAATATTCATTTGTCCGTTGCTCTTGAAGGTAGAAGCGACACCAGACAACATCTACGTAGCCAGAAACATAAGGATGCTGAAAAAACTGTGGCTTCAGTTAAAAACATCAGCTCGTTTATGGTTAGACGTGATGATGATGATAGTAAAAGCGATAAAATTACAGCAAGTGAAGCTCTTGTTGCTAACCATACTGTGAGTCACGGACAAGTCACAGCCCATAATTACCAACATTTTATTACCATACATATTGGGCGAAATAACAGAGGATTTGAATTAAACAAAAAGCATTACATTCAATTTAGCTGCATAAAACAAAAAAAGACATAAGACTTTTTCCAATCGTTGTGTGGTACTTTTTACCAAATTGTGGTGTTCAAGACAAAATTATAGACTCTATTTCCTTACCTGGCGAAACGACATATAGTGTGCCGTTTTGAGTGTGCTGCAAACAAATTTGCCTTACAAAACAAAATTGTTGCTTTGTGTGCAGATAACACGAACGCCAGTTTTGGTGGTTACAAAAGACTTGGCAAAAATAATGTGTTGGCTAAAACTTGAAATCGAACTGAAGAGTCAGATTATCGGTTGTGGGGCATATATTATACACACAGTTATCTCCAGTGTAGTCTAGTGTAGAGCCTGTGTAGCTCAGCGGATGTGGCGTTTGCACACCGCCGCGCTTGGCCGCACGAAGGAAGACTTGGTTTCGAGTCTAGTCGGCGACTAGAGGAAATTTTTCTAAGCCTTTTTTCGACCGGTTCCCGAGTTAGACGATCTCTGGCACGGGCAAGCAGGTTTTTCCTCCCGGAAACTCGGGTTTTTCGTCCTGTAAACTCAAGAAAATCGACCGTAGAACCCACATTATTTCAGACATTAAATATATTGTGTTAGGGTTAGGGACCACGAGATGGCGGCACATTTGAGCCGTCTCTCTTCACTGCGTACCGCTTAATTAGTGATAGCCTTGGGCCATCTGTCTCTGATTGGGTACCAGTGGAGATTGAACTGCCACTCAGTCTCCAAAAGTTAGATAGGGCTAAATGGCCTCGCCTACTCCCGTATACGGGAATAAAAAGGCGTTAGCTGATTTTTTTATCTCCAGTGTGCGGTCGACTGTTTACGAATGTTAAAAATATACACAATCAGAGATGAAGAACTGAAAAACACTTGTGACTTTGCAGGAAACAATTACGCTAAATTGTTAGAGCATGGAAATACAATATTTTTGTCCTTGGGTCCATGAACTAACAGAATTTTAAGCATGTTTGATGGGCTTCGTTCTTATTCTCTTTCTCAAGAAAATGCCCTGTTATGTTGCGAAATTGTTTAAAGTTCGATGTTTGAATTTGTGGGTTGTCATTTGCAAGAGATCAAGTGCCTACTTTCCAAACATACATTAGCTTAATTGTAAAAGATAATGTTTCCTCTACAGAAGTAACCATGAACATTAGAAATCTTTTAAACAATTTAGAGGCTAGAACATAACCCCTGTCCCGTTTTGGTCTCAAGGAAATATAGTCAGCCTAAGCTTCAGTTCTTGTTCAAATGGTGTCACTATATGAAAAAGCACTCTGTATATCCAGCATGTAAAAACATATTGTGAGCGGTTAACATTTTACATTTTTACATTTAATACTTTGCATTTTAACGTGTGCTTCATAGAAAGAACTACTACCAAAAAAGATAAATTTATGCCCAGTGTTAAACGTTTGAAGAGAAATGATGTGAGTTCAAAAAAACAAACAAACAAACATGCTTGTTGTTGTTGCTTGAAACAGCAGCAGCATTAAACATGTTGACCGATGTATTTTACTCTGATCAGGATGTGAAGAACCTTTATAAAGGCTTTTCAGCTGAAAGTGAGTTAGCCCATCTCATATGAAGGTATAGGATCTTCACCCAGGTAACTCATTTTTCTTCCTGCAAGCATCCAAATTAACCAGAGGATACATACATTTAACGAAGACAATCTGTTCGATATCATACATGATAGTGTCCTCATAGCCTTAGAGTTGCTGTAGGGGTGAAAACCAACCAACTCCTCTGTACCCGTAGTGCTTAGGAGTGAAATAGGATAGAATAAATGCTAGAATCGCAAATGTCTTCTCACACAGAATTAGAGGACAATCGTAAAGAGCCACACCCATGGATGGATAAGAACACATGATCTACCATAAGATCTCGGAATTATTGGCTTTAGATATGATGACATGCTAATTACTTGGGCTTAATTTATGAAAAATACATAGTAAGTAGTTAATGGTTTTATTCCCTTATGTGGAATAGGCGAGGATGTTTTGGCCCTACTAACTTTTCTAGAATGAGTGGATAGTTCAATCTCCACTGGTAGCCAATCAGGGACAGAAGGCCGAATATATCACTAATTATAAGCGGCTACCGATTAAGAGAGACTAGCAAACAAGTGCTACCATCTCTTGGTGTCAATCCTAACAGGATATGCTATTGTTTGAAATATTGAACTTTCTATGGTCAATTTCTTGAATTTATGAGAAAAAAACTGGAATTTCCCAGAGGAAAAACCACTCCCAGGCCAAAAATCGACTAACTCTGGAATGGTCAAAGAAAAGCTTAAAACGAGTTCCTCCTGTCGGCGAATACACTTGAACTTAATTCTGACTTCGGGTAGCCTAGCAGAATGGATGCAAACGTCACTTCTGCTGAACTAAACAAGCTTTTACATATTTCATTGTTTAAGGGAAAAGAAACTTCAATATTTCGTCGTTTTTTCATTTTGGCATCATTTACAACTACCTTTCTTCTGATTAAATACAATATTACAAATGTGACGAGATTTGATTAGAATTATCTAAATATGCGAGATGAAAAATGCAGAAAGTATTACTGAAGTTGAACGTAACTTGGCTTAGAATGAATAGCAGTGGGAGAATGTCCAGAAAAGGCTCTGAAAGCGAGTATCAAACGTGCGGATCAGGTCGAGAGAATGAAACAGTAGATTGTTCAGAGGATATGACTGAAAATGTATGTGAATGTGTAACGAAAAACAGATTGAAAGATTTAAAGATTGTAAAAGTGATGATCGAAAGGATAGCAGTATATAGGATGCAAAGAATGAACAGTTGACCATAATTAAGGAGTTGGTAACGTTATTTGAAGTGTGATACAGGATGAAGATCTGGAGCGAATGCAGAAACGTCTTGCGAGTACAGCTAAGAAATAGTGTATGAGAAAAGAAAAGAATGCTTGACTAAGAGCGAAGAAACATTAGACAGAAGGAATGGGCAGACATAATTAGGAGAGTATATATATATATGAGAAAATGGTCTGTAAAAGATAGGACATGCTTCAGTAACTTTCTCAGTTTTTATAATACAGACAGCAGAGTTGGATGACGATAATGCATTGTCAGTGATACTGCTGCATTTTTCAAAAAAAAAAAAAATCAGCTAACACCTATGTTGTTCCCATATAGGGAGTAGGCATTTTTCTGCATTTTTCATGGAATGCTAATTAATAAATGGTAGCACATGGGGATGGATATAAAGTTGGTTAAGGAGATAAGAGGGTAAATGATAGAGAAATAACAGACCATCGTTTATTCGCGAGTCGAATCCAGTAAAAGGCCTGTGACCACTTGCATGCCACAAGGGTCTGTTCTTGGACTTCTTTTATTTCATTTACACATTAGCGATATAGGAAAGGATCTGAGAGGTATTAATTAGTTCTTTTATGATGATGCAAAACAGGGTAGAGCAATAGTTAAGATAGATCATAGTCTACCTATTGACATTGTTTGTGTGATCTGAAAACAATTCGTTCACATAATCGAAAATCCGAACTGTTAGAATTTGGTTGTTTTACGGAGATATAGTAGATAATGAACCCAAAAACGTGACTTAAACTCTTAAAGTTTGGTATAGAAAAAATATTTGTGAGCCACAAAAGTCAATGAAATTTTCTTTCTTAAGGAAAATAGCACGAGGCAAAACTCTTCACATAGCTCTAAAAGAATGGAAACCGATTATTATTTTAGAAAACATGTACATTGTTATGTATTTATCCAGGACCACTTGGGAAAAGTTATGCAGGATATCCTCAGCTACTTGCAAAGAAGAGTTGACTACAAAATGGACCTCGGTGATTGTTATATTCTGAAATGCCAAGATGGGGAACTAATACTTGATGATACAGGAGCTGATGGAAATAGAGTTTTTTCTATTAGTTGTGAAGAAGCTGAGAGATTTTCACCAAAAATGTACGACACTGATAATCATTTACTATTTTTGGAAACTGAATTACCAGCTATTCGTATCATGGGTAAAATCAATGGTAAAATTAATCAATGGTAAATAAATAATCAATGGTAAAATTAGACTCTCAAGATTTTATCCAATTTGATAATGATTCTTTATTTTGGGATATTTACGAACATTTTACGAAAAGTCTTTGTATATATTTGGTGACAAAAGAATACACAATGTTTAGGGAGGCATGGTGTCATTTCCAGACTGACGATATCAAATCTATAGAAGTGTGGTTACCATGGTATCTGATTTAAAAATTCTTTTGCATGACCAGCTATTTTGATGTAATGTAACCAAGAAACAGAGTGAGTAACAAAAATTTTATTCATTGAACTCTTTGGAAAATGTTAAGAGTCTAAACGAAATATTGTGAAATATTTTTAGGTAATTACATGTTTAGAATTTTTCTCAGTGAATATACATGTAAATAGTAATTCAGCAAAATAAAATATGCATTTGTAAACTTAAATGAACAAAGATGGAGCTTTTGTTGAGGTGTTTTTCCACAGTGAATGCTTTACTCAGTTATTCTGATTTAAAAAAATCAGCTAATGCCTATGTTGTTCCTGTATAGGGAGCAGGCAGGGTCATTTACCCTATCTAGCTTTTACTCAGTTATTCCAATTAGAACTTGATATTTAAATCCACAACTTTATACCTTAATGCAATTCTGCTAAATTATTTTAAAAAATCACTACTGTGAAATTTGCCAGGTATGGGAAAGAAAAAGTGTTGAAAACTGATATCAATGTATTGATTATTTTAGAAATTATCTAATGCTACCTATTGACATTGTTTGAGTTATCTGAAAACAATTCGTTCACATAATCGAAAATCCGAATTGTTAGAATTTGGTTGTTTTACAGAGAGACAGCAGATAATTAACCCAAAAACGTGCCTTAAACTCTTAAAGTTTGGTATAGAAAAAAAATTTGTACTCTCCAGATAACACATACACAAATTTTACCTTTCCCCAGACAGAGTAAGATAAAAACACACCAACAGTATATCCAGCAGGATGTTTAAACATGTTGTTGAGTCATCTGTACAAAAGGTTCATTTTTGAAGGAACGGTCAGGGTAGGACATGGTAAGTGTAAACAGTACTATAAGAAAATACCATAGAGTCGAGTGAGTTTGGACTTAAGGTAATCGTTCATCCACTGCAGCTGCTGTTTTGTGTTATGGTGTTTTCTGTTTGGTAATGTATAAATAATGGGTGAGCCAGAAAATTGTTTGAAAGTTTCTTTATGAAAAGTTCTAATTGTTTAAAATTTTTTAACAGAAGGTTAACATAAAATATACAATCAGAGCTAATAATAATAATAATAATAATAATAATAATAATAATAATAATAATAATAATAATAATAAATAACTATTTATTTGTGGTGCCATATGAAGTAATCTAAGAAGAAGAAGAATGAAGGAAAACGATTATGAAAAATCGACAGTGAGTGAAAATATACGATTTTCAGTTATCATTGGGATAATAGATTGCCAATATCTTTTCAATAAGACTTCAAATTTATTTCCTAAAGAAATTTGTATTTTGATGGAATTATTGTAAGATATGCATTGACAAAATCACCTCGTAGTTGAAAAGAATTACCTGAAAGAGTTAAAAAACAGAATTCTTGGTTAAAAAAATATAACCATCAGCTGAAGTGGGAAATTGATTCACTATCTCTGGACAATCTAAGAAATTGGATGATTCAATCAACATTCAAATATTAAATATTACTTGCCAAAGGAAGAGAAAAATCAAAAGCATTAACGAGGTTAATAGGGAGGCCTGTTCTTGATTTAAATGAAATTGGATGCCCAAAACATGAAAACATTACATGTACTTTTAAATACTTTTGGAAACATAACGAAAGATTCTATGCTTTTAATAATTCTCAGAAGAATATGTATTGGCTTAAAAAAATAAATATGCAACCCTTAATTTTACTACAGTAATAAATTCCAAACGATCACCAGATTAAAATTTCAGCTGAGAGTCACATTGTCAAAAACCACATGATGGCAATTCCACAAGCATGGGAAGAACCTTGTATGTTTTACTTTATTTATTTTCTGTATGCTTGATTCAGTAAATACAATTTGTAAATAATATTTCATTCAAATAAGATGTGTAAATTTAAATGAACAAACTGGGTGTCGTTGATGTGTTATACAAATTTAAGTAAGACTGTGACATTTTTTTACTCCTTGAAAAATTTCATGCCACAATCTAACCAGAGACTTTTTAAAAAAAAAATCCATTCAGTGAAGCTGTGTCAACTCTTGGAAGTAAAAGGAAATGGGTATTAAATTAATAAGCAGAATTTTAGTGGAGAATATTTCACCTGAAAAGTGACAATTTATTTATTATATATGTAGATACCTATCTTTTTCACTTTATTTAATTTTTGTATGTTAGATTCAATAAATACAGTTTGTTAATAATATTACAGTCAAATAACAGGTAACATAGAAATTAACAAAGTATACATTACAGAACTCATATTCATTTGAAATAATAAGAAATAACTATTTATTTGTTGAGCTGGCAAAAGAAATTTCTAAAAAAAACGCTACAGCGAGTTCAAAACCTTGTTTGCCGCATATCTGTTACTTAAATTACTAATGCTAAAGAAAAAAATAAATAAAATTAATAAATTTCATTTTACAAAAATATGTTATGAGCACAAGGAATCGCAGGTAAAATTAATAGTCAATATTGGTTTAAAAAAATAAATGTAAGCATTAATTTACTACAGTAATAATTTCCCACGGGAACAAAGAGTTCCAACCTAAACACAAGATTTCTCACCAACGTACAAACAAATTGGCAACCGGATAAGAGAGATTACAGAGCTAATATTTGTGTGAAATAAATTCCAGTTTCCTAACTACACAAAATGTAAACAAACAAACAAACAAACAAACAAACAAGCCATCTACTTGAAAACAATAAGTAGTAAACAATAGGAGTCATGAAAATGGTGAATTTGAAGTTACCGCTCGCTGCCAGATATTACTCATGAAAACATACGACTTAGGATATGTGTGTCACAATGAATGAATCATGTGAATGCTAAAAACATATAGTCAAATCAGAAACATCGTATGACCGAATGCTAAGGAATTAACAGTGTACCAAACGGACAGAAAATCTAAGGAACAAAAGTTAAATAAATTTTCAGGTTATTACAGAAATTTCGTTCTTTCAAGATTGTGTTTTTGTGTGTTGTGGTGTGGATAAAAATTCAACTATTTTGGAATATCTATTTGCACTACGAAGAATCATTCTGGAAAACTGTAAGTAAATTTAAATTATCATTAGTAATTCTAGACTACATACAAAAGAGTTATTGCAACTTTTTAAGTCTCCGTTTATTTTTAAATTACCGTTTGGTTTTTTCTCTTCATGTAAATAAAAAAAAACACCATTACCCAAACATTAGTAAATAAGATATCGTTAATTCGAAAAAGAGGTTGTCATTTGCCAATAATCTTTTAGTAGTGTCACCTAGAACTGATAATGAAAACTTTGGAGCAAAAAAAAGTGTATGTTTGAGTGACACCAGCATATAATTAAATTATTCAGAAAATCCTAAACACACCTGTTGTGACGATTTACTCTAAGAATTCTCACTTTTTAACAATGAATAAAATATGAATTTGAATTAGAATATGAATATGAATATAGAAGAAAATACGGATGAGCTATGGGAAAAAAGTGTGTGTTTGAAGGACACCAGTATATAATTTAATTATTCAGAAAAGCTCGAAGCACTTGCGCCATCACGACTTACTCTAAGAATTCCCACCCTTTAACAGGAAAGAAATATCCCAAAATGTATTGGAAAATTAGTACAGCCATCTATAGAAGAAAAAAAAACTGTATGTTTGAGTGACATTACCATATAATTAAATTATTCAGAAAACCCTAAACACGGCCGCTATGACGACTCTACTCTACTCTAAGAATTTCCACCCTTTAACAGGAAAGAAATACCCCAAAATGTATTTGAATATTAGTACACCCATCTATAGACAACCAAACACAAAACATGAACAACCATGACGGATATGTGTCACTCTGGGAAAATTCCAAGGTATCTCAACTCAAAAATATCTCCCACAATTCCATAGCCAAACCAAAACACCATGTGATATCCATGTGATAGACATGAGACACACACATATCTCTATCACAGAGAGACATATGTTCCCCAGAAATTTCCAAACACATAACGTCACGATTCTTATCTCTAAATATATCACCGAAAAGCGTAAAACGAACCAAACACACCACATGATGTCCCTGATAGACGAGGGCCCCAGCGAAATTCCAAACATTCCAAACACTATAATAACAAACATTCACGACACGAATCCTTATCTCTAATTAACTTTCAGAAATCCATTCAAAACAATAACGTCACTTATTTACAACTAACAAATGATGACACTTATCTGCATCTCATAACAACACACACCCACGTCACGATTCCTTATCTTATCTTGATCTTGATCTTCTCAGAAGTGCACCACCAATCACCACACGAATCCTTATCTCTACCATAACCCATAATTCCATACGCGAACCAAAACATAAGAACCACGTCTCTCACACATATGCCCCCAGGGAAATTCCAAACATTCCAATCTCATGACGTCACATCCACAATGACGTCATCTTCTTATCAACCAATGACGTCACGATTCCTTATCTTATCTTGATCTTGAGCTTGTCACTAGTACCACCCCTACTACTTGGCTTCTTTCCACCCAGTGTTTTGACTGCAGTTTGGATTCTGGTGTGTAATGGTGAATCCAAGTCTCATCCATAGTAATAAATCGAAGCACAAAATTCTGTCATTCTTGTCAAAACGCTCCAAGCCATGTTCAGAGATTTTAATGCGTTTTTGATCTCCTGTGAACAAGCGTGGCACCCATCCAGGCAAAGTTTTTGATTTGAAAATCTTCATGTAATATATATCCTTCACGTTCTTTTGAAATGCCTATAGCCTCAGCAATTTCACGCAATTTGACTCATCGGTCATCCAATACCATATCGTGCACTAGATTAATGATTTCTGTTACGCTTTTGGACGTCCTTTATGTGGATCACCTTCAAGGCTGGTACGACCACGTTTAACTCGGCAGCCCATTTCTTAATTTTTGAAAACGAAGGAAAAGAGTGCCCATAAACTATGATGAACTTCGATTGAATTTCGTTTGGTATTTTCACATCGATGCTTATGACAGATGTACCAACTTAACAAAATCGTGCTGATAGTGTTTCCATCTATGGTCGAGGCCGAGAACCTTTCTGACCTCCTTCGTATATAGCTACATGCGAAATTATACAAATGGAACAAAGTCTGATTTATGAAAAGAAATTGGTTGAGAAGACTAAAGGCAACCCAAAGGAATTTTTATCACTATGCTGCAAGTAAAAGAAATGGATGTAGAATAATAACTTAATTTAATTTCGTTAAGAGCCATCAAATGGTGTAACTGGAAAAAAATTAGTCAATAGGAACAGATAAAATATGATGACGTATCATAAATTAATATATAGCAGGAGTAGCCCTTCGCTTCTCTGAATAAGATGAGCATAATCTCAGTACAGATCACAGAGCAAAAAGAATATATTATTTCACACAGGGCAAGGTTCAAAAATTGATGCATCTAATAATTTCCTTATCTGTATCTCTGAAGTGGTGGTGAAGAATCCGAAACGTTGATAGAAGCTTACATAGAGGAAATGGACACAGTATGGAACTGTTCGATTTTGTTAAGGTATCTCATGTGATACCACATGAAAGACTGTTACATAAATTATAGGATATAAATCATTATAAACTATTGATTTGAATAAGTGGGCGGCTGTTGGACTGGTCAATGTATTAAGAGGGATAAATCTGTCAGATTTAAGCTTAGATATCCATGGATCAGTGCTTGGATCATTGTGGATCAATCCGGATATTAATGATATTGTAAAGCACTTGATAAAAAAAAAAAACTATTATTTTTATTTATCTACCACAAGACTTATGACATAACAATGCAATCCGTGGTTTACAGAGAATGAAGGAATTTGTTTACGATCCTTGTGGAAGACCTTTTTTTGTAATCATCAAGGAAAGAAAGATATGTTCTAATAAACTGTAAATGGGTGTTAAACATTTTCGGCTTCTTTCCGTACATGAATTTCGGAGAGTAAAGGAACAGTGGCCCGTTCGGTGGGGAAGCTCCAATGAGATAACTACAGAAAATACATTATGTATCAAACAGACCAGGTTTGAGTCTGGTGGAAGTCAATGAGAAAAGAGTCATTATTTAAGTGACTAGTAGTGAATAGATCATTGGAGCAATATCCATGAAAATACCTATCCAAAACGCAATGCAACAAAATAACATCTATGGGAAATCGAATAGAGGGCGTCAGTCAGAGCATGGCCATTACTTAAACGAATAGCTCTCTTTTGAATAAAGGCAGACTTTCTAAGGAAGATCATAGGAGCACACCTATGGTCTTCCTCAGAAAAACCCAAATGAGGGAACAATAGAGATTTAGGAGTGGTGGTAGACAGAGAGTTAAAATTTAGAGGACATCTTGCTAAGGTAGCCCATAAGATTACTTGGCTATTGAAGAACATATTAACAAATAGAGATAATGAAGTTGTTATTCCTCATTATAAGTCCTTGATATTGCACATTAGGTTTACTATTCTCAAGTCTGTCCTGCTAGTTTTCTTGGGATGAGGAAATGGTGGAGTAGATTCAGGAGCAAGTGACCAAGACTGTGAGTGCACTGCAGAATGTTCCGTATGAAGATAAATTGAAGGATTGTGGATTGCAGAGTTTGTTGATAGGAGAAAACAGGGGATATGACAGAAATATTTAAGTTGCTTATAAGGTTTTATAGGATTAATGCAGCGTAAATATTCCAACACTTGGCTGGAAAGGGGCCAGAACAAGGGTTCATCCCTGAAAGTTTAATAAAGTTATGGTCAATAGGTGTGCGCGGACTAGATTTTTTGCTTGGAGAGAGAGTTACAAATGAGTGGAATTTCCAGATTGAGTTGTGAGTGCTTTATCTGTTAATTGGTTCAAGGAGAGGTATAATAGATTGTGTGGATAGTTTGGGTCTCCTGCGATGGGTCTTCAGACTCCAAGGAGCCTTCCATAAAATAATAATAATATTTTTTTTGAAATAATATTTTTGTGGATCAAAGATGCCAAGATATTCTTGAGGAAGTCACAAACTTCAAAGCAAATAGAAATTAAAAGCTCCAAAGACATAGAAAGACTGCCACAATGAAAAAAAAAGTCGCCTAATTAGTTCAAAAAGAAGAACACAATAAAAATGAATTTGAACCATCAAGACAGATGCAATAACACCAAATATAATAATCATACTACTACTAATAATAATATATCAAATAACGCCTTTTATTCCCTTATAGGGTAGGCGAGGCCTTCATACCCTATCTAGCTTTTGGAGACTGAATGGGCAGTTTAATCTCCACCAGTAGCCAATCAGAGAGAGCTGGCCCATGTCTATCACTAATTATAGTCAGCCACCGATGAAGAGGCTGGCAAATAAGTGCTGCCATCTCTTTGTACCTAACCCTAACAAGATATGTTACTCTCTGAAATAATGTGGGTACTTCGGTCTATTTTCTTGAGTTTAGTGGACGAAAAACACGCTTGCCTGTGCCAGAGATCGACTAACTCAGGAATCGGTCGAAGAGAAGAGAAAAATTTCCTCCAGTTGGCGACTATACTCGAACCTAAGTTCTAACTTCGGGCGACCTAACACAGAGTACGCAAGCGCCATTTCCCCTGATAATAATAATATTATATATCATAATAATATATAACGTTTTTTATTGATTTCTAAAATATTTACATAATTACAGTAATCATCTTCAGTGACATACCAACTTGTTATTTTTACAAAATTTAGCACTAAGTGCTGCATATGTGATTCATTTTGTAAATTGCATTTCAATTAAAAGTTTGATAATAATACTTTATTGCATCTATATTTTCAACACCTGTTATTCTAATATTAACAATGAAGATTACACATAATTTTTGAATAATGGATAATAATAATAATAATAATAATAACATGATATTGTCTCAGATAAATTACATACATATAATAATAGCGATAATAATAATTTATATATTCCCTCTCATTCAGGCATATCGTGGGAGAGATTGTCCAAAGCACTTAGGGATCAAATTGGACCCGTTCCTCACATATGTACACCACAAGATGTGGAATCTACAGTGACTAGCCTCACCTAACAGATTAAGTCCGCTATAACGGTTGCAACCTTCCACAAACCTAGTCCCAAGCCTGGTCGTTTGCCTGAGGATATAATGGACCTGATCAGAGAGAAGAACAGAGCTAGGAAGAGATTTCGTAACACTCGTGCTCCTCAGGACAAGACAGTGCTTAATAGATTGAATGGAGCAGTAAGAGATGCACTTAAAACTTATAGAAACCAA
Source organism: Typopeltis vanoorti (assembly GCF_054136105.1). Classification (NCBI taxonomy): domain Eukaryota; kingdom Metazoa; phylum Arthropoda; class Arachnida; order Uropygi; family Thelyphonidae; genus Typopeltis; species Typopeltis vanoorti. The sequence goes on along the minus strand of NC_143572.1, from coordinate 11,282,872 downwards.
TTTTTGGATAAAAAGTTAACCTCTATCTCACCTATTGATCACTGTATCTGGGGGTTACTGAGAAACATCAAAAATAAAAACAGATCCCTTCCCACCATAATCTCAAATCAGGGCCTAGTCCATACAGATGCAGATAAGGCAGAATCCATACTAAAGAATCTTGAGGAGCAGTGCAAACCTTCTTGATAACAAGTTAGATTTCAATCACTTGTACAAAATCCACAGACAGGTCGGACATGCATTAAATCTCCCAGATACTAGTGCTGACCATATTGCACCCACATCACCTGTTGATTTATATGATATTATTAAAAACTTAAGAACAATAAAGCTCCTGGACCAGACGGCATCTCAAACAGGGTGATCAAGCTGCTGCCTCGAAAAGCTGTAGTGCACCTGACCAGTATAATAAATGCAATCTTAAGATTTCACTATTTTCCTTCCACCTGGAAACTGGCTGATGTAATTCTTATACATAAGCCAGGCAAAGACCCACACTTACTGCAGAATTATCGTCCAATCAGTCTCATCTCCAATCTGGGTTGCAGAGAAGGTCATCCTCTCACGACTCCAAACCTCAGTAAATAACCTAAACATCCTCCCAAAAGGGCAGTTTGGTTTTCGGCAACACCATAGTACTACCCAGCAAATCCACAGTATTGTCAAATTCATCACTACTAGTTACAACTGGCGCCAGTGCACAGGAGCTGTTTTCCTAGACCTATCCAATGCATTTGACAAAATCTGGCATTTTGGACTCCTGCACAAATTTATCTCAGCCGGTATCTCACTAAAAATAGTTCATCTAATCCATTCATATTTTCAGAATAGATCAATGCAAGTTAAAATCAACGGTTCTACATCGTCCCAACCACCATATCTTTGCTGGAGTGCCACAGGGATCTTTACTGGCTCCATTGCTGTTTTCTGTATACATTTCAGACATCCCACACAATCTGATGACTTCCATTTTAGCCCTCTATGCGGACGATACGGCAATACTAACCAGATCTCTCAGACCCCATTTCATTACAAGAAAGCTTCAAGAAAACCTTCTAAAGCTGGAAGGTTGGTTCTCCAAGGGGAGATTGGAAGTCAAACCCCCCCCCCCGGAAAAGCTCAGCCGTTCTTTTCTCAAAATGGCCAATGTCTCCTGCAGGAGATGTGTTACTATTCAATACTAAAATTCTCTGGCAGACAGAAACAAATTACCTGGGTGTAATTCTCGACAAAAAGCTATCTTTCAACCAATACATCAGGTCTATGTGCGCAAAGGCATGTAAAGTTATAGCTCAGATCTATCCGGTAATTAATAGAAGTAGCATGCTCAGCAACAGAATCAAATTGCAAGTATACCAGATGACGATTTGTCCTATAATCACCTATGCCTCTCCAGCCTGGAGCCACACCTCTAATATTAACATTATACAAGATACAACGAGTGCAGAACAAGTGCTTGAGAATGATTCTGAACGCCCCGTGGTATGTTAGAAACAATCGACTTCTTAGAGACACATATATTCCCTATATTTTCTCTTTTCTACAATCCTTAGCATCCAAGTTTTTCCTAAAGACGTCCACACATCCCAACGATTTGGTTCAGTAAGCTGCAGCATGCGAGGCGACGGACATGTTCAAATATAGAAGACCAAAAGCTATATTAGCCTCTTATAGAGATGCATAATCTCCACGCCCATTCAGGGCGAGCAAACTGCTCATAAATTTTACCCTCACTGTAACCACAACAGATAGCGGGGAATATGAAAAGCATCTTGCCTCACCGCTAAAGAGATAAATGTCAATTGCCAGTAATTTATATATATATATATATATATATATATAAATCAGCTAACGCCTTTTATTCCCTTATAGGAAGTAGGCGAGGCCTTTATACCCTATCTAGCTTTTGGAGACTGAGTGGGCAGTTCAATTTCCATTGGTAGCCAATCAGAGATAGCTGACCATGTCTATCACTAATTATAGCAACAAGTGCTGCTATATCTTGGTACCTAACCCTAACAAGATATGTTACTGCCTGAAATAATGTGGGTACTACGGTCGATTTTCTTTAGTTTACGTGATGAACCACTCGAGTTTCCGGGAAGAAAAACCCGATTGACCGTGCCAGAGATCGACTAACTCCGGAATCGCTTAGATAAAGTTCCTGTAGTCGGCTATTAGACTTGAACTTAAGTCTGACTTCGAGCGACGTAGCGTAGAGGATGCAAGCGCCACTTACACTGAGCTATACAGGCCATTTATGTATATATAACATTTACAAAACATTACACGAATACAATTGTTCATAACCAGTGAAGTCTTGAATAACTCACATAGTATACATTGTGACCCAAAGGCTTATATTAAAGTTTTGAGAGATGAGTCTTTTGGCTCCATGGAGGCCTGGATAATAATTTTTTTTCTTTAAATAAATAATATTTTTATTTATTGCTAGAATATTTACACATGTATGTGAAATAGTTATCTTGAGTATAATTTTACGAAATTTTTCTACATTGGATTTCAATTAATAATTTTGATAACACTCTTTGCCTCTGTGTTATGCATTTACAACACATATTCTAATATTAACAGTGACGATTATACAGATTTTTTTAAAAAGTGAATAACTAATATAAGAATAATAATAATTTGGATGGCATTTCTGATTTCTTCCTCGAAGCTTTGTAGAGCTTATTTGAGGAAGATAATAGATGGCGGTGGTTTCGTGGTTATGTTTCTATATTGGTCGCAAGCCAGGTGTTGATTTTACTGTTTGTTGGTATGTGCTTGGAAGGCTTCAACTGCTATTACACAGTTTAACTTTTTATTTTGCAAGTAGGGTTGGATTTGAACATGGGGTGTTTGTTTGTGTTCTTGCAGTGGTGTTTTTTGAGAGGGGTTTGTCTTAAGTTTTGTGTGTGTGTGTGCGTGTGCGCGCGCGCGCGAGTGTGTGTGTGTGAGAGAGAGAGAGAGAGAGAGAGAAACAGAAATTTCTCTAATTTTCATTCTCGCTATAATATTTATATAGCGCCTGTTTCAGCTCTCTGTATGTCCCTTGGTTTCTGTCGTCGAACGGCAGTTTGTTTATCATGTCAGGTAGGTAGAAGTTTCGGTGGCTTTGTAGTTGTGATTGTTGTACATTTATGTTATGTAGTTTGTTGACTGTGATCTTGTTATCTGGTATGTTGTTCTAGTTACTCTATAGGTTGGGCTGTAGTAATGTTTTAACATTACTCTGTAGTGGCATAAGTGTTTCACCTTAAATATTTTGTGTTTTGTCCATGCTGCCTGCATAAGTGAGGGTTGTTCCCAGAATATCAGTTTTACCATTTTATTTTGCAATAAAATTAAGTCTGTGGTCTATGCAGAATGCATAAATCAGGGAAGGTCTAAAGGTGAAAAATTAAGACTGTGTCAGGGCTCCAGAACAATGAATATGAAAACAGATTGATGGAATGTGGTCTTCATAGCTTTGCAAATGGTAAGAGGAGAGGTGTTATGATCGAGATATATAAGTTGGTGAGAGGAGCCTATTATATAAGTAGGTGAGTGTAGGTAGTGTGAATAAATTCAAGAAAAGTGTGACTTTCTGGTGTGGTTGATATATGAATGACTGGAATGCATCACCAGAGTGCTCCATTAACGCATTTATTGAATGACAAAATTCTGGGAATTATCACAACTAATTCTGGGAATTCATTTCATTCATTCACCCTCCCCATGAAAAAAATCTGGTCCCAACACTGCTGCAAATCGCCCTATTAGACAACTCCCGCAGATGGCCTTAGCTATTTTACAACTTGTCAAAAACTCAGCTAATACCTTTTATTTCTGTAAGGGGTAGGAGATGCCATTTTAGCCCCATCTACTGTTGAATAATGAGGGGGAAGTTCAGTCTCTACCGGTGGCTAATCAGTGACAGTTGGTCCAAGACAATTACTAATTATACATGGCATCCAGTGAAGAGAGGCAGCTGAGAAGTGTTGCCATTTCATTGTCCCTAATCCGAACCCTGTGTTTACTGTCTGACTGTAGTGTGGGTTCTACGGGCAATTTTATTGAGTTGACGGTACGAAAAACCAGAGTTTCCGGGAGAAACATTCTTCCCTGAGCCAGAGATAGACTAACTCGGGGACTGGTCAAAAAAAGCTTAGTGAAAGTTCCTCCAGCTGGCAGCTAGAATGGAATTACGGCGTTTTTTCTTCGAACGGTATAGTGCCGTGGACGGCACACTCCACTTTCAAGATCTACACAGAAGCTATGACTACTTGTCCTATATTGAAAAATATATGACACCCATTATGATATTCCATAAAATAATGGGTGAGGTATAAACAAGAGATCATCCCTGAAAACTGTACAAATGTCATGTGATATGGAAACAGAAAGGAGATTTTTTTGTTTGTTTTGAAACTCGGGGACTGGTCAAAAAAAGCTTAGTGAAAGTTCCTCCAGCTGGCAGCTAGAATGGAATTACGGCGTTTTTTCTTCGAACGGTATAGTGCCGTGGACGGCACACTCCACTTTCAAGATCTACACAGAAGCTATGACTACTTGTCCTATATTGAAAAATATATGACACCCATTATGATATTCCATAAAATAATGGGTGAGGTATAAACAAGAGATCATCCCTGAAAACTGTACAAATGTCATGTGATATGGAAACAGAAAGGAGATTTTTTTGTTTGTGCTGGTGAATGACTGGAATGCATTGTCAGAATTGGGTGGTGAGTGCTCTATTATTGAATATATTGAAGACAAAGTATGATAGTTATTGTGAGCCATGAATGTTCAACCTCTTGTGATGAGTCTTCAGACTTCATGGATGTTTGGAAGTAATACTAATACCATATAGAGGTTCTGGAATGTAGATTATGAAAACAGATTAGGAATTTGTGGCGTGCAGACAGTAGCAAACATGAGAGAGATCGATGATATGATAGTGATATATAAATTTCTGAAATGGTCAAACAGGAGGACACCAGTAAATGGAATTTTTATGTTTATTGAGGATGGGAAGAGGACGAGAGTGCATCCATGGAAATTGGATATCCAACTTCCATGAGAATGATGTAGTTAAGAAATTCCATGAGAATGATGTAGTCAAGAAAGAGAGTAAGAACTACTGTATATTTTTCTCTCATAGAGCAGTACATGATTGGAATTGCTTGCCTTTTGAGGCGGTGAGTGTAGGCAGTGTGAATAAATTCAAGAAAACTGTGACTTTCTGGTGTGGTTGATATATGAATGACTGGAATGCATTGCCAGAGTGCTCCATCACCGCATTTATTGAAGGACAAAATACGTTAATTATGATAGTAAGAGCTACTATTATAACTATTATTATTATTATTATTATTATTATTATCATCATCATCTTTATTATTATCTTTATATTACCAGAGAACTTGAGAGACAGGAACTCAACTTCTCTTGACGAGTTTCTGTCTCTCGCGGTCCGTGGTAATAATAATTACAACAGGTATATAAGTAAATCCTCTGACGTCTAATAATCAGTATATGTTTAAATTTCGTATAATTATTATGTTTATAAATAGGAGAAAAAAAGACGCACTGTAAAATACCTATTGTCACCAAAAACGTACATTACACTCTGCGTTCTCTTGGGATATTCATAATTGCTCAGCTGAATATCAGATAAATCACATATTTTGTAAGTGAATTTTTGTAATTTTGCAAAATTCGTATGCTGAATAGCAACTTCTTATGATCACTTTTCATTAGCCCTAGTGGATGTTGCATATACTTGTGCATCTCACAGAATAGTGGAACATCTACGTGCTTTTGCGGTGTTTTAATCAGATGAACTGTGCTTTAAGAAATATCGTGTGTAGTAGTATAATTGCAATAACAGAAGTTTATTAATGTAAAACCAACCGTATCAACTTATTCAAAAGCACATCTTTTCCTGTCATAGTGTGAAATAGGTGTGAAAAACAACAACTAAAATTATTTCGTATATGTTTGATAACCTTTAAATAATGTTTGTTACCTTTTGACTTTCTGTGTTTACTTATGTGCAGTGAGTGTCATAACTACCAGACCGCGATATCCTGCACTGTCAGGGTTTTAGAGGCTTGAATGAAATCCTCAGGGGGTATACGAAGGCTTATTGCTGAAATGGAGCATACGTGAATCGTAGTTCCACCGCTAAATGTGAGGGGTTTTCTATGCATATTCCATTGAGTATATTCATTTGCTTCCCTTAATATAAGTAAACACGCGATATCGTGCAATAGATTTTCAAACATGAAAGGCTGAAAACCTATAACACAGTATATGGATAGACTATTGGTTGACTTTTCCGAGAATTCTATTGTAATTAGACATCTCCTAAATTGGAGATGTCTAGTCATCACTTCTTCTGGATATGCTGCTGAGATGGATAAGTAATTACTTAGGTGTAAATGAGATCAGTATTATTTGATTATGGAATGTTCAACATCAGGAAAGCTTGAATGGATTCCTAAAATTAGGAGGTTAAATAGGATAAGTGTAAAATAAATGAATAGTGAAATTACACAGGCATTCTGGATGAAGGAAGTTAAGTTAAGGAACAATAATCATTTACATGAGGAGTATAAAAATCAAACTAGGATGTTGATATCATGGGAAAAGTAGAAGTATAGTATTAGCAGCACTTAGTGAATGAGGCAAAGAAAAATCTTGGCGTTCTTTAAGAATATAAAGAAAACTTGATTGTGGGATGATGATATTTGTTGGGAGAATGCTCTGTCAGTGAATTAGTTTAAGGAAAGCTAGAAGTATTTTGTGAATAATGGTTAGTGTGTTCCTCCTGTGATGAAACTTCCATGGAGTGTGAGGACTCATTGCAGGAGGCCCACATTGTGAACTACATAATGCACTCATTATGTACTTCATCTATTAAATACCATTATTATATGAGGACATCATCAGTGTATTTCATTCTGTTGAGTGTGAACTTGTAGAAAGATTGAGCAGGGATGTAATTTTAGGGCAAGTTATAGTAATGAATGAGCGAGTGGAAGGTATGAGAGGCATATTATAAATATACTATGCCAATAAAGCAGTTGGACTTGATGGCATATTGGCATGTGTTTTTAGGGAATGTTCAAAAGAATTACCAACTCATTTTACGTACTGTTTACATTCTTTACAAAAGGAAAGGTTCCAGAGGAATGGAAAGAGTAAAATTGTTTCACTTCATAGGATTGAAGGACTGAAGTTTCAAATTATGTATTTCCAGTTTATGTATCTAGAATGGAGTGGAGTGGTAGTTATATAGTATTAGGTTGATGAGGATTGAAATCCAACATTGTACTGATAAGCAGAATTATTTTTCTTGATACCCTCATGGACTCATCATGGAAGGGCACATTGCACTACTTCATGTTACATATTATATCATCTACCCATTAATAGTATTTTTGTCTGTTAATTATATATGTTCTCTGGCCAGTTTGCCTCTATGCTTAATGTAAAACTTGAGTTTCTGGGAGAGAAAAGTTTCTTCTATATTAGATTGACTAACTTGCTTTCAAAAAGTCCATATAATGATTCTTCTCATTATAATTTGAATCAAACTTTTTTCATTGTGTATTGGAAGAACAACTTTGCATTGTTCTTCCAACTACACTATGGAGGCTTCTTTACAATGTGGATTTGTTAAGGAGGAAAAAATTGTTTTTTAGTAATTACTAACACAGATAGTATTTCCAAATCTCTAATGTAATGAGGTTGCAAGGCTCATCACAGGAGCCGAAGCTCTCTGTAGACCACATATTTGTCATTCCTTGTTTTGAATACATTTAGTGTCATCTTACTTATAATCTTTCAGCACATTTTACTCATTTGCCACTCTCC